>NC_084465.1:104968302-105611427 GCF_027409185.1 Cynocephalus volans
ATTTAATCACTTGGTTATGGTTTTCCAGATTCTTTCACTGTACATTTTTCCTTAGCAATTAAAAAGTAATTTATGGGGGAGATATTTTTTATTGTGGCAAAAGACGTGTAACATAAAATTTACCGTTAGTGACATTCACAATATCATTCGAATGTCATTTCACTTAGTCCATTCACAATGTCATACATCCATCACTATTATCTAGTTCTAGAACACTTCATCACCCAAGAAGAAAATTCTATACCCATTAAGCAGTCACTCTCCATTCCTCCCTGCCCCAGCCCCTGGCAACCACTAATCTACCTTCTGTCTCTATGGATTTGCCTATTCTGGATATTTCATATAAATGAAATCATGCAATATGTGACCTTTTGTGTCTGTCTTCTTTCATTGACCATAATGTTTACAAGGTTCATCTGTGTTGTAGCACGTGTCAGGAGATATTTGAGATAAAGATCCTATCTCTCACAAAACTTGCAGTCTGGTAGTTTAAGCATCCACTGGTATTTCTTAAGGAGAATCATTTAAACCAGCCTTTTTTCTGGCACCAACTCCCCCACCTCTTCTAGTTGACATGCACTGCACAAACTCTCCACCCTTTGTCTGTCAGCTCTCCTCTTTGACCATGCTCAATCCCCCGCCCCATTATTCCTTCCTGGGACTGATCGTGGCTTGTGGGCTCACACAGGGGCCACTGCTTGAGACCCAGGAGTCATTAACAATGAGCCAGGAGCTGTGTGGCTGTAGAACTCAATCTGAGAGGTCCCAGATCTGATTCTGCATATCATCACATGGAAAAACCCAATGAACCAGCTCAGAGATTCTTCCAATTCTTTTAAAAAGGACAAATTCCCCTTTGTTTAGGCCTGCATCATTCTTAGCTGTCATCACATGCTGCCTCCAAACATATGCATTTCTGACCCTCTAAGAAAAAGCTCATGTACCATACTGAATGCTGTTACTTTAATATCAGCTGGAATGTCAATGCCAACTTCGTCAGGGCCACAAACTCCAGGTGACAATGGCTTCATATATTGTTCTGCTCAGATGACACAAATGCATATAGACACATAACTGAAAATGTCAAGAAAAAAAAGCTTTAACCCATTCTTTCCCAAAGTGTGGAATTCGAATGTCATAAGGCATGATTTTGGATGGTACATTGATATGGCATTAAATAACATTGAACCACTTAGTAAGGAAGTCCCCATTCTTACCCTTCTGAGTCCACCAAGGAAAAGACCCAGTCAGGTGCCATTCTGTCTCTAACAATTATCAATATCTTTTTAACTAAAAGACAACACAGCTCTTTGATTAGGCCATAGTTTGTAGCTAGAATTTAAAGTTGTTTTGAGTTTACTACATTTATTTTTAAGGCTCTTTCTTTTTATGGGAAGTAATATCATTTCCAGTAGTAACATAAAGTATCCTTTTAAAACAAATGTACTGAAATTTTACAAGTGAGTCATTTAATTAAAATACTATGTAAGTAAAAGGGCTGATGGTCCTCAGTGTTAGCAAAAATCCTGAGGTGGGTCCCAAACTCCTGATGTCTGAGAGACGCTGCTTTAAGCCCCGGGAATGATTTCAGTTAAACGCTTCAGACACCAGGGATAGGCTCCTGAGAGAAAGGGGTAAGTTTTTATAAGAGGTCAAGGAAGGTCTTGAGTCCAGCATAAGAGAAAAGTCTGGGGCACACAGTGGGGCTAGAGATTGGTTTGAACCATTGGGCATGGGCACTCTAGAAAATTATGGAACAGAGAAGGAAGTGTCACCTACTTGGTCCCATGACAACATCTGAAATCCAGATCTCCAGCAAAAAACACAAAAACGAGGTAAGTCCATTGCAGAACCTGTGAACCTAGGACTTTGCTGGTGCCCTCACCAGAGGTTTTGGAGGAAATCACTTCTAAGTAGAGGATATCCTAAAAATGACCCTTTACTTGTGCACCTCTATACCAAAATAAGTGTCCCTTCTCTGCCACCAGCCCTGATGCCAACCTCCCAGTGTCCTTCCTAGAAGCACCCCCGCTCTCAGGTCCCTGTGCATCCTTGTTAGGTGGGAACGCTTATTTCCCACTCCTAATGTTTCCTTATGGAGGGAGCCCATACCAGAGTAACACTCCTGACTTCATGTCCTGCCCCTCACTCACTTCTTCGCTCCCAATTGGTAGAGACTCCATTGTCCGCTTTCTGGATTGGTGGAGCTTATCTATTAAGGGGCCCCAGTGCAGCGCCTTTGCCCTTCCTCACACCCCCTTTTTCAAGTAGGGAGGGGTGTGGCTGCTCCCACAGAGCACTAGTTTCACTTGACTGGAAGGGCCCAGGGCTAGTGGGGGGACAGAGGAGTGGCGCTGGAAGCTCCAGCAAGCTCCTTTGGCCACAAGTCTAAGCTCATCCTCCAGCCTAGCTTTTCTTACCTAATAGTATCCCTCGGAGACCCTTCCTTTCCAGCTCGTATGGCTGCCTGGTGTTCTTGTGTGGCTGTGCCACAATTTACTTAACTAGTTCCCTACTGATGGTCGCTTCCAGACTTTTTGCTGTCACGCACTACACTGCCAATGAACATCCTTCGACTTTTTATACGCTTGCATTAGTATATTGAAGGAAATTCCTTGAAGAGGAGGCGCTGAGTCCAAGAATATGTGCATTTAATGTATTTTACATGTCATTTAAATTTTTTAATTTAATTTACTATAAGGCATACTGGACACTGTTCGTGCCGTGCCAGCCTTGATGGGACTTCAGAGGGTAGAGTACTGCATCGATTTAGGCACGATGTGAGTGGGTGGAGAAGGCTTGATGTCATATCTCTGACTTATGAACATCCCTTAGTTGCCCCAGAAGTATAATTCTGGCACCTAGAGAACAGCCTCTGCCACATCCCAGGGTTTTTTCCAGCAGCATGTCTCCTTGCCACGACACACACCGTGTTGGCATCCTGCCCTCTCTGGCGATTCGGAATAACGAACAGTTCTTGGGGCTGTGTGTTGGATGAAGTTTGGTCAACCAAACCCAAGGTGCCAGTGGAATTAATCCTTGCTATTCATAGAAACTTATTTTCCCTTCAAAAAAATGTAGTACTGAACACTGATCTGTCTTCCCCCACTTTGTTCCTGCAGACTTCAGTGCTCTGCCTGTTTAGCCAGACTGGGCTTATCTCAGTTCCCTCGAACACGGTTCCCTGGAGCAGTCTGTCCGTCCACCCTTGGCTGTCTCTCTGGCGTTACCTGGGTTTCAATGCAAACATCGCCTACTCACTGTAGCGTCCCTGACCACCTGATGTGAAGTAACCACGCCCCCTCCAACATAATCTATCCAGGCGTCCTGGTTTATTTTCTTTGGAGGACTTGTGTGATCTGAAAGGATCTTATTCTTTCATTTGTTTATTGTCTATTTCCCCCTCTGTTCCCTGCTGTGGCCAGTGTACAGAAAGCTATCTGCTGTCATTTTACAGTTCTAGAAATGTAGAGATGTAAAGACCCTAAGAAAAGTCAAAGCCCTGATTGTTCAGAGGTGGGAACTGAGGCCAGGGAGGGCCAAGACTTGCTCTGATCCCAGAGAAGTGGGAATAAGGCCAAGACTAGAATGGGGTCTCCTGGCCCCCATTCCTATAGCCCTACCAACCTCCGCGGGAGACCCCTCAGATTCTTTCAGCAGTCAACTACCATTTCCCAAAAGCCTGTCACTTTCACTGAGCAGTATAAACCACGTTGTTTTTCCTTTTGCAATTTCTTCAGGATCAGAACATTCTAAAAGGCCTCCTGGGTTTGAGTGTTCACCTCTTTGAATGAAGAAGATGGCGTTAGGTGAGATTTTCAAGTTCCTGCCTAGAAATCAAAGTCCTATGATTTGCAGAGCTTCTCTTTTTAAAATGTGTTAATCTACATGATTTTTTTTTAAAAGAGATAACAGAACCAAAAGGCACATGATGAAAAACCACAGCCTTCTGCTCTACCCCAGTTCTGCTCTCGGGAAGCAATCACCTTCAACCCTTTCAGCTGTTTTTTTCCCCGTTTCTCCTGATTTCCAAGCAACATTCATGCATTTCAATTTCCTGATTAATTATTATTAACTTCCTGCTTAGAGAAGAGTTTCTCTTTCACCTCTGTTTGCCCCTTCCCCACTTCTCCCATTATCCCAGTACAATCTATACTTAGATCAATAACTGTCATTTACATTATCACTATGTATATATTGTATACTGCAGAGCCAAATAGTGTACTATGACTGAACTTCTTGAAAAACTCTTCTTTTTCCCTATCATTTCTAGTTGTCTTTCTTCTTTTCTTCCTTCTTTCCTTACTTTTTTTTTCTTTCTTTTTTTCTCTCTGTGGCTCCATCTGTTTTCCACATTTATTTCTAAATTTCTTTCTGCATTCTTTCTAATATTTTTTTTCTTTTTCTTTTTTATTCTTACTATCTTAGCTAGGATTTTTTTTTTTTGCAACTAGCAAAGGGAACTGAACCCTTGACCTTGGTGTTACAAGGAAGATTTCTAAATTTTTTATCAGTCCAAGTCTCCTGTTGCAGAACCCCAGATGCAGAGCAAATGTATGGTTCCAGTTAAAAGGCTGCAGTTAGACTCACCCTCTGAAGGGCATGTTCTCTAGCCAGTCCCTCTCCCAACTCGGCCCTCCCCTGCTCTCTGCCATGTGCAGCCTCAGCAGCTGCTGCTGGCTCAGGACAAGCATGACAAGCAATGCCACGCATGGCATTCCTTGCTCCTAACTGCGTCAGCACAGGGGGCCAGCATTACCCCAAGACGTTTAGGAGATAGAGCAGATGTGGGAAGGGGGGCCCTGAGGGGTCATCTCACATGAAAATGTGACTCACTGTGATTAAAGGGCTAGTTTACAGGGCACCTCTTGCCTTGGGTCTTCACGTGAACCTTAAGAAGCTGGCTGAGCAAAGTCCCATTATCCCCACTTTACAGATGAGAAGCTAAGGCTCCCAAAGGCTTCGGGTGATTTGCCAACGTTCACAGAGCTGGGACTCAAACCTCTGGTTTTTCAGTTGCAAATCCAGGGCATTTTTCTACTACCCTCTTTCCTACTCACATGCTTAGGGCCTCATGAAAACCACACAGCAGCTTAATTGAAACCAGGTAAGGGCTGGCCGGTTAGCTCAATCAGTCAGAGCACAGCCTTGTAACACCAAGGTCAAGGGTTCAGATCCCCTTACTAGCTACCCACCAAAAAAAAAAAAAAAAAACAAAACCTCACAAGGCGAGAAGGCACAAGGCAGCATCAAGTCACTGATGTGTCCTTTACCTTTGGTTGGATTTCCCTCGAGCTTTGTACGAAGGCAGCATCTCCATGCACTGGTCTATTAGCTAAAGTTGAGATATGACCGCACTAATTAAGAGAGGGCCTGATTAAGAACTACTATTTTGTCTTCACTGGCACTAAAAATAGGGTTTTCTGCATTTTTAAGCCTATTAGTTCATTAGCCAAGCTGAAGCATTTGCTGTCTTTGTTGATCTACTTTGAGAACGGTTTGAATTATGGATAGAGTTTTTCCCTGATCACCAAAAGGATTCATTCAGACATGGTAAAATGGACTCAGTTCTGTTTTCTAAATTTTTCACTGTGTGCCCTCTTTCCATCCAGAGATTCAGGTGGATCTGAACAGAGTGCAACAAATTGCCTGGACGCCTTGACCATGGTTCAGGTGTGCCTGAGGTATCATAGTAAGCTATCTTCAGATGGAAGACCTAAATACTCCCCGTACTGTGAAATACACATACAAACAATCACATAAAATAATAAGAAACACAGAATATCAGAACTTAAAATTTAGAAAAAAGTTTTTTTAAAAAAAGGAAAAAGGAAAAAGAATCAGTAACCAGGGTAGGAGAAGCAGCACGTACCCTCTGGGCATCAGAATTGGAGGGAGTGGGGCGGGGGAGGAGGAGGAAGAGAAAAGAGGAGGAAGGAGGCCTTGGGAGGTGGGGGTGGGGCTAGGGAAATTCTGCACACAGAATGGAATTTTTGTGGCTCAGTGCATTTCAAAATCTAAAGGTTGAGAGGATGAGGACGGGTACCCCCCAAAATGTCCACCCAGACCTCAGATAACAGGATACACCCTGAACTGACATTTCACTGTCTTTGACATAGCGGTGCTGTCCTTCTATGCCTTAGTCCAGTGTTTGCTTGAAGCGTGTGAACGTGAGTATCTCACCCTGGGTGTGGAGAAACTCATAGCAGTCCTGCTGGTGACCCGCTGGCCCTCCCTCCCCTGGAAGCAGCATTTGATTTGCCATTGATGGTGGGACATCACTATCAGGGTCTGTGGGTGAGTAAAAGGCCTCGGGACTGCCCAGGGGCAGTTTAAGGGTCCGCTCCTGTTCTCTCCTGCATAAAAACACAAATCTGCACCACGGGAGCCCTTGCTTTCCTGCTCTTGCCAAAGGAAGCTGCTTTGGCACATGCTCTGTTACGTGCAAGGGAAGCAGAGAGCGAGGGCCCAGCGGCTTCCCGAGGACGGAGAACACACTGTTAAGATGATGGCTGGGTCCGCCCAAATCTATTCTCACCCTCAGGAGTTCTTCCTACAATTTAAACCACGGCCCATTCTCAGCCTGAGCTGGAGCGCTTTCCCGGAATTGTAGGCGAAGGGACAATCCCGAGGTGTGGGACCTTTCAACACAGACCTGAGATGTTTGGCGTCTGGAGGTCCAGGGCAGTCCCCCGACCAGAAGTGTTCCACCACGGCTCTTGCTCAGAAGGCCAGGGAGGCTCCGGCACACCGGCACCGAGCCCTGGGGAGGGCCGTGCTGTGAGCAGTCACTCAGGCCACACTGCAAGAGGCAGCTGGTGGCTCAACCCCGGGGGTGGGGCGGGGAACCGGAACCCAGGCCCCTCCCACTGCCCGCAGCAATCCGAAGGGATTGTGGCTTTGGCCTCTGTTTTCAGGAAAGCAGAGGTCAGCTCAGTCTCCTGCTCTGGTGTCTGGACACCAGCCAGCCAGGAATATCCAGGTGACCAAGATGCCCTGGGGATGGCAGAAGCCCAGGTAGCCTGGACAGCTCAGCACCATGCTCAGTGTGGCTGGGACTTCAGGCACAAAGTCAGCACTTGGCTCTGTCTGGAAATGGCAACAGTCAGGACAGTGGAATTTGGCAATATTCCAGGGCAAAAGCCACTGAGGATGGTTCTGTCTGGGCAGCCCTGGGTCTTCAATTCACTGGAATAGTAATAACCATGACATCAACAATAATGACAGCCAACATCTATTGCCTCGTCTGCGCCAGGCACTGTTCTAAGCTCTTTATACATATCAACTTATCCGTTACTCACCAAAACACTATGATGTAGTTGCTACAATTAGCCTCATTTTGTAGGTAAAATAATAATAATAATAAAGCCCAGAGAGGTTAGGCAACTTCCCCAAAGTCACACAAGTAGTCAAGGCTGGAGCTGGAATTTGAATCCAGGTGGTCTAGCACCAGAGTAACCACTGTACTTCCCAACCTAAGTCTGAATTTCATTCCCTTGTGGGGTCCTGCTACTTCAAGTCCTGATCAGGGGATCCATCTGAAGTCCTGGGGCCACATGTGGCTTCCAATGCTGGCCTCCAAAGCTGGCCATCAAGACATGTCATTCTCCCACAGGTTGGGACACACGTTGTGAATCACATTGGGGACCAGGGAAGCACAGAACATAGTCATCTTCCAGGCTGAAGGCTCCTCTCCCTGCATGGACACCCGTCAGTGAGGGGACAGCCCTGTTGTGGGGATGGGCAAGGACTGTGATCCACTTTTTAGGCAAAAAGGGATTTGTTCACACATCCAGTTTGCAGGTGGCAGGACTGTGGCTCACACCTCAGTCTGTGATTACCAGCCTATTGCTCAGTCTTTAAAAATGGAGCAATTATTCATGCAATGAGCATTTACTGAGATCCCACTATGTTCTAGGCCCTGGTGACACATGAGTGATTAAGGCATGCTCCATGTGCCCCGGGAGCTGCCAGGTCTGTGAAGGACCAGGGTGTATAAATGCATAGACATGACGTGACGACACATGTGCTGGGAGACATGTGAGTGACTGCTCCTGAGTGATGCCTGAGCTGGGTCTCCGAAGATGGGTGGTTTGCCAGGCAGGGCTATGGGGAGAGGGTGTCGCAGGCAGAGGGTGCAGGACACCCCAAGGCGCAGAGCAGCCCCTGCACGCGGAGGGTGTGTGCAGGACAGGGCAGGGATGCACACAGGCTTGGAGGCCACACAAAGGAGAGTGAATGTTATCCTGGAGGCAGTGGGGGCCTGGGAAGGTTTTTAAGCAGGAAAAGTCATAAGATCTGCTTCTAGAAGAAAAACATTCCACAGTCAGGAGGCCGGATTAGAAGGAGGCAAATTTGGAGAAGCTGCTGGAAATGATGAAGGTCTCAGCCAAGGTAGGAACAGAGGGGGGTGGACAGAAGAGACAGCCCCGAGAGCTCTTCATGAAGGTGGGTCAGCAGGACTTGGCAATGGGCTGAGGGATGGGGCCGAGGGTCCCAGAGGCCCCAGCTTGCGCTAAAGCGGACGATCTGTATTGGGATTGGGGCAGGAGATGCACTTTTGAAGGACGAGGGAAACAGTTCATTTGCGTTTAGAAATGGTGGAAATGTGTCCAGGCAGTTGAAAAGATGGGCGGACTGTCACTCAGGAGACAATGGGAGCCAGGAACAGAAATCCCAGCGTCATGGGTATGTGGATGGTAGACAAAACCACCAGCAGATGAGAAATACTGCCCAGCGAGGAGGTGCCAAGGGAGAGCAGGGGATAGAGGAGAAAAGGCCAGTAAAGGAGACCGAGGTGTGGTCACAGGGACGGGAGCGCCACCAAGAGCAGATGGTGGGACCAGAAGCCGAGAGAAGAGAGACTATGAAAAAAGGCATCAGAAGGAAAATGAACTCACTGGTAGACTCGTAACAACAACTGTAGTGAAGTAAACTAAAGCCCATCTTTGTTTTTCTCCCTGCAGCTCCTCTCGCAGCCTGATGTCATATTGGGCCTGTTTCCCTGGGTGCTGTACGTCTCCCCGCTGCAGTGTGAGGGACCTCGCATGTGTTTGCAGGATGCTATTCTCAGCACTTAGAACAGTGCCTCACTTACAGAAGTGCTCAATAAATGTGTGTTGAATGAATGACTGAAGGAGCCAGAGTTCAAGGAGCTAGAGCTCCTAGGAAGTAAAGAAATGGAGCTAGGCTTTTCTTTCAAGTTTAGCAATAAAAAGAAGGGGGAAAAAACATATCAAGAGCCCAGAGTCCCTTCCCATAGAGAAAACTCTAGCCCAGCTTCACTGGTGAATTCTGCCAAACATTTCAGAAAGAATAATATGAATTATAAATAAACTGTTCTAGGAAGTTGAAGAGAAGGGAACACCCCCCAACTCATTCTATGAGGCCAGCATTACCCTGATCCCCAAACCAGACAAAGACATTTTAAGAAAAGAAAAAGAAAAAGAAAAACCTCATGTACACCAGTGGGGGGAAGGGGGGGAATTAACAAAATTTTAGCAGATCGGATCTTCCCGTCAACAGGTAGAATGGAGGAGTATTTCTCCACCTGCAGAACCCCAGCTGGTCTTGTGATTTATTTTATCAATAAAAGGTGGCAAAAGTGACATGGTGCTGATTCTGACAGGCCTCAAGTGGCCCCACACACTTCCTCTCTCTCTCTCTCTCTGCCCAGCTGCTGTGTGAACAAGCCCGAGCTGGCCTGCTGGAAGGAAGGAGATCACACAGGGCACAGATAAGCTTTTCCAGCAAAGGCCACCCTAGACCCCCAGCTGACCCAACCCCTTGCTGACCACAGACACACAAGTGAGCCCAGCTGAGACCAGAATACCTACCTGGCTAAGCCCAGCCCACACAGCCCAGCTGCAGAGTCATGAACTAAACCAATGTTTCCTGTTTTAAGCCATTATATTTTGGGGTGGTTTATTACCCAGCAGGAGCTGACACAGGAGAGACACTGCTTTACTAGATGCAGAGTTCCTCAAGGACAGAAACAATGTCTTACTCGTCTTCCCTAGTGCCCGTGGTTGCTCAGCAAATACTTACTTGAATGTTTGCTAGTTTGTGCAGCTTTTGCAGAAAAAGTAATAAATGCCATTCTGCTAATGACTGCTGCCTGACCCCATTCATTAACAAGCTCCCCACTGGCTACTGTCATCCAAGAAGCTCCTTGTCATTATACTGCCCAGCAAACCCACACTGCAGCCCAGAAAGTGTTGGTAGTGTACCTGCAGGCACACAGCATGTCAGCCAGGGGTTAGGAGGATTTGATTAGGTTGCTAGGGGTGAGACAGGTGTCAAACGCAAGTTGTGCCTCATGCTCACACCCACGAGGTTAGGAATGTTGTTTCCTTCACAGTGCACTTTGTGTTAGTGACTTCCAATGAATCCTCAGGGGATCAGGTGCACTCCCTTCAATAGTCTTTTCCTCTTTCATAAGTGACCAGGCTGTCACTTCTGTAGATGGATTTTGCCAGCAAGTGAAAGACTGCACATCACTGCCTACAACTCATCCAGGCCCAAGGAGACTCAAGACCAGGAAGCCAGGGCTCCACCTCATTAACTTGTAAGTTAATATATGAAGAGAACAAAGGGTACCCCGACCTCCTAGGGCTGCTGGAAGATAATTAAGAGACAGTGCTTAGAAAAGCATCTGGCACAGAGCAAATGCTGTGGATGTGTTACCAGTCAATCCTCACCAGCTTCATGGTCAAGGACGTGGCCCTAGAACCAACACCCCAGGCCTTTCCCTTCTCTCCCTAGAGATGGTGCTCTCTCCTCCCATCCACTGCCACCGCTCTTGGAGGGGTGCCACCAAGTGGAAATAAACCACCACGGCTGTCTCCAGGAGAGAAAGAAATGCAAACAGGCAATGGGCAGCCCAGGCGTGTGGACAATTAGGGGACATATCAGGCACTGTCCCAACTACGCTTACGTTGATGTTTCCCAAACCTGTCATTCCTGTGCTGCCTTCAGAATCTCAGGTATATCCATGTAGCACCCGTATTACTGGTCACTTACGCTCTCTTTAAACTTACATTTTTATAAAAGGAAACCTTCTATCATAAATGAAGTGGAAAGTCAGGGTCACCGGCCATAAATAGAGAGTGCCAGGAAAAAGAAATACAATGAAAACAAAACGATGTTATTAAATTCCAGCTAGAAACCCTTGCTGCTGAAAGCGCCAAGGCCAAGTCCAGCTTTCTATTTCTTTCCTAAAACAGGATGTCACACATGGCAGGGAAGTTTTAAGGACATATTAGCACAAAACTGAGACTTCCTCTTTGAAGGGTTGAAAGGGAATTCAAAAGAGAGTGATATAAAGGGGATTCTGTTTTACTTAATGCTGCTATGTGTCTGGTACAACTAAAGCATCTGTGATATTTCATTTTATCTGTCAACTTGTCTGGGCCACAATGCTTCCATGAGGGTGTTTTCGGATGAGTTTAACATTTAAAATCAGTGAAGTTTGAGTTAAGTAGATTGCCCTCCATAATGTGGGTGGGCCTCATCCAATCAGTTGAAGGTCTGAATAGAACAAAAGGCTCACCTCCTGGTAAGCGGGAGTTCTGCCAGCAAATGGCCTTCGGATTTGAACTACAACATCGGGTCTTCCCTGGGTCTCCAGCCTGCTGCCCTCCATGCAGATTCTGGACTTCCAAAATCACATAAGCCAATTCCTTAAAATAAATCTCCCTCTCTGTCTCTCTGTCTATCTCTCTCTCTCTGTATATGTAGATACACACACCCACACGCATTCTGTTTGTTGTTTCTCTGCAGAACTGACTAATATAGCATCTCTCCATCAGGGTACTCAGCCCATACAGACTCACCAACCTGAGAGATGGCAGGTCATGCCCCTCAACTAGAGACTTGGGGGCACTAACAGGGAGGGATTCCTACCACGAACCACTCAAAACCAGGGCAGATGCTGAGCCAGCGCTGTGGTTGGCAGTTCTGAGCTGGGGACCCATCTCTATGAACTTGGAATCACCCAGTAACATTTCCCCACCAGCATGCCTGTGAGGCCTGGAAAGAAAGGCAAGCCCTACCCGCTACCACCTCATCCTTCCCACTGGAGCACCTCTGATGATGTTGCATCTGCAGCAATGACATTGTCTGGCCATGGAATTGGGAAACTGACCCAACACAATGGAAATCACAAACTCATGCAATCTCAGCTGAAAGGTGCTGTGTAATCATTAGCACCACCCCTGTCCCCAGCCTCTGCCTGGATTATTTTTCTAGCATCCAGTTTCCATTTGTATGTGCCCTGGGACTGGGGACCTCATTGCTCCCAACATTGCATCTGATTATTGGTCCCTAAACTTTAGAATGAGGGTTCCCAAACTACAGTCATTTGCCTACCACCTTCTTAAGTGCTGCTGTGAACTTTGACTTCATATTGGTTCTTAAATCAGCCCATTTTCTAATGTAAATACACGTTGTTGTTGTTTTTAATCTTTTTGGCGCCTTGGAAATGGAAAATCAGCATCACCCGCTATAAGCAGAAAATTGATAGTGAAAATAAATAGCCACCGCCCACCCCCAAAGTTCACAAATTCTGGTTCGATGCTATTGCCTGCCAGGAAGTCCAGCTGGAGACCTGCTCTGCTTGAGTTTAAGGAAAGGTAGAGTCAAAGAAGCGTTAAACGCATAAGCATCAACTAAGATTTTCCCCTTGATGGAATCAGAGGAGTTGAAAGAGAGTTGAAAGAGGAATCGCTTTTTCATTGAGTGATTTAACGTCGTTTAATGACAGGGCCACCTAAATCACACCAGCATCACAAATCCCACCCTGCAGAAAATGGCACAATACAGGGCTCTCCTTCCATAGATTCCAGTTCTGTCTTCAGTGGTCTCCACCCGGGGAACCACCAAGCAGGTGCCCTCCCCTCTTTCTTCCACCTCACCCAGCACACTCATGTGGTGGGGCTCAGCTTAGACCCGGGAGCCCTGGCCCCCAGTAACCTACTCTAGACCTACAGGAATCTCAGCTGTGGAAGCATCCGAGGAGCTAAAAATTAGGAAAGGACTGGGGAGCCAATTAAAACCTGGGAAAGAAGAGAAATTGGAACCCTCACACACTGCTGGTAGGGATGTCAGGTGGTATAGCCACTGTGGAGACAGTCTGGCAACTCCGCAAATAACTAAACCTAGAGTTCCACATGACCCAGCAATTCCATTCCTAGGTATACACCCAGGAGAAATGAAAACATACATTCACACAAAAACTGTACATGAAGGCTTATAGCAGTGTGATTCACAATTGCCAAAAGGTGGAAACAATCAACACAGCCATTAAAGACTGAATGAATAAATAAACTGTGGTCTACCCATACAATGAAGTATTATTCAGCCACGAAAAGGAATATCCAGGTGATTTATCCATGCTACAACGTGGCTTAATCTTGAAAACATTATGCTAAGTGAAAAAAGCCAGACTCTAAAGGCCATATATTGTATGATTCCACTTATATAAAATGTCTAGGATAGGCAAGTCCACGGGGACAAAAAGTGGATTAGTGGTTGATTCAGTATGAAGGCGTATGGGAAAATAGGGGGGTAATATTTAAAGGGTATGGGGTTTCTTTCTTAGGTGACGGAAATGTTCAAAAATTGACTGTGGTGATAGCTGCACATATCTCTGAATATATTAAAGTACACTGAATTACACTTTTAAAAACTCATTTAAAAAAAAAAAGATTTAAAAAAAAAAGATTTTAAAAAACTGGGAAGCTCCGAGTTCACTGGAGGCATTTCAACACCTCTGTCCCCCTGGGTGGGACACCACAAGGACACCATAACCTAAGAGCCGTTTGTTGCCCTGATGCAGGAGGGAGGGTGGCACCATGGGTCAAGAGCCTGGGTCTTGAGTTGGAAGAGGCCACAAGGCAGGGGGGCACGTGTGTCCTCATTTTCCAGCCTTCTCCCCATCAAACCAAGCTTGCCCCCCTCTCCCCCTACAGAGCAGCAGGACCTTTGCACGAGCTGTTTCCTCTGCCTGGAAAGTCGTTAGATCTTTTGTGACCAGCTTCTTCTCTTCATTCAACCTCCACTCCAAAGTCACCTCCTCCGAGAAGCCTCCCCAGATTTTCCAGTCTAAGTGAGCTGCCGGCCCTCATCTCCTCCCATTTTATTTTCTTCAAACCACTAAACACATCTGCTATTTTCTTATTTATCTCTATTCACTTTTTTCTGTCTTGTCCCTCTAGACTGGAAGCTCCCCGAGGGCAGGGATTTGTGTCTGTTCCATCAATGCTGTATCCCTACTGCCTGGCACAGTGCCTGGCACACAGTAGATACTAGAATAATCATCTGTGGAGCGAAGGGTGGTCACTTGCTGGGGGCTCTCTCGTCCCCGCTCTGGGCCTTACCAAGAAGCCTGGAGCCTCCAGAGCCGGCAGGGGGTGAAGCGCAGGACAGTCTCCGTGAGATGAAGGCTCAGCATCCTCCTGCCCCTTGGGAATCCCATGGCCTCCAGCTCTCCAAGGATGAGCATGGATCGTCCTGAGTGCAAGGAGCATGAATTTCTGAGGCTCATGATCTCCTGCTTGGAAACCGCAGTCCGAGCACCAAGGGCTGCCACAGGAGGGAGTGGTGAGTGGAGAAAATTCATTGGCTCATCCTCTTTTACCTTTTGTGTCTTCCAACTTGCTCTGCCCCGTGTCCCAAGTAATCTGGGGCAAATGGCATCTCTAACCGGAGCTCGTTTCCTCCATGACGGAATGTGGTAGAACATGGTAGAATGAGAGGGTGAGCTGCAAGCCGCCTTCCCCATGTCAGTGCCCTGAATATCACCCTCTGGGTGGGTTACCTAGAGCAGAGCCTGGGATGGGATATCTTGTGCTAGTGGTTTTCAGAGGGAGGCTCTCTGGTGGACCCTAGAAGGAAGGGAGGGGAGCAGGAGGGGATGGGTTTGGTTCAAGTCCACCCTCAGCCTGACCCTGTGGCGGGCGTGGTTTGGAGGGTGAACTGCATGACAGAGATCGTCCTGCCCAGAGGCAGAGGGATCAGCTCTTAGACTCAGTGTCCATCAGTCATTTGCAGAGGGTTGACCCTGGGGAGGGATGGGAGCATAACTTCCGAGGCATCTCTGGCCAAGGGGCTTCTCATGACAACCGGGGGAAGTGGGTGCATCACCCTATAAAAAGGACCTTGGGGGGATGCACCGGGAGTGTCCACTACACCCCATCATCATTTCTGCCCTGCGTACCACCCATACCACTCATGACCCATATTTTTCTTTAGAGCACATAAGCAGAAATCAGTTCATTTCTAAATGCGTATTACATGCACATGGAGAGTCAGCATCACTTGCCCAGTGATAGACATTTAAGTCACACACTTTAAAATAAATACAAACACATTACAGTTTTTAACATTGCCTGTATCATCTCCATACAGAAATCATCTCCAAATGCCTGTGGACCTGCCGACCAAACTCTGGTGTGCCCATGATTAGGCCTCTTTCAGGTTCTGGCCCCAGTGTCATGCTGATATAAAAGGACACTGACTGTGCCACTTGGGCCTGACACAGCTCCAGGCAGAGCCAAGTGCAGGAGAGCGAGGGAGCATCTACCCTGACCCTGTCGCATGGCTTCCCAACCTTCCCACCCTCCCCACCCCCAGCCTCCAGCTGACATGCTGGAGACATGCTGCAAAGGACGCTGGGGTGCACTGGTGACCCCAACAGATGAGGAGACATGGTCCCTGTGCCTGCCGGACCTTGCCATGCTACAACAAACACCATCAGAAGTAATGGCAAAGGAGAAAATCTGACTTCACCTGGGGTTAGAAGCTTCCTGAAGAATAGGTGCGAGTCTTCAAGGGTGAGGACAATTAGCTGGGCAGAGAGAGGAAGGGGACATGGAAGGAGGAGCGGAAGTGGGAGAGGAATAACAGCTGGAGTAATGAAGAAAGGGGAGGACAGTGATGAGTCCCGAGAAGCTGGAAGGGGCTGGACCAGCCGTTCTCACCATCATCTGTACTGGGGCACCTTAAAAACCACCTGTGCCCTGGCCCTGCCCTCCAGAGATTCTGAAATCCTGACTTTCGGGTGGAAGCTGTGAATCAGCACTTTATCCACACCCTAGGCAGTGCCGATGGGCAGCAAGCCCAGGGCCTCTGAGCCAGATCATGCAAGGCCTGGGGTTTTTTGCTTTATTTTAGGAGCAATCAAAATTATTGAATAGTATTTAAGTGGGGCAGGGGTAGAGATCTGGCCAGCTTCACACCACTGTAAGATCCTTCTGGATGCCTATGGACAGTGTGCTGCAGGGCCAGAGTGGCCGTGGGGATAGCAGTCAAGGAGCTTGTGCAGTTGTCAACACAAAGACAGTGGTGGCTTGAGCCAGGATGGTGGCTGGGGTAATGAAGAAAAGAGATGGATTCCAGAAATACTGAAGGTTTGCATGAAGAGGCGGAGGACTGTTTCAGCTTCCAGTATAAGCCATTGGTGGGTGGTGGTGGCATTTACTGCAAGGACCCTCACTGAGGGCTACCAGACAAGCCTGGGACTACCGCTCATGGCCTCTCCCAAGCTCTTGGGCTTGTGAACGTCCATCTGGATTTCAGGACACTTTCTACACTCAAAAGTAAACTCAGTGAGGTTCTCTTGCCACCTTTTACTCAAAACAGATCATTTCGTTAGAGCGTGGTGTTATAACATCAAGGTCAAGCGTCGGACCCCGTACTGGCCAGCCACCAAAAAGAAAAAAAAAGATCATATCATCTGATGGTCAAATGTATTCATAAAAGTGAATGAAGGAGCAGGAGAAAGAGGAGTTCTTAGTTTTTCTTCTGTACCCCAAACAGCTTAAAAGACTTGGTTTCTCTTGACCCTCCCACAGATGGACCTCCCCACATTGGTACATAAATCCCATTATAGAGATTGAGTCTATTTTTGTTCACTGCCTTGTGCATAGTAGTGCCCAATAAATATGTGGTAGAATGAATAAATAAGAAATAAGTCAGCACAGATAAACTATCACAGAGTCCTCAAGTTCAGGGGTTAAAGATTATCTCCGGAATGAATCTCATGGCCCGAAGGTCAATCTGCAAATAGCACCTCTTTCAGGGTCCCCACGTCAGTATCTAGCTCTCCTTAGCCCCCAACAATCCCCATTCTCTTATCCCACTCGCATCTGCACAATGTCTTCAGAATCCACATGTCACCCCTCAATAGATACCATTTTATTCATGCCACAATTACTAAACGCCTATTCTGGGCCAGATGAAGAAGTCTAGGTTTGGACACTGAGATGGGTAAGAGAAGCCCCCATCCCTGCCCCGAAGACAAATGTCCACTACCAGAGTCAATGGACTCAGCTGGAGATCAGGGCACCTAGCAAGGATGGGTAGAAATCAAGGATTTTAGAATCCAGCCTACGTGGTCCTCCACCAGGGTCTGGGTGCCTGGACCAGCAGTACTAGGTATCATGTGCCAAGATGACAAAAAAATAATAATTGAGGGCCAAGGGGGTTCCTGTCTAAAGCAGGATTCCTAGAAAGCACCTCTCCATTGCACACACACTCCTGAAATAGAAGAGAATCAAGCTGGCTTTGGCAGGGGCAGGCCTGGGAGTGTGGGCTTGTTCTGTGACTGGACTGTTGAGGGAAAAGTTCATTCCTTGAGTGCCCTCAAGGGCTGAGATTGCTGACTTTGAAGAAGAATGTCTGAGTCCAGGATACCCACGAGAGCTTCTGCAAGCAAAGGAACTTTCTTGACCCAAGAGACTAGGGTCACTTCAAGAGGAGAAAGCAAATGTCTATATTTTACAAAAGGCACATGAAGGGAATGCATCCAACAGAGCAGGGTCTGTGGAGCCCACAAAACTCAGATTCAGATCCTAACTCAGCCATACAAGCTGTCCTGGTGTGAGCTAATAGCATATTGCCCACTAAACTGAGAAGGTATCCTAAGACCAAAGAATGAAGCAGAAAACACCATACAGATTATAAGGAATTTACTATTATTATTATTACTATATTGACAGGTGGTTACTTACAGGGAATGGATTGAGCAGACTGTGGATGCTGGTGCTGTGCAGCTACTTTTTCTGCAACTTTGGGAGTGGAGGATTCGGCAGGATGTTGAAGCTTACAAGGGACATAGGGACAAAAGTGGAACTATGCCAAAGAGAAAAAGGCTGCAGAAATGCGAGATTCCCAGGTGCCTCGCAGGCTCCTGATGCTTATCCTTGGGGTTGCTGGCATCATTCCCCTTACCTTACACAAGCATACCATTCTGTTCCTTTCCCTTACTCAGTTGCTAAGCAACCTGTGCAGGGGAGGAAAGATTGTGACTACTGAAGCCAGAGCTCCTAAGTCCAGAGGATGGAGTGAGTTTTGACCAGCATTCCTACACAAGCCGTGTGAGTTTAAGCACGTTCTTTAACACTCTGTTTTTTCATCTATAGAACAGGGATAATAATAATTTCTACCTCATAGGATTACTGTTCATTTTAAATGAGGTGAGGGATGTAAATCAAGTGGCCCAGAAACTGCTTTGCACTCTGTAAATGTTATAATAATAGCAATGGCAATTATTATTATTACTACTGATAACACTGGTAAAATCTAAGCCACTTTCTTCTACCCTAAAACATTAACCTAAAACATACTTTCAGACCCATCTCCTTGAACTCTTTTCGAAGCCCTGGACTCCCTTTCCCAGTGGTCTCTCAGACACCTTCCCCTGGATTTCCTAATGGCCCCATTAACACACCCCAAGTGAACTCACCAGTGCCTCCTCTTCTCCAAGCCACTGATAACACATGTTGACAGCATTCAGACTGGAAACCCACTGTGCCCATTAGGCGTCCCCATGTGATGTCCAAGTGGCACCTCCCCAGTTCAGTCCTCCTTACCTTGCCCCTGGCTTACCACAACAGCCCCTAACTAGTCTCTGTCTACAGAGCCTCCAACCATGCAACCCATCCAACATCCCATGGCCGAACTCATCACCTAAGCTTCCCACCCACACACTTGCGAAACTCCCATTGCTTATCAAATTCAGGGAAGACTACATCATTACTACTGAAGTTTGGGTGCAGAGGTAATTCACAAATATATTCTATTTGTTACAGAGAAGACTGGAGTCCCTTCACTCATTCCTTCCATACCAGTCCTTCCCTCCCCTCTCATCAGAAACAATCACATCGATCTATTCTGATGTATCTTCCAGACACTGCTCCTTGTATAAACATAATATGTATAAGGCCACAGAAAATACAACAAGAGTTTTTGTTTATTTTTATATACATATTACATTTGTCCGCATATAGTTTTGCTTTTGGGGTTTTTTTGTTTGTTTGTTTTTTAATTCAGTAACGCCATAGAGCTCTTTCCATACTGGTACACATAAATGAATTTTGTCCCTTTTAAGTGCTGTAAGATATTCTGCAAAATGGCTGATGGATGTTTAGGTGGCTTCAACTTCCTCTCTCTCTCTCTCTCTCTCTTTCCTTCCAACAATGCTGTGCCAACATCCTCACGCCTGCCTCCTTAGCCATATTCTTGGGGATGTGGAAGGGGGAGCCCCCTCCAGGCCTCCCTCAGCCCTCCCAGCTCTACCTGCCTTTATGCACCCTGCACTGCAGGCAACCGGACACTCACTGCTCCCCAGGCAGGGCCTCTGCTTGCAACCTCCACCTTTTCTCTCGCTGTTCCCTTCTGCACACCCTCCTTGGAACCATGGGGGAATTCTAAAGATTCTCCCAAGCCCATCTCCAGCCCTACAGGCTTAAGGAAGCCCTTGCATGCCACCATAGAGTAGGCTTCCCTGTAGCCACTTCTGGTGGCCCTGGTCCTGGACTCGTCATCCCCTTCACTAGATTACAACCTCCTTTGAAGACAGGGAAACTCCCTTTGTATTGCCAAAGCCTGCAGTAGCTCACTGCACAGAGTTGCTTAATAACACCCATTGAGATTAAAGTGGACAAGCCACCCTCTCCCCCGGCTTCCTTTAGTTCAAGCAAACCACAAACATCTCAAGCCGCTTGCATGTACATCAATATATCTCTGAGCCTTGGAAGAACCGGCGGAGGTCATCTGGGTGGAATGATGACCCTTGTTAAAGATGAAGGGACTCCCTCGGAGGTTAGGTGGCAGGTCTTGGTCTGAAGCTGAACATTGGGGGCCTCTTTGCAGAAGAGGTGCTCGCGTGGGGATCTCACAGGTATTTTAGGATTAGTCATGTTGTCAAAAGTATGAAATGTACCATCCCAGCCCCCATTATAACATCTTCAAAAGCCAGTCACTGTAGTACAAAAGTTGTTGCCAAATACAAGGACCACCTGTGCCTATTAACTAAATTGTCTAATTATTTTTTTAAACGTTTCAAAGTAAAACATCAACTTTCATTTCAACCTAAACAGCAGTATCTGTGAAGCCATGGGTTTGTGTGCCATTTATGGGTTTTTTTTTTTTTTTTCAAATACCAATCAAGAAAAATATGTAATTATTCTTTTTTGGTTTTATGTTGAGCTGAGGACCTTTAAAATTATCTTGCATACCACCAGCGATAACACGCTTTGGGAAACATTCATAAGATGAATGAGACAACATTGGGTCATATTTATTCACCGTGAATTTTTTTTTATTAATTTTGTTTTAAGGAAATATGGCTCTCCAGAAAAGTTTGTGATTAGATCATCAGAAAGAAAAATCTTCAAAGTAAGCAACTTCACTACTGAGAAAACGTACTTGATATGAGACTATGAGCCATTTGCATTGAGGGACTTGGCTTGGCTATCTTCATATCCTGCGTGGTGACAGCTATTTTGTATCCCAAATTTCTCAGGACAACATTGGTGCCAAATATTACCATGGTGACCCCTTCCTCAGCTCTAGGCCCAGAATTCTGGGAAGCTTCTAGAAGCTGATTTCACTCAGCCTGTCCACGAAGGGCAGAAACTGGAGCAGTCCCTTCTTCACCCTAAGTCCCTTTCAGATCAACAGAAGCCCAGCTTCCCAAGGACGGTGAGGATCCTGGGAATTGAATTATTCAGTTCAACAACTGCTCATCAAGCACTGGAGATACCCATGAAAAAAACCAACAGCGTCTTCAGAAAGGAAGGAGGGAGGGGTTCATTCAGCCAGTTCTCCTCCCGTCCTCCCTACATCCTGCCCAAGTCGGGCCAACATTCCCAGAGCCTGCCAGCTGTGTCCGAGAGCGACCTGATGCTCAACGGGAAATGACCCACGGCCTGGGCTTAGCTCTGTGTCCACCATTCTCCCATCAGGATGTGAGCATGGAAATCCAGCTTCCCAGATAGCTGACAAATGCAATAAGGGCCCCTAACCATGGGGACCTGGGCCTGGAATCCCCCTGACCACTCCCCAGCCATTGAACTCTTCAGCTGTGACGAGATGAGCCCCTAGACCTGGATCTAGTCCTGGGTCTGCTACCAACTAGCTGTGTGACCTTGGAAAAGTCATCCACCTCTCTGAGTGCCCTTAGTTGTCAAACTGGGACTTTCTAAGGTCCTTATGCCCCTGAAATTCTCCACTGTTAGCCCATAGCTGCCCTGAACTCAGAGACCTCTCACCCCTTACTGTCCAAGGCTTGGCTGCTGGGAAGAGCCGAAGTGACTCTGGAATAAAGAGTAGAGGTGCTGTGTCGTCACCAGTTACCACCGCCAGCCTCCACTCTGGGTGTCAGGTTACCAGCCCGGCACTCTCTCTGGGTGGCAGCTCTGTCTCTGATATTTTTAGACTCCCCCCTCAGCTTGTTCCTAACAAGAGCCAGATGCCTCTGATTCCCGCCACAGTCCTGCCGAAATTGCACTCTTTGGGTAACTTCTGCAGGGAGCCAGACTTCACAATTCTTGGGGCGAGAAAGGGAGCCTGTTCTTCCCGCCACCCCACACCTATCCCCATTTCTTCCCTGGACAAGTAAAAGACAACATCCAAGAGTCAGGCCTCCAGTTCTTTCTTCAATGCCAAGAACTCTCTTGCCCCATCCCAGCTGCTCCTGCCAATCGCCTGCTTTCCAAAGCCCAGAAGGACACCCCCCTACCCTCCTGCACAGGCATCCCAATGCTGACCTTTTACTTTCTCCTCTAAGAGGCTCTGCTCCCCAACCCCAGTGCCTGGGACCCATCCCACCTTTGGGAGACAATTGCCACCTCCTCCGCTCCAGAGCTCCCCATGGCTGGAGAGTCCACCCCCACCCCACCTAGCCCCTGAAGCCTGTGACAGAGGCCCCACTTGTCCACAGAACTGGGCATCAGCCACATGTTGCAACACACATACAATTATCTGCACCCCTAGGAGAACAGCTGGACTCCTGCCTCCCAAACAAACCCTGCCGACCAACCAGCCACCCATCGCCTCCCAACTAGCTTGGAAAGGTCTATATATTTTTGTCTCAACAGACTTCCCTTCCTGGTTATGTCTGGCAGAGTTTACTATGATAAAGAACTGGCCTTTGGTGTGTGCCCACCAACCAGGAAGGCCACAGGGCAGAGGCGAGGGCAGGAGAGTGTCAGTATATGCCTAGGATGAAAAGTCGGCCAAGTGATCCTCCTGTGAATTACCTGCTGCTGCTGGGAAATGGAGAGTCTGTGTACATATGCACGTGGATTTAGCTCCTACCGTGAAGACTATGCGGGAGGCAGAGAAAGGAAATCTAGGCGAAACATTCATTTCTATGCCAGGGAAAATGTCCCTAGAAATGGATTTAAGTGCCATTACTTGTACGTGTTTTGGGGGGAGGCAGTGTTAAATGGATGTGCCCTGTACTTACAATTAAATGCCACCAAGCCCTGTTAGGCCTCATTAGCTATGCCCTAATCTGGTGCGGGGCCAGCCAGAGAGGATGCTGTCCCTCCAGCGTCTCTACCCTCTGCTGTTCCTGCCTGGCCCTGCCTTACCCACCCCACTGGCCACCTCCTTGGCTTCCAACACAAACACCCTTCCCTGGATTTCAGGCAAATCTCAGTTTCTCCACTGGAGGGATAGAGGAGGCTCCAGGCGACAATGCAGCCTGCTCTCTGCCTCCCACCCAACTCCCCAATTGCCGGCGGGGGTGGAGGCGGCTGGATCCAAAAACCCTCAGTGGGAAAACAGGTTCTGCGCCTCCCTGCCACCCCCACGCCCCTCCCAGGCTGTGGCCTTGGCATCTGCCAAGGCCCCTGCAGGTTTTTTCCTCCCGTTTTTCCCAGAAGGGTCTCCCCCTAAACATCACACCCCTTACGCCCCACCCCCACCCCAGTTCCCTGCAACCCACCCTGGGAGAGGCAGAGGGCAGTTCAAAGTCAGGCTCTTGGCCTTGAGGAACTGACTTCAAGTCTCCTGCCTGGGTTTCCTCACCTGCAGCAGGGGAGTGTGCTGGAAACAACTCAGAGGGGAGGCCAAGGGAGAAACTGAGGACAGAGGGAAAAGCACAGGACCCTGCAAACCTCCATCATGTCCACCCTGCCCCTTGTGACCTTCCCAACAAAAACTCTGTACCCATTAAACACTAAGTTCCCATTCCCCCTTCCCCAGCCCGAATGTGCCTATTCTAGGTGCTGGAGGCTTCTTAAGTTTCTCTCCAAGCCTCTTAGACACAGCTAAGTTACAAGATCAACACACCCACAGCTTGGGCGCTCCCGAGGGGAAAGTGCTCGTCTCCAAACCCGGAGCTGGGCTGTAGACTTACTCTAAAGTAGGGGCTAAACTTTGGCCCGGAGAGCTTTGCTCTGTAGGGTCTCTCTTAGGTCGAGGGTCTCCAACTAGTCCCCATGTATGAGGTCCCCAGATCAGACCCACATTACGACCTTAAAGACCTCCCTAGAGTGTCGCTGGATTTGGGGAAGGCGTACAGTCCACACCCCGAGCTTTAGTGCCCACTCCATGGGTTGGCCTTACCCCCTAAAAGCCCCCCGAGCCCTGCCAGAGTGGGGAGGCGAGAGGGTCATCCCAGCGGCCCCCCGAGTCTCCACCGCTCCGGACCCAAGGAAGTTGCTCCCCGCCGCTGGGGGGCGCAACGGAGCTGCGGCCGGGGCCGAGGGGGCGAGCAGCCTGGAGGACCCACGGATCGGGCCCGGGAGCAGCCAGTCCCGCCTGCTCGGTGAGGCGGGGGACACCGCGCCGGGGCGCCGGGGTCACCCCCTCCCGCGATCTGGGGGGACTGTCCGGGACTCCGGGAGCCCTGGGGTGGGGCGGGCGAGGTCGAGGGGAGCCGCCCCGACGCCTCCCCAAACTTTTCCCGCCCGCCTCGGCGCAAAGGCGAAGGGAGCCGGCCCGGGGTGGCGAGGTGGGATCGGGGGTCCGAGCGGGCGCGGCGCGGGCGGGAGAACGGGGGGTCTGCAGCGCGGTGGCGCCTCGGCCACCCCTCCCTGTCCCCCACCCCCTTGCCGGGGCCTCTCTCGGGCCAGCGGGGAGAGGGGTCGCGGCCCTGCTGCCCCGGAGCCCCCCGTGGTCGCCCGGGCGCGCCCCCAACTCACCGGGCGCTGGCGGCTGGGCCGACGGACGGGCTGACGCGCGGGGCGAGGCCGCCGGGCTGTTTTGAAGCTCCGGGCTGGGACTGCGAACCCGCCTCCTCCCTCCTCCCTCCGCCCTCCTCCCTCCACCCTCCTCCCCGCGGCCCCCTCCTTCCCCGATCCCGCCTCCCGGGGCGTGAGGGCTGCAGCCGCGACGGCCGAGTGGGAGGGGCTGCAGGAGTCGGGCAGGGGACTCGGGCGGGAAAGGCCGGAGCCCCGGGGGCGCCCCCAGCCCCTGCCCGCCTCCTGCGGCACTTTGGCCAAGTGTGGGGCGGAGTCGGTGGCGCGGCCCGGGAGAGGGAGAGCTGGCCGTCCCTTCCCTGCGCTCTCCCTGCAGGTTTCCACCTCCGTCTTCTCTTTCCTCCCCCTTCTCTCCTCCTCTTCTCTTGCCCTCCAGTAAGGGGTTCTGGAATCCGGCTCCCTGCTTTAGAACCCCTTCTCTGGCGCTTTTAACTTCGTAGGCTTGTCCTTAAATCTTCTGCCTCAGTTTCCTCCTCTGGAAATAGAAGTCATCATAGGATCTCTTTCACTGGGTGGTTGTAAGGCCGCAAAGTGATAATACATACACAGTGCTTGGCACACAGTAAGTGCTCGATATGTGTTAGCCATTGTTATTTTTATTATCTGACTTGGAGTCCTACCTTGGTGTGAAGAACTGAGTCTTAAAACTCCTTCTAGGTCCCCCCCTTTGACTCACCCACCAATACCACAAACCACTTCCCATATCCTTTGAGCCCACAGTCCTGGAATTTATTGTCCCTGGAAACGATATCAAAAGACAAGGAACTGAGGGCCGGCCCATGGCTCACTTGGGAGAGTGGGGTGCTGACAACACCAAGGCCACAGGTTCGGATCCCCATATAGGGATGGCCAGTTAGCTCACTCAGGAGAGCGTGGTGCTGACAACACCAAGTCAAGGGTTAAGATCCCCTTACCGGTCATCTTTAAAAAAAAAAAAAAAAAAAGATGGGGTAACATATGTGAGTAAAGAGGGCATGTGGTCACAAGGCACAGTTTTGCTGTGACCTGATTTCAATGTGGCATTAATTTTTTTTTTTTTTTAATAAATGCAGCACCCAGAATTCACATCTCCTCCACATTTAAACCCAGACAAGGAAGTTGTGTGAAATGAATGTGTGCCCCTGACCCATCCACTCCTGTCCCCAGTTGGCAAAGAAATTTTCTCTACCTTAAGTCCCAAGTAATGGGTGACTCATTCTGAAACCAAAAATCACAGGGCCCCTAAATTTGCAGAAATTGAATACTAAAAGGAACATAGGATGTCTTATACCCTGTAGCCAAAGAAGTGTTCCCTCTGCCTGGGAAGCCAAACACCCTAAGGTGCATGCTTGCTTCTTAGCCTGCCCTTCAGTCTGAAAGGACCGTCATCTCTTTTTGGATTCACTTAAAGCAGTAACTTAATAAGCAGACCTGAGACAAGAGACTGAATCATTCAAACTCCTCATTTGAAAAATACGGCTTGGTTTTTGTTTTTTGTCTGTGGAAAAAGTAAGACATTAATTGCATGGCCTGACCTTCAAAGCGTGCTCTTTTCTTGGAATTCCAGCCAGGGCATGGAGTGAAGGAGGCAGCAAGACTGACCTTGAACTTGCCCGCTGAGCTGCCTCTCTTTCCAGCCTCAGTTTCCCCCTATGGAAACAGAGGGCTGATCTGTCCTGAATGGGGGAAGAGTCCAGAAGGGCTGGTGCCCAATATTGTGTGTTGAAGCGGGGAGGGAGGTTAGCGTATTTAAAAATTGGAAAAAATTCCATAATAGGGCCACAACATATTACAATATTTTTAAATGTTTAATTTAACATGTTAATGTTATTTATTTGCACACAGCCAAAAATATAAGGCAATTAATTGGTGTCACACAAGAGAATTAGAAACCCTTTTAAGGAACACTAATTTATTGTGCAGTAGCATGGTCTGGCTGGGACACCATGTTTACATTTTCCGATAAGCATCTTTTTTAATCCCTTTGGGAAACTTTTGTGATGGGAGGGACTTGCTGGGTCTAAATTAGAGGTCTTCGGAGGATCTGAGACCAACTCCAAAGGGCCATCCCACCCCCCAGGTCTTGAACTTCCCCAGTGGGCCTAGCGTCTTTAATTCTATAGCTAATCAATACTCTCATCCCACAAGAAAAAGATTCTTTGGGGTTGGAGAGGAGACAGGAAGGTGTTAATTTGAACTGAGTCCTCCTCCTCCCCTCATAAAAAGGGAGGTGAGTGGGATCTGGTTGTTGTAAAAGGGAGCCTGGCAGGGCCCACCTGCAGGGATGGCAGTGCCTGCCTGTCCCATGGCCACCTGGAGAACAGAAAAAACCCAAAAGGCTCTCTCAGAATGGAAAGTCCAGGTAGGGGATAGAGCAGGTTGCTGAACCCTTACCATGTGCCAGTAACTTTACAAACATTACCTTTCATATAACACAACAAACCTGCAAAAGAAGTTACCCTCAACTTGTCCATGAAGAATTTTAGGCTCAGAGGAGCTACACAAGTAACTTGCCTAAAGGCTCAATGCAAGTGCTGAAGTATGAACTTGAACCTAGACGACTGCACCAGACCCCCTTCTCCTTTTCCCACTCTATCACTATTTACGAAATGCTAACTATGCTCAAGATATAAATTTTGTCATATCCACCTGCCACTAAACTAGTATTCACTTAATAGTTTTCTTTAAATTAACTATTTATTTAAACATATTTATTTTAAAAGGAAGCCCTATATCTCATGGTAAACAGGAAACCAGTGCCCTCCTCCAATAATAGAAGACAAACTTACAGATATAAACACTACCAAAATAAAACAGTGTTAGCAAATGGTAGCCAGATACTGCTGCCTGAGGAGTCCTTGAGCCTGAGGATTAAAAAGGGAGAGCAGCCAGGTGTTAAAACCACACTAGCACAGAGGCGTCTCTCTCCTGTTGTCATCAGAACTATTGCAAGATCATTGGAAAAGGGAATCGTGTTGTCACTCTGTGATTCAAAGCCAGGAGATGCCTCCTCCCCATATCAGCTCGCAAGCTGGTGGGGCGTGTCCTACACTGGGGAGAACATGGTCAGACACCAAGATGCCTCTTCAGGACCTAGAGAAAGAAATGGACCGATTGCTTCTCTCCCTTGTTTCCAAATCCTCTCCCAGAGCCCACCAACTTGTCCTATTCACCTGCTACCTGCTTGCGCAGTAGGGTTTGCCTTCTTGCAAGTTTGCCATTTCCCTGAGCAGGATATACCTCTGGTAGCCCGCTGGTACCAGAAAAATGAAAGACATACAGAGAAGAGCTACCCTAGGTGACCTATAGAACTTCCATCTGGGACACAGAGCTACTCCAGCCAAGCTGCAGACACACGAATGAGAAATAATGTTTATTGTTCCATGCCACTAAGGCTTTATGATTGTTTGTTTCACAGCAATACATGGTTGATAAAATGCATCGTCTTATACAGAGAGGGAGAGAGAGAACTGTAAGAAAGGCATTTGGAAGTATGAAGGTCGTGGAGAAGTTTGGTGGTGGGGTGGTCCAGGGTTGGGGAGAGAAGATAATTGAGAACTCAGTAATCTTTTGTGTATCTTTTCCAGCGTGAACATTTTAGGGTTCTGCAGTTTTTTGTAACCTGCCTTTGTTGACTGTTTTTTGTTCTCAGAAGGAGTGACTAGGCATGTCCATGCCTGGGGGCAAATCTGATCCCTAATCTTAAAAGAGCTTCACAGAACCCGAAGTTGTAGCAGAATGGAGAAGACAGTGTGGACTCTGGTCAAGAAGGATGGAGATTTAAAAGAAAATATGATTTAATTCCATAAAGTCACAATGGGAATGGTCCAAATAGGAATGTGATTCAACCATCACAACCCACTTTTGGTTGGTGGGTTAGTTTAATCCTGACAGAGGCCAGGGTTTTTACTCACTTTCATTCAATAACCATTTTGTTTGAAAACAAGCCAGTGGATAGGCTGCTGAGATGGCCAGTGCTCCTGCCTCCTGCTATTTGCCCCTTTGTATAATCTCTCCCCTTGAGAGTGGGATGTACCTAATGACTTGCTTCTAATGACTAGGCAAAGGCCACAATGATGGGATGTCACTTTATGATTAGATTACAAAACACCATGACTTTTGTCTCGATAGCAGACTTGGTTGTCTTCTAGGCTTGCATGTTTCGTGAAGTAAGCTGCTGTGTTAGAGAGGCCCACATGGCAAAGAATTGAGGGATGCTTCTGCCAACACCCAGCCAGGGCTCCAGCCAGTGCCAGCCAGGAAATGAGGCCTCAGTCCATCAGCCTGCAAGGACCAGAATGCTGCCAACACTATGTGAGCTTGGAAGCAGATCCTTCCCCAGCTAAGCCTTCAGATGAGACCTCAGTCCTGGCTGACACCTTGGTTGAAGGCTTGTGAGAAACCCAAAGGCAGAGGACCCAGGTAAGCCATGCCCAGATTCCTGACCCACAGAAACTGTGAGATCATAAATATGTGTTGCATTAAGCTGCTAAATTGTGGGTTAATTTGTTACACTGCAGTAGTTAACTAATATACGAACTAAGAGTAGAATTAATCTTCACCGACTGAGATTTGGGGAGCTGCATTCTAGTTGCAACCCTTGTATCAGTCAGAATAGGCTAGGTTGTGCCATGATAATAAAGATCCCAAAATCTCAAGGGCTTACAACAGAAGCACTGGTATACCTTGCTCATATTATATGTCCATTGTGGGTTCATCGTGACCATGTGTCCATGTCATCTTTACTTCAGGACATGGGCTGATGCAACAGCGTCTATCTGGAACACTGCTGTTCTCAGAAAAGACGGAAGATGTAATAATAAACCACACACTGGCTATTAAAAACTTCTGTGTGATCACATTTCATTGGCAAAGCAAATCACAAAGCCAAGCGGCAAAAAATCTCCCACTCGCCATGTGCTCTGGGCAGGTCACTTCATCTCTCAGGATCCAACGCTGTCTTTGAATTTGCCATTTAGCTCTCAGTGCTTCTGTATGTAGGAATATAGCAAGCACCTTCAAAAGTCTCCCAAGTGACATTTTCTCTTGTCTACCCTTCCAGAGATGGTGCAAGATTCTCAGACAAGGGATACCCAGGAAAATCCCAAATGTGGAAGTTACGGGAAATCTAGGATTGGATCCAAACTCCCCCTCCACCAACCAACCAAAGTCTCTGCCACCAGCACTTCCAATTGTGGCCCAACTGGCTGCCAATCCTGCCATCAGAGAGACAGGTGGGCAGTCTCCTAGTCCCTACTCTATAAAGGGTCAGGAAATCAGAACTCTTTTGGATGGGATCTGAGAAATATACTCTCTTGAGACCATTTCCTCTTTGTTGCTTGCCTCCACAGGCTGGGCTGAGGGCCAGATGGAGACAATGGTTTCCAGCAGAGAAACAAGCACTGGTATCCTCCAATTTAAAGCTCCGGGTCTCATTGCTTATCCCCAAGAATCAGGGGTGGAGCTATAGCTTCGGGATCTGACTTTTCCTACCGCCTTTTTGTCTCTGATTGGATGGCAGAATATTTATGACCTACTATTGTAAAACTTCCTGCAAATATAATAAGAATTAACCATACAAATATTGTCCATTTGACTGATGACAGAGAAGTTTGACTAATCACCAAAGACAGCAACCACAGAATTTCCAAACATCTGGAGAAACAGCCCAAACTGTGTTGTCTTGGGCTTTTCATGTCTTCTAAAGCCATCACATTTAATGAATGCAAGTGTACAGTGAACAGAACAAACCTATAGGGTTGTGTCTGGGTTTTTCCTATTATAGAAATGTTTGGCATTGTAGTCACAAAACATCTGGCTGCTTGACTCTGGTTTACCAGTTTTCATCAGAAGGTTTGGCACCGTAGGATGGAATTTCGGAGCTCTCCCAGATCTGGATTTCCCTGAAATACAGTCAGAAAGAGTAAAGGTTACAGAAGAAAGTGCCCAGGTGTCCTCCAGCAAGGCGAGGAGTGATGGAGCGCAGCTCTCTTGGCCCATTTTCTAAAAAGAACAGAGTACAGTTTGGCACTGAAAGTTTTGAAAAGCAGAAGAAAAATAAATCTCTGTTGTTAATAATGTTACAGGAGTGGATTCTTATTTTCCTGGGATCTCAGCACTATCATAAATACTATTCCTTCAGTGTATGAGAGTATCCTTTGTACTTTTCTAAATATTTTTAATTTTTCAAAAAGAAATTCTCCCTTTCTTTCCTTTCTGCCAAACAGTTTGCTCAGGGAAATGACATCTTTCCAATCATTCACTCAATGTATACTTAGTGTGAATCTCCCATGTGCCAGATACTGTTCGAGGCACTGGAAATGTAGCAGTGAATGAACAAACCTGTTGCTTTAAACCCCTGATCTCAAGAAACTTACTAGCCAGTGTGGTCAGTTCTACTCATTATCCTGCTTGATGCTGAGATGTGTTTTGCTTTTCTTTCCAAGATTATTGGGTTTCTTTGTGTATGTGAGTTGTCTCTTAGGCTACACAACTGTGGAAATATCCCCCTATGCTGGGATCTCTGGCTCAACCAGGCAACTCCAGCCTAGGGACTCAGGCCAGACTCACAAATCTTTATGAATGTTTGGTTATAGAGTATGTCTAATAAAAGACACTTTCCTACACCATTCATGGTGCCACAGTTCAAATTTCAAAGGTTGACAGGGTGGGAGGAAACCTAGAAATTCTTGATTGTTCCCACACTTCCAGGCAGGAAGGTATTTAAACCATTCTGGACAAATGAGATTCTTGATCTTAAAGGCCTTATACCTTGGTAGTCTGGAGATAGGGGTCTAGGATAAAGCAGCCTTGGCCTCTGTGTCCAGCAACCAGCACAGAGTTGGGGCTCAATTAAGGGACTTTTCTTCCATAACACTGTTAACAATCTGTAATCATATTTTTTATTTGTTATGTGTGTGAGTTCTTACTCATTCTTTTCATTCTCCAATAGAACACAAGCTTCCTGAGTGCAGAGGCCTGGTTTACCTTGCTCATGGCTTTTTCACCAATGTCTGACACATAGTGGGTGATTGGTCAGGAAAAGGGACCCCACTTAGCCAAATGATTTAGAAAATGGTATCTTCTCAGGGCACACAGCTTGACAGAGAGATGGCACCTCTGAGCAAAAGGTGCCCCTTCCTCCAGGCAGACTCAACCCCAAGCCAGGCAAATGGCTTGGGGAACAGTCTGTAAGCTGGAGTTCACCCCTCACCTCTTGGCTAGGAGCCCTTGTGCTATGCACCAGCTACTCAACAAGCAGCAGGAGCTCTGAAATCAATCAATATTTGATGAGTGGATGAATGAATGAAATGCAAGTCCCTGAGCTGTGTAGTGGTTTTAAAACATGTCTGTAAATTCCCTGGCACTCAACTCATTGAGAGGTTTGGGGTCATCCATTGGTGTTCGTTCAACCAACAGAATATAGTGGAAGTGGTTATGTGGCTTCTATGTCTAGGTCATAAAAGACCATCCAGGCTCGGTCTTGTTCTCTAGAGGACCTACTTACTGAGCACCTGCTTTCTGGAGCCGCACCAATAACCAGGAATACAGCAATGAACAGAAACAACTCATGCCCTCATAGAGTTTACAGTCTGGTAGGGTGGAGTACCCTTAGGATGGCTGTATCATTTGTCACCCAGAGTAGGACACTTTTGAGAGTGAAAGGGGTGCTATTAATCATTGTAGCAGGACAGCAAGATACATAGAACTATCCAGGGAAATTGAGATGTGCGATCACCCTAACCATAACGAATTAAGTCATCCCTTGAATAAAATGTGAACGTCATGACCGTGTGCTGTGGAGGAGGAGGAAGCCCATGCTCTGAGAGCCTGTGATAAGAGGATTGACCCAGGTGGAGACATCAAGTACGGCTTCCCTGAGCAAGTGGTGCTGGAGCTTAAGCCTGAGACTTGAAGGATGAGTAAGAATTGGCAAAAAGGGAGGGAAAGATGCCCAGAGGGAGGAGGTAGCTGGTGCCAAGGCCTTGTGGGTGGAAACATGAGGAGCAGAGGGTCTGAAAGAAGACAGTGTGGCTGGAAAGAACAGAGCAAGGATGGGTTACGGTAAGGTTGGGAGCTCCATTCCAGGAACACCATAGAAGGTTTTGATTTGGTAGTGACATGGCTTGATTGACTGCTCTGGGCAGTTGGGGAGGGCAAGAGTGAGCTCAGGCAGAGATAAGGAGGTGAGAAATGATAGTAACTTTGGAATCCAAGATTCTGCTCACACTTCAGAATGATGCTATGTCTGGAAGATTAACCCAATGATGGATCCAGAGATGCTCTTGGGGAGATATCTAGAGAAAATCACATTATAAAGGGCTGAAGAGTCTGGGGTCAGATGAAATGGGCACTCCTCTGGGGGGCAGATGCAAAGGGCTTGGCTTGGTCCATTGGAGTGTCTGATGGTGCCGGGGATGGGCTGGACTCTGGAGAGCAGATGGCTCAATTCAGGTAATAACAGCGTATCCATTGGGCAGCTTCCATGTGGTGCACTTGATGATGGGTTAGTTGGCAAAAAGAGCATCAAGGCTCATGAGGGGTTCCCTAGGACACCTGGTCATGTATGAAGCCTCATGTATTGACAGTACGATCAAAGGTACAGACACAACAGAGCTGACACAAGAGGAAATAGAAACAATGTAAACAGAGGAGGAAGCAAATATATGAGCCCAGAGATTTTGGAAGGTGAATGCACCCTGTGAGTCACCTAGGGAACCTATCAGCCATGCAAATTTCTAGGCCCCATTTCCAAAGGTGCTGGTACAGTAGGTCTGGGGTGGAGCCCAGGAAAATGCATATTTAACAAGCCCCCCTCCCCTGAAAAGTGATTCTGATGTAGTGATGAATGGACCACATTTTGAGAAACACTGCTTTAGTCCTTTAAGCAAATGTGGTCATACTAATTGAGCATCAAATTTGACACTGGATTTCCTGATCCCCTGGGCACAATTGGTGACTTAATATCCTATTGAGAAAGTTTTTCTGGGCTGATGGAGGGCCACCTTAAGCCCCTACAAAGGTGGGTCACAGGAGAACATCCATCAAGCTACCCTGACCTTCAGTTGCATCTCTCTGCTGCTAGAGAGGGCTTTCTGTGAGTCCTTCGTTGGGGCGGGGGAGGACAGCTGCTGTCACTGAGGCAGTGTGGAACATACACCACCAGAATAGCCAGGCCATATGTGTAAACTGCTGGGATGGGCATGGTGAACTTGGCATTGAGAATAAAGATAAGTTGGTAAGGTAAAGATGGATGTTCCCAACCCTGGAACAGCATCCTCCCTCCTGGGAGAGATCCTGGGCAGAGCAGGTAGGACCATATCTTTGTTCAGTCCCCAGGACTAGACAAACTGAGTCATTAGGGATGTGATACCTTTGAAAGTCCTGTGTGCTGTGCTAAGCTAAGCTTCTGGAGCATCTTTGATCCTGTGCTCCTTGCAATTTCTCCTACTTCTTGAGTAATGATTTCTTGGGTTTCAGTAGCTTCTTTCTTGCTTCTGCAAAGCTTGAAACTTCTCCTCTGGGATCAAGCAATGAGAAAGGAGGCTGGATGGTGGAACAGATGACTGATCAGGACAAACTCCACTCAAGTTATTGCTACTTAAAGTGTGGTCCATGGACCAGCAGCATCGGCATCCCTGGGAACTTGTGAACAATGCAGAGTCTCAGGCCCCACCCAGACTTGTTGAATCAGAATCTACTGTCTCAGAATCTCCAGAGGAGGGTACTGGGAATTATCCCTTTTAAAAGTGAGGGGTGGAGCACAGGTGACTCTATGACCAGGCAAGTTGGAAAAACACTGATGTGAAAGAAACAGGCCCAGAAAGAGGACTTGACTTTCCCAAGGTCACATGGCAGGTCAGGGTCAACACACAGGATGAGAACCAAGTACTTTTGCTCCTGGTCCAGTGGGTTTTCCCTTATCCTGGTTGGTTTCAACCTCTTCTTCTTTTCTTTTTTTTTTTTAATTAGCAGAATCTTTTCTTTTCTTTCATTCTTTTTATTTTTTTCCAAATAAAATATTGTGCAGAACAGAATACATAAGGGAGATCTAAGGGAGGCCGGGCACATAGTAGGTGCTCAACAAATATCTGTCAAATGAATGAAAGGATAATACCCCTTCTAAAGATAGAGCACTAGGGCTTCAACTCAGAAGTCTGGTTAGGCAACAGCCATTTACGTAGAATTGAAAACCTTTGTTTTGCTTTGGCTGTATTTATTTTTCCAGTTTCCTTCCATTCAGGCTAGGGATTCTGGTTTTCTATTTATTGCAGTGATAAAAAGTTTTATTTTAAAATAAATTCAAGTCAAAAACAGTTACTTTTTTTTTAATAAAGTAAAATCAAGGATCAGCAAACTTTTTTGTAAAGGGCCAGGTAGCAAATATTTTTAACTTTGTGGGCTGTACAGTCTCTGTCACAGCTGTTCAACTCTGCCATGGTAGCGTGAAAGCAGCTACCATTAGACAATCCGTAAATGAATGGGCATGGCTGTGTTCCAATAAAACTTTATTTACAAAAGTAGACTTGGGATCAAATTTGGCCTGCAGGCTACAGTTGAAAAACCTCGGAAATAATAATACAGGTAGGAGGTGCTGAAAAGCATTAACTGGGAAGGTGGTACCAAGATGACCGAGTTCAGGAAGCCTTATCTAGAATAAATCTAGGAGATCAAGAACAATGCCATAGATGAATGGAGAGGGAATCTTGGGGATTCTTCCCGCATGCAGCCCCCAGACCTTTGCCTGGCACATCTGTTGACCCTGCCTCTTTGCAGCCCCCAAAGAGGAAGTTAAAGGATCCACAAGGAAACACTTTAGGGGGCTTCAATTCCTGTCTCCTCTCTTTCTAGGTGTGTGGAGTGCCTGTGCATCTAATACACTTAGGGCTGGATATAAGGGCCTCAGGGGTACAGGGGCCCCAGGAAGCTCCCTTGAGCCCAAATCCCCCTCTTGTATCCCCACCCCTACCCTGGCTCTGAAGAGAATGTTCCTTTGGCTTCCAAGTTATTACTGGCTAAAATGTAAATATTCTCAGACAGGAACCCCATTAAGCCATTTTCAGGCATTATCTCATTAGCTACAAATCAGCCATTAACAGCTTAGCTAGAGCTATTATCAATCATCTTTCCAAAGTGACAGAATATGTTAACTGAAGGGTCCAGAAGGGTGGGGCTCATCCCTGCATTTTCTAGGAAAGAAAAGTGAAGCTTAGTTGCAAGAGAAAGAAGAAATAGCAAGATTTAATGGACATAAGCCTGTCCTCGGTATCGCCCCCCTAAGCTCCTCCTCCTTATGCTAATTTTATTGGGCACCTGCTAAATACAAATTTAATCCTTACAACAACGCTAGGAAGTTGGTACTATGATCCCCATTTTACAGATGAGGGGACTGAGGCAGGTTAACTAAGCAGGTGGCAAGAGCCAAGACTCAAAGATATGTGGAATTTCAAATTCCTAATGACCACACCCAACTCTCTTGTCCCCACAGATGCTGCTCTCCTCACCGGCCTCTTCATTCATTTATCTTGACCCGATCTCAAAGCTCCCAGACACTCTATTTCCAGCCCTGGAAGGCTTTCTGTGCCCTCCATTACCAGGCAAGACGCTCTCGAGAAGCCCCACTCAAATGACCTCAAGCACAGCACCTCCCTGGTTCCTGTCCTGGATGGATGCCAGGGACACTCAGGGGACTTGAGCTGGTGGTCCCAAACCCAGAGTTGGTGCTGACGGAGGCTGGAGAGAGGTAGAGTGCCTCCCCCTCTCCAGCATGGGGGTATCAGAGTCCACTGGCTGGCACCCTCACCAGCCCGACCCCACACTCACCCAACCAGTCAGACCACACCACCCACATGCCAGCTAGATCCGTGGGGACGGGCGCATGGCATGACCCAGCTCGTCTGCCGCCTGTCCTCGGCTGCCAGGTCCCTCCCACGTCCCACCTCCCAGGTGTTCCAGGTCCAGGTGTTCAAAGGCTCCTCCGTCCACACGTGAGAGTGCTTTGTGCGTTTCCCACAAAGAAGAGAAGCAAAGACTCATTCCTGGAAGCTTGGGGAGAGAAAAAAGGAAGCTTATGACGGAGATTCCCTGCCCCTGGGGTGCCTTGGCTCGCAATGGTGGGAAGTGATTCTGAAACTCTAGTCTTTGTGTATGCAGAGGGGGGCTGGAGAAATCCTGCCCCGCAGGAGAGAAAGACCAGGTCGGATGAGTTCTGGTATGGCCTCCTCTTCTCCCACCAGGCCTCAGTTTCCCCATTTGAAAACAGGACAAAGAATTCTCTCACTGTAACTCTTCAAAGCATTCCCCGAGAGGATTACCTGGGGTTAGACACGCTCCATTGTCCCATTCATTCATTCATTTATTCAAACATTATTTTTTTTCAGTATCAGCCACATGCCAGGGGCTCTGCCAGGTCCAGGGAGGCAAGACACTCAGAGAAAGGCTCTTGTGGGACTTACATCAAATAAGGGGAGGAGAGCAAAAATAAATTAACCAGTAGGTTAACAAAGTAACCTCAGCTGATGCTGCGTGCCATGGCAAAGACACAATGGAGGATGTGGCAGACACTGAGCAGCCAGGTGGGGCCACGGCTCCACTGGGTGATCTTGGAGGCCCCTCTGAGGACACCTTTGATGGAGGCTGAAGTGACAAGAAGGAGCCACTGTGGGAAGGAAAGTCTGGAGCTGAATATTCCAAGTGGAGGAAACAGCACGTGCAAATGCCCTGGGGTGATAGGAGTGTGCCCTGTCAGAGGGATAAAAAAGTGACAGTGTTGCTGACACAGGGTGGTGATGGGAAAGTGGTAAGAAATGAGGTCAGAGGGGTAGGCAGGGGCAGAAGCTGTAGAGGTGGCCTCTGAGGATTGTGGGTGCTGCAGGACAAAAGCTACTGGGCCTCACACAACGTGGGAGGAGCCCGGAAGTGGGCACCGCCTTCCTCCTTCACTCCTGGTTTCCTGGCGCTGGGCCTCCTGCTCAGAGAGGGGATCTGATTGGCTTAGGTTGGGTCATGCGCCAAGCCCCTTGTTGGACAGTCACCCGCAGGTCTGCATGGGATGGCGGAGGGGTAGTACTCCAGGGAGAACAGATTGCTGCTAGCAGAGAAAGGAGGCCGGACACCAAGCAAGCAGAAGCCACAGCTATGTGCTCTATGCCGCTTGGTCTCCCAGTTCCAGCCTAGATCCTGATGCCTTTCCCTGCTGTCTGAGCCCTGCTCTCTGCCATCCCCCTTCCTCCGCCCCAGGAGTTTCTGTGACATTTGTTGGTGACACCCACTTGTCACTTAATAGAATCATAAAATAGGGAGAAATGCTCAGGATCCTCCCATTTCTGTTGCACTTTGGAGATGGGGAAACTGAGTCTGAGATAGCATGAAGAAATGGGTGCTAGAACCTCTAGCTTCTGACTTATACCACCATGGGACTCTTCTGCTTCTTTTAGGATTCTTGAGAGAATCCCTTGTCCCCTTGTCCCCTGCCCTCTGCAGGCTTATTATACCTACATGGGTGTGGCCACAATATAACAAAATGGATTTTTTCTTCCTTGTGCAACCCAGCTAAGCCATTTGCAACACACCTCATGTTTCCCCATAGTTACACAGCATAGGGAACTGGCTATGCCCGGGTTTAACTGGCTGTGTGACCTTGTGCAGCTCATTTAACCTCTCTGTGCCTTCATTTGCTTAGCTGTAAGTGGCAATACCACTATGGCAACTACCTACCTATCGACCTATCTCATGGGGTTGTTGGAAGATTGAGTTCATAAACATAAAGCACTTAGAATAACCCTTGGGATGTGTGTGTGTGTGTGTGTGTGTGTGTGTATATATCTTTTTTCATTTTACCAGATGTATTACATTCAGGATGGTGATGTATAATTTCTTTTTTTCTTTCTTTTTTTTTTTTTTAAAGATGACCAGTAAGGGGATCTTAACCCTTGGCTTGGTGTTGTCAGCACCACGCTCAGCCAGTGAGCTAACCAGCCATCCCTATGCGGGATCCGAACCCGGGGCCTTGGTGTTATCAGCACCGCACTCTCCCGAGTGAGCCACGGGCCGGCCCAGTGATGTATAATTTCTAAGCCCCTATAGTGCCTTGTGCACACTCTTAGTGCTTTGAAACCCTTTGTTGGTTTCTTTTGTTCATTCGTTCAACCAACCCTTACTGGGCATTTGCCAGCCCAAGGCACCCACAGTGAGAGGCCATTAAGGTACCTACCCTCGAGGAGTTTACTTTCTAGGGGCAGGGATAGATCATGAGGAAAATCAATCAGTCAATAAAGAAGACACTTTCAATAGTGATAAGTGCTGGGAAGAAATAAAACAGGTTGGGAGTGGGCTGGTTAGCTCATTTGGAGAGCATGGTGCTAGTAACACGGGTTGAAAGAAAACAGATTGACAGGGAGAGGGTGATAGGGGCAGGGGTGTTTTAGGCAGGGTGATCTGGGAAAAGCAACAATTAACCAGAAAAATGACCAGCCACAGGAAGAGTATTTCACATAGAGGGAATGAATGGCAAGAGCAAAGGCCCTGGGGTAGAAAAGACTGAATGTTTTTGAGGAAAAAAGGAGGCTGTTTGGGACCAGAATGACAGAAAAAAATCAGAGAGGCAGGCAGGAGCCACTTTAAGCATCATTCATAGGCCACAGTAGGAGTTTGAATTTGATCTTAAAGGTGACAGGAAGCCCATGAACAGTTTAAGCAGTAGTGTGAGTGGTTCAATTCATGTTTTCCCAGTGTCACTCTGGCTGTTGTGAGGAGCATGCGTTGGAGGGAACAAGATTAGAAGGGGAAACCAGTTGTGAGGCTCTTGGGAAATGGTGAGAAATATCCTTGAGTCCCCACAGAGCATTTAGGCTGGCACCTAGGCAGCTGTAATCAAAGAGCACTGCTCACTGGCCAGCAGGCTGGTGCTTGTTTGCAAGGCTGCACTATTCCAAGCATGAAAGAGAGAACTCCCTACAGTCTGGGTCTCAGGGCAGAGAGCAGGAGCCGAAGCTGCCCTGCCTGGAACTCTGGTCCAGGAACAGACCGTGCTCAGGCAGCCCTGCCAGGGCCCCATCGTCTGGCCTCCTTCCCACCTCCGGGGAGTGCCCAGGGCAGAAATCCGGCCCTGCCCACCCTGGGCTGTGCACTGATAACCTCCCAAAGGGGAAGCCCTTTGTTTGGAAGGAAATGGTACAGAATTGAGAAGTGGCTGCATTTCAAATAGGGCTGGGGCCTGGTTTCCAGGGCTGAGCTGGGAGTATGAGGGCTGAGATTCCAGTGGTTGGGAAGTTGGGAGGCCTTCCCAGGGCAGTGGAGACGTGATTCAGTTCAGCACCACCCTGCCTTGCCCCGGGACCTTCCAAGAGTTTTCTTTTAATGCTGTTCTTGGAGCAATGCTCTAAGCATCAGGGGCATGATGACTTTTTATCCTCAGTCCTGTGAAGTGGGAGCCATAGCAAACCTTCATGCCAAAGAGCAGGGAACAGAGGTGTCGGTCTGCCCCGAGCTGCACTTCTCTCAACCCCTGGGGGCTCTGGAGGAAGATGACGATCCCACAGTAGGGTCTTTGGGGCTGACTCACAAGGTTTTATCCTCTCCGTCCGCACTTCCTCCCTCACTCTGGCTTTTTCTTGTCCTCATTTCACCCCGTGTGACGGGGGAGAGGGCAGGGAGTTGGGATTACAATCGCCTGGCTGCGCACTGGCAACACCTGGGAGCTTTTTAAAGCATCTGCTGCCAGGACCCAACCTCCGACCAATTCAGTCAGGCTCTCAGGGGGGAAGGGGACCTGGCACTGGTCTTTAAAAAAAAATCTCCCCAGGGGATCGTAACATGCAGAGTTGAGAAGCCTTGCTTTAGAGTTTCCAATCCTGTCATTCTCGGCAGTGTGTGACTGATCGTCTCAATCACCTGGGCAGATTTTTTTTTTAACAAACCCATGTCTCGGCCACACTCTGGACCAATTAAGCCAGGATCACTGAGGATGGGTTCCAGGCAATATGTTTTTTAAAAGCTCCCCTGGGCTATTCCCAAGGGCAGTCAGGGTGGAGAAGCTCTGATAGTCCAGTCCTAGATGTATAGATAGGGAAACTGAGGCCCAGAGGAAGGTGGTAACTTGTCCAAGATCACACGGCCAGCTAGTGCTCAAGGAGAACTCAAACCCAAGTCTCCAGACCCCCAGGCTAGCACAGTCCAGACAGGGGAGGTCTCAGCTGAGGTCTGTAGGGTATATCCAGGTGCCAGCTGCTTGCTGTGGTGAGCAGAATTGTAACAATGACCCCCAATGACCTTCACCTTGTATAATCCCCTCTTTGAGTGTGGGTAGAACTTCAGAATGTGCTGAGCTATCACTCCTGTGGGTATGTCACCTTACTCAGCCACAGGCATTCATCAATTGGTTTAGAGTTTGTTAAAATGGGATTATTCAGGTGGGCCTAATCAAATCACAAGGGCCCTTTACAAGCAGAGCATCTTCTCTGGCTGGTAGCAGAAGAAGAAATCAGAGACTCGAGTGAGCATTGAGAAGGACATACTGTGCTGTTGCTGACTTTGAACATGGAATGGGCCAGATGAGAAGGAATCCAGGGGGTCTCCAGGAACAGAGTGGCCCTTGCCAACAGCCACCAAAGAAATGGGGACCTCAGGCCAACAACTGCAAGGAATGGGATTCTGCTGACAATTTAATGAGTTTGGAAGCAGCTTCTCTCCCAGAGTCTGCAGGTAAGAGCCCAGCTAGGGAGATGTCCTGATGAGAATCTCAGGACTCAGAGCAGAGAACCCAGACCCACTGTTTCTGGACATCTGGCCTACAGAGCTGGGAGTTACCAGATGATAGCTGTTTTACACTGCTGCATTTGGGGGGATTTGTCACGCAGCCAGAGAACACCAATACACTTGCTGTAGCTGAAGAAGGAGCCATATAGTCCTGACCCTCAGACCTCAAAACCAGACTTTCCCCAAAGCACCCAGAAAGGAGGGAAATTCCAAGAAGAGAGAAGGAGGAGGTCATGAGAACCTTGTTGCCTAAGAGGTAAGGCAGACAGATCAGCCAAGAGGGTGGATAGGTGAACAGGGAGCTTGGCCAAGGTATGCCCCAGCACTCCCCTCCCCCTGCTGCTGCTCCCAGCCCCACCCCATTGCCATACATCTCAAAACTCACCTAGGCACATGGCATGGAGAAGGAGTTTGTGAATGCCATGGTCTGCAGGCAGGAGGGGATGGTGAAGGCAGGCGTTGGGGACACCTGACACAAATCAGTACCATTCCGTGGACTCCATCCCATGCCAGGGGCAAGATCTAGGGAGGCTCGGGAATGTAAGCCCCCTACAGGCAGGGCCTCACCTCCTCCTGCTCTTGGGACATGGGAGTGGCATCAGAGGGGGCTGTCCTCGCCCTGATTGCTGCTCTCCCCACAGAGGTGACTGGGCCCTTCCTGGTGTGGGTATCGGAGAGGTGAGGCTGACCTTGAACTTGGGCAAGGGCAGAGCCCGAGGATTTCTGGGATGACATGTTGTGCCTTGTTATGCTGTTTAAAATCCCACCACCCTTTCCTGTGGGTGGCAACTTGTCCCCCTCCTGTGGTCTCATAAGTACAGGCAAATGGAGCAAGGTGAATGCACCAAATACCCCCAGTGAGGGCGTGATCCTCCTTCTGATGCTTTTTCTCAAAAAGAAGCTTTGCCTACTCGCTCCTTCTCTTTATTCACAAGTCCCAGAGAGACTTTCCCTGACCCCGCTCCCCATTGCATATACTGCACACAACCCCAAGCACTTACCACAGCTCCCTGGGGACACTTTTTCCCACTCTGCAATTCCCCTAGCTTGGAGTTTGTCAAATCACTTCTGAAGGACCAGTCTGTTTGTTTTTATTTGTCAATACTTTAATAATATACAATAAAAACTTATCATGAACCAACACTTTCCTAATATACAATAAAAATACTAAGGAGCCCGCATGTTGCAGCAGAACCTTTCCTCTCCGTGTACTCCACTCTTCGTGGACCCAGAGCAGTTTGCCAATAGCTTTTGGGCCACACTTTGGGTGGTTCGGCTCTGGAAACACTGATGCCAGGGTGGATGGGTGGGGTGGGTGTGTTTTGGCTACCACAAGGCGCAGACACCTGTCCAAAGATTAGGCATCAGAAGGACAGGGGCCAGCAGGACTTGGGGCCAATATGCTCAGGCTGTGTCGCCTGACAGTAAAGAGCCTGGGCTGGGAACCAGGAGAAAGAATCTCTTGACCCCAAACCACTGGAGATAAGCTGGCAGGGGTGGGGGCCTCCCCCAGCCCAGTACCTGTGTCCTGGGCCCTCCCACAATTCAGGGGAAACTTCTTTGGGGGAGGGAGCAGCTTCGCCCCACTTGTCACCACCATGCCACTTTGGCCTAGAGTCATCAGACTTCTCTCAAGATGTTTGCCTTGTACCTTCTGGTGCAGATTCCAGTCCAAGAGGAATGTGCCCTAGTGACGTGAAAGCAGTGTCGGGAGGGCCTCTCGCTCTGCACCCTGACTGGGGACAACTGGCTTCGGTCTGCCAGGCGTCAGCCAGACGTTGGCCCTGCTGACAGGGGTGGGGTGGCGATACCACCCAGCCCAGCTTCAAGGAGATGGCAGCTCAGATTGCCCGGCCCTGCCCCTCCGCAGCTCTCAAGGAGGCGGAGAGCAGAGCGAGATCGAAACTCTCCGCTCAGCGGGCTGACCCGGCCCCCCTGGGCTGGCTGCTGCAGTTTCCAAGCGGGGCTCAAAATGAAAGCCTTGCCCCCGCAGCTTGCACACAGTAGGCACTCAGAGTGTTTGCACAGGGCACGTGCAGTTGCTGCCCCAGTCTGCTCCCCAGGCTTCCCCAGCATCGTCTCAGTAGCCCACGGCCATGTTGTTCCCTGCCTCCAGGTCTGGAATGTCTCTGTTTACCATCAATGCCAACCTGACTCGGAGAATAGCTGGTTCCCAGAGGCCGGCTAGGGGCTGGTGGGGGACACAAGGCTGAGAGATGGGAGCAGACCACACAGGGAGTCCCCAGCCCCCTTCAGGGTCCACTGTGTTGGAGACTCCAATCCCGGCACGTTGCCGCCCTGGGTCCTGGAGTTGTATAACCAGAACGGGTGTGAGGTGCTGAAGTACCTCTCCATGTGGGCCTTCCAGCCCCTCCCCTCCTTGCCCGTTTTTTTGGCAGGAGCTGCCCCCTCCTGTACCTTTGATCACGCTGGTCTCACCACCTGGCATGACCTCTCCCACCTCCCATCTACCCCTGTCCAAACCCTCCCTGTCCCAAATGAGATCTCAGTTCTGTATCTAGATGACTTGGATCTGAATCTTACCTCCACCATTTCTAGCTGTGCCGCTTTGGGCAAGTGAGTCAACCTCTCTGTGCCTCTGTTTTCTCATCTGTCAAGTGGAGTGTCAGGGGCCTCTCTCCTGTTTGTGGTTGCCCATCATCTTGGAATTACCTTTCTATATTTGGGAATTTTCTCATTTGCCCATGGTGTGAGGCTGTACTCCATGTAGAAGTTAGAGCTCAATGTCCCTGCCCCCATTTGACTGTAAATCAGATGCAGCCATGTAAGACTTCCATGCAGAGTGAGAAATCAACTCTAGCACCGTTCTGTCTTCTGGTGAACATGGTGACAGAGGTGACTGGATCCTTGGGGACAGTAGTGACTGAACTCGTGTGTCTGCAGGAGCTGTTGCATCTTTGCTGGAACATTTCCCATAGCATGGTAGGGTGTTATCTCTAGCTATCCACCATACAAACCCAGTCTTCTGTCTCCCAACCCTGAATTCAGACAGCTACCTAATATTTTTTAAGAAAAGCCCTTTTCTACATAAATTACCCAGAGCAGATTCTGTTATTTGCAACCAAGACCCTAAACAAATTCATGGGGACAATAATATGTACTTCATAGGGTTGTTGTGAAGATCAAGTATGCCCAACAGCTTTGGTGGGAAATCAAGAGGAAGCCAGCCTAGCTCTCTGAGTATCTTCCTTATGTCTGGGGTGTCCAGCTTCATGGTTTGTGGACAGTGTCCTATGCCTGTGTCCCAGAACACAGCCTCCCTTGCAGGCAGGTTGCTTTTCCCCTTCAAGCCTTTTCTCTCCCTTAAGAAGCCTGTGAACGCCAGGGGTACACTAGTTCCCAGGGTCAGTCAGTTATACTCACCTCCCAGAGATAAAACCAGGATGTCTGACCCATCTGCCATTCTCTGAGTCCAGCACCTAAAATAAGACCTGTTTGCTGCAGGCTGCTGTGGCCAGGGCTCCTGCAGCTGGAAGCAGCCCCTGTCCCTGCAGGAAGTCTGGTAGAAACTAAGAAACATCAAGGCTCCTGACCTAAGGGCATGTATTAGTCTGTTTCTCTTGCTTCTAACAAAATAGCTGGAACTGGGTAATTTGTAAGAAAATGAAATTTATTGCTTACAGTTTTAGAGGCTGAGAAGTCCAAAGTTCATGGAACACATCTGGTGAAGGGCTTCCTTGGTGGTGGCTTCAGTGACACAGGGTATCACATTGCAAGATGGAAGAAGCAGATAAAGTCTCATGTGCTCTCCTTTTACAGCCCTCAGAACCATGTCCATTCACTATGGCACGGTCCTCAGAATCTAATCGCCTCTTCAAGGCCCCACCTTTCAATTACCATAATAGGATTTCCCACCTTCTTAACAGTCACATTAGGGATCAAGCTTCTAATACATAAAATTTGGGTGACACAATTCAACCCATATCAGGGCACATCCCTATCTCCAGAAATGGCTAACTGAAGTAGACCTGGGATCCCTGGGTCCCCGCTAGCTGGTGACTCAGCTCACCCTTGCATGTGGCTCCTATACACACTTCTCTGGGGCAGCAAGCTCAGCCATTGGGGGCTTGGTGGGGCAGGTCTTAAAATCCACTGCTTTGCATCCTCAGAAGTAACATCTTCCTTTAGTATCTTGACTTTCTGTCCATAAGGAGGTGCTCACATACAGCCACTCTGGGACAGGGCCAGCCTCCCAGGCATTCTGTCACTGGGAGAACTGGTACAAACCCATGTCCAATAGCCATGCCCATGACACTGCCTCTCTCCATGTGCCTATCAGTCACCAGAACAGGTCATGTTGAAGACCTCCTTTGCCCCAAAGAAGTAGATCAAGTGGGTCCCTGTATTAGGGACCTACTAGAGTCTCTGCTAGGTTGAATAGTCTTCCCCCCAAAATTCATGTGTACCTGGAATCTCAGAATGTGACCTTATTTGGAAATAGGGTCTTTGCAGATATAATTAGTAATTAAGATGAGGTCATACTGAATTAGGGTGGGCCTAATCCAATGACTGGTGTCCTTATAAGAAAAGGGAGATGTGGACACAGATACACAGGGAAGAAGGCCACGTGAGGATGGAGGCAGAGACTGGAGTGAAGCAGCCGCAAGCCAAGGATTATTGGCAACCTCCAGAAACTAGAAACAGATTCTTCCTCAGAGCCTGGAGAAGGCGCAAACCCTGCAGACACCTTGATTTTGGACTTCCGGCCTCTGGAACTGTGAGAGAATGAATTTTTGTTGTTTGAAGCCACCTAGATTGTGGGAACTTGTTACAGCAGCCCTAGGAGACTAACATAGTCCCCTTTTTATTAACATGGTGATGAACAACAGAGACGTACTGGGGGAAAGGAGAGAATTCTAGGGACAGATTTCTGTTTGGGGCTCTGTAGGCAAATGGAGATGAGTCACCATGATGTCTATAATTTAAGGTGGCTAGGATCACAGTCAGGAAATTTTGCATAAGGGGCTCAAGGGCCTCTGGGAAGGAAGCAACTGAGATTCTGTCCAGTACAAATAAAATGCAAGTCATGCATGTCATTTTATATTTTCTAGTGGCCACATTAAAAAGATATAGAGAAAAAGTTGAAATTAATTTTAGTAATATGTTTTCTTTAACCCAGTATATCCCAAATATGATCATTTTAACATGTAATCAGTATAGAAGATATCAATGAGATATTGTACATTCTTTTTTTCTGGTACTGAGTCTTTAACCCAGTGTGTGTTTTACATGTAGTGCACATCTCAATTCAAACTAGCCACATTTCTGGTGGCTCCCAGATTGGGCAGTGCAGCTACCATGTTAGAGAGCCAAGTCCTTCTCCCTAAGGGGTAAAGCTTCCAAAACCTGCTGGGATATAAGGAGTGGTCTGACCAGTGCTGGATGTCAGGAGAGGACCATGAGTCTTCTAAAATTAAACTCACCGAGACATAAAAGATTCTCTTAATTAAAAATCCCCAGGCTGGCTGGTTAGGTTAGCTCAGTTGGTTAGAGAGCACTGTTACAACATCAAGTTCAAAGACTTGGATCCCTGTACTGGCCAACAACCAAAAAAGGAAAAAAAGTCCAGGGGCCACCCTCTGAAGGACTCCTTATGAGACTCTGTTTCCCCATCCATGAGATGGGGCTAATTGTAGCGTCTCCCTCAGGGTGTTTTGTGACTTGAGCATATGAACACTAAAGAGGCAAACAAATGTCATTTCTTTGTGGCAGGATTTACAACTGAACATAAACAGCAGCCAGAACAAGAGAAAGGTTAAGGAGAGGTGGCCCCATGATATCTTCAGTTCTCTTCCCCAGTTGGTGGCCAAATCTTGTCCCCAGGCAAGCAGCTCCTCCTCTCCAGAGGCTTTTCATCTGGTGTCAAATGGTGATCACGTGTGGACACCGTGATGCTAAGGACTGATTCAGGCCCTCAGGGAGCACAGCCTGAGTCCTGCCCCGCTTGTTGTAAATGTGGTGTGCCAGACATCTCCCTTTCCATGCCTGTCTGTGCAGTCACCCAGCCACCGGCCAGGCAGGCTGGTAAGTTGGACTGCTTATTTGCAAGCCTCTGTACGTGATCACAGACCAGCTCTTTGTGCAGTGAGGGAGCCGCTGGGGGTGGGCTGGGCCCAGCTAGGCTCTGAGTAGAACTGAATGCCAAGTTCCCTCCTCTAAAACCCATCCCACTCCGAAGTCTGTTTCATCCAAACCTGTGCAACAAGCAGAGAAACAGGTTCCACACAGACCTGGCACCTTCATCTATAGGGAGGGGCTGAGGAATCTTTAGAGCTTTCAGGGCCAGAAATCCAGATATGTGAGCCCTGGCTAAATACTCTAAGCCCCCATGTATAGTCTTGGTGTTGGAAGATGTTTACATTGAGTAAGTTGAGGACAGATTTGGCCAGTCACTCAGAATCAAGGAGAAAACCTGAGTCTTTGGATTCCCAGCCCATACAGTTATTCTGAATGTCCAGGGACTAAAGTAATGTTTCTCAGAACGTGATCCAAGGATCATGAGTGAGAGAATCCCCTAGGAAGGGCAGGGATTGGGAGGAAGGAGAGAATGCTTGCTAAAACACAGATTTCTGGGCCTCAGGGAAGGCCTACTGAATCAGAACCTCTGGAGATAGGGCCTAGAAAACTGTGTTTTAGCAAGTTCCCCGAGTGATCTTCAAACACACTGACATTTCACATATGAAAATACATGGGTTTTCTGCATGTCATTTGATGAGTGACCATGGACAGTTGCCTTTTGGGGATTCAGTTTCCATGTATGTAAAATAAAGGTGTCAAAGTCAATTTCTAAGGGGCTTTCCAACCCTACTTTCTATGACTATGTTTATCCAGGGGGGCAAAACTCAATGTCCCCTAGGGCAGGCAGACAGCATGGGTGTGGGACCCAGGCAGTGTGTGGCCATCGGGGGTGGACATACCTAGCTGTCCACTGGACAGGGCAGCTGCTGTCCCCTGGACCACTACTACCATGTGGCAACGTGGGCCCAAGGCTTCAGCACTTCTGATTTTCCATGACAAAGCCCAGAAGCCAGATTGTTTTTTAAATCAAATCTCTCAACTTAAACATTAGCATCTAATTTTTAATTTTTTAAGTTTTGTGTGGAAAAACTAGAGATACCAGTTTGTGCCCTCTAACTTTTATGAAGCAATTGGTCAAAAAACGACTCTGCAACCAAGATATAGGTAGATTTCCTCTTCTAAACTAACCAAAGTCGCCCCTTCCCCTTTATTTGAGTGGTTCAACCAATGACCACTCAATAAGGTTAAGTGACTTAGCTGCTTTGTGCCTCAGTTTCCTCATCTGTGAAATAGAGAGAATAACAGTTCCTACTTCATACGGTTGCTGTGAAGATTAAATGAATGAATTTTATAAAGTGCACACAGAGAAAGTGCTTGGTAAATATCATCTCTGATGATGACGATTAGTCAAGCAGCTTGAAGGAAGGACGTTCTGTGTCACAGGATGCTCTCAATTTAGCCCACTCTGAGTCTCCTGCAGGGTGGGTTCCCCCCCTCACCCTGGAAACTCAGCAGAGGAGACCCTTCCACCTGATCCACCCCTACGTGTATATGGAGAGTCCAGCAAGGCACGCGCAGTTCTTGTAAAGACGGAGATTACATCCTGCTCTCCGTGTGGTTGAGAACTAGCCTTCTCGGACACTGTGCCCCAAAACCGTGTTTACACAGTGATTGCTCAAGACTAATGAATGGCTCAGAGTCCCGGCTGAACAAAAGAGGAGAGGAGCCTGGCTTCCCAGAGGCTGCGAGTGAGTGAGAGGTGTGGCAGGGAATGCAGGGCAGGCTGGGTGACAGCCCTGGCTTCTGGTGAGCCCCCAGACTGCATCAGAGAGCTCTTTCTCAGAAGTTCCAGGGCTCCCCTCCCCTGCCCGATGTCATTCACTAGCTCCCCGGGCTCTGGGGTTCACGTTTCTCAGCATTCAAGACCTTCCCACTTGCCTCTGCTGCTATCCCCCCTCTCCCCAGCTTTGAACTTGATGCTGCCAGGGCCCTCTTTGCAAGACACACTCTCTCGTGCCTACTGGGTGTTTCTTCTGCTCAAAAAGCTCTTCCCGACCTCTCCCGCTTTGCTAGTCTCTCATCCTCCTGATAGCACCTCCTCCAGGAAGCCTCCGGGCCCTCCCCAGTGGGGTCAGCACCCTTCTAGGATGAGGAGGCGATTTCTGTTCGCTTGGCCATTTCCCCCATCGAGATGGTCGGCACCAAAAAGGGCAAAGGGGGCTGAGCCCTTTGTGCATACTGTTAGGCAGACCCAGGAAGCCCTCAGTCCTCCCTTTCCCCATCCTCCCAACCTTTATTTTCACCAAAGCTCATCTAAGAACCTCTGTTGTAGACCCACCCAGCCCTGTGAAGGGAAGAGGGAGACTCTCCCTACTTTGGGGAGGTGTTATGGGTTGAATTATGTCTCCCCAAAATTCATATGTTGAAGTCTTAACCACCAGACCTCAGAATGTGATTGTTTGGAGATAGGACCTTTAAATAGGTAATTAAGTTAACATGAGGTCCTATGGGTGGCCCTAGTCCAATATGACCAGTGTCTTTATGAGAAGAGGAGACTAGGACACAGACACGTGCAGAGGGAAGACCATGTGAAGACACAGGGAGGAGACGGACATCTACCAGCCAAGGAGAGAGGCTTCAGAAAGAACCAACCCTGTGACACCTTGATCTTGGACTTCTGGCCTCCAGAACTGTGAGAAAACAAATTTCTGTTGTTTAAGCCACATTGTCTGTGGTACTTTCTTAAGACAACCCTAGCACACAAATACAAAAAGCTTATATTTGTCCCTTTCTGCCCTTGTAAAACAAAGATAATAATGGTTCCTACCTCCTAAAGTGGTTGCGAGGATTGAGTAAGTCAAATGCCATCTAAAACAGAGCAGCAATGGACAAGTGCTAGCAGATAATACTGTTAGTGCTATCGTCACCTTCAGCCAGTTGGTACAGGTAAGATTTACCCATGAGAACCAATAGGATGCCACAGACAGTAGGCATGAGGAGCTGATGCTGATGAATTTCAGAACGGGGAAGGCCCCTTGGTGTCCTCCTCCCTTGTTTGATGAATGAGGAAACTGAGGCCCAGAGAGGAGAGGGCACTTGCCCAAGGTCTCATTGTAGACAGGGAGACCCAGGGCCAGACTAGAGTTTCCAGGTCCCGAGCCTCTGCCCCATGATCCTGCTAGTAGTGGGTTTCAATTATTAACCAAAATGCATGCCAGTTCTTGGTTGCTGGGACTGCAGCAGGGCCTGGCCAGCCCACTCACAGGGTGCTGAGTTGATCCTCCCTCAGTGAGACACAAGCTTCTAGGAGGAAGACGTCTGGCCACTGTGAGGGGGTAGGGAGGTTGTGGACAGTGCTCCTGGGTTGGCATCTTCTAAGATACTTGCTCAGGGCCCCCCTCACGCCAAGGCAGCCAAGAGTTTCCCTCGTGTGAGAGCTTTGCCCAGAATCTGGGGCTGAGCAGAGAGTGATGAGGGGGCTTCCTTCTGGAAGCTGTCTGGGAGCAGGAGAGAATGGGGACCTCATGGGACTGACCCTTGAGCTGGTGTAGGCCACGACGACACAGAAGGCCAGAAGGGTCCAGTCCTCTCCCTGCCAGTTGATGCCCCCTGAGCCAACAGGAAGTCATGCTGAACTCCTGTTTGGAAGATCTGAGTCCTGCCACGTGGGGCAAGAGCTGCTTTCTAGGCTACCTCCAGGCAGACAGTCAGCTGGTCCAGCCACGTGCTTAGCTGTGGCCCCAGAAGCCCCCGCACAGCTACAAGACCCAGAAGCTGAAGAAACCCACAAGTCCCCAACTCTGAAGTCATCCTGTGTCATCCCTACTTTCCAGTTATCCAACTTCAGCTTGAAACATTCTCAGGGCAGGGAACTCATTACTCCACAAAACATCTACCTCATTGTTGCAGAGGTCTAAATCAGTGCTATCCAACAGAAATATAACATAAACACATTAAAAAGTATATTTAAAAATTAAAAAGAGGGCTGGCCAGTTATTCGGTTACAGCATGGTGTTGGTAACACCGAGGTCAAGGGTTTGGATCCCCTGTACTGGCCAGTCACCAAAAAAATGAAGAAAAATAAATAGAAACAAGTGAAATTAATTTTAATAATATATTTTCTTTTACCCAATATATCCAAAATTTCATCATTTCAACATGTAATCAATATTTTAAAACTTAATGAGATGTTTTACATTTTATTTTTTGCAGTAAATCTCGAACATCTGGCACATATTTGACATCTCAGCATTTCTCAATCGGACTAGCTACGTGAGTATTCAATGTCCATGTGGGGCTGGTGGCTACTATAGTGGACAGTGCAGCTCTAAATTGTGGAGTTTTTTCTTATGCTGAATTAAAATCCATCTCTGCCATTTTTCGTGTTGGTCTTAGTTTGTAAACTTTGCTTACTGATAGTAGGTTTAACTATTCTCCCACATATCAGCTATTTGGTAATAATCAGTAATTACAAATAAACAACTGTTATGTTCTTAACTCTGTACCAGCCGGTGAGCTGAACGTTTTACACGGATTGCATTTAAAACCCACAATAGCCCTAAAATGCCCTTTTTCAAATAAAGACATAGAAAACCAAAAAGGTCACAGAGTTAGCAAATGAAAAAGCCAGGACATACCTCAGGTCTGTAATTCACACTCAGCCTCTAAGGCTCCTGTGCTGTCCAGTACAGGAGCCACTAATCATTATCGAGTGGTTGACATGTGGCTGGCCTGAATTGAGATGTGCTGTAAGTGTGAAATACACACCAGATTTCGAAGAAACAGTACAGAAAAATGATCATGAATAATTTTTATATTGATTGCATGTTGAAATGACCCTATTTTGGTTAAGTAAAATATAGCATTAATTTTTTTTTTTTTAAAGGACTGGCTGGTTGCTCACTTGGTTAGAGCATGGTGCTGGTAACACTAAGATCAAGAGTTTGGATCGCTGTACCAGCCAGCCACCATTAAAAATAAATAAAATTAATTTTACTGTTTCTTTTTGCTTTTTTAAAAAGTGGCATTAGAAAATTGAACGTTTCATATGTGGCTGGTATTACTTTTTAATTGGATAGTGTGGCTCTAACCTGTTTCCTTCTAGGCTAAATAAATATTCTCCAACCCTTCAACAGTTTCACGCATGACATCATTTCTGATTCCTTCCCTCAGGTGCTTCTTTGATCAGTGTCTCCAGGAGTGAACAACAATCAGACTAACTATTCATCTGTGATTTGTTTGCTCACGTCCTTGACCCAATTTGGGCTTGAGTGGTTTTTCCTTATGTCCTATTGCTGGTCAGACCTCCTCGTAATTAGCAGTATTTACCTTTGTCCATTGCATTGTTGCAAATATTTTCTCCCAGTCATTGTTGGCCTTTCAACTTTTTCTATGGTGTCTTTGGCTTATACAGGTTTCTGTTTTTATGCAATCTGCACATACTTTCCTTTTGTAGCTTCCAGATTTTGTGTCAATCCAAAGACTCTTAAATTTATGAAAAGCGTTATCCTCCATTTTCTTTCACTACATTCACTTTTTAATACTTATTTCTTTCATCTAACTGGAATCTACTCCTGTTTGTGGTTTGAGGAAGGAATCTGACTTAATTGCCCCCCAAATGTGTAGCCAATTGTCCCCTTTCGTGAATAATTCATTCTTTCCTCACTAATTTGAAATGCCATTTTTTGTCATCTTTAGGCTCTGCTTTCTCTTTGTTGGCAGTCAAGTCAGCCACCAGCAACTCGAGGTTTGAATATGACCAACTCAACAATCTCAGCAAAAGAGGTCTCCTATCCCCTCATCATCCCAGCAAAAGTCCCAGGGCTGATACTCACTGTACAGCTTGGTGGCCAGGAATGAAATCTGCTGACTGGCCAAGTCTGATCCACCTGTCTCCCTCTGGAGCAGAGGGGAAGGACTGCTTGAGAAAGGGGGAAGGGTGGATCCTCAGAGGGAAATGGGATGCTGTAGACAAGAGGAAGAACAGATGCTAGTCAGACAAAAAGATGCCAACCACCACATGTACCCTCTTAGCCGGACACTGGGTGCCCCACGGCCCCAGCTCTGCAGCATCTGGAGAATCCCAAGTCCCCTCTGCTCCAGCTTGGCTTCCTGCCCAAAGATCTGCTAGGGTTGTGTCTGCCCTGGGAATTCCAATCTGACCAGGTGCCTTTTCAAGGGGATCCATGTTAGCCTGGACAATCAGCCCAGCAAGGTTGGGGAGGACACTTCTGCCTTAGGTTGCTTCTCTCTGCCAAAGGCGGCAGAGTTCAGGGCAGGCAGGAGGAAAGAAGGTTGTGGATGCTGTTTACAAACAGAAAGTGTCTCCTTCCTGCCTGTCCATGAGAGGAGGGCTGTCTCGAATGTCCTGTCTGGCCCTCCTTCAAGGGCACATGGCCAACCCTCAGGCCACCGGGGAACAGCCTGAGAATCCAGAGATCAGGCTCATCTGGAGAGAGGTTTTGCAACACAGACCAGGCTGCAGGCTCCAGAGTGTTGATCTTGGAAAGCAGATGCCCGTGTTTCTACACAGGGATGCCCCAGCCCTTGGCATCTCATGCCACAAGGCAGGCACTACAGACCCCGCCCTCTCACTTTGAGCCTTTGGGGGAATGGGGTTTTGTAGTGGATTTAATTATGTCCCCCCAAAACTCTTTGAAGCTTGAATTGTGTCCTCCAAGTTTCATGTATTAGAAACTTAGCAACCAGTGTGACTGTTAAGAGGGTGGGAAATCCTATTATGGTAATCAGAAGGTGGAAACTTGAAGAGGTGATTAGATTGTAAGACAGTGCCATAGTGAATGGATTAAAAATGGTGATCAGGGGTGTGATTCTAAGGGCTTTAAAGAAGAGGAGAGTCTGTCTCTTTCTCTGCTCTCTCTGCTTCTACCATCCTGCAATGGGAGACCCTTGGTCACTGTTGCCACCACCAGATGGACTTTGGACTTCCCAGCCTCAGAAACTGTAAGCAATAAATTTTGTTTCCTTTGCCTATCAACCAGTTTCAGGTATTTTGTTATTAAGCAACAAAAATGGACTAATGCAGGTTTGATTTGGGGAAGAGTCAGTGAATGAGGTCAGATCCCCATTTTTTTAGTGACTCCCCCATCTCTATCAACCCCTATTAAGCCCCCCATTGATAATAACACACTGATCAAAACATCACTAAATGAAAATACCATATAAAATGGGGATAAAAGTCTCTTTAATAACTGAGCTCTGTTGGGAGACATGTAACATCAACTAACAAAAGGAGGCTGCTTGCCTCACAGCGTGTCAGATGCTGTCAAAGCTCAGCTCTGCCACTCGATGGCTGTGTGGCTCAGGAAACTCACTTCAGCCCCTGTACCTAAAATGAGGCTGAGGACAGCCCCCACCTCATAAGATTGTTACGAGGATTCAAGAAATGAATAACTGCCAATGCACACACAAGAATAGCAACAGTGTGTTGGGTGATTTCAGCATAGGGATAATTGAAATGAATAGCCACAAGATTATAAGGGAGAAGAGGGAAGAATGGGAAACACTTGGTGAAATGGTGTACGGTCATTTGAGAGTGGACTTAGACTCGATGTAAATGTGTATTGCAAAATCTCTAGGGCAACCGTGTAAAAAATTTGCAAAGAAGTATAATTGATATGCTAGGAAAGGAGAGAAAACAGAATCATATAAAACACTCAGTTAAAACCAGAGAAGGCAGAAAAAGAGGGAAAGAGGTGAAAAAAAGGAAGAGCATGTGCACCGAATGCAAAGCAGTTAGAAACATGGTGCATACTAATCCAACTGTATCAATATCACTTTAAACATGAATGGTCTAAATATACCAATAAAAGACAGAGATGTCAGAATGGATTTTTAAAAAAATAAAACAAGACCCAGCTATATGTTGTCTATAAAAAACTCACTTTATTCTTAATTTTTTTCAAGTCAGCCTACAATTGAAGAAACCCACTTTAAATATGAATGAATGGCAGCACTAGCAGAGGGGGAAGGACTGTGGAGCCAAACTGGCTGGAATTGATGGGGCCAATTCTTTAACTTTGATAAGCCTCAGTTTCTTCTTCTGTAAAATGGGTATAGTAATAGTTCTGATCAAAAAGAGAATTAAATGAGATAACTCATATAAAGCATTTAGAATAGTGCCTGGCACATAGTAAGTGCTGTAAGAATATGCTGGTTTTGTTGCTGTTATTATTATTATCATCCAAGTGCAGCTTCAGGATAAATCACCTAGCCCTCAATTCCAACAAGCTTTTTACTTTGAAGTTTCCCCTAAATAGAAATTCTAGAGCCACTCGTTTTTCCTTGAGTTTTAAGACAAGGATGGGCTAAGTAATTTTTACAGCCCAGTGTGTAAAATGAAAATGTAGAGCCCCTTGTTCAAAATTATGAAGACTTTCAAGATGGTGCTGGTAAAGCATTAAATAGCATTCGAGGCCCTTCTAAGCAAAGAGCCCTGTGCAACAGCACAGGTCAAATGTCCATGAAGCTGGCTTTATTTAAGACCATAGACCAAGAGGGCAAAGTCAAGATCCAGGTTGCCAACCACCCAGGCCCTTCCCCCTCCCCAGCCCCAGCCTGTTGCACCCCACCTGGGACAGAAATATGTGACCCCCTGGCTGTGAATACACCTCATTCCTCTAGTCCCGTGGAACCCCAGCCCAGATGCACCCCTTGCCAAAAAAATTCTTCAGCAAAATGCTTCATGGAAGCCTGCTACTTGCTTTCTTTTGAAATCCTGGATCTGGGGTTTCTAGGGGGCCTCCTTTCTAGACCAGCTGGGGCCAGGTTTGGAAAGGGTAAGGGCAGAGTTAAGACTGTTCTGGAAACCGGGCTCAGAATTGGGCTGAGAATTCCTGGTTTCAGGAGGATGCCTGCTCTAAGGAACCCACGGCAGGAATGTGTCCCAGTTGTCTAACACACTCCTCTTTCACCCACAAGTCACCCAGTTGGCCACACTATCCAGGGAAGGGAAGGCTGGCTGAGACTTCAGAGCCTTTTTTTTTAACCTCTTGGGTGCTCTGTTTACCAGGCCTGGCAAAGTCCAGGGGCTCCGGCTCACCCTCTGGTTCCTGCCAGCCCTGCCTCAAAAGTCAGCACCCAGAGGCCCTTGCGCTTTGGAGCACTCTCAGTGCTGCCCCAGGGGAGGGGAGCTGGCTGGCATGGCACTGGCGTAAGTGGCAGCCCCCAGGGTGTGCAGCCACGCAGGCGATTCCCAACAAGTGTGGGCAGCCAGCAAACAAGCCTTTAGTGTCAGCACAGCCCACCCAGCTCTGAACTGCGTCCTTTCTGTCTCCTGGGGGGTGGGGCCTGGCAGTAACCCCTTGGGCCCCAGTGCCTGCAGGAGCCACCCACCCCCAACACTCCTACCTCCCACGCCACCCCTATTTTGCAAACCCATCCTTCCACTCTTTCATCCAGGAGGAGGGACTAGGCAGCTCTGCAGGCCTGGGTGTGGGCCAGTTGATTTCTGATCTCTAAGATACTGTCCATCCCAGCCTGGGCAGGGCATGGGGAAAGCCTCTGGCCCCTCCTGCCCTCTCTTTCCATTCCCTGCCCCCTCCGAATGAACCTCGTAGGCATCCTGCCAAGCTCAAAATACTAAAATGCAAGCAGCAGCCTTGTGGGTGCCAGGCTGGCTGCAGGGGAGGAAGCCAGGAAAGAGGAGAGCTGGGGGGTGGGGAGCTGGCTCCCTGGGCTACCCCCACGCCCTCTTCCCCTCACCCCTGCACTCTTGCATCAGACAGAAGAGCCCCGCCACCACACCACACTACCCCACACCACCCTCTGGGGCAGTGGCAATGTTTTCAGAATCCAGAATCAAGAAGTGTAACGTGAGAGGTGCCTTCTCGGAGAGATTGGCGGGAAGGGGAGCTGTTTGAAATTCAGGACACGCCCGGAGGATGGATCTGTTCCAATCCCAAACTTATCACTTGGAAGGAGGGAAAAAGGGCAGGGCAGGAACTCGAGAGGAAGGGGGTGCAGCGAGTAGATTGTACAGCCAACGTGTAAAGTGCTCAGCACAGTGCCTTGCGTTATAGGGGTGCCAAAAAGGCATATCATAATATCATTGTTGTTCCCCTGTTCTCTGTGTCCTCAGCTCCCCACAGGTGTAAACGGTTTCTCTGCCTCCACCTGAACTGGGAGAAGGAGGTGGGTTTAGCTATCTCAGGACGGTCTCCAGGGTGCTTCCATCCTCTACCTGGGGCTCACCACAGAGGCAAGATCCTCTTCCCAACCTCACCTCTATCCCAAACCCCAGTTTGGGTTTTAGTAATATCCTGCTCACTCTCTCTCAGCTCCAATTCCAAGGGGCCACGTCCATCCATCTTGGGATTCTTCTTGTGTGCTAGTCTTGTCTAGGCAGGGTAATAAATACGGTTGGCTCTCCCTGTCCGTGGGTTCTGCATCCATGGATTCAACCAACCCCAGACCAAAAATATGTAGGAAAAAAACTGTACCTGTACTGAACATGTACAGACTTTTTTCTCTTGCCATTATTCCCTAAACAATATAGTACAACAACTATTTACATAGCATATACATTGTATTAGGTATTATAAGTAATCTAGAGGTGATTTAAAGTATATGGGAGAATGTGCAGAGGATATATGCAGATATGCAAATAAGTTATATACAAATACTAAGCCATTTTATATCAGGGACTTGAGCATCTTCAGATTCTGATATCCGCAGGGGTCCTGGAACCCATCCCCCACAGATACCGAGGGATGACTGCACACTCAGAATTGAAAGTTAGTTACTGCAATGTCTTCTATTCATTCTAGAGTACTTGTTCACTTAATAGATATTTCTCAAGCCCCATCATGTGCCAGATGCTGTGCTGGAGGTAGGGTTGCAACCATAAACAAAAAGATGGTGCTGCCTCCAGGCTCTCAGAGCCTAGTGGGGGGGTGGGGAAGACCTCCATCAGTTGCCTACCCACAGTGCAGGTTAAACAGCGCCCAGTCCCTCTTGAGTTTCTGACTCTAGGAATGGGAAAAGGGTAAGGAATCTGTATTTTTTAAAAAGTACTTCACATGACTCTATTGTCAAGGAAGTTTGGGAAACTCTGTCCTAAGGAAGAAGAATTAAACTGATCTATGCCCCGGGAGGAAAAAGAAGCTGAGAGGGCCCATCATCAGGATCAGGTAAGGCTTTCCTGGGGAGGCAGGAGGCTGTGAACTGGTTTGAGGAAGGGAGGGATGTGTGTTCCTGAAGGAGGGAACAGCTTGTGCAAAGGCCCTGTGGCTGGAAAGTGGAGCTAAGGAGGAAGGGGAAGCTGGAGAGGTGGATCAGAGTTAAAGTAGGGGGCACCCTATGGGCACCTGGGGAGCCCTGGAAGGGTTTCGTGCAAGAGGGCTGCCATGATTGGCATTTGAAAAGGTTTCTCATTCAGCAGAGGCATGCACCGAGCCTTGCAGGCTCGGTGTCAGGTTTGGGCAGAATCAGGCTTCTCTCCCAGCTCCCTCCTCCCCTTGGGCCCTGGCTAGCCCAGCCCCTGAAGGCCCTGGGAGAGGAAGGAGGGGGAGCCCAGGTGCCTGGAGGCCTGGGCTTAGCTCTTTTCCCGGCCTTGGTTGATAGAAAGCTCTAGACTTGGTTTTGGCTCCCACCGGCTATGTCCACCTCAGCATCCCCTCAGATCAGCTGGCAGCCCCAGAGAGAATCTCCTTTCTGGTCCCACTGCCGAGACCCCGTCCCGCCTCATGCTCCCTTGCCCCTCAGAAGGCAGTGCCAAGACCCCCACACACACTCCACCCACTCCTCCTGCCCTGAAGGGGTCACCTGCCAAGATGCTAACAGACAGGGGGCAGAGAACTCGGAGGAGCAGACATGCAGCCCCTCGGGCAGACTCTCCTCATCTCTGTACCTGACTGAACCCCGTGCTCCCACCACCACCTCCCACGACCCACAGTCTGAGGGTGCAAATGGGAAGCAGGGGGGTCCTCAGCCCTTCCTCAGTCCCGCAGAGCCTGGTGGGTAGGAGGAGGCAGTGTGGTGGAGGAGGGGGACCAGAGGCAGTGGGGGAGGTGGGTGGGGATGGGCTTGGTCGGCCAGAGGTGGCCAGGTGCCCTGACGTCCACTCAGGAGCGCAGGGAGTATGTTGCAGCGCCGAGGGGTGGGGCTGCAGAGTGGACCTCATTTGCATGCAATCACAAGGGGTGGGGTTGTAGGGCGGGGCTGGGCAGCTGGTGAAATTCTCGATCTGTGATCTTCCCACCTCCACAGGAGTCAGGCCCACCGCAGCCCACCACCACCCAACCACCCAGTGCCATTATCTCCTCTTTGACTAGATATAAAGCTCCTGGACAGCATTCCTGGAATTCAGAGAAGACGGACAGGAGTGAAAGAAGGAACCCTGCCCTGCGAACTGATGAAAATGCTCCCAGCAGCTGGTGACTATTCTTCACCAAGCACGCGCTGCCATGTTGCTATATCTGTGTGGGTACCAGGGGGTCTTGGGGTGGCAAGTCCCCTGCAGGGTCTCCCGCCTGCCACGGAGGAGAGGGGGTCGCTAACAGCTACCGGGCAAGCAGGACCAGCTAGTGAGCCCCCGCTGTGTGGCCTGGACTTCATATACACTATCCCAAATAACCCTGGCTAAGCCCCTATGAGTAGAGTCTATTATTACTGTCCTTGTGATTCAGATGAAGAAACCCAGGCTCAGAGCGTTGGAGTGGCCCGCAGTCACCCAGAGAGTCAGCTGGAGAGCCTGATGTAAATCCAGGCAGAGGGGCATCAGACCTCACGCTGTGGGTGCTTTTAACTGTCCTTCCGACCCATGAAGAAAGTGAAAGTCATCACCTGTCCTGCGAGGGGAAAAGAGATGACTGAAGACAAAAGCCCAGAGCAAAACGCAAGGAGGACCTTGTTATGGTGCCGGTGTGGCCCCTGTACCCGCAGGAGGGCCTCCTACATCTGCGTGTGCATATGTTATTTATTACATAAATTTTCAAAATAGCTTCCAAATTTTTAATCGACATGTTTTCTTGTATCGAATGCAATTGTTCCAGAGATTACACCGAAGTTCACTTGGAAGGTGGGAGAATAAGGCTGGAAGGGAGGAACGGGTTGGGCTGCACCAGCCATAGCTGATCCTCTCTCTTTCTTTTTAAATTTAGGTGAAATTCCTATAAACATAAAATAAACTAATTTATGTTATTTTGTTTTTTTTGGCGGCTGACTGGTACAGGAATCAAACCCTGGACCTTGGCATCAGACCATTGTAAAGTGTACAATTCAGTGGTACACAATGAATTCACAATGTTGTGCAATCATCATCTCTAGCTAGTTCCAAAATATTGTCATCACCCAAAGGAGACCCCATACCCATTAAACAATTGCTCCCGCTCCCCAGACCCATAAGAGTGAAGTAAAACTGGCTGGCCCGTTAGGTGAGTTGGTGACAGCCTGGTGCTGATAACATCAAGGTCCAGGGTTCCATCACTGTACCATCCAGCCACCAAAAACCAAATAAAACTAGTCAAGTGAAGCTGAGAGCTGACACCTTCTCACAGTTTGCACCCCAGGCATCTCCCCTGCCTCTCCCTGGTCCTGCCGGGTCTGCTTCTCCATTCCTGGATAGGAACAACCCCTTATCCCGGGAGGAGGCCACACACCCCTGGGGCCAGCCAGTTCTCTCTCACCCACATCCTCAGCTGATGGATTTCGCTCATCTTCTGAGACCCCAGCAGCCAGGGCCCGAGCAGTGGGCAGCTGCAGACACCCCCTCCCAGGACACACTCAGCCAGGCCCAAAGCCGCCAGGCATGCAGCATGGGCAGGGCCAGGCCAGCAGCCCCTGGGAGGCTCCCCCGGACCCCCTGCTCTGGCTGTCCCAGCTCTGCTTCCCATGGGTGTCCACACCCATGCCTGTCCCCCAAAAGAGCGCCAGGAATCCCAAGCAGCACTGTTGGGTGGGGAAGAGGGCGGGGCCGGCTGTCCCCAGGACACAGCAAATTCCACCGGAGAGCATGTCTCGGGTCACATGTCACCGAAGAAAGTGTGGCAGGAGGCTTAAATCCCAGCTCCCAGTCCCATATCGAGATCAAGAATGTTCTGTACAGTTTTAGGGGAGGAACAGAAGGACTCCACATCGTCCCTTAGGAATTTCAATTGTGTGTTTTGAACCTGCCTCCCATTCCTGCCCCTCCCCCCTCCCTCAGCCTGAGTGAGGGGACACTTGTCAAGAGTGCTTTGGGAACCACAGGAGCAAACAGCCAGGACTTTGTGCGATGATGACGCACTGACATTTCTGGACAAGGCAAAAAAATGCAGCCGCCTCCTTCTCAGCGCCTTGTCCCCTGCTGGTGGCTGGGGGTGGGGGCAGGAGGAGCTGCGGGAGGGGGTGGGAGGATCCCCCTGGGTTGATGGGTGCTTGAACTCTGGGGTCCAGTGCTAGCCCATCCTAGGCATGTCACGGTGCTCAAGCAACCTAGCTTCTCTCTGCCTCAGTTTCCTCATCTGTAAAATGGGGGTGGGCACAGTACCTACTTCTTAGAATGGGCGTGGGGATTATCTGGAATAGAGCAAAGCACTTGACATCTTCCAAGCATTCAGGCTGTTATCTCCATTCTTTCTTTATTTACACAGCAGTTTTATCAGCTTCACACTCTAACCAACTGAGCTAACGGGCAGTCTTAGTTTTACATTGAAATTGAGCAGGAAGAGGTAGTTCCCATCCCCTCCCCCCCAACCACGGGCAGTTTCTCCTATTATTGACATGTTACATTAGTGTGCTACGTTTGTTACATTATGCATCAATATTGATATATTATTATTTACTTAATTTTATACTAGGGTTCCCTCCTATCATATCATATAGCCTATTCTGGAGCAGCTGCCCTGGGGAAACATTTCCGCTTTCTCTGGGGGAGATAGTAAAAATAACAATTGCCTCAAACAATTGCCGGGATGAGGGAAGAGAGGAGGGATGAATACGTGGAGCATGTATTTGGGGGTTTTGCCTAATGCATAACGTCATGTATGAACCATTACAGTATCATACAGAATAGTTTTGCTGCCCTAAAAATCCCCTGTGCTCCACCTGTTAATCCCTCTCTCCTCCCCCCTGAAATCCTAGCAATTATTACTCCACCATCTCCTCCAGAGCATGCAGAGGTGTACCCCCAGGTCAGCTGCTCATGAGTAAAGCTGTGGGGTCCTCTCTTCCTTTATTATTATTTAGTTTAGTTTAGTTTTTGGCAGCTGGCAGGTATGGCAGCTGGGGATCCGAACTCTTGACCTTGGTGTTGTAATACTGTGCTCTAACCAGCTGGCCTCTGTTTTTAGACGTCCCTGTGGGGCTGACCTTTGCCAGTGGACTTGCCAGACTCCTTTGGGCCTGCAGGTCCACCTTAAATAATAGTTTTTTCTTTATTTGGGAAGCTGTGGTCCCTGCTCTTGTGGCGCTCACACAATAAGTGCATCACTGTGATGTCAGGAGTGCTAAGTGCTGTGAGGAATATTAAACAAGGTAATGGAATAGTCACGGGGGTGGGAGGTGGTATGCACTAGGGAGAGTGGTTGGGGGGCTTCTCTGAGAAGGTGATGTTTGAGCTGAGACCTGAGTGCCGAGCTGGAACCATCCACTGGAGGAGCAATCAAGAGAGCAAAGATCACATGTACAAAGGGCCTGGGGTTAGCATAAGCTGAGTGTGTTGAAGGGCAGGAAGAAAGATGTAGTGAGTGGGGTGGGGCAGGCGCTGAGTCTGTAGAGGCAGCAGCCACGCAGGGCATATGCGGCACAGTCAGAGGGGATTACTCAACAGTAAAAAGGTACAAATTTTCGATGCATGTAACAACATGGATGTGTCTCAGAACAATGATGCTGAGTGAAAGAAGCAAGACAAAAAATGAGCACATAGCGTATGATTCCATTTAAATAAAATTCTAGAACTGCAAACTCATCTGTGTGACAGAAAACCAATCAGTGGTCTTCTGGTGAATACGGTCACTGTCTTGATCGTGGCTTTGGTTTCACAGGGGAACACATATGCTAAAATGAATCAAACTGCACACCTTACCTAAGTGTAGGTTGCAGTAACATCATTCACACTGCAATGAAGCTGGAACCGATTGCAACGGAAAGCCTCTAGGGGGATTTCAGTGGTGACAGAATCTGATTTTGGCTCAACGAACAGACCTGGGGGCAGAGGCCTGGGTTCAAGCAGGGTCTGGAGATGATGCCTGGGCACAGTGAAAGGTGGATGGGCTAGAGCTCAGCTTCATGGGATTTCAGACCGAGTTGCCTCCTCTGACCTGTCTGTTGGGTAAAAGAAGGCCCTGCAAATTCTCTTTTTCAAGAAATTCTTACATGTTTGAAAACTCCTTGTAAAAATCTCATTGGACTCCCCAATTAAACAGAATTGTTTTCACCTGGAATATTTAGGGGGTGAAGGTCTTTGATGAGACAGCTATGACTGTGAGCTCCACGAAGGCAGGACTCAGCCTGGCATATTTCATGTCAGGGTCCCAGTGTCTCCAGCGCAGGTACTGGCATATGCCAGGTGCTCAGTGAGTATTTAACATGAAAAGATAAGTGAATGAATGAAAACAACTTTCTATCAAGCAACACAGCTTCCAGGGCAGCCCTCTTGTGTCCTAACCCACAGCCACCTTCATTCCCAGATCAGATGGTACATCTCTGGGGCCTTCAAGGTCATCCTCAGCAAAGACAGACTCAGGACCCCTCCACTCTCCTGACCAGGGTGAGAAAGTGGACTGACACCCTTCAGCAGGGTGTTCTGCAGCACATCGGGGAGTTCCAAAGAGAAGAATGGTGAGTACTGGCTCCACCTTGAACTTGCTGTGTGACTGTGAGCTGGTCACTGCCTCTCTGGACGGGGCTTTCTCTTCTGAAAAATCGGTTGAAAGTATCAGTCCTAAGGCCCTCACTAGCTCCATTCATCCAATCACCTGAGAAGCATCCTGTGACTCTAAAAGTTAAAACCGAATAAAAGGCCTTCTAGATCACCTTCCTTAACCAGGAAATGAAAAATCCCCAGGACTTGTGTATTCCGAGAGCATTGCTAAAGCATTTACTATCCTTGCCCGGACTCGGTGTTGCTGAATTAGTGAAATGGAATTGGGAAAAAACACAAGACAATGTTCAAATTCCTAAGCATCATGGCCCCTAACAGCTACAGCCTTTATGTCATAGATCTGATATCCCCTCTTTTAATGAATCCATTGGGAAGTGACCTGCAAGGATAGAAAGTCACTTTTGGTGTCTGGCACAATAATAAATTCTGATTGTGAACAATTCACACAGAGGGAAGCGTGGTGTCATGGGACGTCAACTGGACAGGAGTCAAGGAAGTTGACCCCTACTCCAGATTTGCTTCCACCAATTGTGTGACTCACTAAGTCCCTTCTCCTCTCAACCTTCTGGGCCTCAACTTTTCAAAAAAACAAAAAAATTAGGCTGTATCAAAGGGTCTTTAAGGGAGCCACAAGAAGGAGGGGTGACAAAGTCAGCTGCCTAAGGGGTCAGCAGGCAATATATGTCAGTGAGGCATAAGAGGCAATAGAGAGTAGTGGGGACTGTGGCAAAATTAATGCTGTAAGCCCAGGATATCAGCCACACAAGAGAATGTGGGTGCAGGGTAGCCAGATAATCCCATTTTTAAGAGAACCCAAAAATATATATTTCAATGCAGAATTTATTATTTAAGTATTGGCAATTAATTCAATGCATTCTAAAAGACTTCCTACACATTGAGACTTGGATCCATGCCCATCAGCCTTATCTGTCCCCACATTCTCAACTCCATCTCCTTTCTTTTGGTTTCTCATCTCTCTCCAGAGCCTTCTAGATTTCTAGCACCAGGTCTGGTCTTCAGAAAAAGGCTAAAATGCTGGATCAGGCCATGGAAGTAGAAGGAAACACACACACACACACACACACACACACACACACACACTTTCTCTCTTCTTGGGGGAGTGGTATGTCCCCTGGAGCCTGCTGGACATTCTCCTTCTTGAGCCAACAGGAGAAGTGGGTCAGCTGGCAAATCCTCTACAGTCTCCCAGTTTATTCTCAGGCCTAGCAGAGAGCCAGTCCTTGGGGTTGTCTCTGGGATTTCCTGCTTTGGTCATGTCTGCAAGGCTATGGTCAGTACACCAGCTTCTGAGAGCCACGGTGGGATCTCACATCACCTGGCCCCTCAGCTATAAATAGCAGATGGGGCTGGGGTTTACCTTCTCCACACCCAAATGCAACCACACTCTTTTTCTTCTAAAACTCAGAAATAACTCACCAGTCCAAGATGAAATCCCATGCATTTGAAAGTACAAATGCACACACATGTACAAGCAAAATATATGTTTGGCCATTTGCTATTCACTCCTAAATATTTATGGAATACCCAAGGTGTGCAGGGACTGATGGTACAGAGGTGAATAAAATTTCAGGACATCCCCATTCCCTCCAGTTGGTTTTCTACCCCATTATTCTGCCAAAACCACATCACAAGCTTATCCAAAGCCTCCTAGGCATCAAATCCTGTATCTGTTTATGATTATTATTGCTAAAATTCTTATCAATAAGCACATCCAGCATCCAGACCATGATTTCTAAATACCATCCTCCAAAGAAAGGAACCAAGACTCCCAATGGCCAAAGTTAGAACAATTTAAGCAACAATATAAATAACAGAAATGAATTATAATTCAAAGTATGAAATAAATATATATGAGTCCATACTGATAGAAATAAATGATGGAATAAATACATAAACGGAGGCGAAGGGACGAATTTTTCTTACAGAAGAATTGCAAATAGTATATGTAGATACTTTCATATCTACAGTTGGAGCTTAACCCCCACCCCACCCCCTTTAGTGTAGGCTGGACTTAGTGACTCACTTCCAAAGAATATGGCAGGGAAAGGGGAAAAGAGTAACTTTACAATGGAGAAACCTAGCAGATCTCACCTTAACCAAGTGCTGAAGGTTAACATCACAGGGATGTCATATAGATATCATTAGCACCTTAACATGAGGGATGAGAAAGGCACTTCATCTCGAAGTAGCATTCTTCCCCCAAATCCATAATCCTCATCTAATCACAAGAAACAGCAGGCAAACCCAAATTCAGGGGCATTCCACAAATACCAGATAAGTCTTCTTCAAAACTGTCAAAGTCATGAAAAACAAGGAAAGACAGAGCAACTGCCATAGACCAGAGCAGACCAAGGAGACGGATGACTAAATTCAGAGTGGTACCTGGATTGGATCCTGGAACAGAAAAAGAGCATCAGTGGAAACACTGGTGAAATCCAAATAAATTCTGGACTTTAGTCAATAGTAATGTACCAGTATTAATTGCTTAGTTTTGACAAATGCACCACAACAAATGGTTATATATTAGATATTAACACGAGGGGAAACTGGGTAAAGGGTACAAGAGAACTCTCTAGGCCGTCTCTGCAATTTTGCTAAAAATGCCAAACTACTGCAAAATAAAAAGTTTAAGAAAAGCATTTCCTCCTGATTAGAACAGGAATACATGTTCACTGTAGAAAGTTTGTGAAACACACTAATAAGAACTACATACTCTGTTAACATGCTGGTGTGTTTCAACGCTATCGTTTCCTGTGCACTTTTGACAACACTGAGAACAGGTTAAAATCTCAATTCGGTACCCTGCATGTTTAGCCTTATAAACTTGTTCCTGCAGCATTCAAGCATCTGGTAAGCATTGTTTTTGTAGCAATTTAATATTACATGACTTGGTTGTGTTGTAATTTACTTAACTTCTCTCTCTGCTGTTGGATATAACTTCCAGTGTTTTCCCATGACTTAAAACAATTGTAACGCATACATCTGGGTCTGTACTGGGAATTGTTTTCTAATGACAGAGCCTTAAGAAAGACATTCGTAAGTTGAAGAATGTGGATATTTTTAAGGCTCTTGATGCATATTGCCAATTTGCTTTCCAAGAGCGTGCACCGTGGGTGTTCTGGTCAATGGTGTATTTAGGATGTCTGCTTCCCAACGGCTGTCTTTATTCTTCATCCACTTACCTCGCCTGAGGCTGGACGCTGTTGAGTCTCCCCACTCCGGCAATCCCCATTCCGCAGACCCCTTAGCATTGCTCCTTCTGGGTGCCGTCTGCCCCTCCTGTTCTTTCTCGGTTCTTCCCTTGGTCCTCTGCTTGCCCCATCATCACTTCCCACCATCGACCTTCTCACTCTTCAAGACCTTCCTGCGCCAGCTCATCCATTCTGGAGGCTTCAAAGATCTCCTGTATCCCCAGGCATATCCCCATGACCACAGTTCTGTTGAGCTCCATGACCACAGTTCCACCTGCCTTGGAGATATTTACACCAGGATGTCCCTTGGGCAGTTCAAACTCCACACAGACGGGGAGCTTGTGCACTTCTCTCTGCCTCCAGTCTACTCCCCAGTGCTCCACTCCACTCCTCAAGGGCAGAGCACTCCCACGCACCAGCTGCCCAAGCCAGCCTTCTTGGCTTCATCCTGGTTTCCTGTTCACCCCTGACAATCCACCTTCCAAGGGTTCTCGCTACAGCCTCACGAATGCTCCTAAAGCACCTGTCCTAATCCAGGCCCTCCAAATCTCATGCTTGAGACTAACAGACTTATCTCCCCACCGCCCTCCCACCCCCCTCCCTTCCTCATGGAGGAATTATTTCTAAAACACTAATCTGTGCATTTCACATCCCCAATCTAACGATTCTATGGGCCCCCTATTGCCTGCTGGTGTGACTCCTTAGGTACCTACATTTGAGGTTTTAAGCAGCATTGAAACAGACTTGTAAGAAATGGGCTTTTCTGACCTCTTTCAATCAAACTTATCTCAAGGACAGTGTCTCCATTAGGTGTTAAGTAGTCTTGAACACCTAAGACTTGCTGACCTCCCTTTGAACAAAGAGAGAGAAGGCCTCAGACCTAAGGTCTCGGGCAGACAATATTACCTAGCAAAAGTCATTAGCAATATTTTGTTTTTGACATTGGGCAAAGCAGGTTTCATATTTGCAGTGATGCAATGAATTTGCCTTTAAAAATGTCATTTAAGTGTAACAATCCAAAATAAAAGACTGAGTAAATAATAGTATAGGTGGTACTTGGGTATGGCAAAAATCACGCAAAGTGACGATCAGCATCACTTTGGAGCTTGTTAGAAATTCAGAATCTCAGGCTTCACCCCAAACTATTGACTTGGAATCTGCATTGTAACAAGGTCCCCGGGTGACCTGGGAATGCACACTAAGCTTTGAGAAGCACTGACGTGAACAGTCAAGTTTGGGGAGCACTGACTTCAGGAAAAAAAGTCTAAACTGCTTGTCTTTCATGATCCAGCCTCGCTGGCCCTTCTAGATTATTCTCAAGCCTCTCCAAGAGCTCTCCATCCAAGATGATAGCTCCCTGTCTTTATCCACGCTCTTCCTCCCACCCAGAAATCCCACTCCTCTTCTGCTTTATCCTGCTTATCTTTCAGGACTCAGCTCCGTATTTCTTCTTTTTTCTTTTAGCTGAGGTGAACTTTTACCACTCAACATGAACAAATCTATGGCACTTAGTATATTCACAATGTTATACAACCACCTCTATCTAGTTCCAGAACATTTCATTATCCCCCAAATAAAACCCTGTACGCACTAAGCAGTTACTCCCATTCCCCTCTCCCTGGCAACTATCAATCTGCTATTTCTATGCATGTGCCTATTTTGGACATTTCGGAAAAATAGAATCATACAATATGTGACCCATGTGTCTGGCTTCTTCCATGTAGCACAATGTTTTGAAAGTTCATCCACACTGTAGCTTGTGTTAGTTTCACCAGGCTACAACCACCGCAAAGACTTCGTTCCTTTTTTATGACTGAATAATATTCCATTATATGGCTTGACCCCATGTTGTCTTCCCATTCATTCATTCATTGGTGAACATTTGGGTTGTTTCCACCTTTTGATTATCGTGATTAGGGCTGCTCTGAACATTCATGTGCAAGTGTTTATCGGTTTTCACTCCTCTTTGGTATATGCCTGGGAGTGGACTTGCTGGGCCATCTGGTAGTTTTATGCTTAACTTTTTCAGGCAATATCACTTCCTCATAGAACTTTCCTTCAACTCTCATTGGCCTCCTCTTGCTCCACCACAGAGTTGATTTTGCCTTTTTTTCCCATAGCAATTTCTAAAACACCACATCTATCAAAGATGTGATTTGAACCCAGGACTTCTGACTCCAAATCCTATTTTTCTGGCCCTGCCCCACACTGCTGACAATCACCTCCACCTTTGACTGACCTCATTTCATAGATGAGGATGCCCAAGTTAGGAGTTCGTTCAAGGCCACACAGCTAAGTGACACAGCTGGGCTTCGGATTCTGAGCTCCAGTATGCAATCTTGGAACACCACAGTCTACACTGTGCTCCTGAATGGACAAACAGGTAAAAAAAAAAAAAAAAAAAAAGGAAGAAAAGAAAAGAAAGAAAAAGAAATATAGCCTCTTCCATTCTTGGGGATGCTCGCAAACCTCCCACCACTCCATCGCTGAGCAATCACAGTCTTTTTCCTCCTAGAGACTGCCATGTAGCCGGTTCTGCAACGAAGAATGAGCTCCAGGATCTTTGGTGTGAGCACATTTATGTTGGCTCTAAATATCTATATTTATGATAGGAGGAGAGGGAGAAAATGACACTTTCTTTTATTTTGTTTTTCAACCTTTTCAAATGTTATGTTGCATAAGAAACCTGCCCATAGCAGGGCGCAGAGGTGTAGCCCAACAGGCGGGGGGTGCTGGGGAACGTCTTGCGCATGCCCATGCATTTCTCCTTGTCGATGCAGAGGGTGTTGGCCTTGATGGCCAGTTCATGCTCCAGCCGGGACTTGGTCATTACCAGCAGCTGCAGCGTGTCCTGTGTCTCCCGCAGCCTCAGCTTGAGGGTCTGCAGGGTGTCATCGATGGTGAATACCTCGTTTACCAGCCTGGGGGAAAGGCAGAAGAGAAAGCACAGTTGATTCGGCCATTCAACACAGATGCACCTGCTATGTGGCAGGATCCGTGCCTGGCACTGGGAGACAGACACGAGCAGGACAGACAAGACTCCAACCTCCAGGGGAAGACAGAGGCAGATGACAAGCAGATGCACAAGAGCGTTACCAAAGGGGATATGCACAAAGAAATAGGATAGTAAAATAGAGGACAGAAAAGCAATCTAGAGCTTCTTCAGAAAGTTAAACATGGACTTACCAAATGGCCCAACAATTCCACTCTTGGGTATAGACCCAAAAGAACTGAAAACAGGTGTTCAAACCAAAGCATGTACAAGAATGTTCATAGCAGCACCATTCACAATAGCCAAAAGACGGAAACAATTCAAATGTCCACTGACAGATGAATGGATAAATAAAATGTGGTATAACCATACTGTGAAATATTTAGCCCTAATAAAAAGGAATAAAGTACTGATACATGCTACAACATGGATGAACCTTGAAAACATTATGCTAAGAGCCAGACACAAAAGGTCACATGTTGTATGATTCCATTCATATGAACTGTCCAGAGTAGGCAAATCAATAGAGACCGAAAGCAGATGAGTGATTGCCAGGGGCTAGGGGGAGGTGAGAACAGGAGGGACTGCTTAACAGGTACAGGATTTTTTGGGGGGGCAATGAAAATGTTCTGGAACTCGATAGTGGTGGTGGTTGCACATTGTAAAGGTACTAAATGTCACTGATCGTAACTTTTATGTCTATCTTATTACAATTTTAAAAACCGGGGCAACAGGGTAACAGAACCAGCCTCACCTGGGGAAGACAGTCAGGTGTAGTGGTGGCTCCTGGGGTCTTGCTCAGATCCCTCTTACAGCTGGGGCACCACCCCCAGCTCTTGTGAGTGTCAGCTGCTCATGGCTCATAGGCCCACACTTCTCCAGAGAACTATGGCTCTTGGCCAATGGATTTTTAATTGTATTAATTTAATTTGAAATTTACATTTGATTAATTTAATTTGAAATAATTTAAATTTATATCAGTTAGCCACATGTTGTGGGTGGCTACCAAATTGAATGGTGCATTTCTAAAAAGAAAAGCACATGCAAGATTAAGGGGCTTGGATTTTGTTCTCAGTACAGTGGGAAGCCATGGGGGGCAGAGGAGGTTGAAAACGGGAATGACGTGCTGATTCAAGTTTTGGGATAAACTCCAGGATGCCATGTAAAGATTAAATTGGAAGGGGCAAGAGTAGAGGCAAGAGAGAGGTGAAGAGGTTTTTGAGATATCCAAGAACAATGGGTTGGACAGAGTCCCCCCAAAAGAAGTGTCCATGTCCTAACCCTTGGTGCCCGTGCATGTGATATTATTTGGAAATAAGGTCTTTGCAGATGTAAATTAAATTAAGGATTTCAAGATGAGATTATCCTGGATTTAGGATGATCCCTAAATCCAGTGACTGATCTCCTAATATCAGAAAGGAGAGGAAGATTCGAGACACAGAGTTACACAGGGAAGTAGGCTGTGTAGACAGAGGCAGAGGTCGGAGTGATGTGTCTACAAGCAAGGGAACGCCAAGCATTGCCGGCAGCCACCAGGGCTGGGAGAGAGACATGGACCCACAGAGTTTCCAGGAGGAGCAAACTTAGTGACACCTTGATTTTGGACTTTTGGCCTCCAAAACTGCGAAAGAATAAATTTCTGTTGTTTTAAGCCACCCAGTTTGTGGCAATTTGTTATAGCAGCCACAGGAAATGAATACAGCATGTAGGCTGCGATGGCAGCATGGTTGTGGGGCTGTGCTGGGCGTCCCACCTCTAGGGAGAAGGGACCAAGAAACTGTGCTCAGGAATAGAGGGTGTGAAGCTGGAAGGACTTGAGTCAGACATCAGGGTGAACTTCCCCTTGTTACACCTGGGCTAGAGAGAAGCGGCCGAAGCAGTCAGGAAACTCTCCCAGCAGCACTGTCCAATAGAACTTTCTATGGCAATGGAAATGTTCTGTTCTGTGCTGTCCAATATAGTAGCCTCTAGCCACATGTGTCTACTGAGCACTGGAAATGTAATTAGTGTGAATAACAAATTGAATTTTAAATTTTATTTAATTTTGATTAATTTTAATTCAAATTTAAATGGACTTTCATTGTGAGAAATGGTCATGGATGGGACCTGGGTGATTGGAGGATGTCAGGAGAAGACAGGCCACTTGTAGAAGAGGAAAAAGATGACCCAAAGGTGCGGATGGGGAAGACGGTGGTAAGGAAGATGATGCACAGACAACAGGGCAATTGAGCCCCCAGAGAAGGGAGACACAGCCCGAGTCCTGTTGCTGATCAGTTCCGAGCACACCCGGGCACACACACCAAAACACAATGCACACACAGACAGAGACACCGGGGGCCTGGGCCAAACACACTCTGTCCACTTGCTCTCTGTCTGTACCCCTCAGTGACATAATTGTTGCATAGGAAGGCAGTGAGCTTGTCCCAAAGTGGTAAGTCCTCCAGGGTAACATCTGTGTCTCCTGCAAAAGCCCTTAACTACAGAAGTCTCCTGTGGTGGACAAATGGATCATATGAGCTTTTCACCCCAGGAACGGCTGGAGCCCAGCCTGAGTACCTAAGAAGCGGGGATGGGTGGAGGAGGGATCAGGAGAGCCACCCACCACCCCCCTGCACCCAGGACCTAGACCTCTTCCAGCCCAGCTGGCCACACTGCCCCCACACTTCCAGGGATGAAGACCTTCCAAGCCAGCAGCAGGCTGAGGAGCATGTAGCCAGGCCCTCAAGTTCAAGGCCTGGGATAACTTTGCCTGCACCGCCCCCAACACACAGCTGCTTTTCTATTTCCTGAGTAATTGTCGTAGGCAGTAACTGAGGCTATGCACAAATCATCACTTGGGAACCACCCAGTGTTTTCTCTTGAATCTCTTTCTTCTTTCTCCCGACTCACAGCTCTCTTTTTGACATCTCTCCACATCTAGGCGTGGGGTCCCAAGACTTGTACTCCCTGACCAGTTAAGCCCTGGCTTAGTGCTGTGTGGCTAGGACAGCTCCCTCAACCTCTCTGGACCTCAATTTCTCTTTCCATTCCACAATAATAGGGGTAACTGACTCACCGGCTCCCGCCAAAGTAGACTAACAGGAAAGAGGTCAAAAGCAGCTTGAGGGATTACAGTTAGACATCAGGGTGAACTTCCTTGCTATGGGCCAGGGCTGAAATAAAGTGCCTAAGGAAGCCCAAGGACGGTGGTCCTTTCCATCCTCTTCTCTGGGTGTGTGTGGAGGGCCTTCTCAAACGGGTGTCTTGATGGAAGAGAATTTATGCTACAAGCCCAGTGAGCACAGCACTTAGCACAGTTAACATTTAACAAGGTTTATAGAGTGAATGAGCTGCTGAGACGGGGACCGAATTCAGCCTCTTCCCAGTCCACCAAAATGACCCGTACAGCCTGTGGTAGGAAGTTCCAAGAATGGTCCTCAATGATCCCCTCCTCCCAGTATTCACACCCTTGAGTGGGGGCTGGACCAAGTGACTTGCTTCTAAAGGAGAGCACAAGGAAAAAGTGATGGGCTGTCACATCCATGATTAGTTTACAAAAGACTGTGACTTCCTCCTTGCTGGTACTGTCTACTGCCTTCCTGGCTTGCACGCTTTGGTGAAGCAAGCTGCCATGCTGGAGAGACCCACATGGCAAGGAACGGAGGCTGGCCTGTGACCCACAGACAGCAAGGAACTGAGTTCTGCCAATGACCGTGTGAGCTTGGAAGTGGATCCTTCCTCAGTCCGGCCTTGAGATAAGACCACAGACCTGGCTGACACCTTGATTGAGAGACCTGATACTCAGAAACTAGCCCAATGCCTAACACACAAAAACTGAGATAACAAACGTGGTCCTTTCGAGCCACTAAGTTTGGAGGTTATTTGTTATATAGCAATAGACAACTGAAATCGTGTCCCTAGCATGGAGAGGACAGAGTGGCCCAGTGGTCTGCCCCAAGTCACACAGCACGTTAATGGGAAAATAATTCCCCATGTCTGATGACCTGTTCGTTCTTTGCCTGGCCATCATCCCATTCCACCCCTGCCCCACGCTCAAACCCCTTTTCTGGGCTGGCATGAGCTTGTCACCAACTCTGCTGTGAGGAGGCCCTTTGTCAACAGAGCAGGCCTCCTTCGCTGAGCGGGATGGGTGGCATCCACACAGTGAGGAGCCGACTAGGCTATTCCAAGGGCTCACAGTGAGAACTGTACAAAGAGGGAGGTGGAAAATGAGTGAGATGTGAGCTGCGTCTCTTTCATGGGAGCCTGGAGAGAGAGAAGGTGAAGCCACTAAGGGGCAAAGGCCACATGTCTGCCTGGGAGGCTGACATCTCCATGGCTTTCCACGTAAAGCAGGAGGGTTTCCAGAGTACAATGGAGCTACAAAACCACCCCTCATTTATGGAGGTGAGAAGACTGCAATGCAGAGGGCCGGGCCTCCCAGTGATGGGACGCTGTGGAGTGGCACAGCTCAGCTGGACCTCAGAACTGCACATCCCTGCCCAGAGCCCTGCTGAGTTGTGGAAGTGAAGTCCTGATTAATAGAGCATCTATTTTTCAGACCCAGGTTTCCTGGGAGCTCCTGAGACCCACCCCTTCCACTTTCTGGATGCCCACAGATCCATCCCACCCAACCCCCCAGCCTCTGCCACTCACTTGAACTGCGGGATGTCCCTGCACAGCTCCACATTGGGGCGCCGGGTCCGGCACTCCAGTCTTGTCTGCGCCACCTTCAGTGGGCACTCCTTGGCCATGATGGCCCTTTCCAGCAGCATGATGGTGTTCTCCGCCTGGAAGATCTCCTGCAGCGTCTACAGGGAACATGAGGGTGTCACCACGTGCCAGGGCCCTCTGTCCTCCTCCCATTTGGAGTGCGGAGGGAGAGTGAAGTCACCTAGGTCAGCCCCCAGTCAGGTGCTTAGAATACTCCTTCCTCAACCTTGCACACCTGGGGGGAGGGGCCTCACTCTTCCTAAAATGACCCTGGGAAGCAGCTTCAGGCACCTCTGGTGACCACAACACTGTGAATGCTGGGGATAGGCAAGTACCAAGACTGGTTTTGTTTGAATCTCCAATATCCACTGGAGTTAGCCAATTGGTGTTCAGTGGAAGGAAGGAAGGGGGGGGAGGGAGGGAGGGAAGAAAGAACGAAGGAAGGTCTTTAAGATCAACGTAGATAATCCAAAATAATAGCTAATCTCTAAAGCCGTTTTCATCTGAATTAGTCTAGGTTGTTCCATATATTTTTACTATCCACAGTTTACCTTCCTGGTAATTAGGTGGGTAAATAAGTAGAAAGAAAGAGAGAGAGAAATACAAAATTCTCTATCTGTAGAGATATTTTTCCCAATATAATGTCACCATTGTGACCTACAATTAATGAAAATGCTGATCCTGGAAGCAGCTGGAGAGAGCCTGTTGGGGGCTGGAAATGTTCTATATCTTGATCTGGGTAGAGATTTCATAGGTGGAAACAGGTAAAAATTCATCATCAAAATTCATCAAGCTGTACACTTTACTGTAAGACTGTCATGCCTTAACAGAAAATAAAATGAAAACCAGAAAAAGATCAATCCACAAGACAAGATTGGCAAAATGTGGACATTTGTGTTGGGTACATGGTGGTCTTTTATATGACTCTACTTATGTGTGCTTGAAATTTTCCATAGTAAAAAATAAAAGAATGAGAGAATGAATAAAGAGGAGGCAAAGTAGCCCAATCCATTAGCCAAGGAACCTCGTCTTGCACTCAGCCAACTATAAACACACCCAGAATTGAGGCAATGGTAGTGAAGGGAAGTCACCTCACTGTGACTGGAACACCCATTCTCCAGCCTTCTGCCACCCAGCGGCCCTAGATCTGTGAGCAGTTCTGGTTTTCATGGTGTCCCTCTCCTGTGAGAACCCTACCTTTGTGGGTGGGCTGGGCTGACATCTCCTCCAGACTTGGTGGGACCCAATGGCGAAGTAGCATGTGTTCTGTTCCTGACAAGCTCAGAAGTGTTATCTTGCCACAGTGGCCCACAACATCCGGAAGGAAGTGCTGGCATTATCCATGACCAGGAAGAGAGATTCAATATCGCTTAGAAATGCCACTCACCAGGTCCACCAGTAACTTCTTAAGATAAACCTGCTCTTTGCTTTGTGGTTGTGTCCACCATCTTGAAACAAGGTGACAACCAGTAAAGGTCTTTTACTATTTCTACCCTATTAATGAATGAGGAGTGTACTTCAGAGAAACTACAGGGAAACCCTCCTTGGAAAGTTCCATCATCAAAACCATGGAGGTCTGGAGGGAGAGGGGAACAGGGAAGTCTACTGATGTAAGAACAGAAATTGGTATCTGCATGTAATGTGGAATAATTTATTCTACATTTATTCAATATTGTCTACCTTTTTTATTTTAGACCAGTGGTAGGGGACAATGATTTTCAACATAACAGTCCCAAAGGCACCCTCAAATTATACTCAAACAGCGTTATCTTCCAATATAGTCCCCATTCATACATCCGTAGACCATAGGCCAAATGGGAATGATAGATAAGAGGGATGAGTCAGGAATTAGAGCATTGACATGGGTTGAATGTTTGCCCATTCCAAAGCTCACATGGAAGACTGATCCCTAAAGTGACAGTGTTGAAAGATGGGTCCTGTAAGAGGTGATTGGATCATGAGGACTGTGCTCTCACGAATGGGTTAATCCATTCATGGAGTAATGGGTTAATGGTTTAATGGATTATCATGGGTGTGGACTGGTGGCTTTCTAAGGAGAGCAAGTGAGCACCATTTGATATTCTGCATCACCACAGGACTCCATAGAGAGTCCCCACCAAGAAGAAGGGCCTCGCCAGATGCACCTCCCAGACCTTGAACTTCCCAGCCACCAAACTTTAAGAAATAAATTTCATTCCTTTATAAATTACCCAGTCAGGTGTTCTGTTATAAGAAGTAGAAAACAGACTGACACAACCATTCAGGGCCAAATTTTGGTATTACCAAATGTGTTCCTTAGACTTTGGACTTTCCAGCCTCCAAAACTGTAAGAAATAAATTTCATTCCTTTATAAATTACCCAGGTTCAGGTATTCTATTATAAGCAACAGAAACAGACTAATACAGAAAATTAGTACCAAGAAGTGGGGTACTGCTTATAACAAATAACTTAAAAATGTGGAAGTGGCTTTGGAACTGGGTGACAAGCAGAGGCTGGAAGAATTTGAATGAGCAAGCAAGAAAAAACCTAGATTCTGGTGAGGGTTTAGAAGACAGGAAGACCAGGGAAAGTTTGGAACATGTTAGAGACTGGTTAAGTGGTGGTGAAATATGGAGAGTAAAGGCCATTCTGAGGAGGTCTCAAATGGGAATGAGAAAGAGCTTGTTGGAAACTGAGCAAGAGTCACCCTTATTACAGTGTTGCAAAGAACTTGACTGCATTCTATTTGCATCCAAGGGCTTTACGGAATATGGAACTTAAAAGTTATGAACGAGGGTATTTGATAGAAGAAATTTCTAAGCAGCAAAACCATCAGGAAGCTGAATCGCCCCCACCCCTCACCTGGGTTTCCTCTTCCTTCGTGTATCTTTTGGTCTGCTTGTCTGTCTCCCTCACTAGAACGTAAGGTCTAGGCAGTCAGGGCGGCACCTCCATTGCCCAGAACAGCACTCGGTGTAGAGTTAGGATTACCAGTTAAACTATAGAATACCCATTAATATGAATTTCATATAAACAACAAAGCACTTTTTAGTGAAAGTTCCTGTAAAGTGTTGTGTTCCTCCAAAATTCACATATTGAAACCCTAATCCCAATGTGTCAGCATTTTGAGGTGAGGCCTTTGGGAGAAGATTATTAGGCCATGAGGGTGGAGCCCTCGTGCGTGGGATTAGTATAAGAAGAGGCTAGAGATCTACCTTGCTCTCTTTCCACCACGTGAAAAAATAACAAGAAGTCGGCAGTCTGCAAGCTAGAAGAGGGCACTCACCAGAACTCGACTGTACTGGCACCCTGATCTTGGACTTCCAGCCTCCAGAACGATGAGAAGTAAATTTCATCATTTATAAGTCACCCAGTCTATGGTACTTTGTTACAGCAGCCTGAATGGAGTAAGACATGTCTCAGCTATTGCATGACATATTGATACTAAAAAGTGATTTGTTGTTGATCTGACATTCAAGTTTTTTAAATTTAATTTAATTTAATTTTATTTTATCAATATATGATGTAGTTGATTTTCATGTCCCTTTACTGACATTCAAGTTTAATTGGATGTCCTGCATTTTTATTTGCTAAATCTGGCAACCTTACTCATAGTAGTAACTCAATAAACATTAACTGAATGAATGAATGAATGAATGAATGAATCACAGCGCAATATTGAAGTCTGGATTTTTAACCAGCTCGCCAATGATTCTTGTGTGCACTTAAATTTGAAAACAGGCTGAGCTAAAAATTATATAAACCTACCCATCTCAGATTTTGATGTAGGGAAAACTGATTGCACATTAATAAGCCAGATCTCCTGAATGGGGTAAGGATTGCCAACATAAGACCCATCCCCACCTTAAAGGATTTTACTGTCATCTTGTTTTCCATTTTTTGTGAGCTATAAAATATTCACAGATACTGGAGATGACTATTTTAGTTGGGTTGGGCACCAAACAATTACTTAAAAGACAACTTTCCAAACAGTTAATGTCCTGGCTTCCCTATTTGCTTAAGAAAAATTCCTGGAAAGACAGCATTTCACTACTTCAAGTGGATAAAAGTAAGCCCATTTCCTACTGGTGGAATTGAGAGGGGCGGCAGAGTCGGGAGGGCAGGAGGTTGCCCAGCTTCCTTTATAGCCCACCTAGGAGGAAGGCCGGCCCCTCACCTGGCCCTCAGTTAGCCACCCAGAACCGAAGCAATTCCAACCGCACTCCGGTTAAACATTGTCCCATCAGAAGGTCCTGTGCCCAGCATGTGAATGGCATGCAAACACTCAAGTGGGGAACACCTCTCTTCGGAGCCCTGGGATTTTCTTCAGAATTGTGGAGACAGTGGGGGAAATGTACAAAGCTCAGAAAGCACCACTTCAGCCCAGCATGGAGGAAAACAAAGCCTTATACAGATGAAACATGCTTCTTGGTGCCACATTGCCCTGTGTTTGTCCTCTTGTAAAAAACAGCCCCTCACCCTTTTATCTAGATGTTCCTACTTGGGGAGCCTGTTGCTGGAGTGGGATTGAGGGCATTACTGAGGATTTGGCTGGTGATCAGAAGGTGCTGTCAGTACCTGCCAACCCCGCCCCCACCCCAGCCCACCCAAGGCAGCTCACAGATACTCTGCTCCCACCAGGAAGTGCTGTTGCTAAGGGGACCTAAAGATGCCCCTGAGCCTGGTGACTTCAGGCCGCTTTCTCTCTTTCTTTGTTCACTTGCTCCATGATCCCCTAGTCCCCTGCTCAGGGCTTGGCCAGCCTCACTGGGGACCTGAAACTTTTCAAAAGGTCTGTTTCCTGGGTCTGGGGAGGGGCTGGCACTCATTCAAGTGCTCAGTCATTTCTTCATTCATCAGCCGATTAATCTACAGATTCACTGATTCACGCATCGACATGACAGCTGTTCACTGAGCACCTAGTTAGTGCCAGGCACTGTTGTAGGCAGAGGACCCAGCAGGGCATGAAATGGAAGAACCCTGTCCTCGCGGAGTCCTAGTGGATTTTTCACTCTTTTGTTTTCTCCTTTACGCAACAAACATTTGTTGAGCACCTACACACGATCACTACCCATAAGACAAACGCTTTTAGCATCACAGAAGCTCAAGTCCTTTCCAACTCCTGCTAAAAGCACTTACTGGATGCCTTTGGTGTGCAGCACATGGGTGGGGGACATGGCACGAGACAGGCATCATTTCATTTCTCCTGGAATTCCCCGTGCAAGCACAGCAGAGGGACAAGGACAGAGAGACACCCTGACCATTTATCAAGTGTTGACTCCAGGCCAGCGCTGCACCAAGATTCTCAGGTAGATCATCTCATTATAGGATCAATCCAATCCTATGCAGAAGGTTCTAGCAGCACTCCCTGATTTTGGGGTGATGGAAATGAGACCGTTACTTCCCTGTCAATTATTTTTCAAACCCACTGACCACTTCCAGGAGTGTGCCCCAGGGAGGGTCGCCTCTAACAACCAGTTACCTCCCTTGATTGACAAAAAGCCACTGTGCACTCGAGAAGCTTCTATAAGCAATAGCCTCAGACAACATTTTTATAGTTTGCTCTCGTTATTTTCCTCATCTTCTAGCTACCCTAGCAAATGCTGTTGATTTTCCATTTATCAAAGAGAGATAAAGCGTATCTTTTAAATAAATGTATTTTCCAAAAATTGAGTGATTCTATGTAGACAGAAATACAAAGTAAATCATAGTCCAGGTGGCACATGGATATGGCAAAATTGGGAAGGTGGCCTAGGAGTGACTGAATTTTGGACACCCCCAAATACACAAATAATGCAGGTGAGAGAATTGAGGCAGAGCTGCGGAGCTATGCAGGCAGGGACAGGCCCAGGATGAGGGTGCTGAGAGGCAGGGGCCGCTGCAGAGTCTGAGCCTTCCCATCCCTTTCTGGAACCAAGTGTTTCCCCACAGCCCCCCTCCCCTACCCCCGCTGGCATTTCTTGAGTAGACCTGCCTGTGGGTTTTTCAGAACAGAAGGGGTTTTCCAGAATTGGCCACTCTAGAACCGATCGATGACTCATATCCAAGGCACATCTGCTAGATGGGTGTGCACTTTGCCGAAAAATGTTCCCTGTAACCTCTTGTCCAGCCTCTGTCACTCAAAGCCAAGGGGAAAAAGCCACACACCCTCCATCTGGGGAGCAGCCCCTGCTACCCACCCATGTCCTGAAAGCCTGTGCACCTCCAGAAACTCTGGGGGGCAATGACTCAGCCTCCAGAAGTTTGAGGAATGTGACTGCTGTGGACCGGGAGGCAGAGAGCTGCATGGGCTGAATAGAGGCAGAGGCTGAAGACAGAGAGGCCTGGACCTTCACGCTGAGGAGGAAGCAAAGGGGCTGTCATCCCGAGCTGGAGGCAGCTTTTCTAGAGAACAATCCAATGTAATAAGATCAAATCAGGGGCCCGCATGTCCCAGGTGTGCAATGTAGGAAATCATCACCCAGGACCACCAAGGGACATACATGTTCAAAGACGTTCAATGCAGTATTACTCATGATGGGCAAGTAGCTGGCAGTCCCCTGGGTGCCCACGACCATGGAGATAGGCAAGTGAAAGGTGATGAATCATGACAGCAGCATCGGATGTGGAGATCAGTTGCACATAGCTACAAGGGTGGGTCTTTCGAACAGTGCCCGGGGAGGAAATCAAGAAACATTACACAATCCCTTTGGAGAAAATTTTAAATCCATGCACACAAAACAGCCATATACGTTTTGTGAGAACACATTTAAGTCAAAAGATCCATATTCAACAATTAAGGAATGGCTTGTTAGCTCAGTCGGTTAGAGCATGGTGCTGATAACACCAAGGTCCAGGGTTAGATCCCTGTACTGGCCAGGTGCCAAAAAAAATAAAATAACTTTTAAAGTCTTTATTTTTAAGGGAGAAATCCAATTGATGAAAAAATTCTATCTGAAAGTAAAAGTCATTGATTCTCAAACTCAGCAGTACATTGGAATCTCCTGGAGAGTTTTAAAAAATACTGATGCCTGGGTCTTACTCCAGAGGTTCTGATTTCCATAATCTGGGGTGTAGTCTGGGTATCGGGATTTTTCAGAAACTCCCTGGGTGATTGAAAATGCAGGCAGGGTCAAGAACCATTAGCACAGGTGATATAGGAATAAGCAAAGATGAATAAGGCTCAGAGGGAAGCAGCTGGATTGATGCTGCAGGCAGGAACATGGTGTCGAGTATCAAGACTGACTGTCCTAGCAGGAAGCCCCAAGTGGGGTAAACTTCATCTCTAATATTGAGCGAGGGAGGTAGAAGATATTTTCTGAGATGTGCATGTGGGTGACCTGCTCACTGTGTGCTGCTGCCTCCAGGAAGCGTTCTGGGGCAGGAGTACCGGCCTCAACCCAGGGTTTTCAGGTTTCTGGAGGAAATCTAATGTCAACAGACTGAAAACCTGGAACTTCAGTACCCAGGTGCAGAGATACCCCTTCCTCCCACCATGGCCCAGGCAATCCAGACCCCTGCCCAAGCAGGGAGGGAGCTCAGAGCTTGGGCAGCCTTCAGAAGTGAGGCCCTGGCAAGTTTGCACATGCTGCTAAGCTCAGGAGCCTTCAGACTCCAGGTGCCTGTGATACACATGTGCACACACACATATGCACACGCACAAAGCGAGCATCTCAAACAGCTCCACTTTCCTTTGCTGACACCCACCCCACCCACCCATCCACCTGCTCCCAGAGTTGGTGTATCTCATACATCCATATCAACCCTGGAATGCTCCCACCACAGGTCTTTGCACAGCCGGTCCCCTCTGCCTGGAATGCTCCTTCCCAGATAGCCATGGCTCATCCCCTCACCTCTTGCAGGCTATGGCTAAAGTGCTGAGAAGGCCTTCCCTGACCACCCCATTGTAAACTGCAACCCCCAAACCAGCCAGCACTCCCAACTGCCCACTTCTCTGCTTTATTTTCTCTATGGCCCTTACACCATCTGACATACTATGTGCTCTGTTCATTAAGTTTTTTGTTCATCTTCCCCCACCAGAAAGTAAGCTCCACGTGGGGAGGGATATTTTGGTCTGTTTTGCTCACTTTTGAATCCCCTCTGCTTACATCAATCAATGCCTGGAATGTAGTACCACTACTACTAATAATACCAACAACAATGATAATAATTCCTAGCACTTAAAATAGTGCTTATTGTGTGCCAGGCATTTTTCTGCCAGCTCTGCATATATAAACCAATCCATAGGTGCTCAATGAACACTCACTCCCTGTATGGATGAGTACACACCACGGGGTGTTTGGTGACGACGAAACTAAACACCCCATGGGATGTACAGACCTTAGCACCAGACGGCCTGGGTCTATCCAAATCCCCGCTGCAGCCCATCCAAGCTGGGCAACTTTGGGCCAGTGTCCTAAGCTCTCTGAGCCTGGGATCATAATCATTCCCAGTTCATAGGGTAGAGGTGAGGTTTGGTGAGACACACCAGAATTGTGATTAGCACAGGGCCCGGGAGAGAGTGATCTTAAAAACCTTAGCAAGTGTGTACCCCCCACCCCCACCCCACTGCTGTCCCGACACAGACACAGCTGGCAAGATATACACACCCTTACAGTCATACAGGGGTGGCATGCCCAGCTCTTCCCAAAGCGTGTGTGTTTCTTGAACACATCCTGGAAAGTACATCAAGAAAGTCATCATGTCCCTCTCCCTAGCTGTCTCCTGCCCCCTGGCCACAGAGATGGACACATACACACACACAGCTGGCATTTCTGCCAGGTCCCCAAGCTCTCAGGGGCTTTCCTGGACCTCAGGGCCCCCACTGTAGGCGTCTTCCCAGGGATGTTAACCTTTCTGTTCCCACAAAGCCAGACAGGCACAGCCCGGCTCATCTCAGTGGCTGGGCGGGGCAGCTGGGGATTGGCCCAGGGGGTCACCCCATGGGAGGAGTCCTGGCACCAGGGGTCTGGCAGCCTGCCCTGCCTTCCCAGCCCAGCCCTGGCCAGGAGCAGAAACTCAGTTGGAAAGGGGATGGTGGCAGCGTATGTGTGGGAGGGTGTTATTTGACTCCCCTCCCTAGCCACTAGCTCTGCGCTTAGCATGCAGCAGACTGCCTGTCAGTCAAGATGCAACGAGCCTGGTAAAGGGGAGTCCTAAGCCTCCCACTTGTCGTGCACCTGGGGACAGGTCACTTCATCTCCCTGAGCCTCTCTGTGGTCACACAGATGTAGATTCAAATTCCAGCTCCCATTCTTACCTGCTGTGTGACCTGGCATGGATCGCAACCTCTCTGTGCCTTATGCAATCTGTACTCAACATCTGAAGCTCCTTCTAGCTGCCAGACACTGTGTGGGGCACTTGTTCCTTTGTCCATAAAACTGGCATAATAATGATAACTTGCTAACCCACGGGGTAGTTTTGAGAACAAAATGAGATAAGTGTGTGATGGTTAAATATATATATTTTTTTCATGTATACTTTATATTTATATCTTGCCAGCCCTAGATTTCTTTTACATGAGAGGAAAATAAACTTCTAACTGATTTAAACCAATGTTTTGGGGGTTTTCTATTAAATGTAGCTGAACTTAATCCTAAATGAGTTGTCATATATGACCAAGGAGTTCACTAGGAAAAGCAGGACTTCAGAATCCATCAGACCTCCTGGGTTCCAATCCCAGCACTGACACTTGACCTCAGTGCTATTGACATATTGGAAGATCCTTTACTGGTAGTGGTGGGGGACTGTCCTGTGCATTGTAAGATGTTTAGCAGCACCTCTGGCCTCTACCCCCTAGATGCCAGTAGCACACACATACCATCACCACCCCAGGTTGTGCAACCAACTGTCCCCTGGAGGGCAAAATTACCCATAGTGGAGAATCACTGCTCTTGATGTATTTGTTGAGAAATTTGGATCAAAGAAGCAAGGCCTGTGGAATTCAGAGGCCCCCCCTGAGAAATGAACATAAACACTAGAGATAGAATAAACTGATATCAAAAAGAAAGAATGGTCCAAGGCACAAACATTTGGTTGTCCAGAACTTTCCAGAAAAATGGGTACATGGAAGCCTCTTTGACTAGTAGTTCAAGCCTACAGTCAGATTCATGAACAAACCGTCATATATATAGCTGCTACGGGTCGAATGTGTCCCCAGAAAGTTCATGTATTGGAGACCTGATCCCCATTGTAGCAGTGTTAAGAGGGTGGGAAATCCAATTGTGGTATTTAAAAGTTGGGGCCTTGAAGAGGTGATTAGATTGTGGGGACTGTGCCCATGTGAATGGATTGATCCATTCCTGGAGTAATGGATTGATGGTTTAAGGGTGGTCATGGCCATGGTTCTGATGGTTTTATAAGGAGAGTGAGAGAGCAGGTTAGCTCTCACTCAAACCATTCTCACCGTGTGTTGCTATAGTCGCTACCCATTGAAGAAAGCCCTTATCAGATGTGTTCCCTGAACATTGGACTTCCCAGCCTACAAAACTGTAAGAAATAAATTTCGTTTCTTCAGAAATTACCCAATTTCAGGTGTTTTGTTATAAGCAACAGAAATGGACTAATGCAATAGCCAAAACTTAGGGCTGCTTTTAAATAACAGTATTTAAGGTGGGAATCAAGAAGAGAGATAGCAAAGAAATAGGGGAGACATCAATGCCATAACCAGTGATTTCCAAAGTGATTTTAAGTGATAAATGAAAAACATTAAATCATTTCATAGGAAAGCTATTCCCCCTTTTCAATTTTTTAAAACATCTTTATAGAGATACAATTTACCAGAAAGTTCACTTATTTAAAGTATACAATTCAATGGCTTTCAGTATAGTTACAGTTGTCCAGCCATCACCATAATCTAATTTGTAACATTCCCATCACCCCAAAAAGAAACTTTGTACCCATTGTCTTTTAATTAAAATGAAAGAGACAGACAATTCTAAGTATTGTCTAGGATGTAGAGAAACCGGATCACTTATACACTACTGGTGGAAGGCAACATGTTAACCTCTCTGGGAAACTGGAGGTATCTACTAAAGCTAAACATACACCTACTCTAGGAACCAGCAATTCCACTCCTAGGAACATACCCACAAGAAAGGAGTCTGTATGTCCAACCAAAGACTTGTACAAGAATGTTTATAACAACTTAATCATTCACCAACAGGAGGATGAATAAATTGTGGAAAAATCCTACAATAGAATATTATTCAGCAATAATAATAATAATAAAAGAACAAACTTCTAACATAACAAAACACCATGGATGAATCTCAGAGATACTATACCGAGTGGAAGAAGCTAAGTCCAAGAAAACATATTGTATGATTCCATTTATTATGAATTTCAAGAACAAGCAAATCTAATTGATGGTGATAGAAGCGAGCAATGGTTTCCTCTGGGGAGGGGGTGTTGATTGGGAGGGGCAGGAGGAGAGCTCCTAGAACTGGAAATGTCCTAGACTAGAAATGTCCAGCACAGGGTTTCCCAAACTCAGCACCTATTGACATTTGGGACCAGATAATTCTATGTTGTAGGGACTGTCCTGTGCACTGTAGAATGTTTAGCAGCTTCCCTGACCTCCACCCACTAGACGCCAGTAGCACACCCCCAAGTCATGACAATCACATTGCTAACTGTCCCCTGATGGGCAAATTTGCCCCTAGTGGAGAGCCACTGAACTAGGCAGTGGTTACACATGTGTGCACATATGTAAAAATCAAAATCAGTCTGTGCACAGATTAATGCAGTCATGTCCTTTACTGTGCTACGTTATACCTCAATTTTTAAAAAAGGGTTTAATAAAGCAACTTGGAGAAAACCAATCAGTGTTTTGAGTTCAAAATAAGAAAACGAACATAGTATTTAGGTTTTAACAGAATGGCATTTTGGTCCAGGAATGGAATTGTTTAACCCTCTCAGCTGCCAGATCGCTTCTGTGTTCATCATCTGGTTAATTTACAACACTGAATAAATCCTTATTTTTACATGAAAGAACAAAATAAATAAGTAAGAAAATTATTAAATCCAATGCCTGTTACAAGTGTTACTGTAACACAAAGACAAAAGATGAATGGGTGGAGTTTGGGGAACGTGGGCTTAAATGGGTTGAGGGTTTCCCTCTGGGGTGATGAGCATATTCTAGAATTAGATAGAGGGAGCGATTGCACAACGCTGTGAGTGTACTAAATGGCACTGAATTTTTCACTTTAAAATAATTTTATGTTATGTGAATTTCACTTCAATTTTTAAAAAATTCACTCTTGCCTCCACCACTGCCAAAATCCATTACTATTTTTTTCAATCCAAAAGGAACCTACCTTCGGAATCATTTCATCCAATTCCCTGGACATCACAGATAACATTCTGGGACATTAAACAACACAACAAAGTCACACAGCTAGAGAGAGACGGACCCTTAGGCCTCCAGTCCAGAGCTTGGGTTTAACCTCCTGCACCACAGCCTCCATCAACCCACTTACTGCAGCATAAGCAGTCAAGACAGGGTTGCCTGTGTCACAGAGGAGGAGAATCCTCTTTCTCAACCTCTGGAATGTTGCTTGCAGAGGGAGCCAGCCAAAGGCAGATGGTGGGTGGCTCTTCAGGCTACATCCCCCCATCTGTGGAACCAAAGTTCTTCTTGTTAACCAATCCCCCTGCCTGGCAGAATTCCAGCCACAGGACATCTGTGCAGGGTGCCCTGGAAGTAGGAGCCCTGGGTAGGGAGCCAAGAGACCTGGGTTCCCATCCCAGCCCTAACACAAACCAACTGTGGACCTCAGACCCCCACGCAGAACCCTTGGCTGCTCTGGGCCCACCAGGGAATGGGGACTCAAGGCCTGTGCCTCCTCACTGGCTAGGGTGCTGCGGGTGCTCCTGGGCCAGGCAACATGCACTATAAATACCCATCTCCATCATGAAGCTCCCACATATGCCTGGAGCCACTTCCTCCAAGATCCAGCCTGAGATGCCACCAGCAGGTGTGAATGGTTCTGTGTGCACATGTGTGTGTATGCACACACGCACACACGTGCACATATACACAGTTTGCTTTAAACTCTTCAAGTCAAACCTCTTCAGATTGTTGGGAATCCCACTACCCAGTCTTCTGGTCTCTGCTGAAACTACTCAACTTGGCCACTGTAGCACGAAAGCAGCCACAGACAACATGCAAATGTCTGGGCATGGCTGTGCTCCAATAAAGCTTTATTTACAAAATCAGGTGCAGGGAGAGGGAATTTGGCCCCCAGGGCCATAAGTTTGCAACTACTGCTATAAATCATCACAGAGGAAGCTATGATCCCTCTAAACTGCCTGTGTCTTGTAAGGCTGCTGTTCCTCTGGGGTTTCTCCAGTGCCTTGCTACTCAAAGTGTGGCCCATGGACCAGAATTGCTGGACTCTGAGAGCTTGTTAGTAAGGCAGAATCACAGGCCCCATTCCAGACCTATGAATAGAATCTGCAGGTGATTCCTATGCATATTAAAGTTTTAAGGCTGGAGAAAGACATGGTGAGATTTGCAGTTTTAGGCAGATCTCTATGGCTGCTGTTTGGAGGATGGACAGAGGGACTGGTCTGGGGAAGCTGAGATGCAGGCAGTGTGGAGAGCCACAAGAGGAATGAGGTCACGAGAGCATCCAGAAGGTACAGTGGGGAGAACTGCCCGCCTCACTAGAATCAGGAGGCGCCTCCTGAAAGAGAGGCTCGGGAGCTGTCAGCCTGTATCCAAGTGCCAGCACCACCCTGCCCAACATGGGGCCTTGGCAAGTCGCCAGACCTCTCTGGGCCTCAGTTTCCCCCATCCGTACGGAGATAATAATAGTACCTACCCCAGCAGTGACTTCAAGGTTGATGCATCTACCTCAGAGGGTGACTCCAAGGTTGATGCAGGTAGCCCATGGAATGTGTTTAGCACTGTGTCTAGCACGTCGCAAGCACTCCATAGATCTGGGTTTCCAACCTCCATACTTTCTATCTGTCCATCCACCTAACCATCCACCCACCTATCTATCATCTTTTTTCTTTCTGTCTTTTAAAATTTAAACCTTAATGCAGGAAGCCAGGCTTTCTCAACCTAGGAACTATTGATATTTGGAGCTAGGTAATTCTCTGTTGTGGCGGGGGTGGTGGGGGAGGTTGTCCTGGGCACTGGAGGACATTTAACAATATCCCTGGCCTCTACCCACTAGACGCCAGTAGCACATCCCCCATTTGTGACAACCAAAATGCCACCAGACATTGCCAAATGTCCCCTGGGGAGACAAAATTGACTCAATTGGGAATCACTGCTATAGATGTTATTTATTAATATTGTTGTTATTATGAGGCTATGGCAGGGCATGGTGGGGGAGTGGTGTTCATATTAACCAAAGGCCCAGACTCTACAGCAACACTGCCCACATGGATTCCAGCCACTTGTCCTCAGTTTCTTCATCTGTAAAATGGAGCTAATAAGAATTCCTTCTTCATAGTTTTATAGGAAGGAAAGATGGGTTAATTAAGTAAAGCGCTTAGAACTCTGGCTGCACCTAGTAAGGCTAACATGACTTTTGTTCTGATGATGAATTCTTTTCTTTCTCCTGCTGCTTACAGCAAGATGGCAAACTGCACCATGATCATCCATTCTCGTGCTTTATAGATTGGAGGCAAAGTTCCACCCCAACCACTCGTCCTCATCCCAGCACCCAGCATGTGGGAGGGGTGAGATCAGCACAGGGACTGTTCTCTAGCCATGTATGGGTGCAAAAGGCAATTATCAGGTCTGCCTCAGATGAAACCAACCTCGGCTCAGCAGAAAAGGGCACTGATATTCCTGGCTGGAAGAGAAATCCACCAACAGCTTTGAAAGGGGATGTGTTTGGCAGGGATGTTTGCCATGTAAAACTATCTGCCTTGCGTCTTGTCTTGTGACAGCAGAGAGAGCTTCTAAGGCCAGGAAATTATTTTTGATGTGGAGGGAAAAATAGATTTAGCAGTTCTAGCAGGCTTTAGGCTTCTGGATGCTTTGTGCAACCTTGCAAATTTATTGTTTTCCAAATTGCACGATGCCAAAGGGTTTCCAAGGAGATGCCTGGCTCAGTGCAGATTCCCCAACCTGGGAAGGAGGAAGGCAGCTTGGACTCCTTTTTCTGGTCAGATGGTGGAAGATTTTCAAGTTCAGTCAACCCGAGAACAAGGACAGAGAAGAGAGGAGCACTCTGGAGGGACCTGGCCAGGAATTCACACGTGAGTGCTCTGGAGGTGGGGTGCTCAACCTCAGCACTCCTGGTATTCTGGGACAGATACTTCTCGGTTGTGCAGGCTGTCCTGTGCATTTGAGGGTGTGGAACAGCATCCCTGGACTCTATCCACTGTATGTTAGTAGCACCACCCCCAACAATTGTGACAACCAAAAATGTCTCCAGACATTCACAGATGCCACCAGAGAGTAAATCTGCCCCATTTGAGAAGCACTACTCCAGAAGGTAGATGTCGAACAACTTGTCTCCTAACAGTGGTGGCCCAGCTGCCTTCAGACAATACCCAGCTAATACAAATATCAGCTGTTGAGTGGGTGTCTGAGATCAGGGTCCTGAAAGTCCTGGAGGGGTCTGGAAAATGGGTGAAGCCTCCTTGCTTGAGAGCAGACTGTTATGCTCCTTGGAAATTAATGGTAACCCACTATTTCAGGCCTTCCAGGGTCTCCTCAACACATCACAATTGTTAATTAATGGTGTGTTTACTTATTTTTTAAATCTATCTGCCTCACTAGAACATAAGCCCTCTGAGGGCAGGGATCCTGTCTCTTTTGTTTGCTGTCGTATTGGCCAGCACCTAACTCAGAATCTAGCACACTGGATGTGCTAAGTAAATATCTGCTGCAGGGAGAGAGGGGAGGGGGAGAGAGGGGATTAACAAACATTAGTTGCACGCCTGCATCTTGTAGATACACTGGAGGGCTTGATAAAACTCAGATCACTGGGCCTTATCCTCAGAGTTCATTGGGTGGAGATGGAGCCTGAGAATTTGCATTTCTAATAAGTTTTCAGATGATCTTGATGGTTCAAAGACCACACTTGGAGAACCACTGGTCTGAACTCTGAACCTTTGGTTCTCAGTTCTAGCTGCCCATCAGAATTCCCTGGGTAGCTTTTAAAAAGTCTGTTGCAGGTCACACCCTGACCAATTAAATCAGAACCCCTAGAGGCAGATCCCAGGCACCTGGGTGATTCCAATGTGCAGCTAAGGTTGAGAACTACTCACCTCGAACTTCTCATTTGGTCCTCTTAGCTGGTAGGATAATTCCTTTCTTGTTTTTTGTTTAGCAACTGGTCAGTATAGAGAACGGAACACTTGACCTTGGTGTTACAAGGCTGCTCACTAACCAACTGAGCTAACTGGCCAGCCCCAGGTAATTCCTTTCTTATAGATTAGGAAACAGATTCAGAAGGGTTACTTTCCCAAGATCCCTTAGCCATACAAAAATTCAACCCAGGTGCCATGTTCTTTCAGGCACTTTGCTTGTACCCAACTTCAGCCTGTCAGAAATTGGACCATGGCTTTTTACCATTTTCGTAGCTAATATTCATCAGTCACTTACTAGGTGATGGGCACTGCCCCTCTTATTCTCTCCACTCTTTGCCAACCGTTCTTGATCCCATGTGACAGAAGAGGAAACTGAGGCATGGAGTGATGAGGCAACCTGACCTTGCTCACATAGCCAGGCAGTGCTGGAGCCAGAATTGAACCCAGCCCTCTGCATGGCACCGTGGGGCTCCCTGTGCAGAGACAAGCAGACGTTAAAGCCAGAGTGTCGGTAGATGGCAAAGCTGGGCAGCAGGTACCAGGCAGTCACTCAGACAAGGTTCCAAAAGTGGACAAGTCATAGCATGGAAGAAATTAGGAGACTGCTAGGACATAGTTGTCCCCAGGAGGCACCGCAGCAACCCTCCGCCTCACCAGGATGTGTCATATTCCTCTTGCCTCAGCAGGAACCAATCCCAGTGATTGCCCCACCCAGGGCTTCCAAGCAAAGCACTGTCACCAAGTGAGCAAGTAACAGTGTCCCTAAGTGTAGATGGCATTCACAAAATGAGCTCACAACAGCCTCACTGGGACTGCCAGCTACCTTCCCAGCTCCGGATCTTGTCTGCATTTTCCTGATTCCAGCCCCACTTCTCCTGTCGGGCACAGTGTCCCCATGGACTGATAACTGATGAAACAGCCCCCATCCTCCCACCCCCTACCCAGACTTTTGACACGGCCCTCAGCACTGCCAGTATCTGAACTCTGGAGGACCCCTCATGCTGGGTCTGTCCAGGCACCTACCACCCAGGTGCAGTGATGATGCCTAAGCATCCTGGGACACCAGGAAGACCTTTCATTCCTTCTGGCACTAAGGTAAGCATCAGGCAGAGAGCCCTAACCCGTGTGGCCTGGGCCTTTTCCCGAGAGTTAGATCCTGAAATAGCTAGTAACCCCCAGATAAAGGACCTTCTGGAAGCCACAGTGACACCCAGCCTAGGACCAACAGGGTGACTCTCTAGAACAAGTCGGGGGATGGCATTTAGGGGTGAAGAACTGCCATATTCACCGAGCCACAGGTAGCAGGTACAGCCCAGTTTCTATACTTCCATATTCTTCCTCAGTTTATAAAAGGGCAATTGCCCCCTTTAGATTAGTCTTTGAGTTCAGACCTTATTCAGGTCTGAGAGATTCTGGAGGCCTTTCACCCCCCTAAAACACTCTCCTCCTGGTACTTGCTGGCACCTCAAATTCCCTCAAAGCAAGATTTCTCAGCCTCAGTGCTATTGACATTTACGGCAAAGATAATTCTGTGTTTCAGGGGCTGCCCTTTGCATTACAGGATGTTTAGCAGCAGCAGCCCTGGCCGCTACCCACAGGATGCCAGTAGCAGCCCCCCACCTTCAGCTGTAGCAACCAGAAATGTCTCCAGACATGGCCAAATGTCCCCTGGGCTGCGTTAAAGAATTACTCAGGCTTCAACCTCTACAGAAATGCAGAACACTATGAGAGGGGAAAGCCAGAACAGAATGAACAGCCGCCATTGACTGATTACTGAGCGCCAACATGCAGAGTCGTCTTATGGAGCGTGGGGGTGGGAGGCGTTGTTCTAAAGTCAGCACATGGGGTGAAAATTGTGTCTAGCCAAAATTGCCCTTGAAACCTGGTCACCCCTACATCAGGACAGGTGGCTGTTTCTTTAGTTGAATACTGTGACAATGTGGATGTGTTTTCTTAAAACATGGCAGGATGCCCATAATGAGCCATCTATACTGATACAGGGGTACCACTGTGCCAGTGACTCCCAAATTTCTGTCCTTGGGCAGCATTGTTAATAATATTTCCATGACCCACATATCATCTGTACAATTATTTAATATTTTTCTTCAAATCAACTCCCCTTTTGGCCTTAACAAATGTATTTGAAATGGAATCTTTATGCATACTTGCCACACATGGAAAACTAGCATCTCTTTCCCTTCACAGAAGGTACCACAACAATAGAGAAAATGGAAAAAAGAACTTATGCATGCTAATTAGGTTCTGTTGCCTTCCAAAGGCCCAAGTCTGCAGCTTGATCCTTTCTGTTGGGAAGGGAGATGGGCAAGTGAAAGGGAGATGTTAGAGACAGACAGTGTCACCCCGAGTCTTGCTCCTTGACAGTCTCAGAAGGACTGATGGAGAGAAGGTGGAAAGAGAGGATTCAGTGGTGTTTAACGGGCAGCTGAGTGAGGAGGGGCAGCCCAGGGCAGGCCAGCTGGCTCCACTTCCCCAGGGCAGGGCCAGTTTTAGAAACCAGCCATCAGTAGCTTGGCTGAAGGCCCCGGTGCTGGAAGGGCTCCCGCTGCTTGCAAAGCACAAAAGCATTTCCCACTCAACAATGGGTTCCAGACCTCCCTGGACAAACAGAGGGGTTGGCAGCAAGCACTTGGGGCCTCAGATCACCGGCCGGGGCCCTCAGCCCTCAGAGGCAGCACCTTCCTGCCCAGGGCTCCCTGATGCTAATGGCTGCTTGCAAGTCAAAACCCCAGAGAAACTTCAGAATAAAAGCAAAGCTTTTCAAGGTTAAGAATCCACAGCAACTCCATACTCTGTTAAATTCTTTCCATGTCTGGCTGTTTTCTACCTCTGCTTCCCTGTATTTCCTCTGAAACAAAAAACAGAATGTGAAAACACACAGGCTCACCTGAGCCAGGCAAATACGTGAAGGGGGCTTTCTAGGGGGTGGTGGGGACTGAGGCAAATTAGAGAGGCCGGGCCCAGTCCAAAGACAAGCAGTGGCCACTCAACCCTTACCCTCTGTTCCCTTGTAGAAATGTAAGCTTGGAATTGCCAGAGCTCCCAATGTTTCCAGAGACCCTGGAAATCTGAGTTTTTAGCACATATTTTTTAAATAAAAAATATTTTTCTCCATGTTTTAGCAAATATTTAGCAATATTTTCTCCATTTTTTAGCAAATATTTTTTTAAAACTCTATGAGAGTGCGTAAAAAGGTGTACACATAAATGCTCACAGCAACTTTACTTGTAAAAGCCAAAAACTAGAAACAACCCAAACATCCATCAGCATGTAAATAGCTAAGAAAATTGTGGTCTATCCATACGGTACACACAGTGTGGTATATCCATACAATACAATATCCCTATGATACATTCTGCTAAGCAATAAGAAGAAATAAAGTATAAATCTCAAAATAATTATGCAGAGAAGCCAAATTTTAGAAAGAGTACCTATGGTATGTCTCCATTTATAGAAACTTCTAGAAAATGCAAACTAATCTAGTGACAGAAAATGGATCTGTGGTTGTGTAGGGATGGGGGAGGGGCAGGAGAGACCAACAACAAAGAGCACAAGTGATTTGGGGGTGATATATGGTCACTACCTTGACTGAGGTTATGGCTTCACAATATTTATGTCAAAACTTCTCAAACTTTGTACACGTGAAATATGTGCAACTAATTATGTGTCAAATATAAATAAAGCTATTAAAGGAAAAATATGAAGGCCAAGTAGTATGTGGGCCAAGTTCAACATCCTCTGCTGTAAACTACTCGATCAACATTTACTTAGAATTCACCTCGCATTGTGAGGTGCTGGCATTGCAGAGGTGAGGGGTGCTGAGAAATTCTCGGGAGAGCAGCGGCCCAGACAGGGCTTGGCCAAGGTGAAGATGATGACCTGCGGACCCCGGCAGGCATTACCCAAGGAGAGCCTGTCACATGCTCTCCCCGGCTAAACTCTCAAGGTTTCCTGAACAGTCTAAAGCAACTGAATTATTTTGTCTGTAGATCTAGTGGGCTTACTCAAGGATCGAATGCCCTCCAAACTAGCTGCCAGTTAATCAGTTGACCCTGAAATTGGAAAAGATCAGAGGAAGCACTATCAAAGCAAATGGAACAGTTACCAGATCACAGCAATAATCCAGGCAAGAGATACTGGAGGTGAGGGTCTAGGTGGAAGGAGAGGACCAGGTGGGAAGTGATGAGATTCTGAGGGTACAACCAACCGGATTTGCTGATGGAGTAGATGCAGGGTGGGAGGTGTCCAGGCAGACTCCAAGGTTTGGGACTGAGCACCTCAGAGTCAGAGCCCCTGGATGCACCTGAAAGTCTCTAGAAGCATCTGGAAGTTTCTAGAAGCATCTGGAAGTCAGAGTCGCCAACTGAGACGGAGACAGCTCTGGGTGGAGGTGAATGTTCTGGAATTGGGTTGGGAGCCTGTTAAGTTTAAGGTGCTTATTATAAAACCAAGTAGAGATGTTGAGTACAAAGCTGGTTACAGGAAGAAAGTTCAAGAGCCAGGTCTGGCTGGAGACGATGACTAAGTAATGAGGCTATTGCTGTGATTGGCTGTGGTTTTTGGACAGTCCAGCCTAGAATATGATAATCCAGTCCCTTCCCTAGCTGCTACATTATTCTTCTCAGTGGCAGTCACCCACCCCATCTGTTTCACGTCTCTGCCTCCCGTGTGCTGTCAAGAGGAAGCAGAGAAATCAACTTCTCTTTTTGCCAACCTGATGGGGGCTGTGTTTCTGGCACATTTGTCTCACCATAAACTCCAGTTCCTGATGTCATAGCTCTGACCATGTAAATAACAGCAATGGGAAAATGGTTGTGACTTAGGGGATGTGCTACTTGCCCAGGGGTGGCAGAAACCCCAGAGAGACATTTGCATCTGCACAAACTGGGCACAATGTATGTGATGGCGTGACCTGGCCTGACCCCTCAGGGGAAGAATGATTGTGCTTGGCTCATGAGCTTGGAAGCAAAATGCGAATAGAGAAAATTTGATTAGAATTAAAAAGACTGAGGTTTGCCTTTTGGATGGATTTGGTTCCCCCAATATTCTGAGTCTGGAAGAGAAGAAGAGAGAGGGAGGGAGGGGGAAGGAGAGAGGGCAGGAGACATCTGCTTACCCAGACGTTTGTCAAAGCCCCCACATTCTACAGTCTACACTCTCACCACTCCCCACCAGCAGCATCGGAGTACCCCTCCAGCTTGTTCAAAATGCAGATTCCCAGGCCCGACCCAGACCTGCTCAATCAGGATCTGCGTTTTAACAAAACATCCAGGTGATTCGGGGATTACTGCACACAAGGTAATATTTGAAACACACAGGTCTGCACCGCATTTTCCATGAGTCCAAGCTTCACCTACCACCCTCTCCACTTTTTGCCATTTCCCCATACCACTCATAACATGATTAGCTTACTCTCTTCTTTAAATCAACTCAGTTTCTTAAAAAAACTTAAGTGCATTTATTTAAAAATGAAACTTTACGTCACTATAAGCAGTGGAAAATCAGCAGCATTTGCCATAAATGGAAAAAAACATAAAAATGCATGAAATGAGACAAAAGGAAAACCATGTTATTTAAACTCTGGCTGGATATTGTTGCCTGCCTAAAGTTCCTAGCCTGAGGCTGGCTTTCTGTGTTTAAAAGGGAGAGTGGCAGGTGGGTAGGGAAGGTATTCCAGCACCTTAGGATCATCCATAAGGACTGGAAAAAGACTGAAGAAGGAATAACTTTCTCACTGTGTGATTCGATGATATTAATGCTACGTCCGTGTGACACAGCTATGATTTTACCTGCCAGGGTCAAGTTCCCACAACTTGAGAATAAGTACTTTCTATAGCAGTGTTCCTGGTCCCGTAATCCTCCCCTGGAAAGGACTTTTGTGCATCTTTACCCCCACATTAAGACTTCCCCCCTAAAATGCACATTCATCTGGGTAACTGGATGTAGGCAGGTGGGAGGACAGTGTTTATATGGAGGTTCCCAGGGCTTGGCTCTCAGAGGGATCAGTTCTCAAGGCAGCTACCCACTCTGCTCAGCAACTGCTTCAGTCCAGAGATGTCACCAGCCCTTCTTCTAGCAGCAGTCAATATGATCAGGAGACACCCCAGAGCCTCAAAGTGCTACTGCAGGACGAGACCCCAAGTTACAAGGTTTGGGGTGTGGCCTTGGGGATGGAACTGCAGCATCATAGTGAGCAGCTGAGGCTGTCTACATAGCCCCAAGCCACTGTCAGCATGGTGTGCCGTGTAGACCTGGCCTGACAAAATAAACTTTTATGACCACTTGGGAAAGAATTGCCTTGCAGCACAGGTGAGGTTGGGGCCCTGTAATGTTCCAGAAATGCCTCTTGCCAAAGGAGAATGAGGCTAAGCTCAACTAATAACACTGAACATTTTAAAGTGAGCATTTCAAATCCTCCAGCTGAAGCAAACTGTTGAAAGGTGAAATGGTTGCTATATATTTATCTTCATTACATCAACTCCTTTTATGATCTTAGAAATAACCCATGTGAGACAGTCACCAACTAGAAGATAAATCCTTGCTCAGGCAAATGTCAGTAGCGCTGTGTTGGGATCTGGTGTATTTCATATGGGTGCTAGCTTATTTGCAAAGCAGCTGGTGATTAAATAATGACTATTAACAAAAATCCACGAGGTTGCAAAAACTCTCTAATTATAGCAGAAAGGAGGCTCTTGGTAATAATTCAAAACTTCCCTGGAGAAATTTCGAAAGGGAAAAGGTGTTGCTGTCCCACCCAAAAGATCCTTCTTTTTATCTCCATCAATAATAATATCAATACATATAGTTACAGTTATTGAGCGTTTACTATATGCTAAACACTGTTCTAAGATCTCCATGGAGATTGACTCATGAATATAGAAATGTTAAAGTGTCCATTGATGGATGAACGGATAAACAAAATCTGGTATATACAGACAATGGAATATTATTCAGCCTTGAAAAGGAAGGAAATCCTGTCACATGCTACGACATGAATGAACCTTGAAGACATAATGCTAAGTGAAATAAGCCAGTCACAAAAGGACAAATACTGTATGATTCCACTCATATGACTGAGGTACCTACACAGTCAAATTTATAGACAGAAAAGTACAACAGTGGTTGCCACGAGCTGAGGGGAGGGGGAAAGGAGAGTTATTGTTTAATGGCTACAGAGTTTCAGTTTTGCAAGATGAAAAGTCCTGGAGATGGATGATGGTAACGCTGCACAACAATGAGAATGTAATTAATATCACGGAAATGTACACTTAAAGATGGTTAAAATGGTAAATTTCGTGTTATGTAAATTCTACCATGATTTTTAAAAATGGTTTTTCACACAAAGAGAGAAAGAAAGATGACATTAAAAGGGTTTACTCATTCATGCATCGTTATTTTAAAAACATCAGTACAAAACTCAACGTTGTAGAGTCCTTCCATGCATGTCACAAAGGTTTAAGGCACGCCAGGCAGTATACTAAGCAGTGGGGGTACCAGTTTGAAACAGGAGCGATGATCCAAAGAGAAGCAGACAAGTAAATCAACTAATGCAGTAAAATCACAGCCACTAGCACAGATACGGTGCTTACTGTACACCAGACACCCGTTCAGGTGGTTTATGTACATTAACTCAAATAATCCTCATGGCAGCCCTGAGGACAAACCATACTTGTTCCCATTCAATGACTAAGGAAACTGAGGCACAGTGAGGTTAAGGAAGTTTGTCCAAAAAAAGTTGTCCAAGGTCACAAGCAGTCAGACTTAGAGTCTGTGCTTTTAACCACACAGTAAGGGGTGGAAGAAGGGATGATAAATAGTGACAGGATGCAGGGGCTGGCCAGGGGAGGTGTGTGCAAATAAATTGTGTGTGTGTGATCAGGAAGTGACTTTTGAGCTAAATTCCAGAGCAGGGTTTGGCAAATTTCAATCCGTGGGCCAAATCCGGCCCACTGCCTAGTTTTGTAAATAAAGTTTTATTGGAACACAGCCATGCTCATTTGTGTACATGTGACCCATGGCTGCTTTTGCCAATCTCAGCAAAGTAGAGCAGTTGCAGCAGAAACCACATGGCCCGCAAAGCTTAAAATATTTATTCTCCGTTGCTTTACAGAAAAAGTTTGCCAACCCTGTTCTAGAGGATGAATAGGAAAATGATCCGCGAAGGACGGAAGGAAGGTACACATGTCAACTCTGCCTTCTCAAGATATCCTCCTTCCCCTCTCTCCTCCGATGCCACCACCTTAGGGCAGGCAGTGCCCCCTCTCACCAGACGCCTTCCACAGCCCCCTAACCATTCTCCCTGTGTCCACTCAACCTCTACAATCCTTCCTCCACCCAGAGGAAAAGAAACCAACCTAAGGATGAGATTGGATCCCAATACTTTCCAGCTTAAACCTTTGAAGTCTCCCCACTGTCCTCAGAATAAAATCCAAGCCCTTCACTAGGACCTACTAGGACCCACAGGATCTGAGCCTGCTCCTCGCGCCAACTCCGTTGCAGACATGCCCTCTGCATTTGCCATTCTCTCTCTGGAATACTCTCCCCACTGGCCTTTGGCTGTCTACTCCCTGTTGATCTGCTCTTGGTGTAAATGTCACCTGCGTGTCTACTCCACCCAGCAGAGGCCCCCATGAGCATCTCTGACTCATCCCCTCACTTCTGCCCTCATAATTACACCTTGCAATTATTTGACAGAAACTTCTGTTTTGTCTGCCTCCTCCTCTATATCCCAAGCCAAAGAGTGGCAGGTGTGGGTGGGCTTAATCTGTCCCGGAAATTTCCCTGAAACTCTGTCTGCAGCCCACTAAACCTCCCAAGTATAGACACAGTAAAGAAGGGTGCTATTTTGCAAACACAGATTCAAGGCTAGTACCCTGCCTCCCCACCCCTCTCCCACCAGATTGTCATCCTTCAGTTCCTCCTGTGCATACATTTTGTAGCCACCTTTGCTCCAACCAGAACATCCGTCCCCTGAAGACAGGGGCCACATTTGTGTTCCTCCTGTTTTTATTCCTAGAGACTAGCACAGCATCTGGCACCCCGCAGGCCCTCTAAATTTACGTTGAGTAGGGAGGATAAATTCCATGCAGAGAGGATGCCCAGGAGCCAAATCAGAGGTGTGAAACAGCATGATGCACTCGAATAAGAGAATAAAGGCTGCGTTGGTGTGGGAGGAGTAGTAAGGACAGATGACAGAATTAGACAGTCCTCCCACTCCCCAAATTCAAAAATCACCCCACCTATCAACAGGGGATCATTATGCTGTTGAGGTGCTGTTGAAGCATTGGAAAGTCAAAAGGTTACATTTCCAAAGATGCTGATGTGGCAGAAAAGATCTGTTCAGAATGGCAAAGACAAAGGTCTCCTGGAGGCCTTTGCCACACCTTCCTCTTGCTCAGCCATGTGGTCCTCAGATGCAAAGTGATAGGCACTGGGAGCCACCAGCCAACTTTGGCCAAACTCCAAGCTCCATCATCCAGTGAACAAAGAAGGATTTACCCCAGATGCTCAAATCCCCCCCCCCCAGGACACTCACAGTGCCTGCCCCCTTTGGGGGTGGACAAGATCACAGACAGGGATGAATGGGACCATTTCAGCACCAGGGTGGGGGGCAGCTTGGCCCGGATGCTGTGAAGGCCCCGATGCTGTGAAGGCCCCCTGGAGGAAGCTGAGGGTTTAGCAGAGGGGACAGAGGTCCCCAGACACATCTGCTCACCTTGGCCAACTGAGTCTGCAGCTTATTCTTCACGTCCGTCACCTCGGAGATGCGGGCATTGAAGGCCAGATTGGTGTCCGTGAACTGCTTCCACATCTGATCCGACAAGGTCTCAAAGAGGTGTTCTGCCTCCTCCCGCAGCCGGATGGAGTTGGCCCGCATGTTCTGAGAGTGCCTGATATTGTCATTGCTAAATTTGGCCCAGGTCTCAGGTACAGAGATCCTGCAAAGGGCATGAGGGCAAATTTAACACAGGTGAGGAGCCAGAAGAGGGTGGAGGGCATGGCAGGCCTTGGAGACCTCCGGATCTGGGGTTTCTCAACCTTGGCCATCTTGGCATTTGGGTCAGGATAATTCTGTGGAGTGGGGGCTGCATTGTGCATTGAAGAATGTTTAGCAGCATCCCTGGGCTGTACGTACTAGATGACAGTAGCAGCCCCACCCAGATGTGACAACCAAAAATGTCTTCAAGTACTGCTGAATGTTCCCCAGGGGAGGGGACACCATGTTACCTGTTGAGAACCACTGTCCTGGTCTGACCCTCTCATTTTACTGCAGCTCAGAGAAAGCAGCTGGTTTTTGAAAGGACACTCTGAGTCGGTAGGAGAGGAGGGGTTCCCTCAAAGAGCACTTTTCCCTAACATTCCTCCCCCCTACAAAAAACACAGACAGGCCAGACAGCGGGCATTGGGGCACAGTGGTGGCTCAGGGTCCCTCCAACTTGGTGTTGAGCACATGGCCATGCTACTTTCACTGACTCATTCATTCAGCAAATGTTTTCTGATCACTTACCACATAGCAAGCATTGTTCTAGGCACTCGGGGTAGAGCTGTGAAAAAGAATGTCAACATGCCTGTCTTCGCAAAAACTGATTTACAGAGGAGGGGAACTGACAGTAAACAAATAAGATATCCACACATTGTGTTACATGTTATGAAGGGATTTACAAACAGGATGATGAAAGAGAGACAAATGGAATGGTGTTATTATATGTCAGTTGTTTAGTAAAAGGGACTAGGTGGGATACTACTCAGAAGGGTGTAGAGGTGCTCATGGATTAGAAGATGCACAAAGCTGTCACCACCATGGCTGGAAAGGGCAAGAGGAGAGGAAGCAGAATTATGAGTGTTATGAGAGCCCCAGAAGAGGAGAAGCCATGGTGAGCCAAATCCCTGGGAGGGAGAGAAGGAGGGAGCAGAGAGAATAAATCACTGACATCTCTCTCCTCCCACCCTCTGGCTTCTGCTGGTATCCCTCCTCCTTGCTAAACCCAACTGGAAACCAAAGGGCAGAGAGTGTAGGAGAGGCCATCTACAGAGGGCAGCCACCTCTACAGGACACACAGCAGGGCAGCTGGAGAATGGATATGGGGGGATGAATGGAGACAGACAGTCTACGTTAGCAAGGGCAGGCAGCGAAGGCTTCTCAGAGGTGGTGACACATAAGCAACTCGCTCAGTTCAGACAACACAAAGTTCTTCCTGGCAGAGCAAGTAAATCCCTGCAGCAAGTAACCAATGGATCTTATGGGGTTTTCTCCTCTGGGAAGCCTTTGAGGAGATACATGCATTTCTTTGAGCTGGCTTCGGGGCCTGGGTAAACCAGACTAGATGACTTCTCAAGGTCTTTTCTAGCCCTGGAAGTCTCCAGTTCTTAATGCAGATTTTAATTCTCAGGCAGCAGGAAAAAAGGAACTCAATTTTCTGAAATAGAACTCTCTTTTCAGACATTTTAAAGCACACTTAGGTTGTATGGTAAATAGAAATTTTAAAAATTTAAAAACAACCACATATATATGTGGTTATTTTGCCTGGCTTTTGCAGGAGTTAAAATCAAGCAATAAACAGGGGTCTCAGGCTTCTGGTGTAGAAGAGGGCACTGTGTCTGGTCCAGAGTTACATCCAACCAAGACCTGACGTTAGAGGGGTGAAGCATCCTGTCCAAGGTTGCACAACTACTCACCATACGCAGGACATCAAAGGAGGAGGAGTGGCCAAGGACAGCAGATAGAAAGCTGCAGATTTACTGAGTGTATCTATCGATGCTGCATGGGACACTGTCAGTGTCATGAATAGCAACCTCCAAGCCCTTGCCCTCCCCTGGAGCAGACAGCTGAGCAAATAACCCGCTTAATCACATTCTCCCCAGAGGAAATTTACCAAAGACAGCCTGTCTCCTAGGCAGGCAGTGTGCCTCAGTAGGGGGAATGTGATTTCTCGAGCCCAAGTCTTTTAAAGACAGAGGGGACAGCTGGGAGGCAGGAAGACACACTGGTAAAACACACAGGCTCAATATGCAATGTTGGCTCAGATCGCGGTTCTACCACTTGCTGTGTGAGCTTGAGCCAGTTGCTTCACCTTTCTGAGCCTTGGTCTCCTCATTGTGAAGTGGAGATAATAATGGTACCTCCGGGTTGCTGAGTGACTGACTAGATGTGAAGCCCTATCAGCACACCCGATTCATAGCAAGCACTGGATGAATGTTTATTATTCACGACACGCTGCGTGCAAAGCTCTCAGCTCAGTGTCTAGCACATAGCAGGCATCAGGTAAAAGGTGTCTACTGTCATCATCACCATCATCATCAGTTAATCCATGACAATGAAAACTGCAGTGAACAGAGATTCTGCAATTCAGACAGTCACCAAACATCCTCTTTAATCTGCCCAGACATGGCCCTTATTTAGGAAAACCCCAAATACAAAGCCCTGAGCTAGCACATCTGGGAAGCAATTAGTCATCGCAAACAGCAGCTCTCGCTTTCCAGCTAGAATCACTAGAAGACGGACTTTAAATAGCTGGCCCCTCCTGGGAGTGGAAATCAGAGTTTCCACCAGCCAGCCTGGCCAGCAGGTTTTCAGGGAGACATCTGTTTGGAAAGAGACTCCCTCAGGACTTCTTGTGCAGATGGCCAGCTGTGGCTGAGGGGGGCCAAGCCCCTGGAGTCCTGCTCACCTTGCCAGCACCATGGGAGAGGCCACCTTGTCAGCAAGAGGAGGTGTGTCCGCAGAAGTTGTCATTGCCAGAAATCTCAAAGGGACATCTCAATACTTCGATATTTGCCAAGATCCCTTCCTTCTCCCCCTCCCTCCTTTCATTCATTTTTCCATTCAACAAATATTTATTGCATACCTACATGTGCCACACACAATTCTATGTGTTAGAGATTTTAAAAGTGGGGGGGGACTGCGGTGCAAAAACTAAGATAGACACCCCCCACAACCAACCACCACCTGCACCCAAAACATCTCTCTCCCGAGCCCTCAGTATTGCAGACCTCAGACTACTGACTGTGAAAGCAGGTCTTAGTTCTGCATGAAATTCCATAATGCTTCCACACGCCCAAGACAGTGCCAGGCATACAGAAGGCACTTACCTTGTAGCTACCACAACAAGAAAACAAGTTCACACAACAAGCACTCAATAAACGCTAGCTGGTATTCCACACTAGGTTCTGTGTCTACGACTTCACACACACACCTTTTTAATACAACCACCCCCAGAAAAGGATTCTATTTTCCTTCCAGTGGTGTAGATGCAGAAATGGGACCCAAAGAGATATGCAGCTTGCTCAAGTGTTAGCATGGACACTGGATTTGAAGGCAGGCAGCCCAACTCCATAATCCACTGTCTTACACGGCTGCCTCTCTGGTGGGTGTCACTTGACTCTCCCTGCCGAACAAGAATTCTTCTTCTGTCTGGTTACAGATGTTTTGTTTTAGAATTTGGTTAGTGGAGTTGCTGAGTGGCGGTGGCCGTGTGACCCTCACTAGGCCAATTGCATGCCCTCTCTTTCTGGGATTTGTATCTTGAGCAAGGTGGAACAAGATGGGGCCCTCTGATGACACAGGTGATTAGCTCCCACTCCCTCACTCACTCAAACTGCTAGAACCTTCCCCTCCAGCCTCCCCCTTGAGTTTGTGACTCCTCCAAAACCAGTAAAATCCAGTAAATTCCATTTTGTCTTAAGTTAGCCAGACTTGGATTATGTTGCATGCAACAGAGGATCCCCACTCAGTCACACTGCCTCTCCCTGGACTGGTACACGAGGGCCCTTATCATTCCTTGGCAGGGGCAGAAACCCTCATTCCTGTTGGACATGACCAGGGATGGGGACAGAGAGCCTAAAACTTACGTGCCATCGACTTTTTCCACACCATGGAAGAAGCTGATGCAGTCTGATGTGTTTCTCAGGTTAAAGCACTTCTCATCAATAAACTGGGCTGAGTTCTTGTCCTCGAGGTCCCTCTCCAGAGCATGCTGAGCATCTCGGTTATCACTGCAGGAAGGAAGGATTTGTCCCCAAAGTCACACAGCAGGTGAATGCAGAGCCAGTCCTGTAAGCCAAATCCCTGGACTCGCAGGAAGGTGCTCTGTCCACACCCAGTGGCTTCTCAGCTCTCTTCCCACCTTGACGTCCCCACCATGCACCCAGAGCCTCCCTCACTCTCCCACCTCCCTCCTAATCTGTTGTCTTTTAGAAAAGGGATGAACAAGCATTTACTGTAAAGGGTCAAATAGTACATATTCTAGGCTTTGTGGGTCATATTGTCTCTGTTGCAACTACTCAACTATGAATGAAAGCAGTCACAGATAATATGTAAATAGCTTTCTGTCAATAAAACTTTATTTACACAAACAGATGGTGGGCCAGATTTGTCCTTCCAGCTGTAGTTAGAAGATATCAATACACATTTTGGACAAAGCCTGTATCAAGTTAAATCACTTCAAAAATCAATCATTTTGTCTGACCTGTGCTGGGCACAGAGAGATAAGACACAAATAGGACCCAGTCACTGCCTTCAAGTTGCTCACAGATTGGTGTAAGCAAATACAGTGAAAATGAATATAGTACAGAGTGGTAATGGCAACAGTGAGGGTTTGAGAAGGATACAAAGTAACACAGAGGAGGAAGCCACTAATTCAGGGTGAGAGGATGGTCAGGAAGGGCTTCCCCAGGAGATGTCTGAGCTGGGTTTTCATAACACATAAGAGTAGACATTATGGACAAGGTTGTCTGTGGGAATGAAAATTCCAAGCTGAGGACTCCACATGTGTAAAGGAAGAGAAGCTAGAAACACCCAGGCATTCAGAGACAGGAAAGCAGCTCATTAAGGCCTGCAGAATTGGGGTCTGGGGCAGAGTCAGGGACTGGGTGGGGCCAAAGACTAGGCAAAGACAGGGATTGGGTGGGTGGAGTCAGGGACTGGGAGGAGTGATGGACTGGGCGGGGTCAGGGACCAGACAAAGACAGAGATTGGTGGAGTCAGGAACTGGGCAGGGTCAGGGATTAGGCAAAGACAGGAATTGGGTGGGTGGAGTCTGGGACTGGGCGGGGTCAGAGACTTGCCCAGGTGAGGAAAGGAGAATGGGGGTGGGGAAGCCAGGGTTTGAGACTGGGGGGCTGGTATCTTGGCTGAGAAGCTTAAGCTTAAAGACCACTATTTGCCAAACTGCAGACACTGAGAACCACTTTTACGATTCTTGCCGAATTCTGAAGTACCTGTGCTATTATTTACTTAATATTCTTTTTTCAAAAACTATTAAAATATAAATAAATGTATTTTAAAAGGAAAATGTATGATCCTGTCTTTAAAGGGAAACAATAACCTTTCCCATTAATAGGTCACCTCAGACATAAATACTAAGTAATTCTATCCAAATCCTAGCTAGAATCTATTGCCTCTAGAAGGTTCCAAGCCTGAACCCTTATCTCCCTGTTGATTGAAAAAACATTGGTCATTGTTAAAGACACATAACCATCGATTGGTACTATTGCCTTGAAGTGTTTAGACGAGTATAAGAGTAGAGAAGGGAATAACTTTCACTATGCGAGGTTATGTCCAGACACCAGCTAAAATGGGTGGTCTCACGTTGGTCTCTGTCTACCTCCCGCCCCGTGTCTTTGTCTCTCGCTGTCTCTCATCTTTGCCTCTTTCTGACTATTCTCTCTTGGTTTGTCTCTGTCTCAGGGCGTATGTGTCTCTCCCTCTCTCTTCTCCATCTGTCTGGGTTTTTTTTGTATCACTCTCTTTTTCCTGCGATGGATGTTGGTTGCTGGTGATGGACTTCAAGCAGGCCAGGCAAGGAAATAAATCCTGATGGCAGGCTCCCACCTATCAGGAAGCACAGGAAGTCATGTCAGGGCAGGAGGAACCATCCCAGGGCCCTCGTGGCCTTCCAAATTGGCAGAGCCGTGGAGAAATGGGGCCCCATTCTGTCTAATGAACTGGAGTGTGAAGAAAGACCAGATCTTGGAAAGCAAACACGTCAGAGCATTAGAGGGGAACTGGGGGCCTCAGAATCCAGCTGGTCCAGCTGCCTGGCCCATGCTAATGAGGCCTGGGGAAAGAGGGGGCAGCCCTGGCTCCCCTACTTGACCCATGACTGAGGGCTCGGCCGGTGCCAAGTCTTGCTCTGCTGTGAGCCCACCTGAAAGAGCCCAAACTTGGCTCCTCCCCAGTCAGGAAGAGCCTTTTCTGCTTTGCTGGGGCACCTGGTACAGTGAGGAAACTGTCATGTCCAGATGTGGGCCTCAGGCCTTGCCCAGAGAACCACGAGCCAATGGCCCAGCGCCTGCCAGTGCCAAGGTGGCCACCTGAGCAGATCAGTGGCGGCCTCCCCGAGGGGGTGAGGACACACCAGTTCTGCCAGGCTAACGAGGCTCTAGCCAGCTGTAGGTTAATTAGGATAATCCCCATCCCTCCAGCAGCACAAGCTGCCTCCCCATCTATGACAGGCGTCCTTTGCCCGAGGACAAACAGCCTGTGTCCAGGGCGTCTCAGCCTTGAGTCCCCACAAAGAAAGAGGATCCCCTCAGCTGCTCTCACCCCCTCCCCACCCTCTCTCTCTCTGCCTCAGTCTCTCTCTGGATCTCTCTCCAAGCATCTCCTTCTCTCTTCTCTTTCTCCATCTCTGTCCCTCTCCATCTCTTTGTTTTTCTCTGTCTCTGTCTCACTTCTTGAATTCTCTGTTTGTCTGGCATGTCTGTCTCTCTCTGTGTCTCTCTGCCCCTCTGTTTCCCTGCTCCCTATCTGTTTATCTCTTCCTGTCTTTCTTTCTCTGTCTCTCTTGATGTCAGCACTCATTCTGTTTCTCCCTGTGTGTCTCGGTGTCTGGGACTGTCTCTGTCTGTCTCAGTCTCTCTAGTTGTCCCAGCACCCCCGCCCCATCTCTTGTTTCATTGTCTGGGGTCGCACAAGCAGCCTCTCTACCCGAGTCTCAGGATTTCTCCTCTGCAGCCCAGCTCCCCAGGTATAAGTCCAGGCTTTTGTTCACTCTGCCAGCTCCAACTGTCCCCTTTCCCAAACCTCAGCCTTCCTGTTCCCCCAGCACGCCATGTTTTGCAACATCCCTGTGTCAGCCCCAAATGGAAAACCATTCTCTCTTGCTGTAAATAGGAGATCACAAAAATAAATGCAAGAGAGAACAGAATAGAGAGCCCAGAAATGAATCCATGCATTTATAGTCAATTGATTTTCGACAAAGATGCCAAGAACACATAAGGGGGAGAGGACAGTCTCTTCAATAAATGGTGTTGAGACAACTGGAAATTCACAGGCAGAAGAATAAAATTAGACCCATATTTCACACCACATACAAAAATCAACTCAAAATGGACCTTCAACGTAAGACCTGACACTGTAAAACTACAAGAAGAAAATATCGGAGGAAAGCTCCATGACATTTTTCTGGGCAATGATTTTTTCTGGATAAGACCCCAAAAGCGTAAGCTACAAAAGCGAATATAGACAAATGGGATTTCTTCAAACTAAAAAGCTTCTGCACAGCAAACAATCAACAGAGTGAAAAGACACGCTATAGAATGAGAGAAAAATACTTGCAAATCATGCATCTGATAAAGAGTTAATATCCAAAATATATAAGGAACTCAAGCAGCTCAATAGCAAGAAAACAAATAATCTGATTGAAAAATGGGCAAAGGATCTGAATAGACATTTTTCAAAAGGAGACATACAAATGGCCAACAGGCATATGAAAAAAATGCTCAGCATCACTAATCAGCAGGGAAATGCAAATTAAAACCACAATGAGATGTCACCTCACACCTGTTAGATTGGCTCTTAACAAAAAGATGACAGATAAGTGTTGGCGAAGATGCAGAGAAAAGAGAACCCTTGCACACTGTTGGTGGAAGTGTAAATTAGAACAGCCATTATGGAAAACAATAGGGAGGTTCCTCAAAACATTAAAAATAGAGCTACCATATGATCCAGAAATTCCACTACTAGGTATATATCCAAAGGAAAGGAAGTTGGTATGTCAAAGAGGCACCTGCACTCCGTGTTCATCGCTGCGTTATTTACAACGTCCAAGATGTGGAATCAACCACAATGTCCATCAACAAATGAATGGATAAAGAAAATGTACCTACACACAATGGAATACTGCTCAGCCTTCTGTCATTTGTGACAACAGGGATGACCTGGAGGACATTATGTTAAGTAAGTGAAATAACCCAGGCACAGAAAGACAAACATCACATGATCTCAATTATGCATGAAATCTAAAAAAGTTAAACTCACAAAAGCAGAGAGTAGAATGGTGGTTAACAGTGGCAGGGGGGTGTGGGGAGATGTTTGGTCAAAGGATATAACATTTCATTCAGACAGGGAGGAATAAGTCAAGAGATCTATCTTAAAACATAGTGACTACAGTTAATAACCATGCATTGTACTCTTGAAAATCACTGAGAGTAGATTTTATGTGGTATCACCACAAAAAATAACTACGTAAGGTAATGCACATGTTAACTAGCTTATTTAGCCGTCCCACAATGTGCGCATATTTCAAAACATCACGTTGTACATGATAAATACATACAACTTTAATCTGTCAATTAAAAATAAAATTTAAAAAAAAAAGGCAAGAAAAATACAATTAAAAAAAGACATCGGCCAGCCCAAAGTTCTCCCTGTGTTAAAACTTGCTGGTTTAAATACGAGTGTTTAAGATTTTTTAAAGCAAATTAACTTATAGACAGACAGTTGGTAACCAATCGTCCAGGTGGTAGGTGGAATGTCAGAAATCAGGACAGAGACACACAAAATGGTTGAATTCAACCCTGTATTTATCCTTTCAACTGCCATTTTGGGCCCTGCTGTATTAATACCTCCTTTGAACACTTCACCTCTGATGTCTCCCTGGGTCGCCCCAATTTGTCTGCCCCAACCACACCCTTTGATCTTTAGGTCAAAGACTCTCCTGTAGTGTCTTCTTCCTTTTCAACATGGCCCTCGATGCCATTTTGTCCTGGGTGATCCCCTCTTATCCCCGGAGCCCAGTTATAACCCCCTCGGGGAGTCAAAGAGCAACTGGAGGGGGAAGTGACTGCTGTTCCTGGGGCACAGCAAACGGGACACCGAGCTCCTGGCGCTGATTTGCAAGCTGCCTGACACTTTAGCGTCCCACCCAGGCTGCCCGTGTCCATTGTACAGCAGGAAAGGCAGCTCTGACAAGGTGGCCAGATGCCCCTGGCCATCTGTGTCTCTGTGTCAAGAGTAAATGAGGAGGGAAACTAGCAAAGCAGCCCTGAAAGAGTTAAAGTTCAGTGCCCCATTCCAGAGCCAGGTGGGGAGGCTGCCTCCAGGGAACCAGGTGACAAGGGCTTAGCTATAGGCCCCAAGCACCATAAAACTCCAACCTCCCTTTAATTATGAGAGGGGACTCCTGGCTCGTCAGGATACCAGTTGCCTAATATTCCAAGAACAAAAAGCTGATTCCTTGTGAAGACTCCTGACTTAAGGGGTTCACCAGGTCCCTTCTAGAGATGCCCCAGCCCCTGGCCTTGCTGCCTACATGGGGAAACCACAGATAAAAGAGCCCTCATTGCAAACAGTGCAATCTGTGATGCGCTGGCTCAGGAGCATCGAAAGTGCACGTCTCAGCAACATCATATGGCTAGCCTGAAATCAGCCACTGTGGTAGCATTTACACCACAGCAAATGACCAATCTACAAATCAAGACTCATGTTTTTTCTGGAGAGCTGGTTGCTAAACATTTAACAGCTCACCCTGACCAGAAGAACAACCCAGAGACAAGCAGGCCCCTCTGGCTTGCCCCTAGAAATCTGGGAGTCCCAGAACAAACCCCAAGGAGAGAGAAGAGAAAGAAGCCCTTACCGCATCTGAATATCAATTCTTTGAGCTAATTTTCTCATCCGTTCTTGGCAACATTTTAGCAAATCTACTTCCTGAAATGAAAAATGTCAGAAAGAGGGTTGCTCCTTAGAAACCCATAATGCTTTCTTCACCTTGCCTCTCTCTGCCTACCCTCAACCCCGCAAGTGAAATGTCAGGGTGGGGTTCCTGCCTCAATCCCGTGATCCCAGGGCCAGACAGCTGAGGTTAAGGGTGGAAGCTGCATGTTTTCTTGCTCTACTTTCTTTCCTTTTTATATGCTTCCAGCTTAAAAAAAATTAGCACCTACTATGTGCCAAGTGCTCACCTACAGATTATTTTATCATTTAATTAAATAATGTATATGAAGTGGTATGGTAAATATATTAGGTGCTCAATAAACACTAGCTTTTATGATTGTTATTGGTGGTATTATTATTATTATGCCCACTTTGAAGATGAAAAGACTGAGGACCAAATGACTCCATTTCTCCTCATTCCTAAACTGCAACCTAGGCCCCCACCCATGCTGTCTGAGCCCTAATTTTCCCCCGGGGGTGACATGTGTGGCTTCTGCTCCCGATTGGCAGCTCAGAAACCTCTCTGACCAGCTGGCCCTCCCTTCCTCCTTCCAGGGCTGGGCAGACCCAGGAGACACCTTACCTGAATAAGATTTTTCTCCACGTTGTCATGCACCAAATCAATCCCGATCCTCTTCTCGCGATGGTACAGACACTCCAGGGCCACCTGTAGGGAGCAGCGGGAAAGAGTGTATTCTCCCTGCAGCTGTATGTAGATCCTGAGCAGAGGTGACTCGCATCTAACTTTGCCACTATATGGTCTTTTCTTCAGGCCTGGGTGCTTCCTGTGTGTTTAGTGGGCTTCTGCCTCCCTTCTCCCTTGATGGGGACTGTGGGATCCCTGGGCTAATGCATTTGGAGATGCAGGGCCCATGTAGAGAAAGGAGGATAAGGTAGGGTCCTGGGAACAAACTGTGGTTGGAAGTGGGAGTTAACACCCCTTCCCATAATCTCCATAAACTGCCCCAAGCCTTCCCAAATTACAATAAGAAACAGTAAAACTCCACTATCATGGGCTGTACTGTGGCTCACTTCGGGGAGTGTGGCGCTGGTAGCACCTAGGCTGCAGATTCAGATCCTATATAGGGATGGCTGGTGCGCTCACTGGTTGAGCGTGGTGTGGACCACACCGTACGGAGGGTTGCGATCCCCTTATCGATCAAAAAAAAAAAAAAAAAACTCCACTATCATTTCAGATACGACAGTATCAACTGCTGTCGAAGTAGCTTCTCTCCTGAGTTCACATCCAGGCTTTGCCAGTTCCTACTATGTGTACTTGAGCAAATTACTTAACCACTCTGACCCTCCGTTTTCTCATCTGCAGACGGGTGCATTATTGTTGCATATCTCACAGGTTTGTTGCACAGATTAAGAAAACTTGACAAATGTAAAGCACTCAGAACACTATCCATTAGTATCATCTATGAATAAACATGAAACCCCTCTTTGGAGCTCCCCAAATGGGAGGAAAGCTTTGGAAACTGGTCAGAGCCAGGTAAGCCCCAGGCCACCTTCCCACACAGCTGTGGGCCTTTACAACTGTCATGGTGACCTAAGCAGAGTGGAAGAGAAGACAGGGAGGGGGATGCTCAGAGCACTCCTGGGAGAGACTGAGGAAGAGTAATGATTGGTCACTAGCCTGTTATGTCACAAATAGCAGGAGCAAGCAGGAAGCAGGAAGTGTTGAGGTCTGGATGTTGGGATGCCAAGGCACCTAGGAGCTCAGAAAGGAGAAGGACTCACTGACCCATCCCACCAGAATTTATGGAGCCCCTTCTCTGAGTCATTCTCAATCAAAATGCTGGGGGTAGCACAATGAACTAGACAGAACGGGTCCCTGCTCTCATGCAGCCTATGTTGTAACAGAGGGGAGAGAACACACATGAAGAAACAGGATTGTTTCCAACTGTAATAAGTGCTGCAATGAAAACAATCAGGGTGATGTGAGTGGTTGGGGACAACCCAGCAGGGTAGTCAGGGAAGAATTCTCTAAGGAGGAGACAGAGACCTGAATCATCAGAAGCAGAGATGCATGGAGGAGTGGGAATGATGCATCAGGAAGAGCAAACAGCAGGTGCAAAGGCCCTGAGGTCAGAGGAGGAGCAGACAGGAAGCCATTGGGAGAGGAGAAGAGAAAGTGAAGCTGGAGTAATCTCAGGGGCAGGGTTATGGGATAGAGGATTTCAGAGGGATAGAGGATTTCAGGAATTGAGATGTTAATTTCTGGGAAGCCATCAAGGGAGCCAGTGGGAAGAGTGTCAAGATCTCACTTAATACTTAAAATCACCCCTCTGGCTGCTGTGCAAGGAATGGATTGGAGGGGGCAGGAGTTGGAAGCCCAGGATGGAGGTCCTGTGAGAGGCTGCCTGGACTGAGGTAGGAGCTCTGGAGATGGAGAGAAGTGGGTAGGATTGAGATGTCACTGGTCCCCATGCCACCACGTGACTGATCAAAGATTACATGTGACCAGGCAGAGCTCGGCTTTCAGACAGGTGGGGTGCGGGGGGGAGGTGAGGAGGGTAGGGGGTGAGCAATAGGTTTTGGGTGCTGCTGCAGGTCTCTGAGAAGCAGCTCTGCCCACCTTCCTCCCAAGGGAGAAACCTGATGGGAAGAGAGGGAAACAGTGTATTCTCCACCCCCTCACATGGGTTTAGGAATCCCAGAGTGATAGGAACCTATACCATGTCTCCCATTGGGATCCAGAGGAAAGACCTCTCCTACAGAATTCCCCACACTGGGCATGGAGCAGAATCAGCTGTAGGAGGACCCCAGGCTGGAGGTCCCTAGTCTCCCACATGCTCCAGGGAGCAGCAGAACATCGTCCTGTGTGGCCAAGATTAGTTCTCACAGCATAAGCGGAAGCTGCTGGTTCATTACCCAATGTCCACTCAACAACTTCCCTGACTTTCTCTAGGACACAGTGAAAAATATTCACTTAACCATACTCCCCTGCAGCTGGGGAGCCCGTGTGAGTTCTGAGCAATGGGCTAAAAATGGAAACTCATGATGGGCCTTCTGGAGAAACATATTCCCTGATAAAAAGGAACAGACAAGGTTGATACATTCACCCTTTACCTTACCCTCACTTTCCTGCCTCAAATGAGAATATCAAAATGCTCCTTTCACTCAGGAGCTTGCAATATGAAGTATGAAATGTCCTCGTAAGCAGTGGGGCAAAAGCCCCAGACTATGGATGGCAGAATAGAAAGAGGAGAGCTTGGGTCCTGCAAGCTCTGCATCAAATTGAGGTTGCAGCAGCCTGATCTGTCTCTCTCTGGGATTCTCATAGGACGGAAAAACAAATTCCTATTGGGCCAAACCACTGTCACTAAGTATGTTACATACAGCCCAAAGCAATCCTAACTGATCTGGGATATATCTGCAGACCGGGTGACCAAAGAGATGTCAGGAATATCCACATCTATTTATTCATTTATTCAACAAATATTTATTGAATGCCTACTATGTACGTTGGTCTAGACAACAGTCAGCACAGATATTGGTCACTAAGGACCCACACAGGTGCGCTGCACCTGAGTAAGTTCTGAATACATCAAAAACAATGTATTCGAACAATGCAATTGAAGGCAGTCTGCCCCATGAAGCCTATAGTCTAGTGGGTGGGGGTGAGGGTAAATAAATAAGTAATAGAAGATGATAAGTGTTATGGAGAAAAATAAAGCAGTTATTTTCAGGATGTCCTCTAAGGACCAGGACACACACACACACATGCACACGCATGACAAAGCACACACACAGTGCCTTGATGAAGCCCCTGCCACTTTGCTGTAACTTCAAGGAGAAAAGGAAACGATTCAGTTTGAGAAACCCCGATTTGACTAGGATTAACCTCAATTGGCCAAGATGCTTTTTATGTTAAAACTGATCTTATACAGTGATGCAAGTCAGTGCCTGTCACCTTGACCTTCACCCAAGGGAAGTGGAGCACCTGCAGCTGCTCTGTGGCACCCGGCCACCATCCTCTCCCTGCTGCCACGCTCACCTGCAGTGGGCAGTTGACCTCCTCGGCCGCACACTCCAGCCTCCTCTTGACCATCTCCATGCTACGGTTCTCGGTCAGAAGCCTCTCCAGCTCGTAGCTCAGCTCCGACTTCCAGAAGCCGATGTCCGACAGCCTCTGGCCCAGGTTCCGGGAGGTCCCCTCCTGCATCTGGCGCGTCAGCTGATCCTTGTCCTGCATGAGCCGCATGGAATCGCCCGTCAGCCTGCCAGCCCACAGCCGCGACGCCTCAGCCCCACGTATCTGCAGCTGGTTGGACTTGTCCCAGTCACGGGGGCTGTAGCGACAGAAGAGTGCTGAGCGGAGCGCGGGCAGGATGGTGGGTGGCGTCAGGGCGCTGGGGCACTCATCAGAGCAGGTCTGGGCACTGGAGATCTTGTAGAAGAGGCTGGGTCTCCATGAGTTGAGATAGCGGTACCCAGGCAGGTAATAGGGCTGGTAGCATTCCTGGATCACAGGGGTCTGCACAGCAGGAGGCAGCGCGGTCAAGCCACAGGCTTTCTTGGAGCCACAGTAACTGGCATTCTGAGTGGTCCCAAGAAACTCCATTTTCTCCCATCAGCCCCACTTGGGCAAGATTCTGCCCAGGGGGTCAAAGGCATCACCAGGAAAGGGCTTCTCCCTTAGGGACAGAGAACCTCTGTGACACAGCACTGGTGTCATAAAGCCTGCTGGAGGGGGCTTTTAGAGGGGTCCTTCTTGCTCACTTTCAGACCAGCTGGGGACATATTGCACACCCTCCAATAAAAGACAAAACCCAAATCAACAAAGTAAATATCAGTACACCGTCCACTGATCTGAGATGCACAAAACAACACTTGATCTATCTTTCTATAACAAACAAATCTGTCTTACCAGACCTCACTCGGCCCAATGGGACTAAATTTAATGTGGTCCACCCAGTAAATTCAATCAGCTCAGGGCCAGTTTGGTCAAGGTTCGTTATTCTCTTTCTTTCTTTGTCCCCAAGATGGCATCAAAATGGTCCATCTGTACCGTAGAATGATACCAGCAATACTCGAAACAATGTAAATGACTCTCAGATGTTCAGAGCTAAGTGGAAGCAGCTAGGCTCAAAAGATGACATCCTGTATGAGTCCATTCATATGACATCCTGGAAAAGCCAGGTCCATATGGACAGAAGACAGAGCAATGGTTTCCCGGGGCTGGAGGAGGAGAATTGACTACAAAGGGGCACAAGAGAACTGGGGATGGGGTGGAGGTGATAGTGCTGTTCAATATCTTGATTGTGGTGGAGGCTACGTGAGTATACGTACTTGTCAAAACCCATAGAACTTTCCACTAAAAAGAGTGAATTCTGCTGTACATAAATTATACTTCAACATGCCTGACTTTAACACATGGGGCAGGGACCTCACGCCCTGTGGGACACAGACCACATGTGTTTTGCTCAGAATTAAATCTCCAGCATCCAGCACATTATGAATGAATGAACGGATATCTGAAATGAGAGCTGTACTGTTCCAGAAAAATTACTTAATTTTATATTCTATAACAATGTTTTTATCCCACTGAGAAACATCCTCCCTCTTTGGCTAGTGGGAGTAGCAACAAGATGTCGAAGTGTAGGACAGGAGGAGCCTGATTTGTGGGGCTTTTCTCCTCTTTTGCAATGGGAGAGAAGACTCTTACCCTCAAAGGGTCCTAGTTAGTAGAGTACCATGTTTAATGGCAACTTTCCCCCAATTGCCTAAAACCAGGAGTAGGTCAGAGAGGACTAAGGCAGAGAGAGACAGTGAAATAACATTTAGTAAGCACCATCTGTGTGCTGGTGCTTTACAAATACTAATTTATTTCATTCCCATTGCAAACCTATAAGAAAGGCACTCCCATCGTACAGGGTGGTAAGAAAGCAGGCGGGCTCTGGACCCCCTGAGTGCCTGCTCAGGATCCTATGAGACATCAAGCACAAGAAGTCCCTGCATGTAGAGAACATCCAAGAAATGGACCAAAAGGATTTAGTGTATTTTCAAAGCACCAAATGTTTATGGAGAAATAACAACAACGTGAGCAATATCAAAAGGCATAAAGTAAAATTTAGATTTTTCGCATCATCCCTGGCTATTTCAGTCTTCCCACATATAACTACTGTTAACAGATTTTGTATTTTTCCAGAGATATTCTATGCATATACAAACATATCAAATCTATATATTTTTACATAAATGGTAAATATCATACACACCATTTTCCACATAAGATAGCTCTAAAAGATCATTTGTTTTTAGTACATAAACATCTATCTCTCCCTGTTAGCCGCTGCATGACTCTCCATTGTCTATCTGACCATTCCCTACGGCTGGTCATCTGAGTTGTGTGTGTCCTGCCTTTTGCTGTTACAAGCATTGCTGCAATAAATTCCGCATCCACTTTCTTTAGACTGAAATTGATGTGCAATTTTTATACAGCAAAATTCACCTTCTTCAGCACAGTCACATGAGTCCTGAGTCACACAGGCATGCCATCACCACAGCAAGATTAGGACATTTCCACCACCCCAGGAAGTCCCCTAGGCCCTTCCCTACCACCAATGTGGCCCCCTGTCCCCACAAATGCCACATAAATGGAATCATAGTACAGTGTCCTTTGAGCCCAGCCTCTCTCTCAGCATAATGTTCAATGCAATAAAAGTCCTTCCACATGCACTACCAGTCAAGTGTGAATGCAATTTCTAGAAGTTGCAGGATGGAAGAGCTTATGTATTTTTTATTTAGATACATATTGTCTTGAAGGTTTTCCCCTCCCGTGGACCTCTGGTTATGTATTTTATTACTATGCACTTTTTATGTGCATATATACTATTCCAAAGGTTTTCCCCATCCTGGCCTGTGGGTCTCTGGGGGGAGCAGCCAGGGTTTTCCATTGGCTCCTGATTCAGACACCAACAGATCCCATTCAAGTGTGGCAGGTCCTGCCTGTTAACTTGGCCAGGAGCCCCAGTGCTGTAGGTGTGAGGGAGGTCAGGTATGGAACACCAAGGCCGGAAAGGGCCTCCCCAAGACCCCCGACCCATCCAGTGCCACTTACAAGGCTGATGCTGAGGGCTGGGGAGGGGAGGTGGGGCTTAGAAAAGCCCAAAAAGGAGCCAAAAAATGTCCCTTGATGACTTCTAGGGTGAACAGCTCTCTGCAGGCTGGAAGCATCTGAGGCCTCGCTCACCTGGGCTCCAGGCCACCTGTTTGAAAGATTTGGGGACCGAAAGTCCGCCATGCACAAAGTGAAACTAAGCCATCAGAGAAACTAGCCCATCACTCTATTGATTATCTGGGCTCTGGCTTGATTTTCCTAAGCAAGGTGGGGCTCCTTGAAGGTAAGATCTCAAAGTCCTGATATTTGACTTTGCATATGTAATATATATATTAACAAAATCTTATACTCACATACACATGTGTGTGCATGTATAACACATGTACATTTTTTTTGCTGTAAAGAAAGACAAGAATCTATGTCGGGTCAAACAATGAAACAGAGTGCAACCTGCCAGGTGTCATGTTTTTGCTTGGAAAGTGGGAATTTTAGTTCTTATAGGAAGTCTTTTACTGAATTCAAACAATATTTCAAAAATTGAAATGCATTCTCTATTTTATTTGTTGATCGTACAGAACTATAAAATTAACCCAAAACATAATTATTACTGAAAATATTGTTGTGTAGAGGAGGAGGGTGTTAAAAAAAAAAAATGGCCTACTTCGGATGTCAAAGACACCAGGGCTCCCAGCCAAGTTAACAGGCAGGACCTGCTACACTTGCATGGGATCCATTGGTGTCTGAATCAGGAGCCAATGGAAAACCCTGGCTGCTCCCCCCAGAGACCCATGGAATGGGATGGGGAAGACCTTTGGAATAGTATATATGCACATAAAAAGTGCATAGTAATAAAGAACATAACCAGAGGTCCACAGAAGGGGAAAACTTTCAAGACAATATATATCCAAATTAAAAATTCACATACTCTTCCATCCTGCAACTTCTGGGGCATAAATAGCATGGAAGGACCCACGATTGGATGTGCTAGTTGCCTTTAGGGAGAGAAACCAGGGCAGAGTGGGAAGGAGACTTTCCGGGTGGGCTGTCTTGTACATTTTATTTTTTGAACCATGACAGTGGATTACTGTATTAGTCTGTTTCTGTTGCATATAATAAAGTACCTGAAACTGCATAATTTGTAAGAAAATGAAATTCATTGCTTACAGTTTCAGAGGCTGGGAAGTCCAAAGTCCAGAGAACACATCTGGTGAGGGTCTTCTCTGTTGGTGGTGACAGTGACCCAGGGGTCTCACATGGCAGACAATGGTGGAGCAGAGAGAGCGCAAACTCTCATGTGCTCTTCTTTTAAAGCCCTCAGAACCATGCCCATGACCACCATTTTTAATCCATTCACTATGACATGGTCCAATAATCTAATCACCTCTTCAAGGTCCCACCTTTCAATTACTATAATAGGATTTCCCACTCTCAACAGTTACAGTGGGGATTAAGCTTCTAATATTCAAAATTTGGGGGACACAATTCAATCAATCTGCAGCAATTACTAATTCCAAACATCGGTCAGTGTGAAAGTATTGTCAAATGTCTGCAGGGAAGAAGTGGAAAATTGTTGGGTATTTGTATGGTCTCCTTGACATATTCCCCAAGCCCTCCCTGCAGGTTAGGGGACATGACAACAGCATGCATGGGTGTGAGCGTGGATGTGTGTACGAGAGCATGAGTGTGTGAGAGAGAAAACGAGTGAATATGTGGCTTTGTGAGGGAGTGCGAGTGTGAGTGAAGACATGCGTGTGCTTGAGCGTGTAAGTGAATACAATGGTGTGAGCATATGCACCTGCTTTTGTGGTTGAGGGTGTGGGTGTGAGAGAGTAGTATGTGTTAGTCCGTTTCTGTCACTTACAACAGAATACCTGAAGCTGGGTAATTTGTCAGGAAAAGAGGTTTATTTCTCACAGTTTCAGAGGCTGGGAAGTCTGCAGTCCAAGGGGCGCAGCTGGTGGGGACCTTCTTCTTGGTGGTGGCTTTCTACAGCAATGCAGGGTGTCACCTGGCAAGAATGGCATGAGCAAGAGCTCTCCCGTGTTTTCTCCTTATGAAGACACCAGTCCACGCCCGTGGTAACTCACCACCATCAACCCCGTTACCCAGGAATGGATCAATCTATTCAGGAGGGCACAGGCCTCAGGATTCAATCACCTCTCAAAGGCCCCACCTTTCAAATCCCATAGTTGGATTTCCCACCCCTCTTAACACGGCTACAATGGAGACCGAGTTTCCAACACACGAACTTTGGGGAATACATTTGACCCATAGCAGTGAATGTGTGTGAATATGTATGTTTGTAAAGGATGAGTGTGTAAAGGAATGTGCATGCGTGGCTGTGAGAATGAGCACGTGTGAGTGTGTGAGTGGGTGTGCGTGTGCGGAAGAGAGAATGTGTGTACGTGAGTGTGCTTGTGCACGTGAGCGAATGAGTTGTGCGTGTGTGAGTGTGAAACAGGGCTGTGGGTATGTGTGCGTGCGTGTGTGTGTGCACTTGTGTGTGCATTCATGTGCTGTGTGTGAGGTTGGGCCTGAGAGGAAGCCAGGGATGAAAAGAGAAAAGAGACGCAGTGCCTGACACTGAGAGCGCACAGCCGGGAGGCAGGCAGGTGGGAAGCCACCGCTGATGATCACAGAAAGTGATGGAGATTCCATCTGCTGGCATTGGACTCGAGGCTGGCTTGTGTTTGTAGAAACATTTCCCAGAGGTCTGGCATAGAAAGTGGTAACAACGGCAGCAGCGACAATGGCAGCAATTGGGTCCTGAGCCTCCGGAGTGGATGACTTCATGGTGTCGCCAGCTGCCCCCAGCCAGAGTCTACTGGCAGCAGGCACCCAGCATCCTCCAACCAGACCATAGGCAACTATCAGGCGTACTTGTCACTGCTCGCCCAGCCCCAGGCACAGGGCCAAGCACTGGATAAATGGTGACAAATCAATGCAGGAAGGATGGGAGAGACGGAAAAGGAGGAGGGGAGAATCTGTCAGAGCAAGTGACAGTCAGCAGGTCCACTGGAGCCATCAAGCGTTCTTCAGGCGCCCCCTGTGGAGTCCTGACACCTTTGCCTTCCTTGAAGCCAGTATTTGTGACTAGGGGTGGCTCCAGGCAGTGCTTAGAAAACCAGTGAAACAGACACACACTCACAGGAAAGACGGAGAAAATCCAGAAAGAAGCCTCTCTGCGTTCAATTCAGCATGCACTTCAGTCTGTATCACTCAAAAACTAAAACTGTGTTTTGCAGTACGGCACTTTTTTCCACTCAATTTCAGACGGTATCTATTTGGTGCTGAGAGCACTGGCCCTGGCTGGTGTCTGATGATCCAGCAACCTTTCTAGAAATCTGCCTGTAGATGCACGCACACGTGTGTGCTCAAATGCATGCAGAACCGTGCTCATGGCTGCATCGATTTAGCAGTGGAGAACTGGAAGTAACCAAGTATCCCTCAGTAAGAGACAGCTAAATAATGTACAGAGCGCCACTCTGTGGAATGCTCTGCAGCACAGAAGGAAGGTCAGGCTTGTATTTGCTGATAAGAAAACCTTTCCAATATACATCATGTGAAGAAAGCAAGGTATAGAACAATGTATACAGTGTAATACCCACTTAAGTAGATATGTATGGAATTGTATACACACAACCACTTCTGGAGGGATACACGGGAAACAGTGCCAGAGTGACAAGCCTTTGGGATGAGCAGGAGTGAAGTTGGGGGAGGGGGAACACAGAGGGAGACTTTTACTTTTCAATCAAATCCTTCTATACCATCACCATCACTATACTGCTGCAGTCATATATATATATACACACACATATTTATTACATATTATATATACATATAAATAAATTAAATACTCATGTATTATTTTATTTTAAAAGTTTTTTTCTTTTTAAAGATGACCAGTAAGGGGATCTTAACCCTTGACTTGGTGTTGTCAGCACCACACTCTCCAAGTGAGCCACAGGCCGGCCCCTTTTATTTTAAAAGTTTTAAAACTTATATGCCAAAAACATAAGAGCAAATATACATATACATATATACACACATACATACACAAGTATATATGTGTGTGTATGTGAATAAAAACCTAATAGCACTTCCTCTTCTGGCCAAGAGTAAGTAAAAAAGGATTAACTTTACCCTCCTACTTGACACAACTCAAGAATAAAAACAGTCAAAATACATAAAACAATGGTTCTTGAGACACCAGACACCAGGCCAGGAAGGACAGCGATCCCCAGGAGTCAGGAAACAGATTAGGTGAGCCCCACAATTGCCCCAGCTGACTGCCCGGAGAAACTTTCCAGGCCAGGGCACAGGAAGAGACCAGCAAAGAGATTCCAGCAGTCTTCTGAGATGAGGAGACAGAGCTGGGAAGGTGGGTGTCAATGTGGCTAGAGAGAGAAGGACACAGTAGTGAAGAGCAGAGAGCTACAGAGAGCCCTAGAGATCTGCAGAGGCTTTCTGGAAATCTACCTGCAGACGCACACACACGTGTGTGCTCAAATACACGGGAAAGACTGCCAGGGTGACAAGAGGCTTCTCCTCAGTCTAGAGCTGAGTACTGATTGGTGCATGCATGGGAGAAACAATGCAGGCTGGGGAAAGAACCACCTGAAAGGAGTAAAGGGAACATTCCCCAGAACTCACACAAGGCTGGGAATAGTTCCTGATCCCACTGACCACAGTAGAAAATGTCATAATTCGTGTAGCATCCAGTCAAATACCCAGAAGGGTTTTGCCTCCCTATTAGGGAAAAATTAGCTCTAGACTTATACCACTGGGGTTCCACCTAACAAAGCATAAAAGCAAGTCTCAAAAAGATAAAAAATGTTTCCAAGTAAATCAGCATTCTCAAAACTTAATGAAAACAACCAAAATTTTAAAAACAGGCTTAAAGATTTGAATGGACATTTTCAGCAAAAAAAGATCCGCTGATGGCAAATGAGCACATGAAGATGTTTACCACAATTAGTCATTAGGAAAATGAAAGTGAGAACCACAATAATATACTATTATGCCTGTATTAAAATGTCTAAATCCAAAAGACTGGCCAAATGCACAGTTGGCAAGAATATGGAGCGACTGAGTCTCATACACTGCGGGTGGGAAGGTACACCCACTCTGGAAGCCAGTTTGACAGTTTCTTGAAAGTTAAATGCACACCTACCATTTCTTTCCTAGGCATTTGTCCAAGAGAAATGAAAGTATATGTCATTATGAAGACTTGTACAAAACTGTTCATAGCATCTTTATTTGTAACATCCCCAAACTGGAAACGATCCAAATGGCTATCAACAGGTGAATGGATAAGTAAACTGTATTCATACAATGGAATACCACACAGCAACCAGAAGAAATGAACTTTATACATGCAACAATGTGGATAAATCTAAAATAAATATGCTGAGTGAAAGAAGGCAGATAAAAAAGAGCATGCACTAGACGATTCCATTTATATGAAATTCTAGAGAATTCATACTAACCTATAGAAACAGAAAGCAGATCAGTGATTGCCTGAGAAGAGGAACAAGACCACGAGGAACCTTTTGGGTTTATACGTAAGTCAAAACGTATCAATTGTACACTTTCAATACATGCAGTTTATTGAATATCAGCTGTATCTCAATAGAGCTGGTTAAGAAATAAACTTGTAATTGCTAACACCTATATAGGACTTAAACGTGTCAGACACTTTTTGAATACTGTTTCACTCATCATAACTTATTTAATCCTCCCAACAATAACCATTTGAAGTAGTTAATATTATTATTGCCATTTTGCAGAGAAGGAAACTGAGACATGAAGAATAGGGAGCCGAGATTTGAACGCAGACACCTGGCGTTCAAGAATCCATGCTTTTCCCAGTTTCTCTCTATAATGAATACGAACCTTATTTTTCGACTCTATTGTATGTTAAATGCCTGCTGTGTATATATAGCCCCTTGTTAGATATTTTTGCTGGATCCAAGAGTATAAGAAAATTACACACGTAAACAATTTTGTATCTGTGCCCGATAACCTTGGTCATAGATAGGTGAAGACCGCCACCTATTGATGGCATTGAGGAACTGCAAGCACCTCCTGTGCATTTCGCGTGGTCGTGATTTCAAAGGCTGCTTGCTGTATAACGGTACCTGTTTAAAATGTCCCTGTCCTGCTGAATCAGTATGCATATTTTTAACCAGTTTGGCCCAGTCTCTAGTCTTGTTTCATCCACTAATATAATATGTCATTTGGGGTAACTTTCCCCGTCTGGGCTTCAGTTCCTCCATCTTTGAATAAGGGTGCAGGATCTGATCTCTGCAACTCTAACCTACAACCCTCAGTTTACTTCAATACAAACGTGCATTGGACCTTTATTCTCTGGAAGCTCTGTGCTTGATGCTTTGCATGCATTCAGTTCTTTTATTCCCACAGTAACTTCATCGGGCAAATGCGTTTATTTTCCCCATTGTATAGATGAGCAAACTGAGGCTTAGAGACATGAAGTGATTTGCCCAATGTTATTCAGCTCATGAGAGTTGGAGTCGGGATTTACACATGTCTGACTTTCCAGCGTGAGCTGTAAACCCATGTGTAATCTCCCCTCACCCGTTTCACCGTGGAAGTCTGTGGTGCCATTGCTAAAAACCCTGGAGAGTTTTAAAAACATGCTCAGAACCCCCTCCTCCCACTACCTCCCCAAGATCCTGATTTAATGGGTGTCAGGGAGGAGCACCCAGGCATAAGTATGTTTTACAACACCCCAGGGGATTATAATGTGTAGCTGGGTTGAGAAGCCCTGCTGTGGAAGTATACACAGGTGCCCCAAAAGTCATAGTGCAGATTTAAGCTTTAATAATCTCAGGCCTATAAACACACTTTAAAAAAATTTAGTAGACTTTGGTTTTAGACCAGTTTTATGTGTACAAAAAAACTGAGCAGAAAGTGCAGAGAGTTCCCAAATATTCCCTTTCTCCTCCTCAGTTTCCCCTATGGTTAACATCCTGCATTAGTGCAGTACATTTGCTACAACTGGTGAAACAATATTGATACATTATTATTAACTAAAGCCCATGGCTTACATTAGGGGTTAGTCTTGGTGGTGCACAGTTTTATGGGACCTGACAAATTTATATATATGTATATATAATGAGATTTAACCATTGTTACAGTGTTATAAAAAATAGTTTCACTGCCCTAAATATCCCCTGTACTCCACCTACTCATCCCTTCCCCGCACCCCTCCCCATCCCCCAAACTCCTGTCAACCACTGATCTTCCTACTATCTCTATAGTTTCACAAACTTATTTTCAAAATCATTTTTAAATTTATTTAAACCTTTGGCACTTATTTAGTTTTGTAAATATAAAACAACAAATGTTTCACTTCGATGTTTTTGTTTCAGTCATTCTCCATCTTCAATCAGAGGGACCGAAATAAAAAAAATAATAAATTTAAACTGTGTTCTTTCAGACTCAGAGCTAAATAAGTGTAAAGAAAATAAAAAATTTAAATTTAAAATGTGTTCTTTCAGACTCAGAACTGAATAAATGTAAAGAAAATTTATACAGATTTCAAATGCTGATTTTTGTTAAGTTTATAGCATTCCTACTTTGGAGGTTATTGGAACAGGAAACTGTTCTCAGACTTGTGGGAAACGCTGCACTCGGGAAAGGAGAAAGCAGTCGCTTCTACGGGCTAGGAATAGCTCCCGTGAGGAGATGCTGCTGGGACCTGACATGCCACAGGACTGGGTAATCAAGGGCCGGGGAATGGACATTCCTGGCAGAAGGGCCTGTGTGAGTCCCAGACAGAGGAATGGACGGGGGTGCCTGGGGAAATGCCAGCTGTTCAGTGCGTAGAGCTCAGCATTCACAGTGGCACTCAGCAAGAAATGAAGTTGGAAGGGTAAAACTGAGTCATGGAGGCCACCGAACACTTATTTCATGGGCAATAGGGAGCCATTGAAGGTTTACGAGCAGCAGAGTGACTTGCTCTGATTTGTGTGGGGAAAGGATGGTAAGATGGTGGCAGAGAAATGACACAGGGAACTGTGGAAGACATTGCTGTGACCACCAATGTCTGATTCTCCTCCACTTCCAGCCATATAAATCTGCGTTTCCTATACCTTTTGGGGGCACGACCATGTGACGAATTCTGGCCAAGAAAAGTGAGCAGATGGGTATCACTTCCAGGTGGAAGCATTTAAGAACCAGTATACAATTCCCCTTTGTGTTCAGATGGTGGCAAATGAGACAGTGGAGCTGCTGTTGTCTGTGCCCTGAGGAGCCACCATGAACAGGGGCCTCTGTCCATGAACTTGTATAGGGAGCAAGAGCAAAAGTAAACTTTGTTTTCTTGAGCCATTACAGCTCGGGGGATGCCTCGCCTGGGCCAAGGCAGCAGAGATGCTCAAAGTGATGGAGTGTCTGTTGTCTATTGCCACCCCAAACTCAGTGACTTAAAACAATCAGTGTGTAACTTGTTCATGACTGGGGGGGGGGGGGGTGTCTTCAGACTTAGCTGGACTCATGCATCTATGGGCAGCTCTTGGTCTGGATCTGTGGTTTGGTGGTTTGCATCTCGTGACTGACTCTCATATGTCTCAGGGTCACTGGTTTTGGATGGCCTTGATTTGGACCACTGGGACAATGCGGGTCAGGTCCGTAGTCTTATCTCCAGCAGTCTAGCCCAGAGATGTTCTCACAGCAATTACAGGGAAGTAAGAGAGGATGTGTAAATAGGCAAGCATTGTTACAAGCATTTGTTCATGTCACATTTGCTAACATCTCATGGGCCAAAATAAGTCACATGCCTGAGCCTAGAGTCACCTAGACGCAGGGGTCAAACAGGGCACCCTCCCCACAAATGAGAGGGCGCTGCCAAATTACATATCAAAGGGCTCAGATCCAGAGGGGATGAGGAATTGGGGCCATCTGTGCAACCATCTACTACACAGAGGTGACACTGCATGCTTTGATGTCTGGTTAAACATAGAAGGATGCTGTGGACATCTCTAGCTATGCTTGACAACATTGCCCCCCATCCCAGTACACACATGCCACTCTAACCATCAAGAGGTAGAGTCTGTTCCCCCTGCCCTTGAACCTGGGCTGCCCTTGTGATGCCTTGACCCACAGACTGTGGTGAAAGTGACTCTCTGCTGGTTCCCAGTCTCGTCCAGCTGCCATGTGAAGGTGCTCAGGCTAGACTGCTCCCTGGGAGGCCACGTGGAGGGAAATCAAGGCCATCATGAGTGTACCAGTCTGTGTCTGTTGCTTATAACAAAATACCTGGAAGTGAGTGATTTGTAAGAAAACAAAACTTATTGCTTATAGTTTGGGAAGCTAGGAAGTCCAAAGTCCAGGGAACACATCTGATGAGGGTCTTCTTAGGTGGTGGCTTTACAGCAATGCAGGGGTCTCACATGACAGAAAATGGCAGAGCAGAGAGAGAGACTCTCATGTGCTCTCCTTTTAAAGCCCTCAGAACCACACCCCTGACCACTATTATTAATCCATACACTCCTGCATGGTCCTGCAATCCATTCACCTCTTCAAGGCCTCACCTTTCAATTACCATAATAGGATTTCCCATCCTCTTAACACTGTCAGAGTGGGGACCAAGCCTCCAACACATTAAACTTTTGAAGGGACACAATGCAGTCCATAATAATGAGAGTGAAGTGATTTTGGACCTTCCAGCCAACTCCCCTCTGGGTGAGCCCAGGTGAAACCAGAAGAGTCGTAAGAAATAAACCATTGTTGGTTGACACCATGACATATCAGCATGACTTGTCACACACTACTTGAAAACTGATACAGGGGAGATGGAGAAGACTAACCGAAGCTGAGGCTCAGATTTATGGCTTAAGTTTCCTGAGATAAAGTCAGAAGCACCACCCCACTGCAAAAAAGAATGAAATTCTGCCGTTCACAGCAGCATGGATGAGCCTGGAGAAAATTATGTTAAGTGGGACAAGCTGGGCAGAGAAAGAGAACTATTGCATGCCCTCACTCCTAAGTGGGAACAAAGGAAGGAAGGAAGGAAAATCAATAACATGTTGAAATTTTGGAAGGACAGAACAGAACAGTGGTCACTAGAGGCAGGAAAGGGGGAGGTGGACGGGAGTTAATACACACAAGGAATGATTATGTTTTGTAATGATGAACATGTTGATTATCCTGATTTGATCATTACACATTGTACACAGGTATTGACATCCAACACTGTACCTCACAAATATGTATAATCAGTTATGCTTTAATAAAAAAAATTAGCTTAAAGTGAAGCACGAAAAGAAAAAAAAAGATTATATATGAAAAAACTCCAGAAGCAGGAACTGGTTTGAGAAAAAGTTGTGACATTTATTTGTCATGCTTGTGGGATATCCATGCAATAAAATCCAATAGGCTCACACGGGATACACCGATCAGAACTTCGGGAGAAGTCAGGGCTGGCTGGAGACTGAGGAGTGTTTCCCATCGGATGAGGGACGATGTCACAACATGAAGCCGTTCACCAGGGAGGATGTGAAAAGTGTGACTAGAAGTGACCCAAGAACACAGCCTTGAGGAGCCCTCACCTTCCAAAGTGGTTCTCAAACTTTGGTGGGCATAATTATTATCTACAGGGAGTGTAAAATGCAGATGCCCTGGTGCAGCCTTCGAAGTTTCTGGTTCAGGAGGTTGGGGATGGGGTCTGGGAATCTGCTTGGCAACCTAGTTTCTGCCCTTCAGCTGCCTCTATGAAGGATGGAACATTCCATCCGAGGGGAGACAGGGGTTTGGCTGGGGAGAGTGAGAGAGAGACCTGGAGCAAGGTTGAGAGGAGGTTTATTTCACCTTCTCGTATGTTTTATTGTGCAACGCTTAGTCATTTTGACAGCCGTGTGGGGAGAAGAGAGGAGCGAGCGAGAGACTGGAAACAGTACGCATTTCTTCCCTGCCACTGTGCAAAGACTCGCTGACTGCTGTGTGGGAGGCCCCCTGTGTAAGAGAGAGATCGAAAGTGGTGGCACTGCTGAAAACAGCTAGGAAAACCTGCTGGGAAATGTCTTGGGGTACATCGGTAAGGAAGAAGCTACGTGGTCCTGTCTCTGGCCTCTGCAGGGTGGCAGAGGAAAAATGGTCTTGCGGTCTTAGAGTTCCAGTGGAGCCTGCGGGCTTTGAGACCCTGGGCAAGCCATTTAACCTCTCTGAGCCTCATTTTCCTCAGTAAAAGGAGAATAATTTGCATCCTTTCTCCTAATGTACAGGACAGTGGTTAAAAGCCCAGGCACTATTAGCAAACTCTCATTAGCATCCCAGCTCTGTCGTTCACTGGCTCTGAGACTCTAGGCAAGGAATCGTCTGTAACCCTGTCTTCTCACCTGTAAAATGGCAATAACAACAGTCCCTACCTGGTAGGTGAGTTCCTCTCTGCCCTCCAGGCCTCTGCTGACAGTGTTTGGTCAGCTTGAAACACCTTGTCCCAATCTGGGTTATCTCCTACTCAGCCTTCAGGCTCTGACTTCTTCCAGGAATTTTTCCCTACCCGCATCACCCTGGTCTTCCGTCACAGCATTTACCACACTGTAATTACATATTTATCTGTTGTCACAACCAGACTGTGCTCCAGGATGGCAGGGGCCTGGTCAGTCTGGAATCGCTAGTACCTAACTCAGTGCTGCCCGGTACCAGGTGCTATGGGTAAGAGAGCAGGCTCTGAAGCCAGACAGGCCAGGTTCATTGCCCTGGATCCCCTGCTACTACTCATGTGAACTTAGGAAAGTATTTTAATTATTTTAAACCACAGTTTCCTCATCCAAACATGGAGATAGTAGGACCTAGAGAATAGGATTGTTGAAGGGCATAAATTAGGTAAATTCACATAAAAGCAAACAGACCAAAGCTGCAATAGTAAATATTCAACAAGATGCTGGCTATAATTAGTGGTAGTGATAGGTAACTGACACATTGCTGTTTAATAAGTAAGATTCTATATACTCAGTGCCTGGGATCAGGTAGTTTGTTCGCTCATTAAAATTTGTGCCAAACCTGTAAGCAATGATACTCCAGTAGCAATAAGCACATTCAGCATCCAGATCTTGGTTTCTAAATATTATTCTCCACTAAAAGCAGACAGGGCTCCTTGGAGAAATGGTTGCAGCAGAGAGTAGGAGAACCTGGAATATCTTATTGGGCCAGAAAGCAAGAAAATGCTCAAAGAAGTTGGATTAATGTCCAAAGGACACAGGAGCTGACTTGAAGATGATCCACCGGCCAAATTTGGGGAAAAATTTGACGAGAAAGAATAACAATGATAATTTATTATAAAACACAGAATAATAATTTTTTTTTTAAAAAAAAGAATCCACGAGTCCATAGTGAGTCTTTAAAAAGGTGGGGGTGGGGGGAGGGGGAAAGAAAGTCCTTCTTCACAGAGGAATGACAATTAATAAATATAGAGATAATAGATAATGATAGGGTTGGGGAAAATCACTACTTTTCAAATAGCTATATAACTGATTCAGGCAATGACGCCAAAACCAGAATGGTTTGATATTGGTTGATAGAGAAGAGGATATTCACATGACCTCAACGTGTCACCCCAGAGAGTCCTTATTACTTACAAACGGAAAAGGGTACCACTCACTGGAGAAATAGAGCAGATGCCACCTTCACCAAGTGATCAAGCTTCACATCACCAATAACGGCAAAAATTGACATCACACACCTCCTGACACGATAGGACAAGCACACATATCCAACTGTGCTCTGCCAAAAATAATTTAACCTGAATCATGGGGTCAGGGAGATCAGACAAATCAAGATTGTGAGAATTCTCTAAAACAGCTGATCTGGGCTCCTAAATTATCAAGGTGACAAAAGACACTAACAAATAAAAAAAAGAGGGAAGGACTTCTGGATTGAAGGAGACTGAAGAGACATAACAACAGGCAATGACTAATTCTTTATTGGGTCCAGGATCGGGGGGAAACTCTTGAGACAGTTGAGGAAATTTGAATATAAACTGTCTATTACTTAATAGTGTTACATCAACGTTAAATTTCTTGGGTGTCAAATGGTTCAGAGGTCACAGAGAATAACTCCTTTGTTCTTAGGAGATACATGCTGGAGTATTTATGACAGATAGGATTTTTTGTTTCGTTTTCTAGCAGCTGGTCGGTATGGGGATCCGAACCGCTAACCTTGGCGTTATCAGCACCAAGCTCTAACTCACTTTTAAAGGGAACAGAAATAAAGAAGAGCCCCGCCCTACCAGCACAAGGTTCGCGCGTGCGCACAGCCCTGTATCTCCGAGCCTTATTTCGCGCAGCTGGAGGGTCATATTGGACCCGCCAGGAGGAAATGCGCCACAGCGGGTTCCGGTCACCGCGTCGGCGGCAAAGGCGGCGGAATGGAGGAGGTTCCTCACGGTGAGCTCGCGGAGGGGGCGTGCGTGCAAAACTGAAGGGACGCGGGCTGCTCTAACTGTGGTCTTGTCTCTGCTCAGACTGTCCAGGGGCCGACAGTGCCCAGGCGGGCCGAGTGGCCTCATGTCAGGGATGTCCCAACCAGCTGCTGTGTGCTTCGGGAGCCGGCACCGCTCCGGACCCGGGTGAGTGAGGGGCAGGGCCTGAACGGGAAGTGAAAGGAGCGGGCCCGGAAGAGGCGGGGCATGGGGAAGAAAGCGATCAGTGGTGCGGGGTGGGACTTGAAGGGTGAGTGGCAGGTGCAGGATAGGAGGTAGGACTGTATATTAAGAGGGGAGTGAAATGGGGGCGGGGATTATGGCGGGGATTGAGTGATCAGGGGCGGAGCCTTTAAAGGCCTAGAGCGGAAGAAGGCGGTGGCACTGGAGGGCGGAGCCTGAAGGATCAGTGACAGGCGCGGAGTCAAAGGAACATTTAGAAGGGCGGGGCACGAAGATGGTGGGGCGTGGGAAAAAGTCGGCAGGGACGAGGGGTGGGGCCAGGGGTTTGAGTGACAGTAACCAGCAGCGGTCTGGTGGGGGCCGACCGCGGAGGGAATAGGGGATAAATTTTGAAGTCAGGGAGCCTTTGGGCTTAAATCCTGGTTCTGCCAGCTACTTTCTTTGTACAAAATTTTCTTCTTTTTGAGGAATAACCCTCCCATTCATTCAACAGAAGTATGTGCTAATCACCTGCTAGGCACACTCTGTGCTGGGGACACAGCTGAACATGAGACAGACGTGGTCACTGCTCTAGTGGAGCTTAGTTTAATAGGGGAGACAAACAACACTACAGCGACAAGTACTATGAAGGACAAATGAGGGGGTGGGAGGACTCTGGGAACCTACTTAGAAGGGTCTTAAAAAAAAAAAAAAGGCAGGAAGCTGAAGAATCTTGGAGGAGGAGTTCAGCGAGAGACTTGGGTTTGGTTCTTGAGTCCACTGCAAACAGTGTGATCCTGAGCAAAAGTCAATCTTTCTGAGCCTCTAGTTCCTCATCAAAAATGGAGAGAAAAATAGTTATTATTGTTTTATAAGATGAAGTATTGAAAGCATTTACATGTACAGCAAAATAAGTGGTATGAGAGTTATCAGTGACTGACAGACACTTATTACATGCCTGCTACTTGTCAGGGTTTCTCAACCTCCTCACTCTTGTTGACATTTGGGGCCAGATCATTCTGTATTTGGGGGGGCTGTCCTGTGCATTGTAGGACATTTAGCAACATTCCTGGCCTCTACCCACTAGATAGCGGTAGCATCCCCTCCTTGTGACAACCTAAAATGTCTCTAGATATTGCCAAATTTCTCCTGGGGGATTTTGCCCCAGGCTGGGGACCATTATTATGTGCAGAATTCTGTTCATGAACTGGTACAGCGGTGAACAGTTCAGACAGTCCCCACCCTCATGGAGTTTATGTTCTGGTAGTGGGAGACAAACACATAAACCAATAAATATGACAATTTCAAGTGTGATAATAGCCTTATTTTCTTCATAGTGCTTATTACTACCATTGACTAAGTGGTATTTCACACAGGATCCTTTGAAACAGTCCCAATGACTTAGCACCCTCCAGCCCACTGGAAGAGTGACATTCGAAATTTAGTCAAGGACTTCCTCACCCAAACTGCTTTCATTGCAGCCATAGAGGAAATCAAAGAGAAAATGAAGACCGTGAAACACAAAATCTTGGTGTTGTCTGGGAAAGGCGGCGTTGGGAAAAGCACATTCAGCGCCCACCTCGCCCACGGCTTAGCAGAGGATGAAAACACACAGGTGGGGCCTTGGAAAAAACTGAGAGATGCTCCTTCTGTCTGTGCTTTATGATGGCTTTTAGAGAACTGACTGCTTTGACTAAGTTGAATTGGTCTCTTTGCACTCGATCTCTGCACAGAGAACAAGGAACTCTGCCTGGCAGTCAAATGAAGCATTTCATTGAATTCTCTAGCCAAGAAAAGTAGATAGCAGGTGTTCAATCCTCCTTGCATGCTGATAATTTATTACATTAAGTTCCGATTTTTTTCCTCTTTATTAACCCCTTTCTGCTTTTCTCTAAGCCAGGGACCTGCCTATAGGCTAAAACCAGCCCATCCCCTGTCTTTTTATGGCCTGTGAGCTAAAAATGGTATTTACATTTTTAAATGTTTACTTTTAAATTGTTAAATAAGTACCTGCATATTACCCTTGATTTTGCCCACAAAGCCTAAAATGTTTTCTATATGGCCCTTGCAGAAAAGGTTTGCTGACCCTTACACTAGGCCATTCATTTCTAGCCATGTAAACAAATGAGCATGAAAACTCAGATTTCCCAGTGCTGCTCTCTGGATCTCAGCTTTAAAATAAGGTGTGGTGGGTGGCTAGGAACACGGGCTCAGCTCTTGTGTCAGGACAGCCCAGGTTCACATCGTAGCTCCGTCCATACCACTGTTGTGACCCTGAGCAGCTTACCAGACTCTCTCTGCCTTGGTTTTCTCATCTGTAAAACGGGACTCAGAAGACTGAGTGAGATGATGAATATGAAGCACTTGGCACAGTTCCTTTCAAATAGTAAGTGCGCAGCAAATGTCTGTGATAGGAGTCATTATAACTTTATTCCACGTACTGGAATGTGAAGGGGTGATGATGATTTCTGCTTTAGAGATGAGTTTATAGCCTACCCAGAGGACAGCACTAAGCAGGTCCAAAATATACTTGTCTGTTCATTGCTCTGTTAGTCAACAATCTCTTGCCATTTGAGTATCAAATTTGTATTGGCTTGTGTGCTGGCCAAGAAATCTGTTTTCTTAGGTTGTTCATATTATCCAGACTAATCTCTGCTTTTAGAAGCCGTCAAGAATATTCTTAAACAGCTCTCTGGAGAAGGACTCTAACCCAGGCAGTTGCAAGTAACCACTTACGAGGAGACAACTGTTGACACAATTTGCTTCCATGTAATTATGTTCTGAAGTCCTTGCTTCATGCGCCTCTAGATTTTGCACCATGCCAAAGGAAAGAGTACCATCCAGTGGGGAAATTGGCTAGAGAAGCTGTATGTCTTTATGCAGTGGTGGTTTAAGAAAAAGTCAGCCTCTGGTAGAATGTGTTTTCCCTGCGCAGACCTCCTCGTGACTATGAAAACATCAGTGTCTCCAAAACGTGCACAGTGTTGGCACATGGTGAATGCCAAGTATGTCAAGTAGCATGGATTTCTACCTGCCCTGAATCCAGCAAGATGATGAGCTATGCCCTGTCCCCTTTCTGCCTGCCGTCTGTTGGAAACTGAGCACTAATTCTGTGCGAGGCCGTTCTGTGTTAGTGCTTAAGGCAGGCAGGCATCGATCGCATTTGGAAAGGGGCCTTGGATCAAGAGAGAGCAGAATTGGAAAACACCCCTGACTAATTACAGGCAGGCAAGGAAGTGTGTAAGTTGTGGCAAAGACAGAAGGAAGGTTCGTAGTGTAAGCCTGAGCCTTGAGACATCAAGACCTCACACACCATCTTTCCACTGCAAAAGTTACTCCTGTACGCTACAAATTTATGATCTTGCTTTGTGGTCTGAAAGGTAAACTGTATCATTGAAAGGTCCACACAAGGTGTTTTGGGACTGGACTGTTTGAGGCCCTTCTCTGGGGCTCATTGACTACAGAACTGGGAGTGGCCTTGGTGATCTCCAGAAGCATATCTTTCACAGAAGCCCAGACAGATGTGGCTTAGAGAGGAGAAGCAACTTGTGCAAGGGGACACGGCCTCGGACAACCAAGAGTTGGGACGATAACCCTCTTCCCCTGGCCTCTTCTTAAGGAAAAGTTTGAGGAGCCTGGTGGAGGGAAAGCTTTGGGATCTGACAGCCCTGCAGCAAGCGCTGCCTCTTCCCATCAGCTCCCAGCATGGCTGCAAGGTCCTGGTGCTGGTAACACAAGCACGTTCTCTCAGCTAGGGTTCTCTGACCTGACCTAAGCAGGAAGGGAATTAATTGGATGGATGGCGGAGTGGTGATAGGATCAATAGGAAGTGTGAAAGGGACAAGACACACAGCCACCCTGGAGATCTGGGTAGCAGGAACTTGTCAACAGCCTTTCGGGTACACACAGGAGTGAGTGTGCTCGATCAGTTTCTTTCAGTCTTGCATCATGTCACTCAAGATTCCCTTGCATGGGTGTGGGGAGTACAGTCCTTCAGGGAAACTGCTTAATTGTTCCCAGAAGGAAGGGCATGGGGACAGAGTGGCCGGAAAGCCGAGGGTATTGAGGAAAGTCTCGGTTGGTATAATTCCCCAAATCATGAGGTTCTAATATAAAATGTCTGTGGATCATTACACACATCCACCCCAAGGATCAAGATCCAGAAGGCAAAGGAGAAAGAAGTCTGGTGTTTAGACGAGTGTGTTGCTCCGTCGTGCTCCCCAGCCAGTCCAGCAGAGGGCACATGAGGCAGACAGCTGATCTCGTGGGTGAGAAGCTTTTCTGAGCACAGGCTTGAGATGGTGCTGAGGAAGTAGGACAGTGGGTTTGTTGAGAGGATTGAAATGGGAAGCAAGAAACAAATTTAGGGCAAGTTAAAAAGTTACCCAGAGGTGCTGCACTTTGGATCCGAGATGTTAACAGCTTTCAAGATGAATACTCTCCCTGCTCGTCAAAAGATTCCTGAAGGCTGTCTCAGACCTTCTCATTTGTCAGACAGAGAAAGCAAGGTGTTTGGGGGTGGAACGAGTCATCTGAGGTGCAACTAAGACACTAGCAGAGAGCTTTTTTCGATCTCCTTATTTTAGGCTTCTTTTTTGAAAGTTGAGCCTAAGCTATCGCTAACGTTCAGGATCACAGGGAAGACCGGGCTCAGTTAAAGCTCAGCTAGAGGTTCTGTCGGGCCCTCCTGGCCAGGCCCCATGGGGTAGTAGAAAGAGCCCTGGCATTGGAGTTGGAAGACCTCCATTTACATCCTAGCTCTGTTCCTTGCTCTTTGAACAAGTCACTGGGCCTCTCTGAACCTCTGTTTCTCCTTCTGTAAAGCAGAGATAATGATACCCCCTAGGCACGTGGTAAGGGTTGAGAAAACAGTGGCTGAACCTGAGTCTCCAAGTGACTGGACACCCGGGTCCATAAGATCATCTTCGAGGAGCTCAGCTGGACTTGGGGGTTGGGGGGCAGGGAGGGATGTCAGTGTTGATGAACTTTGCTGAGAGTTCTTCAGGAGTTTTGGACTGTGTCTTGGTGGCCTGGAATATCAGTGTTATCACTCTCCCTTATGAGCATCCAGTGGCTCCAAATGTGACCCAGTTTCTGCCTTCTCTCCCCCATCCCGTTCTTCTACCTCTCCCCTCCCAGTTGTGCATATCTGGAGAACTGTGCATTCAGTTATGTACCTGCTCTGGTCTCTTCTTGCTCCCCAGATTGCTCTTCTAGACATCGATATCTGTGGGCCATCAATTCCCAAGATAATGGGATTGGAAGGAGAACAGGTAATAACTGTGTTATATCACAGAACTCAGGAAATTATTCTCACAAGGCCGACTGCGTACCATTGAAGTCTTAGACCTAAGCAAAGAGGTAAGCAGAGCCTGTACATTTTTGCGTGGACATGGTGACCTCAGATAAATGTTCAGTAGTCCGTCCATCTCCTGTAACAACAACTGTGAGTTGGGGGGGTGTTGTCACACACAAAGGCCATCGCACGGTACAAGAAACACTGGTTTCGATGCCTTCTGGAAGGGGAAGGGAAACAGCAAGTGAGATGCAGAAGTGAGACCATAAATTCAGCTCTGGCTGGAAGCGCTGGGCCGGGGCTCGCTGGGGGCCTGTGTCCTGGAAGCAAGGGGATATTTCTGCCGTCGTGGTCTCCCCTGGGGAACTGAGACTGTGAGGTGGGGGAGTGGTGCAGGCTGGGGGCAGGGCCGCAGTGGTCTGTGCGGATGCCTGTCCCTCCCTTCTGGGTAGCAAGATGCTGTCCAAGAAAGGATTCCTCCCAGGGTGGTGCATAGATGCTGCTTCTGGAGGGCTAGGGTGTCCTAGGTGTCTCAAGATTGGTTCGTTCTTTAATCAATGCCGGGCATTGTTCTGGGGACACAGTGGTGAACGAGTCAGATAAACACCCCTGCCCTTGTGGAGAGGGCAGTAATAGGTAACATAAAACTAAAGCAGGGTAAAGGGACAGACAGCGTGGGGCAGGGTGGCTGAGGGAGCTGCTGTTTGGAAGGGGTGGTCAAGGGCATCCTCGCTTCAGAGGGTCCTGGGAAAGGGAGTGACACCACCCTTGGTTGAGATAAAACAGGAAGTTCAAATGTTCTTGATCACATACCCCATGCCCCCAGCGTGGGTAGAAGTTACTTACTGTAGTCATGCATGAGTATTTTATAAAGACAAATTTTACGTGATCAGGCACAACACAAGTTTGGCTATCTTCTCCTACGCTGGTGGATCATCATGTTAACCCCACTTTTAAGACCACTGACTTAGCGAACAAGTATAAATAGGAATGTTAGGGGTTTTTTTGGTTTGTTTTGTTTTTTAAAGTAGAACTTCAAAGTCACTCACAAAGGACCGCTTATTGTATGATCCCGTTTATATGAAATGTGCAGAAGGCAAAGCCATAGAGACAGAAAATAGATTGGGGTCACTTAAGGCTGGGGAGAAGTGGGGGGTTGGGGAGTGACAGCTAGGGGGTATAGGGTTTCTTCTTGGAGTCATGAAAAATTGCTAGAATTGATTCTGGTGATGGTTGCACACCTTTGAATATACAGAAAGCCACCAAATTATACACTTTGAATGGGTGACTTGTATGGTATGTGAATCATATCTCAATAAAGTTGTGGAAAAAAGTAAGACTTCGTCAAGAAAAATAGACTTTCAATTTTGGCTCCTATATGTTGCTGTAAAGAACCACAATTTCTAAGGCTGGTATATGATTGGAAGTTGCTTAAATTCTAGTTTCATAATAAAGAGGTGGCGCAGAGGTGAACCTTGGATACTGATGAACACCTGCAGGAAGGAGGGGTCTGGGTGCTGACGTAGCCCCAGGCAACTTCCCGTTGACCCCAGGTCTTGCACCCTGGGGCAGCAGGCTGGAGCTGGAGCTCAGGCCACTGACAGGCAGGTCCAAATCAGTGATTTCATTGAAAGTAATTCCCTTTACTCCTGGGATTTTGCAAAAGCAACCTCGTTGCTCCAAAGTTACCTGCATTCTCTCAACAACCTCCAACCGATATCTATCACTCTTTTAAAATACCTCCAACCCAAAGTCGTATTTGAACTCAGGTATCTTTGGTTCCCGGACTGGATACCCAGGCAGAGTTTCAAAATAACCCAACTTGGGGAGCAAAGTGTATTGAACTGTATCTTCCATGACCCCTACCCCCCAGGCATTCACACCCTATCAAGAATTTAGTGGTGCCGTATAAGACAATGAATTGTATTTTATAAGGCTGTGTTCTTTGTAGAGTTTGGCTATGCATGAAATGTGACCAGGGTGCATAATACCTTACAAATGAACATCAATGTTCATGTCCACGCAGGTTCACCAGAGTGGCTCGGGCTGGTCCCCTGTGGTGAGTTTTCACCTCTTTGCTTTATTTTCAAGGCAGTGTGTCTGGATCATGTGTACACAATGGGTTTGTGGTGGGTGGGCAACATTTTTCTCCACTTACCTGTTTGTTAGTCCACAAATATTTATTGAGGCAGTTTTCCAGGCACCGGGAAAGCAGTTAAGTCCAAGGATTGGCACACTTTTTCTGTAAAGGATCAGACAGTACATATTTTCAGCTTGTGGGCCTACATTCTCTGCTATTGTAGCTTGAAAGTAGTGATTTGTAACCAAATGACCATGACTGTATTCCAATAAAACTTTATTTACAAAAGCAGGCAGTGGGCCAGATCTGGCCCCAGGTCCATAGTTTGCCAACCCTGGTTAAGACAGTTGTGGAGATGACATTTATTTATTTTATCTGAGTTTACTGTTGTTGCAGCACAGGGCCAGCTAGTATCTCTTTCTGATCCCCCCAGTGTGATAACCTTTTTTTTTTTCAAAAATGATTTGAGGAAAATTATGTGATCTGTACTCATAGGTCAGATGGGAATCTTGTCCCGAAAATGGTTTCTTCAGCCATAACTTAGACAAAAGGCCTAGGGGAGTTTCCCACTTCATGGTTAGGAGTCAAATTTGTCTTGTCCTTGTCCCCTGTCCCCTCACCAGTATGTTGAAGACAACCTGGGGGTGATGTCGGTGGGCTTCTTACTCAGCAGTCCCGATGATGCTGTTATCTGGAGGGGACCGAAGAAAAACGGTTTGCACTCTTTTTCTCCTTTTTCTTTGTGTCTCCCAAGGGCATAATTGCTCCTGGTTCCATTTGTGTCCTGGCCTATCTGGGTGGCTGCAGTCTCCTCCTGCCAGGCTTCGTAGTTTATTATTTTTACACATCCAGGTGCCTCTGTCTTCACTGATTGAAGACAGCTAATAGCAGTACCAGTTTCCATTATGTATATGTTAATATCTGTTGTGCATTTTTCTCCCCTGCAAAGCTACAGAATCCTGAAATTATTTTTATTGTGCTTTTATAGAGGCTTATTTGTGTCAGAAGTGAGACAATACCAGGTCGATGTAGTAACTAAGACCTAAGGTAATAACATAAAAGTGTTATTTAGGGCAAGCTTCCTCAACCTCAGCACAGTGGACATTTGGGTCTGGATAAGTCTTTGTTGGGGGAGCGTGGACTGTGCTGTATGTACATGGTAGGGATCTTAGTTAGTTTAGTTAGTTAGTTTAGTTAGTTTAGTTAGTTAGTTTAGTTGGTTGGTTAGTTAGTTAGTTAGTTAGTTAGTTAGTTAGTTAGTTAGTTGGTGGCTGGCCGGCCAGTATGGGGATCCGGACCATTGACCTTAGTGTTACCAGTACCATGCGATGGTAGGGTTTTAACATCATCCCTGGCCTCTGCTCACTAGGTGCTGGTAGCACCCCTACCCTATTCATGACAACCAAAAACGTCTCCAGACATGTCAATATCAGCCCCAGTTGAGAACCACTGATTTCATGCATAGGCCAGGTGTATGTAAAGATCACAAACTCTGTTTCTGTAAAGAGAGCCAAGTGCAGAAAAGATAGACACACCAGGCATCGACTGCCCTTCTTCTTTTCAGGCATGATCAAGCAGTTCCTCCGTGATGTGGACTGGGGAGAGGTGGACTACCTCATCGTGGACACCCCACCCGGGACGTCGGATGAACACCTCTCTGTCGTCCAGTACCTGGCTGCAGCCCACATCGACGGGGCAGTGATAATCACCACTCCTCAGGTGAGCCACTTGTCAGGTGAGCTGGTCCTGACTATGCTCAACTTTGAAAGGTTCCTCTTCTGTCACATGGCCTGGAGACCCTGGTCTCGCAGAGGCTCTTCAGAACGTGTGTTCTGCTGCCACCCCCAGCTTGGACCTGTGGAAACCTCTTGAGAAGAGCTTTCTCTTTGGTCCAGGCATTTGAAGTTAACAAATAAGCATTCCACAAATTTTTTTTTTTTTTTTTTTTTTTTTTTTGTCATCCACAGATTAAGCAATAGTGGCTCAGAAGCACCTTTTTGATTTCCCTTCAGAAAGCCAGGGACACCGTTGGCGCCACTGTAATTCAATTGGCCCACGTGGTCACAAAGTCCTTGCTGTGTTCCCACATTGAGTCCCCCAATCTGCAGTGCTGCTTCCATTTACATCTCAGAACCGTGTAGGAAATCTTCCCCAGAACCAGCCTGGGCTGTAGACGGGAAAAGCTGCAGGGGTCCTCGTCCCTTCTTTGGTGACGCTCAGCACCCCTGCATACCAGTCACACAGAGCCCATGTCACAAGGCCTGCATGGAGCCCAGGCTGAGGGGAGAGTGGGAGAGAGCACTGCCCCGCATAAGTCCTGCAGGGAACAGATGCAGGCAGCATGGGCCACGGGGAAGGGCTTCTGGGTTGCAGAGTAGTGTGACAGGATGCGTGTCCATCAGATCACTGAGGCACGCTGTGGAGAGGGACCCCGGTTAGAGGGCTGGATGGGAGAGAGAGTGGTCTGGCCCGGTGACGGCAGTGAAGAGAAGATGGATTTGTCCTCTGGAACGTTTTTACTGAGTTTTTAAAAAGTGGTTGGGTCATACCCTTAGACCAGCAGTACTATCACGAGTAGGTCCCCAAAGAAATCACCTGAATGGAGATAAGTCTAATTGGAATGGGCCACTCTGGCAAGCTGTTGACAGTGAGGGGGTGGCTGTAGGTGTGGGCGGCAAGGGGTAGATGGGGACTCTGTACTTTCCACTCAGACTCCTCTAAAAAATAAAATCTACTAAAAAACAGTACCATCAGTAACAAAAATCTAGTTGACTCAAAGATGGCTTCTCCAGTGCCACATTTACTGTGAGAGAAAACATGGCAGTGTCTTGGGGTTCCAGAAGAGTGAAGAGACCAAGTAGGTGGTAGCCCTATAGCCCTGGAAGGGCTTCTGACATTACCTGCCCTTCATATACAACCTCTCTGGAAATTGTGGCTTTGGACTGGGGCCCCCACTTTATCAGAGCCCCCCATGCCCAGCACCAGCACAGGCAAGTGGCTCTTTGGGGGTCATTTTTGATGAAGCAGCAGAGCTTTTATCTATAGGCAAGAACCACAGAGGTGCGATGAGAGGAGAGATGAAGTAACAGATAGTTTACATTCCAGCTAAGTGCCTTGTTCTCTGTACCTCAGCTGCAAAGATCTGGGAGCCAAATGTGTGTCTCAGGAAAAGACTAGATCACTCAGAGCTGCGAGCCATTTGAGAGCCCGTGAATGATAAAGTCACGGACGCTAAGCTATTGCCATACTTGACAATAGTAAGCCAGACCAGGGGGCCGGCCAGTTAGCTCAGTTGATTAGAGCACAGTGTTATAACACCAAGGTCAAGGGTTCAGATCTCATACTGGCCAGCTACCAAAAAATGTTAAGTAAATAAATAAATAGAAATAAATAGTGAGGGCACTAAGCGATGTTTCTAACAGCAATCACACTGTAAACTAAAAGTTCGGGAGTAAATTTGAAGTGATCCAAGTTAGGTGATCTTTTTGTTTTAGTCCACACAGTTGTTCGTGTTCATAATCTAGATCAGGAGTTGGCACACTTTGTCTGTACAGGGCTAGATAGGGACTATCTGGCTTTGCAGGATATGCTCAGCTGTGCCCTTGTAGAGTCAGAGCCATGGATGGCACACAAAGGGATGGGCGTGGCTTTGTTCCAGACTATTTACCAAAACAGCCAGCCACGTGTGGCCCTCAGGCCGAGGTTTGCAGAGCCCTGATCTAGAAAACAGTGTGCGCTGAGTGGAGTATATCACAGGAAGTAGAGCACTAAGTTACCTTAAAAGGTCACTTTTCTCTAGATTCATTGTTTGCATTTGGCTGTTCAAGTTTATCATTTCAGAGTTTTGTGGAAAATAAACAGCACTTCAAATAGGGCTTAGCATTAGCAGACACTAAATACAGATTTATTGCATCAGTGGCACAGATCTCTAAGGCTTTATGATGGTAAATTCACTGCTTTGCAACCATCCCCGCGACCACACGGATATTCTATTTCTTATACTTTGACCTCAGAATAACTGGTCTTTTTAACCTTGCTAGGAGGTAGCGCTCCAGGATGTCCGGAAGGAAATCAGCTTCTGCCGCAAGGTGAAGCTGCCCGTCATCGGGGTGGTAGAGAACATGAGTGGCTTCATCTGCCCCAAGTGCAAGGTGAGGCCCAGGTGGCCGCGTGAGAAGCCCTCTCTCAGGGCTGAGGAAACTGGGGGTGCTCCTCTGTCAAACCATTCTGCCTTCCCCTCATTTTGGGAAGTGGAATCATGATGAAGATCCTCTATTGCTGACTGAAGGAAAATTCTTTGAGTGTTTACTGTTTTACATTCAAAATAAGCCTTTTTTTTTAAAGTTTTTTAAAACATGGTCCATCCTTATGCTTCGGAAACAGAATCATGTGATCGTGTTTCCTCTCCTTTCACCCTGCCACGCAGAAAGAATCTCAGATCTTCCCTCCCACGACCGGGGGCGCCGAGGTCATGTGCCAGGAGCTGAAGCTCCCCCTCCTGGGCAGGGTGCCTCTGGATCCACACATAGGTGGGTGAGTCTCAGTGCCCCGATTCCTGCCCACCATCACTGAGGGAGTCTTCACTCCCCAATCAGCCCCCACTGCCCCACAGAGGAGGGACAACGGGCTATGGGAGCCAGACCCCAACCCCAGGAGCTCACGCTCCAGTGACACCCTGAGACATGGTGCTCAGGCCCCCAGGAGGAGGGAGGTTGGGCTGGCCTGGCAGAGCGGAGAGAAGCTGGTCAGGGAGGGTGCTAGGAAAGGAATACCCAAGGACAGGGGTTAGGCCTGGGGGCGGCTGCAGGGGTGGGTGGTAGAGCCCCATCTTACAGAGGAATAGGGTCTGGGGAAAGTGCCCGCAGCATCCTGCCCCTCGGGAAACCCAGCACGGCCTTGTTGCTCTCAGTGAACACTCATCACTGGCCACAGCCGAGCCATAGTCCACGAAAATGCTCTTCTTGAAGTCCCAGGGTCCTCCAGCATCCTGCAAGACACATGCTCTAGGAGCATCCCCTAGAACTGAGGAAGGATGGTTCATTCGGGTCTGCACCCCACTTGTTGCAGAACATCGGCCGGCAGGGCGGCGTGGTGGGCAAGGCCACCCGCACCCTTTAAAATACTCCCCCTCCAGATTCCTCTTTCCCCAAGACAACAGCATTGACTTGCTCGGGTGTCGTGCACCGCCACCGATGGGGCAGTGGAGCTGTCACAGTTAGCACAGATGCCTGGGTCTGAGGGAGGGCTTGAGAGAGGAGGCTGGAGAGGGAGGTTGGACCCAGGTGGAGCCAGCTTTTCCCTCAAGCCCTGGAACTCGGACTTCAGTGGTCAGGGAATGAGAAACCATGAGATGTGGGCACACAGGCACCGGGTGCAGGCGACCTGTGGGCTGGCTCATGTGGGCCAGGGAGGGGCCGGGCTGAGGAGGTGAGGGCTGGACCAGGGGTCTGGGCATTGGTGTGCCGTGCAAGGGACACTCACAAGAGGGAAGCAACAGGATTTGGTGGTCCAGCCACCCAGGAGCAGGAGCAGCAGGAGGGGAGGATCCCTCTGGGGTGTGGAAGTGGGACCTCAGGTTGAAAGAGGAGGGGCCAGGAGGACAGTTTGGGGGGTGGCTGCCTTGAGGAAGTGGGAAAAGGGGGTTCAAGGGCTGCTCTGAGGATGAGAACAGCCTCGGAGAACCCAGGGACCCTGGGTGCCCAGGAATGTGTGCCCCAAATCGTTCTTCCCTTGTTTCCACAGCCAAAACACTTCACTGGTATAGATTCCCCCGCAAAATGCAGAACACTGCAACTGCGTTTTCAGCCTTTCCCAGTGCTATAAGACACCCACAAAGCCATGTCTGCATTGACCGGCAGTGCTGCGTTTCTCTCATGTTCTGTGAGAGCAGCGCCTCCCCTCAAGGGCTGCCCGAGGCAGGCGGGCCAGATGAACAAGTGTGGGGACAGAGTGGGCAGCGGCCTGTGCCTCTGCCTCAGTCCAGGTCCACCAGGATGGGATTGGTGGGCAAGAGATTTATTAGGGGAAATGCCTGAGAGAGATGATGAAGAGGGAGAGCTTCAAACCGTGATGAAGGAGAGGGGGAAGGAAGATCAGCCTGCAGGAGCACCTTGGCCTGCAGGAGCACCTCAGCCCACAGGGCTGGCTTGGCTTGTGGGAGCATCTCAGCCTGTGGGAGCACCTCGGCCCACGGGAGCACCTCAGCTCACACTCGCAGGGGCGTCTCAGCTCTCTGGAGCATTTTGGGTGCTGTGCAGCTCTAAGGAAGGTTGGGAATGGCCTCCAGGGCGTCCTTGAGCCCCGTCACCCATCAGAGGAGCTGTGTCTCCCAGGACCATGCCTGCCTGACTGCCCTGCCAGGCTTGGTTGGTGGCCAGGAGCAGCCTGGGACAGCATGGCCTTGACACAAGCGTGGAGATGGATACAGAGGTGTGTTCCCATGGCCAATAGTTGCTACATTTTCTAGCTTTTAAAGAAAAGCCAGAAATCTATATCTTTACCTAAACCTCCTGACTATGAAATGAGGCAACTAACTCCATTTTTTAAACAAGACCATGCCTGCCAACACACCAGAACGTTTCCATGGCCACGCCCAGCCCATAGCTGGCCGGTGCCACGTCTGATGGAGATTGAGCCCTCGCAGATCCTGGCCAGGCTGTCCTCCCGAAGAGCCTCCCCCAGATCTCCACCTCCCTCCCACCTAGCCCTGGCGCCAGCTCTGGCCTTTCCTCTCAGGGCCACTTTTCACAAAGAAGCAGAGTTCTGAGAGGTTCAGAAGACATAACAGCAAAGCAGAGGAGACCCCGGTGGCAGCTGCAAGGCTTGTTCTGAGCAGAGAATTAAGTGCCTTCTAGTGGGCAAGGCCCTGCGTGACAGATGACATGTCCCAGAACCTCATCTCGAGATGAAACCACAGAGGGCAAGTCCAGGGAGCGTCAGAAAGGAAGGGGCAGTTAACACTGTCACATGCCCAGAAAGCTGCAGGGTGAGGGCTGAGTGACAGCCACATGTCTGCAAGGTCTCTGGGACGAGTGGGGGCAAAGCCACCTTCTAGGAATTGACAGAAGGGTATGAGGGCACACCTCCCTGGTGCTGGGGGTCCCAGCCCCACACACTGAGGGTCACAGGAAAGGCTGGGGCTCTGGGGTCAGACACTCTGAACTCAGGTCCCTGCTCCTCCACTGCCAGCTCTCTAAGCAAGAGAACACTGGGTGAAAGGGACAAAGTAGCCCCTGTGTGACTGTTCTGGGACCCCCGACCTCCCAAACCTGGTCCAGCAAAGGTGAGCTCAAGGGCTTCCCTGGTGGTTCCACCACGGTCTCCAACCCATCTGGCCTCCACCTCTGCACAGCCTCCTGCAGGTGACTCTCCCCGCTCCGCCCTGGCTTTTTCTGTCCCTCTGGGCAACGCAGTAGGGGAGTCAAGGAAATGGCGAGTACAATGTGGGCCTTGTTGGGGTCCTCCTGAGCAGCCATGGGCCCCATTCCTACATCTGTGCTCAGCTCAGGGCCAGGGGAGCGAAGTGTACAAGGATCGGGGGTTGCAGAGCAGACAGAGGTGAAAACCCCACCAAGAATGGCCTCAGGCCCCCTGCGCCATGCTCATCTGCAGGCCACATTAACGTGGTCCTGAGAAGACCTGCGCATGCGCAGGGGGGAGGGAACCGACAGCCATGCAGCTGGCGGGGAACAGCAGAACACTGCGCGCCAGCATGCATGACCTTGACTAGAAAATTAGCCGTGGGAAAAGTAGCGGCCAGAACACGTGCATCGCGCGCTGCCCTTCGTGTTTAAGTGTGCTCGTGTGTGTGTGTGTGTGTGTGTGTGTGTGTGTGTGTGTGTGTGTGTGTGTGCTCGTGTGTGTGTGTGTGTGCTCGTGTGTGTGTGTGTGTGCTCGTGTGTGTGTGTGTGTGCTCGTGTGTGTGTGTGTGTGCTCGTGTGTGTGTGTGTGTGCTCGTGTGTGTGTGTGTGTGTGTCACACATGTGTGTGGATAGTACTTCCAGAAAGACGCCTACAACACTAGTGCCTTTTTTGGACTCGCTTTTCATAGTGAATCTTACCCAACTCAAGTACGGCTGCCCACCCCCTTGAGAAGGAAAGGAAAAAAAACTCAGAAGTCAAATGGTTGGTGTTAGAAAAGCAGATGTATTCAGTTGAAGGAGATGGTAGGCTGTTTCATCTCCAAGATTTAGATTTACTGAGGGGTTTTTAAGGGAGGGATTGAAGGAATGGAACGTGGGAGGTGAATAGGAGGTGAAAAGCAGGAGGAGTGTGAGTTATGAGAGGTCTGTGTCTACGGGTCAGGTACAAGGTCTGGTCAAGGCCTCGTCTGTTTTCTGTTCTCATCTTCACTGTTGTCTCAGGACCCTGCAAGATTTTGATTTGCGCTGGTGACTTGGCTCATGCCCAAGGTCACCTTCAGTCATTGGCCTTGATCATTTCTCAAAACTCTACAAGTCTCAAAGAAAGAACTGTTAGCTTTGCAAAGTACTGATTAGCTTCTCAGCTTTGTTTTCCTATTTAGCGAGCAAGATAAAGTCAGGGGATGGGAAAAAAGAGTGGAGAGAAACAAACTATCCTTTTAAAAATCCTCCCCTCCTCTGCAGCTCAGGCAGTTTTAGGTCCCAACATGGCTTCAGTCCTGCTCACTCCAACATATCCTTTTGTATTCCATGCTTTTTTAAAAACCATGTTGCATTCATTATCTTTTTAGTAAAAGAACCAGTTAATCTCATTAAATGCAGATTCTTAGGCCCATCCAGGAACTTCTGAATCAGTTCTCTGTGGGGCCCTGGAACCTGCATATGCCACCCCCGCCCCCAGATGACTCGTGGCCACTTTGAAATGCTAGCCAGGGACCCTACTGGAAGGAGGGAATGGAGCCAGGGTCCCAGAGACCCCGACGTCCATTCATCATAAGTGAGGCAGGCTGAGCATCTCCAAATTTCACCGGCACAGAAAGAGCCCCAAGATCTTTTTGCCATGGTGTTTTCTTCATGGATTTAATTTCTTTCATTTGTTTCTTTAAGGTAAGAGTTGTGACAAAGGCCAGTCTTTTATGAGTGAGGCACCGGATTCCCCAGCCACATTAGCCTACAGAAGTATAATTCAAAGTAAGTAAGTAAGTGAGTCTTGTAAAGTCCAACACCTGCAGGGCCGGGAAGAGGGGGCTGGGTGTGAAGACAGCCTTCCATTTAGAATCAGAAAGGGTCACTGCCCCCAGCCTTGGGTGGGGACAGTAGGGGTGGTGGGGTCTATGATGACCACAGACTGGCCCCCTCAGCCCAGGAACACAGTGAAGGTGAAATTTATGGTATAGGAAATGCACCTCAGTAAAACTACAAAAATTTTTGATTTCAAAAAAGAAAACAGAAACAAACCACAGTGAGCCAAACCAAACCCATGTGCAGGCCAGATTAGCCAACGGGGGTGTTGGATGTAAGGCTGAGGTGTCGTAGTTCAAGCTTCAGCCTCTTGGTCTGTGGCTGGGCTTTATCTGCCTAATAAAATGGTGTCAATGGCAAGTAACAGTATTCCTAGAATTCCCAGTCTACGGAATGGGCCGATATAAGGCCTCCAACCATTGCTTATAACCACAATGGGCAGCCTGGGCTACTTGGGTCTCTTTTGAAGGTTCAAGGTATCACAGAAACAGGACTTCTAATGGGATTACACTGGTGGGGCATTCTGCCCCAATCAAGATGCATCCCGAGGGGCTCACAAGCCTTCAGCGCTCTGTGCCTGGCCTCTTGTTTTCCAGAAATCCAAGAGTTTTGTAGTCTCCATCAGTCAAAGGAAGAGAACCTCCTCAGCTCCTGAAACATGGGAGCATGTTGAGGACCCAAGAAGTTACCAAGCCAAGGAACATGCTGCAGACCTGGTCAGCTGGGGGACAAGGCGGGGTCCACGGCAAAAAGGGACCAGACACTGTCATGGTTTGAAGTCACTTTCTCAGAGACACTTTAATCATCTACTATTTGTACACTTTTCTTTAGAACATACTTAAAGGGCATTCTTTACAAATGTGCCATTTTAAAAATAAAAACGTCTCTTCAGACCTCTCCTCCGAGCCTACTTCATGTAAGAATGAGCAGGTGGTAGGACCATGGGATTCTGCTCTCTGGAAGCCTGTTTGGTTGCAGAATCTCCCGTCTAAGCCATGTCCACTTCTGACGATAAGTAAGCCTGAAAAAGAACCAAAGGGATGGATGCGTGACTTCACTGCCAAATACACAGTCACGCTTCCAAATGCACGTTCCATGTCACTATTCCTCAGACTGAGGGAAAATCTAAACATGATTGAGCCTCACTTGAATTCACTCTGAGGTCAGTGCATATGATACAGCTGAGTGTAGTCAAAAAAAAACATGAAAAGCCTTTAAATCACCCATATAAGACAGAACTTGTAGTCTGTGTATATACCCCGCCCAGTAACAATATGTGTTCAGTATATCCAGGAATTTCCAGTGTTACATACAAAACAATTTTCAGGTTTTTTAAAATTACCTAAAAGAGAAACAGATGTAAACTGTAGAGTCATCCTCGTTGCTGTGAGATGCTCACCATGTATTTGAGACACACAGGAACTGAGACCAGCTGAGGGGAGAGTAAATTCCTGTTTTCTACCCCATTCTGGGGCAGAAAAGTGGAAGGGTGGGCAAATCCCCTTGTTCTTTCCCTCCCAGGCTCATTCCCGCTCCCCTCCCCTTTCTGCCTGCACATAAGGTAGGATTTGCACGTGTTCAGTGTGAGGAAAGTGGGACTCCTCCAAAAAGCCCTGAGGCCACAGAGCCCTGGGGCAGGCCCAGTGCAGTCTGGTTCCTGCCTGGCTACGCACCCGGCCCCCACAGGGCACGGGGAAGCCCACCCAGACCTCAGGCACAGCCTGGCTACATTTCTCACCTAACGCTGGTGTATCTCCAGCCCCTCAAGGCCAGGCTTCTGAAAGTCACCTGGCAGGACCGCAAGGGGAAAAGTCAACCATAGCTCTGTCTTTACAAAGGAGTGGGCTGATTCTGCTGATTCGAGGCCAGAGCAAACTCACAAAAGTATGGAAAACCTGCAGAACTGGCTACTTGATGTCTCAGCAGAAACCAGCACTGTTCAATTTTTAAGATGGTTCCAACCATTTCAGATGACCCTGGTCAAATATAAAAGATACCTATTTCTCACTTCTAGAAATATCTACTAAGTTAAAAAAAAAAAAAAAAACTGATTCTTTAATTCTATAATTTTAAAAAATGTCTTAAAACAGCGGCAATCACAAAAGGTCAAATACTATAGGATGCATTTATAAGAGGTCCCCAGAGGAGTCAAATCCACAGAAACAGAAAGTAGAAGGGTGGGTGTCGGGGCTGGGGGAGGGGAAGGGGGAGCTGGTGTTTAACGGCTACAGTTGCAGTTTGGGAAGAGGAAAACGTTCTGGAGCTGGATGGTGGTGATGGCTGCAAGACAGTGTGAATGCACTTAGTGCCACAGAACCGTACACTTTAAAATGGTTAAAATGGTAAATTTTATGGGTGTTTTACTATTAAAAACAAAACACGGCAGCCTGACAGATGTGGACAGCGTTACAGACTGCAGTTGCCAACAGGTCTCTACTTTGAGCCTCTGGAGCGTGGTGGCCCAGGAGCTAGAACTCAGTAACTCACCGTCTGGAACACCGTCTGGGACAGAAAACTGGCGGTGACTCTGCTGATGTCACTCTCGCCTCCCATCTTACAAAGGATGTAGCCATATAGGTTCGCGGCTTGGAGAGAAATCCCAGCGATCACGAGGGCCTGTGCTCAGACAAAGTGAAGGTGACTCTCTAAGAGCATTTATGGAAATGTTCCTCTCAAACCAAGCAGAAGTGCCTCTGGACTAGCTAATAGTCATGGCCAACCTTTTCTGAGCACTTACAAATGCTCGTGATTCCTCTTCATCAACAACCCCCTGACCTGAGAGGCTGGTACCTATTCATCCCATTTTACAGGGAGGAAATTGAAGCAGAGAGAAATGAAAGCTGCCCAAGGTCAAGAGCTGGTGCATCATCGAGCCAGGATCCAGACTCCAGAGCCCACAGTTTCTTTTTTTTTTTTTTGGCAGCTGGCCAGTACAGGGATCTGAACCCTTGACCTTGGTTTACACAAGTGAGTTAACCAGCGATCCTTCCCACACTTTTTAATTACAATGTTGCTTATGCAGTCTACCAATATTTTATTTTCTCATTCAGCGGACTAGATCATGGCAAAGAAATAGGATTTCTCCAAAATAAAACTTCAGAACTCTGAGGCTAGTTTATTCCTACGTAGGAAGCACTCCCTGTCCAAGGTAAGATGTCATATGCTTTTTTAAAAAACTCCTTTTTTATCAGTATTATTCACCATAAGAACCAAAAGATGGAAACTACCAAATGTCCATCAATGAATGAATGGAAAATGGGGCATATCCATACAATGGAATATTACTCAGCCATGAAAAGAAGAACACTGATATACTCTACAACATGGATGAACCTTGAAAACATGCTAAGCAAAAGCAGCCAGTCACAAAATGTCACATACTGTATGATTTCATTTACATGATATATCCAGAATAGGCAAATCTGTAGAGACAGAAATATTAGTGGGTATCAGGGTTGGGGGGAACAAGGACATAGTGGGATGATAGCTAAGGGGTACAGTGTTTCTTTTTGTGGTGATGAAAATATCCTAAAATTGATTGTGGTGATGGTTGCACAACTCTGTGACTATACTAGAAGCCATTGAATTGTACACTTGAAATGGGTGAATTGTATGGTGTGTGAATGATATCTCAAGAAAGCTAGGGGCTGGCTGGTTAGCTCAGTGGGTTAGAGCATGGTGCTGATAACACCAATGTCCAGGGTTCGATACCTGTGCCAGCCAGCCACCAAAATAGAAAAAAGAAAAAAAGAATAAATTTTCTAGTAGCCACATTTGAAAACTATAAACAAAAAAAAAAAGGGTGCCAATTTTAAGGGATGGCCCGTGGCTTACTTGGGAGAGTGTGGTGCCGATATCGCCAAGGCCATGGGTTCAGATCCCTCTATAGGGATGGCTGGTTAGCTACTTGGGAGAGCAGGGTGCTGACAACACCAAGTCAAGGGTTAAGATCCCCTTACTGGTCATTTTTAAAAAAAAGAAAGAAAGCTATTACAACCCACATGTCAATCCATAATAACAACAAAAACCCACTCCTCCCACTACTGGTTTGTAGAAATGTCAAAAGCAACATCAAAGTCCAGGTGTTGCCTTACCAGCCACTTTAGCTTCAAGGAAAACAAGGTACTGAAAAAGAACACAATCCAAATCATCGGGCAGATAATGAGGCCAAGCCAGAAGATGCGCGCTTCAGCTTCTGTGGCTGCCATGTGATTTGGAGAGACCTGTTGCAGGAAAGCAATTTAGTTTCCAAGACCAGTGAAAATGGTTACACGCAAGCATGCTATAGTTTTTGTTTCTTCTACATGCACTTTTGCTATGTGCAGGTTTCAATGGAGTGCCGGTGGCAGTGGATTTCGTGTAGGGTGGGAGTCAGATGTGCCCAAAACACGGCAGGAACACACGTGAACTTCACAGCTGTCTTCCCAGTGCTAGTTAGCTCAGCTCGCCATGGAAAATACCTTTCTGGCTTCAAAAATCCAGTGGCTTTTCCCATCTTCGTCTATCTGGTTCCACCATCGAAGGCCCACCATGAGTCTTCCGGTTACATTCTGAGGAAAATGGACAATGACCATAAGCATGCCATAGGCAAGGAGTCATAGTCATTTTATTGATAAATAAAGTCACCAATTCATGTCAAACTTGTGCTGAAAGAAAAAGGGCATTGAACTGTAGTGGTTTCTCCAAACCAGTTTTAGAGGCTTCTAATTTTTTTTTCTTTTTTTTTTTTTGCAGCTGCTGGTAAGGAGATCCAAACCCTTGATCCAAACCCTCTAACCAACTGAGCTAACCAGCCAGCCCACTCTGAATTTTTAACTAAGCTTATTTTAAAAAGTGATAGACTCTCCCCCATATATATATTTTCATACTATATATGTTTTAAATGTATATTTTTCATACTATATGTGTTTAAAATATATCACTTATATATATTATATTATATCATATGTAAATTTAATGAAAACTCCAAAGTTGTGTGGGGTTGTTGTCACCCTCACTATGTACCTATGTGTAACCTTGACAATGATATCCAGAGCCATTTATTAAACAGTAAAGTAAACAATGCATTTTTCCTCCTCTAATTTTGAGTGACGCTGGCTCAGTACTCTTAAGAACTCGTATGTATCAGCAGTTTAAACCAAAGTACATCTTGGGCCCACATGTATCGGGAATGCCACCATCTGGGAGCAAAGCCCACATGCTTCGGGAATGGCGACATCACAGGGGAAAGGGGCCTTACCTTCACAGACCAGAAGTCGAAGGACAGCAGGAGAAGCACAGTGACAAAGCAGCCCACAAAGCTCCTGCTGAACCAGTCACAGCACACATAGGTGACAATGGCGCTCACTCGGAAAAACAGGTGGAAAAAGGTGGCCAGGGGATGTCTAGGAAAGAACCAGAAGGGCGGTCACTGCTTCCACGCCACTGTTTCAGGCTTTCCTGGGCATTGGCAGCACTCAGTGGAATGTTCTCTACGGTACATTTCAAGTCGAAACTCAGCCATGCTGCAGCCCTGAGGACACATGGCCAAGTCTGCCGTCCTGAAACAGACACTATTAGGTTAGCAATTTTTTTCTCACCCTCGAAGAATCCAGTACTTTCCCCTAATTTGACTCAAAATATCACTCACCCTCTTCGAAACAAGATCACCTTTGAAGTGAAATTTGACAGCGATCATAACCCCTGCCTTCCCACCTAGCAGCGACAATGACCAGTTCCCTAAAGGTAAAGGTTGGGTTATTCCCAACTGAGCCCACGGCACATGAGCAGCCCACGAGCAGAAGTCTCATGCCATCGGGGAGTGCATGTTCCTGGACAGAGGGAAATGATGGTGACCTGTGAATGGCAGGTCCAACTTGTCATTGCTCAGTAGTGAGTGGCACCATTTCTTTGTGTGATATCCCAATTTCTATAGGGCTCACAAGTAGAGAACAAGACGCAACCACGATCAAGAAAGCAATAGCGTAAGCCCAAGGATGGATGGCAATTAAAACCCCACCTCGGTGCTAGGGACAAGTAGGGAGGGAGGACAGGTCTCCCAGGAGGGGAGGCGACTCTTCCCGGCTCCAGGCAACTGTGCGCCCAGACCCAGTTCCCTCAGGTCTGATATTTTCACAAGCAGACAGAAATCCAGACTTGCAGTGGCTGATTTTTAAATGATGACAACAGATTATTTGGACATTGCAGCCTATGTTTCTTACCAGCCTGCAAGCTGTCAGCTTGCAACCTCTGGATCAGAGTTGCAAAATATCGTGGGCTTTTTAAAATGAGAGACAGAACAGGGTGGCCAAAGATGGGGAAGGCAGAACTGCAGGGGGAGAGAGCCTGCATGTTCTCCCCAAGAACAAACGGGGTCACAATAAGCAAGCTGGAACCTCCTATACAACTGCGGGGTTTCTGACTCCCAAGGGAACAGTAACTAAGATTCAGAAGCAGAAATAATAGTGACTTTTTTGCATTTACTCCTGATGCCCCAAAGGAAGGAAAAGGGACTGTGGCAAAGCACCAGCTGTTCTACAGAACCGTTTTCATCTGTGCTTGGAATGTTCCAGAAGATAAGACTCCTGGGAGTCTCTTATACCCTTGTTGCCTTAAACCTTATTGGGAATTTTTCAACTAACTGTCTTAATACAATGGTGTCCCTTGCCCCTGAAGATACATGAATCCTCTTCCAATGACTGAAAGTTAAGGGCAGAGACCATGCGTAAGGAGATATTTTTATATCCACAATAGCACCTAGCATTTAAGATTCTCGGCAAATCTACTGGTTGTGTGGAACCTTGTAATCGAGTCAATTAGGATCACTGGGAACATCTGTCCTCTTTGTAGAACAATGTAGATGTAAAACAATATAGATGTTAAAAATACATAGAGAAATCTTAAAAGATGTCAGAGTTGCCCAAATGTACACTGACCCAGGATAAAACCTGGAAGTTAAATGTGTTTGAATAAATCATCTGCCCACCCACTTTTTGTCTGTTTGGCTGTGGTTTTCCTGACATAAAATGTAGGAAAAATTCCAGTTGCTGAATGCTTCTACTTAGCTAGGTCCTGTTAAATGGTTTCCTTAATTCATAACGGAAGGTATTATTATTATTATTATTATTATTATTATTATTATTATTATTATTATTCAAACAAACCCAAAGCAAGTAGAATAGGATGACCTTGCATTTTCAAATATTGCTTTAATCCTGTTTTATATAGGTGGCTCTCTCAGCACCTTCCAAATCCTCATCCGGTCCACATCAGGAGTTTGCTCAGTGTTGCTGGTTTCTAACTCCACCCTCCCACACACTCACCTAGGAGGTTGCCCCGAGCGGCCATCGGCCCAGGGGTTATGAGCCACATGGGCTTGGGCACCAGACTGCCAGGGTCTCCATCCTGGCTCCAACCTCTGAGTAGCTCCATGGCCTTCCCTATCCCGTGTAACCTCTTGATGCTTCGGTCTCCCCTTCTGTAAAATGGGAATGCCAACAAGAGCCATGTCCTAGGAGACTGAAAAGGTCAAGGGAGCACGGTACACAGAATGTCTTGAAACACATCCCATGCTCAGTGATTGTGCACAGCTGTCACCATCGCAGCCCCCAGCATCACACGAAATGGTTCTACCCCCTAGCAGCCAAACTGCAAAATTCCCCATCTGACCACAACTTTCTCTCTCTCACTCCTGAGGGCCCTGCTTTTCATCTCTGTGGGGATCCCCCAAGACTCCTGATCTCCCCATATTCCCCCAGATGAACCTTCTTCATGCTCAACTGTAAGAGGTAGTATTTTCCACTCAGCGTCCAGTGCTTCTCTGTCCACTGTCCAGGTAAGAAGCTTATTATCTCAAGGAAGAGAGAAAATGCCACTGATGTTGAAAGGGGGGAATGAAATTACAATTAAAGTGTTGTCAAGGTGAGGAGAAACTTGGTGGACTTTTGTTCAAGTTTCCTCTGTTGGTAAATTCATTTTCACAGTCTGGGGCCTGGGACACCTGCTGTCTTCCTCCCTGGACGGAAGCACAGTAGGTTCTCAACGTAGAATGTGCATGAAAGTCACCTGAGGAGGTCCTACACTGTGCACAGGACACACAGACTCAGATGTGGGGTAGGACCTGGACACGAATTTTACAAAGGAAAAGCACAGCCCTATACCTGGTGTATTAGTCCGCTTTCTGTTGCTTCTAACAAAATACCTGGGTGTGGCAGGGTGTCACATGGCAAATGGCTTGAGTAAGAGAGCTAAGCTTCTCACTGGCTCTCCTTATGAAGCCATCAGAACCACACCCGTTACTCCATGAATGGATCAACCCATTCACAAGGGCACAGTCCTCACAATCCAATCACCTCCTAAAGGCCCTACCTTTTAATGACCACAATAGGATTTCTCACCCTCTTAACACTGTCACAGTGGGGATTAAGTTTCCAATACATGAACCTTTGGGGGACACATTCAATCCATACCACTGTGTTCAACTAACTGCACTGCAAAGGCCAAATCTGGCCCACCACCTGTTTTTATATATGAAGTTTTATTGGAACACAGCCACACACAGTCGTGGGCCTGCAAAGCCAAAAATATTTACCCAGAAAGTGTGCCATCCCCTGCTCCAGACCAGCGAGAACGATTTGGTGATGAAATTAGGCTCCACAAACCGAAATGAAGCAAACTGCCCCTAACTGCTAGCATCTGCCAAAAACAATCTGCTTTCAAAAGCTGTGTGGTGATCGCTGCCTGACTGGCAGATGCAAGGATTGTGCTAGAAGTCAGGATAGTGTTATCTCTGGGGTTGGGTGATATGGGAAGTGACTGAGACTGGGCACAAGGGTGCTCCGTGGGTGCTGGGGATGTTCTGTATCTTCATCTCAAATGCACATAAAAATTCATCAAACCATACCCTTACAATTACTGCACTTTCTGAATGCTACACCTTGTTGGGGCTCAGAGGCTGTTACCCCAAAATATGATGCTTTGGCATGCTGGAATAAAGCAGCCGCCTCTGGGCCTCTCCATCCTGTCACTCTCCAAAGCACAGGAGCAGCTGTTCCCTCATCTGCCTAAGCTCTGGTCCTTTCCCTGAGTCTTCATTAACTTAACTCGTATCACAGGAAGGAAGACTTCAATCTGTTGAGGCACCTGGACAAGCTTTTGTGACAGACCTTTGTCTTCTATTTTGGTCCCATTCTATATTTTGAAAAGAATCATTTACTAGTCATTGTCTGTGGGGCAAATAGACTTTGTTCCAGACCATTGTGTGTTCTCCAGGCCCATTGAGTTTCCCTAAAAATCATTTACCCCTACACCCCCATCGCCCCTTTCCCTATGAAGAAAGGCATATAAGCTCTGTACTCTGGGGGGGAAATTGGGAAATTACTCTCTTGTGATTCCCCTGTGCATTACCTCCTCCCAGCACATTAAATAATAAAATTTGTTATGCCCTTTCTTTATATTAATCTCTGTGGTTGATTTTTCAGAGAACCTTCGGGGGGTTGAAGGAGAAGTCTTCCTTTGGCCCCTACAACCTCAACAACAACAACAAAAATACCTGTTCAAAAAGCCACTGACCAAAGACGGATCATTGCAAGTCACTCCAAAAAGTATATATGTGATAAAATCCAGCAATCCCTCTCTCAGTATTTACCCAAAGGAGCTGAAAATTTATATCTGCACAACAAGCAACACACAAATGTTTATAGCAGCTTTATGCACATCGCCAAAACTCAGAAGCAACCAAGCAGTCCTTCAACAAGAATGGATAAACTGTGGCTCCTCCAACATGGGAACATTATTCAGTGCTAAAAAGAAATGAGCAACCAAGCCACAAAAAGGCAGGGAGGAATCTCGAATGCATATTGCCAGGTGAAAGAAGCCAGTCTGAAAAGGCTCTGCACTGGGTGGTTCCAACTGCACAACATCCTGGAAAAGGCAAACGATGGCGACTAAAAAACTCAGTGCTTGCCAGGGGTTCAAGGGGGGGTGAAGAGAGGGATGAATAGAGGGTTTTTAGGACAGTGAAACTGGTTACATGTCATCACACATGGGTCCAAACCCACAGAATGTACAGCACCAAGAGTAAGCCCTTATGTAAACTACAAACTTGAGTTAATAATAATGTATTGGTTCATTAGTTGTAACAAATGTGCCACACTGATGCACGACGTTAATAATAGAGAAAATTGAGGCGTGGGGAGGGGCTTATGGGAACTCTGTATTTTCAGCTCAATTTTTCTGTAAACTTAAAACTGCTCTAAAAAACAGTTAAATAACACCAAGGTCACGAGTTTGGATTCCTGTACCAGCCAGCTGTGAAAAACAAACAAAACAAAACAAAACACAAAAAACAGAGCCAAAGATTGTAAAAGTGAATGAATGGACACAGGTTGGAGGGTGGGGGGCTCCATCTGGAAAAGGAGATAAAATAAACCAGGGAGAGGGACAACATCCACAGGCACATATATCCCCTTCCACAAACTTCTAAAGCAGGTTTGATTTGAGGCAAAAATGTTGATATTGCATCCTAAATTTCTGTTGTTTTCTTTTTGTTTGTTTGTTTTGCTGGCTGGCTGATATGGGGATCTGCACATCCTAAATTCAGCAGTGATCTAACAATATCTTTAAAAGATGCCCTTCATTTGTTTCAATTACTTTGAAAACTGCATTCTGGTTTTATAAGAGTGTCTGCAGCTTGAATTCTTCATCAAACATCAGATTTAAATTCGCTGTCATCCTTCAGACACTCTGGAAAGCTTTCTGCTTCTCTGGGTGGCAAAGGTCTGAGGGAAGGCTCTCTCCTTCTCAGTTTACTTTGTCACTATAAAAAGCATCTCAGATGATGTCTAAAATGCGCTTCAAAATAATCGGGGGGGGAGGGGGAAGAAGATAAATTAGGCCGACTTTGTGCTATTTATGGGTTAATGAGAAAATCAGGTTCCTTGTTCTCTGTACTTTTTCTGTAAATTTGAATTAAAAAGTAGAAAAACAAAAAAGTCTTCAGAAGCAGCCTCCACTTTGCATTGAGGCAAGAGGCCCTTCAGAATAAACCAAGTCCACGGGTTGATATTCTGGGTGCCTAGTGGCTCATCTGCGGTCAAAAAAAAATTCAGACCTAAAAATCCCCAATTGAGTAACTGGCCATGACAGCTGGATGCATAAAGAAAATTCCAGAAAGCAGGTCCTGTCATCTGGGCTTACCAGTTCCTTTGCTAAAAACTGGCCACCCCTGTACGGAGTACAAATGCCCAGCCCACCCCCACCTGGACAGTCTGGTGCACTGAAAGCCAGAGAGCTTGGGTCCACATTCCTGCTCCATCCTTGCTGGGTATCAGCCCCAGACAATGCACTAAATCACTGTGAGCCTCACCTTACCTATCTGTACAATGGGAGAATAACATTTAACTCAGATGTCTGAGGCTTCTGGGAAATAAAATACCTACGATGCCAGACCAGAGGGAGTCCTGAAGAGTAAGTCTTCTAATCACTGTCTGACTCATCAATGGTCAAGATTTTTGAGAATGGAAGGAAGAGAAAAACCCTTGATCAGTGATGCTCTTTTTGGATGACCTTTGTTAGACTGATGTTTTTCCCCATTGTTAAAAATGAGTAGGGTGTTGCTATCTATTTTTTTTAGTCCTGACACCCACTCACACCCAGGTGGCTTCTCTGCTAACAATGGCATGCCACCACAAAGGCTGGGAGGAAGGGGCACCCAACGTGCCACGGGGAGACAGCTGAGATGACGTTTGCTCAGGAAGTGAAGGGAGGTTGTCCATGCTCAGTCACTTCTCATCCAATAGCTCCTCCACATGTCCCGTGGGAGCTTGTTAGAAAAGCAGGATCTGCAGCCACATCCCAGACCTCCTGAGCCAGAAGCTTCTATTTTAACAAGACCCCCAGGAAATTTGTATGCATGTGACAACTGAGCAGCCCTCCCCTATTCCATTTCCAAGATAAACTCAGTTCCAGGAATAAAGCAGAAAGGGACTTAAGGAACCCAAGCCTAAAAAAGCAGAGGTCCCTACAAACCCTTCAGAACCTCTTGGGACCTGCACTAACCCAGGGGATGAGCCATCTGAGCCGAATCTGATTTTTCTTCTCTCGAATGACCGAGATGCAACATTAACTCCATTATCCTTCCGATTCCGGTTTCTTGCTTCAAAAGCCAGCATGTCCTCCCACTCCTCTGGCACCTGAGCCCAGGCCGGGCAAGGGTTTGGACTGTCGGGATGTCTGAGCAGATGCTCACTGCTAAGTGCTCATAGTTTCCATCCAAAGGTCAACACGATGGAGGTTTGCGTGTGGAAGTAAATTTAAAAAGCAGACTTCCCTCTGGTCACCACAGTTTTTCCCTCTTGTTTCTGTTCTTTATTTCTTTTTAAAGAGACATCCCAACTTTAGAGTCTGAGTCTGCTTGGCGTCAGAATGGAAGTGTGAGCCCACGGGGACAAGTCGGTGGGCCCCTGGAGGCTTGGCCCAGGCTGGCCCGTGTGCGGATCCTAACCTTCTACCTCCCGGCTGCAGAAGAGTCAGCATCCAGGTGGATTCACAGCACAGCCCAGAGACAGCCCCTTCATCCACTCCCCCATGCTGCCAGACTTGTGGACCAGATCTTTTAGCTAAAGCTCCAGAGTTTCAAAGAAATGGCCCCAAAGAATCAGGTATTCAAAAGAAAAAAAGAAAAAAAAAAACTTGTACATAAATATTCATAGCAGAATTATTCACAACTGCCAAAAGTGGAAAGATCCCAAATGTCCACCAACTAACAAAAATGCAGTCTGTCCATACGCTAGGCCATTATTCAGCCATAAAAAGGACTGAAATTCTGACACATGCTACAATTGGACAAATCTTGAAAACATGATTCAAAGTGAAAGAGACCAGGCACAAAAGGACAGATATTGCATGATCCCACTTACGTGAGGTACCCAGAATAGTCAGTCATACGGACAGAAAGTGGAATGGTGGCTACCAAGCACTAGGGGTGGGGAGTTAGTGTTTAAGGGGTAGAGTTTCAACTTTGGATGATGAAAAACTTTTGAAGACTGATGGTGGTGACGGCTGCACAGCAATGTGAATGTAATTAATGCCACTGAACCACACACTTGAAAATGGTTAAAATGGTCAATTTTATTCTGTGCATATTTTACAATAAAAATAAAAAAGAGGGCTGGCCCGTGGCTCACTTGGAAGATAACACACTTGGTACTGATAACACCAAGGCCACAGGTTAAGATCCCCTTACCAGTCATCTTTTTAAAAAAATAAAAAATAAAATAAAATAAAGTAAAAAAGGAATGAAGTGCTGATACTACGATGTGGTTGAACCCTGAAAATATTATGCTAAGCAAAAACAGATGGACACAAAAGGGTGTTGTATGATTCCATTTATATGAAATGTGCAGAACAGGCAAATCTATAGAAACAGAAAGCAGACGCCACTGGCTGGAGGGACAGAGGAATGGAGACTAACTGCTGAGTGGATGCAGGGTTTCCTTTTGGGGTGACGAAAATGTTCTGAAATTAGTGGTAAAGCTTGCACAACATTGTGAATGTCACACATGCCGTTGAACTACGCACTTTAAAATAATTTAAATGGTCAATTTTATGTTTTGTATATTTGACCCCAATTTAAGAAAAAGACAGAAATAAGGAAAAGAGAGACCCGACTTCACTGGCTGTCCTTTAGAAAGAAGGCAGCAGTGCGGGCAGCAGTGAGTGGAGGATTCCAGGTACACGTTCTGACTCTGAACTTGCCAGTTGTCCAGATTCAAGCCCCAGCTCCAGGACCTGTGTGATCTCGGGCAAGTGACTTAACCTCTCTGTGCCCCAGTTTCCTCATCTGTAAAATGGGATGAGTCAGAGCTGTGTGCTGCACAACCCCAGGGGGCACCATTCAATCATAGTCTGTGTGAAGCATGTTCCTTGAAGTAGCGCAGGGCACCCCTGCGGGGCCATACACACTGGTACTGACCTCATGAAGCTGCTGGGAAAGTTACGTGAGGATAATGATGCACATAAAGGGCTTAGGATACCACTTGGTGGGCAGCAAGTGTTCAGTAAATGCCAACTTGGATGAAAAATAGTAATGCATTTGGACTGGGGAGTATCATTCCACCATCTTCCCTTTGCATAGCTCAGAGCTTCTCCACATGCAAACTACCTGGGGTGGTGTCACAGGGAGATCCTGCTTTAGGAGGTCTAGGGTGGGGCCTTAGAGGTCACAGGTGATGATGCTGCCAGTCCAGGGTGGGGAGAGAAGCAGTCATCTGCTGGATTTGCTTCCCAGGGCTGCTGTAAGCACAGAATGGGTGGCTTACAACAACAGAAATGTATTCTCTCACAGTTCTCCAGGCCAGAAGTCCAAAATCAAGGTGTCAGCAGGGTTGGTTCCTCTGGAGGCTGAGGGAGAATCCGTCCCGTGCCTGTCTCCTAGCTTTTGATGACACCGGCAGCCCTTAGTGTTGCTTGGCTCTTGGATGCATCACTCCAATCTCAGCCTCTGTTGTCACATGGCATTTCCCTGTCTCTGTCTTCACACGATATCTTCTTATAAGGATCCCAGTTATATTGGAGTAGGGCCCACCTACTCCAGTATGACCTCATCTTAACTTAATGACACCCACAGGGCTGGCTGGTTAGCTCAGTGGGTCAGAGCTCAGCCGAGGTCACTGGTTCAGATCCCCATAATGGCCAGCCACCACCACCCAAAAAAAAAAAAAAAAAAGATTTGTTAATTACATCTGCAAAGACCCTATTTCCAAATAAGGTGACGTTTTGAGGGGGTTAGGATTTCAACATATCTTTTTTGGAGGACACAATTCAACCCATCATACCTGCCTTGGGATACATGAGCCTAAAGAAAATAAGGTAGGAAGGGGACACTGAGCTATTTTACAGATGAGGACATTGGTGCTCAGAGAGGTGATGTGAACTGCTCAGAGTCAAAGAAACAATTACTCATGCACGTGGTGCACTGCATGAGGGCACTTGGGGGGAATGAAATGTGGCGCATGCTCCACTCACCAGCTTCATGCCCTGGTCTGTGTCTGCCTGAGGAGGGGCTGCCCCACTGGAAGTAGAAAGTAGAATTCACCCATTTGTGTGCTTTTCTTCCTGAAGAGCCACTAGATTGCACTAGAAACTGGGCAGGATCTGAAGGCATCAAATATTAGCTTATGTTTAAAAAGTTGATCTCATAGAAGTAGACAGTAGAATAGTGGTTACTAGAGACTGGAAAGGTGGGGGGTGGGGAGGGAGAATAGGGAAAGGGTGATCAATGGATTCAAAATTGCAGCTAGAATGGAAGAATAAGCTCTAGTGTTCTATAACCCCAAAGGGAGACTGCAGTTTATAACAATTTATTGTGTAATTTCAAATAGCTAGTGGAGAGGATTTTGAATGTTCCCAACACAAGGAAATGACTAATTACTTGAGGTTATGGATATGCTAATCACCCTGATTTGATCATTGCATATTGTATACAGTACCCAAATATCACAAAGTACCCTATAAATACATTCAGTTATTGTGTGTCAATTAAGAAAAAAGAAATTTAATAAAATGATAAAAAAGAAAAAGGAAAAACACTAACAAATATTAGCTTGTGTCTGTTACCTGGCTTTTGGGAAATTTAGTTTCCTCATCTGCAAAATGGAGAGAATCCTGTCTTTCCTTGCATTATTTTTGACCATTTTAATGTTTTTGGAATCAGAATGCTTCCACTAATGGCTGTAAATACTTAATATGCTGTTTATTCCGCACCCCTACCTCCCAAGGGCTATAATTGAACCAGTGTGCCTTAAGATGTATGGCATTTTAGAAACAAAGGCCATCAGTTGTAAAGCCTAACTTAAAGGTCATTTAATTGGATAATTGAATGAAATCACATTCATTCATTCAGCAAATACTGAATCACTACCACAACCTGGCCTGCTAATCTGGTTTATGTATTCTTTAGAACATCCCGTGACATTTTTAAAAGTATTTCTGCTTTCTGGCAACAAAAGCACGTTCCAGATCCAGTCTGGCTTGTCTCTGCCTCAATACCTGGAATCAACTCTTTCTATGGAGTCCTGGGTTCTTTAAGTGGTGAAGAGAATTAAATCTGGGGGCTGGGATCGCAGGTGAGAGGTGGTAGAGGGCAAAAACGTGCCATTTCTGGGCCACCTTTAGTAGAGACAGCTCAAAAAAAGAAAATGTCCTTTAGGACACAGCATCATTTCTGCAGTATCTCTGCCAAGAACCGTAACCTGGATCTAATCATGAGAAATATCAGACAGGCACAAGTTAAGGTCGATTCTTCAAAATAGCTGGATTTTACTCTTCAAAAATGTTCGTGTCCTGAAAAATAAAGAAAGGCTATGAATTGCTCCAGAATAACTAAATGCAGTGGGAGATCCTGGATTGGATCTTGAACTGGGAGAGAAAATTGCTATAAAGGGCATTGGGATCTCAGCTGTAGATTAGATAATGTCTTAGTTTCTCTCTCTCTCTCTCTCTCTCTCTCTCTCTCTCTCTCTCTCTCTCTCTCTCTCTCTCTCACACACACACACACACACACACACACACACACACACACACACACACACACACACACGGCAAAATGCTAACAATTGGTGAATACTGGTAAAGGGTAAAAGTCAGTTTTTTGGACTATTCTTGCTACATTCCTGTAGTCTGATATTATTTCAAAGTAAAAGGTTTTTTTAAGTCCTTTTAAGGACATTAACTGAAAATATTATTTTCCAATTTAACATATCTTATTGCTGAATTTTACAGTTCATTTTGAGATTCATCAACCACTAAAACTCCACATCACACTGAAAGCAGTTAAGTTCTGGCTGAATTTTATGGTTCATTCATTTTGAGATTCATCAACCACTAAAACTCCACATCACACTGAAAGCAGTTAAGTTCTGTAATTGCGCTGTGTATTTTTGTTTGCAGGTTAGTTTGGTACTCAAAATAATCACTGACGCAAAATTTGAAATTGTAGTTTAAATTGCCCAAGGACATAAAGTTAAGCTTCTAATCAACATATAAATGTTTTTAAGTGATTTTCAACATTGTTTAAGAAATATTAAGTGTCATACATTGAGCTTAAAGCAACCACACAGTTATCAAGCACCTGCTATTTACCAGTGGTGATGGCTGCGTGACCTTGTTAATATTCTAAAAACCACTGAATTGTATACTTTAAAGGAGTGAATTTTAAGGAATGTGAATTATATCTCAATTTTAAAATTAACTACTTAAATATTTTCTCCCCACAATCATTGGGGGGGGCTAATGCTGGGGGTTTGCAAACTCAGGCACTTACAGGGCGAGGCTGTCTGAGAGAGGGCTCAGGCCCTCCCGGAGGGAGCAGGTCCCACAGCTCAACTCCAGCCCATCCTTTGGCTCTAAGAGCTTTTCAAAAGAAGCCAGCAATCCAGATTGTTAAAGAAATAATTTATTGAGATGAAAATCACATCACATAAAATTAACCATTTTAAAGTGAACAATTCATACTGTTGTTCCAAACACTTCTATTACTTTAGAACCTTGTACCCATTAGGCAGTTCCTCTCCATCTTCCCCCCTCCTCTCAGCCCCTGACAGCTGCCAATCTGCCTTTTGACTCTGTGGATGTGTCTACACTGAGCAATCCAGATGTTTAATGTGATCTCCAATTTTTAAATTTAAATTCAAATTCATTTAAAATACCACTCTGGCCTAAGACAATGTGAGTCAGTTGGTGCCATGGGTCAAATGTGTCCCCCAAAAGTTCATGTGTTGGAAACTTGATCTCCACTGTAACAGTGTTAAGAGGATGGGAGATCCTATTACAGTCACTGAAAGGTGGAGCCTTTGAGAGGTGATTAGATTGTGAGGACTGCATCCTTGTTAATGGATTGATCCATTCATGCAGCAACGGGTACGGTTCTGATGCCTTTAAAAGGAGAGTGAACAAGTTAGCTCCCCCTTGCTCAAGCCATTTGCCATGTGATACCTTGCATTGCTATAGAGTCACCACCCACAAGAAGACCCTCACCAGAGGTGTTTCCTGGACTGTGGATTTCCCAGCATCTGAAATGTAAGAAATAAATGTCATCTCTTTATAAATTACCCAGTTTTAAGTTTCTGTTAGAAGCAATAGAAAACAGACTAATACAGTTGGCTGACTGTTGCTTTACAATTTCTATCCTAAAGTATCTTAAAATCCAGGAAAGAGGTACATTTACATTTTAATGCATGGAAGATGTGAGGATCCATTAACACAATTTGTGGCTGCTCCTGAGTCATTCTGGAAGCCACCTGGCTCCTATAATAAGTGAGGGGTGAGCAGTCAGGCATGGAACACCCAAGGCTGAGCACACATATGAAGGGGACTTCCTAGGACTGAAGAAGGGTCAGCCCGGGACCCTTTCCCTGTGGACTCCAACCCCAAGTTACTGAGTTGGTCTCTACCTAAAGAAACATCATCAGCATCCCTTATAAGCTAAGCCTTACATCAATCTATGAACACCTACCCCCTCCCCAATGAAGGTGAACACACACACACACACACACACACACACACACACACACACACACACACACACACACACACATTCAAGTACTTGAACCAGTGTAAGTATTCTCTACTTATCCAGAAATGGACATCCTAGAAAAACAGGCCATATTACTCAGGGCACATCAGCAGCCCATGGCCAGAGTCATTTCAATGCCTACTGAGTCAGCATCTTCAGGGATTGAGCTTGAGATCCAGAAGTTTCAGCTCTTGATTAATTTGTTGGAGTTCCCTAGGCATGCTGATGAAATTGAGATCCCCTGGGAATGCAGACCCAATGCTATGGGTCAAATGTGTCCCTTAAAAGTTCATGTTTTGGAAACTTGACTCCCATTGTAATAGTGCCAGGAGTGTGTGAAATCCAATTACAGTATTTGAAAAGTGGAGCCTTTAAGAGGTGATTAGATTGTAAGGATTGCCCCCCAGTAAACACATTGATCCATTCATGGAGTAATGAATTATGGGCGTGGTTCTGATGGCTTTATAAGGAGAGCGAGAGAGAATGTCAGCTCATTCTTCTTCAGTCCATTCACGCCATGTGACACCCTGGCTGACTCAGGACGCTGTAGAGAGTTCCTAGCCAGAAGAAGGCCCTCACCAGCTATGTTCCTTGGACTTTGGACTTCACAGCCTCCAAGACTGTAAGAAATAAATTTCATTTCTTTACAAATTATCCAGTTTCAGGTATCCTGTTTATAAGCAACAGAAATAGACTAATACACTCTGCAACTTCATCTGGGACCCACTGCCTTTTCACCCATCTCTCTCCAATCTCAGACGTCCCAAGGGCTGGCCTGTGGCTCATTTGGGAGAGTGTGGTGCTGGTAACACCAAGGTCACAGGTTTGGATCCCTATATTGGGATGGCCGGTTAGCTCACTTGGGAGAACATGGTGCTGACAACACCAAGTCAAGGGTTAAGATCCCCTTACCGATCATACATGCAGCTGGCATGACTGGGACAAAAGTCAATGCAAGCTAAGTTCTTGAGTGTGTCCCTGGAGTTGAGCCAGTCCAGGCCACCAGCATCTCTCACCCTGACCTCCTTCATCAGCTCACTGCTTCCCTATCTGCCCTACAGGCCACGTGGCAGTCACAGACAGCTGTCTCACCTGTCAATCAGATCACACCTATCCCCTGCTCAAACCTCTCCAAAGACTGTCCACCAAAAGCAGACAAAATTCCAAATTCTCTATTGGGATCTTCAAAGCCCTAGATGATCCCTCCCTGACCAAATCTCCAAATGTGTCTCCTCATCCTCCTCTCCCCCGTTCTACACCCTGACCCAGTTCTGACAATCCCTACAATACACCTCAGGATCTTTGCACATGCTGTAGCCTCTACCCAAACTCTCTTCTTGCAGATCTCTCCATGCTCGGTTCCTCATCCTTCTCATTTGGGTCTTATTCAAATGCATCTCCTTGGAGAGGCCTCCTCTGAGTCCTCCCTGATCTAAAGAAGCCCCTTGACCCTGGACCCTTTTTATCACACTCCCATCTGTAGCACTTACTCTGAAGTTACCTTGTTTAGATATGTGCTTAAATGTTTATTATCTTCTCCCTATTTAAAACATCCACTCCATGAGGGCAGGGAGCAAGACAGTCTGGTTTTCTCTGAGTCCCCAGAACAGTGCTTGGCACACAAAGGTCCTTGAAGATTTTTATTGATGTAATGAATAAATGAATGAATGAAAGAATAAACCAGTGGTTCTCAAAGAGGGGGTTGTTTTGGGTCCCCCCCCCAGCAATGTCTAGAGACACTTTTGGTTGTCACAACTGGGGGACCCCTACTGGCATCTACTGAGCAAGGCCAGAGATGCCACTAAACATCCTACAATGCACAAGACAGCCCCAAAGACAAAGATCTGGCTCCAAATGTCAATAGTGCCAACCTCGGAATAAATGGGTGAATTAAATACTCTACATCCACACAGTCAAGTTGCCATCCAAGGTAAAGCATTAAGAAACTTAACCAATGTCCCCTCCCTGTCCCCAGATTGTGTGGGTTCCAGATTGTGTGGGTCACAGTTCAGCATAAATCGCCCCTCAGTGATTTTACTGTTGGTACTGCTTATGCAATCAACTTCATGTGAACAAGAAATATATAAATAAGGGGAAGTTGAGCTGTTATAAATGTAACGAGTTAATTTCAAAATATGTAATGCCGTACCTTAATCAAAGAGAACTGAAATTTGTCTAGTTCCCTGATTTTGTGGGTTATTTTCCTTGGTAATCATGTCCCTTCCTTAAAATTAAACAATCAGCTCTTGGTGGGACCTGCTTATGTGTCATATTTCTATATTTTCAAAATAGATTTTAGAGGGCCAGGGACATGACTTGTTCCCCAAACACACAGAGGACAGGGATGTACTTGGGTGCTTTTGTGCTTGTGTGTGTGTGTATGTGTGTGTGTAGCAGTTAGAGATGTGCTCATGTCGATTCCTGAGAATAATGAGGGGTCACCAAGCTTTCATCTGTTCTGTCGCTTGCCCCTCTCCCTCCTTGTCCCCCACCCCCTCCAGCTTCCTATGGGTCCATGTCACAGACAGAAGTGTTAGGAATGCTCTGAGTCTTCTCAAACACAAATTTAACTTATGCAGATCCAAACCCCGGACAGACAGACAGAGAATAATCCAAATCAGCATTCTCAACCAGAGGAGATTTTGCCCCTAGGGGACATTGGCAATGTCTGAAGATATTTGGGGTTGTCACAACTGGGGGATTGGATGCTACTGGCATCTAGTGGGTAGAGGCCAGGGATGCTGTTAAACATCCCACAATGCACAGGACAACCCCCCAAAACAAAGGATTGTCCAGCCCAAAATGCCAGTAGTGCCAAAGTTGAGAAACCCCGCTCTAAATAATGGGGGCAATCTGCACTCTTGTTTACATAAGGAAAATATAAAGTATTCCCCCAGGGTAAGCAGAAGATGGAGGCCCTGAATCTACTGTTCCCACAAAATTCATCCCCAAGTGTCTCTCCTTGTGTGAGCATCCGGCCCCCTCCTAAACCAACAAGACAGACAGAGAATAGTCAAAATCAGAGAATAATCTAAACATAGAGCAGTACGAGGGTAGTTCAAAAAGTTTGTGAGGGCGGGCTGGTTAGCCCAGTTGGTTAGAGCACAGTGTTATAACACCAAGATCACCGGTTCGGATCCCTGTACTGGCTGGCTGCCAAAAAAAAGATAATACAAATCTTTCCATGAACTATTTGAAGTACTTTCATATAAGATACAGACTCTAGAACTAGATTCTAGGGGTTCAAATCCCCTCCTTGCAAGTGAATAGCTGTGTCACAGTTGAAAAATCACCCAACTCTCTCTTTGTCTACATTTATTTAACCCTGACATTGACAAAATAACAGTGCTACCTCATAGGTTTATAATCAGATTAAATGAAATATTCTAAGTAAAACACTTGGAATAGTGCCTGCATATAGTAAGTGCTAAGTATGTGGTTGTTATTATTATTTTTCATTTAATATAACTTCCCCCAAATAGTAGCCAACAACATGTGGAGTTCATTTTAAGGATGGCTTTTGTATCCAACATGGGAAAATAAACTGATCGTGGAAGACCTCTTAAAAGACAAAACATTACTTGATGGGCTAGTTAGAGATTTGCAGGGGTAGTTTTTGTTCCATATGATGTTTGCCTTAAGACCTGGCCCCACAACATGTGACTTCCTGTAGCGTCTGGGACCAGAGGACAGTGTTTTCAATTTGACACCCACTGGGCTGAACAAGGACCAACCAAAACACTGACCAAACCTGGAAAACAAACCAGCTCTGACACCTGAAACCAAAATCAGATCCAAGAAATCTGTCCGGGGCAGGAGGAAACTGTCCTACTTAGTGGGAATCCGCTGGAAAACAGGACCTTTGGGTTCAGAGAAATTTTATGAAGACAGGGCCTTGAAAGCATAAACATAGCTTTCCATAGGAGGGACAGTTTCCAAATCCAGGGAGAATCCCTGTGTGATGTCCTATTCCAACTGAGGACATGCCTCCACCCTAGCTCTGTGCACAGAGACAGACCATGGAAGTCACACTTATGGTCAGAATAGCAGGTACCATTTATAAAGCCTACACGGGGTGTCAGGGCCCTGCTAACCTCATTATATACATTCATCATCTCACTTTGTCCTCCTTATACCACCCAAGGAAGGGGCCCATATCTTTGCCACTTTACAGATGAGAAAACAAGGAATCCAAAAAGTGCTGTGGTCACTACTCAAGTTCAAGGTTACTGTGAGCAAAGGGTTAACATCAGGTCTGCCTGGGAATGACCTGGATCTCCCACAGCATTGGAAGATGCATGAGATTGGTGTATCTGCCTGCTAGTTTCCCCTGAGTTAGAGGAACTGTGAGCCTAGGTAAACAGGATCACAGAGAAGGTTGATGGGAAAGAGACAGCAATTCTATGATTCAAAGTGACTCCAGCACTTCAGCTGTCATACATGGCAGCCAAACACAGCCCATGAAGGTGACACAGCCAAAAGACCTGTATGGGGCAGTGGCTGGATCTCCCAACAGTATGAAAATGCTGTGTCCTGCCTTGTATCCTTCTACAGAACTGAGGAGACATCATCTTATATGAAAGCCTATTTGTGTCCTGTGAAGATCTGCCAACTCAAACCCATAGCTGCACTGTGGGGGTGCAGTCACCTGTCTGGGGAGTGGTGGAATCCAGATCTGAACCTAGGTCTATCTGAGCTGAAGCCCAGACTCCTACTCCCCAAGGCGGTTGGAAGCCCACAACACTGGCTAAAAGTCGACATGCAACACAGCAGGCCAAAACAGTTACACACGGCCCAGCAATTTCACTCCCAGGCATGTGCCCAAGAGAATTGAAAACATATGGTGACACAACATGTACATAAACATTCATAGCAAAGTTATTTATAAGAACCAAAAAGCAGAAACAACTCAAATGTCTATCAACTTATGAATGAATAAACAAAATGCAGTCTATCCATACAATGGAATATTATCCTGCCATAAAAAGAAATGAAATACTTAATTTCTGATAAATACCAAGACATGAGCAAACCTGGTGATGTAGATTGACTGCCCCCCAACCTCCCTCAAGCTTAAATCATCACTGTAACTGTTCAGGGTGGGAAATCCTATTATGGTAATTGAAAGGTAGAGCTTTAGGGAGGAGATTGGATTGTAGGACCATGCAGTAGTGAATGGATTAAAAATGATGGTCAGTGGCGTGGTTCTGGGGGCTTTAAGAGAAGAGCACATGAGAGGTTAGTCTCTCTCTGCTCCACTGTTTTCTGCCATGTGAGACCTCTGGTTCACTGTCACCACCACCAAGGCTTTCACCAGATGTGTTCCCTGGACTTTGGACTTCCCAGCCTCCGAAACTGTAAGCAATAAATTTTGTTTTCTTTAGAAATTACCCAGTTTCAGGTATTTTGTTATAAGCAACAGACCCGAACTAATACACATGGAAAGCATCATGCTAAGTCAAAGAAGCCAGACGAAAGGCCACATATTGTATAATTTTATGTGTCAATTTGACTGGGCTAAGTGGTGCCCAGATAGCTGGTAAAACATTATTTCTGGGTGTGTCTGTGAGGGTGTTTTCAGAAGAGGTTAGCATTTGAACCAGTAGACTGAGAAAAAAAGATCACCTTCACCTATGTGGTGGACATCAACCTGTTGAGGGCATGAATTAAACAAAACAGCAGAGGAAGAAGGAATTTGCTCTGTCTGCTTGAGCTGGGATATCCATCTTGTCCCACTCTCAGACATCAGCATCCTGGTCCTAGGGCCTCAGACCAGGACTTACACACTGCACCCCCTGTTCTGGGGCCTTTGGATTCAGTCTGATACTTACACCATTGGCTCCCCTGGTTCTGAGGCCTTCAGGCTTGGACTGGTACCACACCACCAGCTTTTCTGGGCCTCCAGCTTGTGGATGGCAGATCATGGGACTTCTCAGCCTCCATAATCCTGTGAACTAATCCCTCATAATAAATCTCTTTCTATGTATTATAAATATACTATTAGCCTGTTTCTCTCAAGAGCCTTGTCTAAAACAGGTTTTAGTTATATAAAATGTCCAGAATAGGCAAATCCATAGGGAGAGAAAGTAGATTAGTGTTGCCAGGAGCTTGAGGATGGGGAAATAGAAAATAATTGCTTAATGGGCACAGCGTTTTCATTTGGGTGATGAAACTATATGAAGTCTGATAAACTCTGGAATAAAGAGGAAATTAGATGAATGCTGATGAATTCTATAGTGGTGATGGTTGCACAACCTTGTGAATATACTAAAAACCACACTGAATTATACTCTTTAAAAGAGTGAATTTTATGGTATGTGAATTACGTTTCAATTAAAAACACACATAGCACGGCACTAAAAGCATAGGCAACAAAAGTAAAATTAGACAAACAGAATTACATCAAACTTAAAAATTTTTGTGCATCAAAGGACACAATTAATAGAGTAAAAAGGCAACTTATGGAATGGGAGAAAATATTTGAGAATCACATATCAGATAAGGGCTTAATATCCAAAATATATAAAGAACCCAAAGCAAAAAATCAAATAAACTGACTAAGAGTGGGCAAAGGACTTAAATAGATATATCACCAAAGAAGATATACCAATGAGCACCAAGCAAATGAACAGATGCTCAACATTACTAGTCATTAGGGAAATGCCAATTGGAACCACAATGAGATACCACCTCATACCCATTAGGATGGCTACTATCAAAAATAAATAAATTACAAGTGTTGGCAAGATGTGGAGAAATTGGACCCCTTGTACACTGTTGGTGAGATTGTAAAATGGTGTAACTGTTTTGGAAAACAGTAGAGGTTCTCCAAAAAATTAAAAATAGAACTACCATATGATCTAGTAATCCCACTTCTCAGCACATAGCCAAAAGAATTGAGAGCAGAATCCCAAAGAGATACTGGCACACCCATGCTCATTGCAGTACTATTCACAATAGCCAAGAGGGGGACGTAATCCAAGTGTCCATGATGAATGGACACACAAAACATGGTATCTTCAAGCAATGGAATATTATTCAGCCTTAAGAAGTCAACCTGGAATCCATTTCAATAGGAATTTACAAATGAAAATTCTCACCTTATAGTAATTCTGACATGTGCTACAACATGGATGAACCTTGAGGACATCATGCTAAATGAGATAAGCCAGTCACAAAAGGACAAAAAGACAAATATTAAATAATTCCACTTTTATCAGGTGACTAGAGTTGTCAATTCATAGAGACAGAAAGTAGAATGGTGGTTACCAGGGGCTGGGGGAAAGGGAGAAAGGAGAGTTGTTTAATGGGTACAGAGTTTCAATTTTGCAAGATGAAAAAGTTCTGTTTCACAACAATGTGAATATACTTGACACTGCTGAACTATACAATTAAAAATGATTAAGATAGTAAATTTTGTATTTTTTTAACACAATAAAAAACATTGGAAGGAAGGAAGGAAAGAGAGGAAAAACACAAACACAACACATAGCTACCATTTCCTCTACCTCCCCAGCTGGGCTGAGGAATCACATCCACTGCTGATCATGTAGGTGCCCTCCCCTAGAAGTCCCCACCACAATACTGCTCCTCAATGACCTGGAACCAGGACCACATCTCTATTCCCAGGGCTTGGCCCAGCACCTGGCACCAAGCAAATGTTGGATAAATATTTACTTTATAAATCATATAGCAACCACGTGGTGAAATCAGGCTAGTACAATTATCCCCATTTTACAGAGGGAATAATGGAGGCTCAGCTAGGTAAGGTGACCTGTCCACAGCCACAAAGCCAGCAGGTGGTAAAGGAAGAAGTGAACCCCGTTTCCCAGACTCCTGTTACATGGCCCTCCATAACATCACCTCCCTTCAAAGTCAACCTGGAATCCATTTCAATAGGAATTTACAAATGAAAATTCTCACCTTATAGTAATTTGGAACTTTTTTAGATCAAGGACCCACTTGATAATCCAAATAAAGTTTGCATCGTTTTCCTAAAACCACACACATATGAAACTTAGTTAGTAGTTTTCAGAGGGTTCCTGGCCCCCTGAAGCCCACCCACAGACCTCAGTTAAGAATCCACTTTCTCTGTTCCACCATTTTCTGCCATGTGAGACCCCTGCATTGCTGTAAAGCCATCCAAAGAAGACCTCACCAGATGTGTTCCCTGGACTGTGGACTTCACAGCCTCTGAAACTACCCCTGCGTTGCTGTAAAGCCACCACCAAAGAAGACCTCACCAGATGCGTTCCCTGGACTGTGGACTTCACAGCCTCTGAAACTACCCCTGTGTTGCTGTTAAGCCACCACCAAAGAAGACCTCACCAGATGCGTTCCCTGGACTGTGGACTTCACAGCCTATGAAACTGAGGCTGGTGCTGATATTGCCTGCTCATGGCAATGACTGTGTTCCACAGACACTGAAGTAGGCCTCTTCACAGCTGCCTGACTCCATTCCAGCCCCACTGAGTGTGCGCCAATTAGAGAGGCACCAAGATCTGTGGGGACCATGTGCCCTGTGGTGCCGGCATGTGACCCAGCAGGTAGGCCTTGCCACTGCCACCCGACTCCATCCCCAGCCCCACCAAGTGTGCACCAATCAGAGAGGTGCCTAGCTGGAGAAGCCCAAGATCTGCAGAGACCATGAGCCCTGCAGTGCCAGCATGTGACCCAGCAGGTGGGCCTCACCACTGCCACCCAACTCCATCCTCAGCCCCGCCAAGTGCTGATCAGAGAGGCACCCAGCCAGAGAGGCCCATGAGCCTCAGAGACTACCCCCCTGCGGTGCCAGCACACAACCCAGCAGGTAGGCCTTGCCACCACCACCCGACTCCATCCCCAGCCTGGCAAAGTGCCTGCTGACCAGAGAGGCGCCTCCCCTGAGAGGCCCAAGATCTGAGGTGACCACGTACCTGAGGCACTAGTGGGCAACCGAGCAGACACTGAGGCAGCCATACGAAATTGGCAGTCCGAGCAGCATCCTAGCCAGACAATAGTGTCAAGCCAGTGGACTGTGAAATCCCCTGCCACAATAACTAAACATCAAAGGAGAGATACCAGAGATATGAAAAATCAAGAAAGTACACCACCAAAGGGTAATAACTTTCAAGCTCTAGATCCTATAGAACAAGAAGCCCTTGAAATGTCTGACAAGGAATTTCGAGAGATAATTCTAAGGAAACTAAATGAGATAAAAGAAAACTCAGCTAGACAACATGATAAAATGAGGAAAAGTATACAGGACCTGAAAGAAGAAATATACAAGTAAATAAATGCCCTGAAAAAGAATGTAGCAGAGCTTGCTGAGCTGAAGAATTCATTCAACCAAATAAAAAACACAACAGAGAGTTTAACCAGCAGGCTTGCAGAAGCAGAAGAGAGAACTTCTGACCTTAAAGAAGGGCTGTTTGAAATAACACAGGCAGACAAAAAAAAAAAGAAAAAAGAATTAAAAACATTGAAGAAAATCTGAGAGATATCAGACAACCTTAAGCACTCAAATATCCAAGTCATGAATATTCCAGAAGGGGAGGAAAAAGGAGACTGCATTGAAAACATATTCAACAAAATAGTGGCAGAAACTTCCTAGGTATAGGAAAAGAAACAGATCTTCAGATTCAGGAAGCTCAAAGATCCCCAAATGTATTCAACCCAAAAAGGTCTTCTCCAAGACATGTTGTAGTCAAATTGGCAAAACTCAAAGACAAAGAGAAAATCTTAAAAGCTGCAAGAGAGAAGCATCAAATCACCTATAACGGAGCTCCAATCAGACTAATATCAAACTTTTCATCACAAACCTAAAAGCCAGAAAGGAATGGGATGATATATTCAAAATACTAAAAGAGAGAGATTGTCAGCCAAGAATACTCTACTCTGCAAGGCTATCCTTCCAAAATGAAGGGCAAATAGTATATTTCTCAGACAAACAAAAACTGCAGGAGTTCACCACCACACGACCACCCTTACAGGAAATTCTCAAGGGAGTACAGGGTTTGGTACCTGAAAAACAACTACCACTGCCATAAAAACTCAAGAAAAATCAAAACCCACTAGTAAAATAAAAATGGCAACAATGAAGAGAAAAAAAAGTTTATCTACAACCCAAGTAACCAACAAATACAGAAAACAAACAGTAAATCAGAAAGAAAGGAACAAAAGACACTTAAGACATCCAAACAAAAATCAATAAAATGCTAGGAGTAAATCAACACCTTTCAATAACAACTCTTAATGTAAAAGGATTAAATTCCCCAATCAAAAGACACAGACTGGCTGACTGGATTAAGAAGGAGGACCCAACTATATGCTGCCTTCAAGAGACCCACCTCACCCATAAAGACTCATATAGACTAAGAGTGAAAGGATGGAAAAAGATTTACCATGCAAACAGAAATGAAAAACGAGCTGGAGTAACTATTGTTATATCTCATAAAATAGACTTTAAACTAAAAACCATAAAAAGAGATAATGAGGGCCACTACATAATGATAAAAGGACTGATTCTTCAAGAAGACATAAGAATCATAAATATATATGCACCCAATGTTGGAGCAGCCAGATTTATAAAACAAACTCTTTTAGACCTAAAGAAGGAAATAGACACTAATACCATAATAGCAGGGGACCTGAACACCCCACTATCAATATTGGACAGATCATCTAGGCAAAGAATCAGCAGAGAAACGCAAGATCTAAACAATACTCTAGACCAATTGGACTTGGCAGATATCTACAGAACATTCCATCCAACAACCTCAGAATATTCATTCTTCTCATCAGCACATGGATCATTCTCCCGGATAGATCACATGTTAGGTCACAAATCAAGTCTCAACAAATTCAGAAAAACTGGAATTATCCCATGTATTTTTCAGACCGCAATGGATTAAAATTAGAAATCAATAACAAATGAAATTCTGGAAACTATACAAACACATGGAAATTAAACAGCATTCTACTTAATGCATATGGGTCCAAGAAGAAATCAAACAGGAAATCAAAAAATTGATTGAAACTAATGAAAACAATGATACATCATACCAAAACCTATGGGATACTGCAAAAGCAGTACTAAGGGGGAAATTTATCACATTAAATGCTTACTTCAGAAGAATGGAAAGATGGCAAGTGAACAACCTAATACTTCACCTTAAATAACTAGAAAAACAGGAACAATCCAAACCCATAGTTAGCAGATGGAAAGAAATCATTAAGATCAGAGCAGAACTTGGTGAAATTGAAACCCAGAAAACAATACAAAAGATCAATGAATCAAAAAGTTGTTTTTTTGAAAAGATAAATAAAATTGACAAACCATTAGCACGGCTAACTAAAAAAAGAAGAGAGAAGATCCAAACAACAAAAATTAGACATGAAAAAGGCAATATTACAACTGATACATCTGAAATACAAGGAATCATTTGAGACTACTATAAACGACTATATGCCAGCAAATTTGAAAATCTGGAGGAAATGGATAAATTTCTGGACACACACAAGCTCCCAAAACTGAGCCAAGAAGATGTAGAAAATCTGAACAGACCAATAACAATAAAGGAGATTGAAGCTGTTATCAGAAGGCTCCCAACAAAGAAAAGCCCAGGACCAGATGGATTCACAGCAGAATTTTACCAAACATTCAAAGAGGAACTGATACCAATTCTCTACAAACTATTCCAAAAGATTAAAACAGAGGCAATTCTCCCAAACTCATTCTATGAAGAAACATCACCCTGATACCAAAACCAGGTAAAGATACAACTAAAAAAGAAAACTACAGGCCAATATCCTTCATGAATATAGATGCAAAAATACTCAATAAAATAATAGCTAACAGAATACAGCAACACATATGCAAAATTATACACCATGATCAAGTGGGATTCATCCCAGGGATGCAAGGTTGGTTCAACATACGCAAATCAATAAATGTGATTGACCATATCAATAAAATCAAACACAAGGACCATATGATCATCTCTATAGATGCTGAAAAAGCATTTGATGAAATTCAACACTCATTCATGATAAAGACTCTCTACAAGTTAGGTATAGATGGAAAGTATCTCAACATAATTAAAGCCATATATGATAAACACACCACTAATATCATCTTGAATGGGGAAAATCTGAAAGCTTTTCCTTTAAGAACAGGAACTAGACAAGGATGCCCACCCTCATCACTCCTATTCAACATAGTGTTGGAAGTACTAGCCAGAGCAATCAAAGAAGAGAAGGAAATAAAGGGCATCCAGATAGGAAAAGATTAAATCAAACTGTCCCTCTTTGCAGATGACATGATCCTATATATCGAACAGCCTAAAGCCTCTACAAAATACTCTTGAAGTTGATAAATGATTTCAGCAAAGTAGCAGGATACAAAATCAACACACAAAAATCAGTAGCATTTTTATTCTGCAATAGTGAACATGCAGAAAGAGAAATCAAGAAAGCTTGCCCATTTACAATAGCCACCAAAAGAATAAAATACTTAGGAATTGAGTTAACCAAGGATGTGAAAAATCTCTATAATGAGAACTACAAACCACTGCTGAGAGAAATTAAAGAGGACACAAGAAGATGGAGAGATATTCCATGCTCTTGGATTGGAAGAATCAACATTGTGAAAATGTCCATACTACCCAAAGTGATCTACAGATTCAATTCAATCCCCATCAAAATTCCAATGACGTTTTTCTCAGAAACGGAAAAAACTATCCAGACATTTATATGGAATAACAAAAGGCCATGCATAGCCAAAGCAATTCTGAGCAAAAAAAAAAAAAAAAAAAAAAAAAAAAAAAAAGCTGGAGGCATAACACTATCAGACTTTAAACTATACTACAAAGCTATAATAACCAAAACAGCATGGTACTGGCATAAAAACAGACACACTGATCAATGGAATAGAATAGAGAATCCAGAAATCAACCCACACACCTACAGCCATCTGATCTTTGACTAACGCACCAAGTCTATACACTGGGGAAGAGACTGCCTCTTCAGCAAATGGTGCTGGGAGAACTGGATATCAATATGCAGGAGAATGAAACTAGACCCATACCTCTCACCATATACCAAAATCAACTCAAAATGGATTGAAGAATTAAATATACACCCTGAAACAATAAAACTTCTTAAAGAAAACATAGGAGAAACACCCCAGGAAGTAGGACTGGGCACAGACTTCATGAATATGACCCCAAAAGCACGGGCAACCAAAGGAAAAAGAAACAAATGGGATTGTATCAAACTAAAAAACCTCTACACAGCAAAAGAAACAATTAACAGAGTTAAAAGGCAACGAACAGAGTGGGAGTAAATATTTGCAAAATATACATGTGACAAAAGATTAATATCCAGAATATAAGATTAACTGAAACAACTTTACAACAAAAAAACAAGTAACCCAATAAAAAATGGGCAAAAGAGCTAAGTAGGCATTTCTCTAAGGAAGATATACGAATGGCCAACATACACATGAAAAAATGCTCAACATCACTCAGCATCCGGGAAATGCAAATCAAAACCACACTGAGATACCATCTCACCCCAGTTAGGATGGCTGATATCCAAAAGACTGTAAATGATAAATGGTGGCGAGATTGCGGAGAAAAAGGAACTCTCATACATTGTTGGTGGGACTGCAAAATGGTGCAGCCTCTATGGAAAATGGTATGGAATTTCCTCAAACAATTGCAGATAGATCTACCATATGACCCAGCTATCCCACTGCTGGGAATATACCCAGAGGAATGGAAATCATCAAGTCGAAGGTATACCTGTTCTCTAATGTTCATTGCAGCACTCTTTACAATAGCTAAGAGTTTGAACCAGCCCAAATGTCCATCATCAGATAAGAGGATACGGAAAATGTGCTATATCTACACAATGGAATTCTACTCTGCTATAAAAAAGAATGAAATACTGCCATTTGCAACAGCATGGATGGACCCACAGAGAATTACATTAAGTGAAACGAGTCAGGTACAGAAAGAGAAATATCACATGTTCTCACTTATTTGTGGGAGCTAAAAATAAATAAATAAATAAATAAATACACAAACAACCTGGGCGGGGGAGAAGACATAACAATTACAATTCCTTGGTGATACAACAAGTGAACAGATATGAGGTTGTTGGGAGGGAGGGGGAGAGGGAGGAGGGAGGGAAGTTTTGGTAATGGGCCACGATAATCAACCACATTGTATATTGACAAAATAAAATAAAACTAAAAAAAAAAAAAAAAAAAGAATCCACTTTCCACATTGCTGTGGAGTGAGTTCATTTATTTTTGGGATTTTAGAGCCACCTCTACATTCCTGCATATCAGGAATCTACTGGGCATGCTATTTTGGGGGAGGTGGAGGGGACAGGTGGCCAGTACAGGAATCCAAACCAGTGACCTTGGTGTTACCAGCACCACACTCTCTATATTGAGCTAACCAGCCAGCCTCAGGGTGTGCTAAAAATTCATGTTACTAGGCCTACCCCCTGTGAATAAGGCCAGAGCCAGGCCCAGGAATCTGCATCAGGCACACCAGAGGATTCTGGGATTGGTAGCTCTCAAATACACATGGATCCGTGAGCTGCTGCTTCCCAGATCCCTGATTGCAGCCCTGATGACTCTGCGAGCTCCTCCCAGCTGCCCACCGAACCTGACTATTAGAATGTTCCTCTGCAACCCAACAAAGACCACTCTGAGCTCAACATCTTTCCCCCATAAGCACTCCTTCACCTGGGTCCTCTTTGGCTGTGCCTGTCCCCACCCTACATCTTTACCACCTCTGCCAGTGGCCTGGTCCAAACTCCCAGATTTCTCCACCCCGTCCTGCAATCCTGATCACATCACTGCCTTGCATGAAATCCTTCAGTGGTGACTAATCCCTAGAACCGCACTGTCTAATATGGTAGCCACATGTGACTATTTACATTTAAATGAATAAAAGTTAAATAATAGCAGAATTTCTGTCCCTCAGTCACAAAAGCCACATTTCAAATGCTCAAAAGCCACAGGTGGCTAGCAGCCACCATATTGGATCGTGCACATAGAGCCCATTCCTATTCTTATAGAAATTTCTAGTGGACAGTGCAGCATTAGAACTTGGCTTATAAGCCCTTTGGGGTCTGGCCCCAGCCTCTACTCAGTCCACTTCCCAGCAGCCCTGGTCTTGAGCCATAGTGAGCATCTCCCAATACCCTAAACTCACGATCTCACCTGCAAGTCTCCACATGAGCTATCTACCCTTCCCTGCCTAGTTAACTCCTACCCATCCTTCCTCCTCTGACCAGGATAAGTGCCCAAGCTTCAGCTTATGACAGCATTTAAAACACTGAGTGGTAACAACCACTGGCGTGCCTACTCCCTCCCCCCAATACCAGTGGTTTTCAACGGGGGGTGAGTTTGCCTCCCAGAGGATATTTGGCAATGTCTGGAGACTTTGGGTGGTGGGTGCTGGTGAGGGAAGGTCAGGGATACTGGCCCACAACAAAGAAGTACCTGGCCTAAAAAGTCAGGAGTGTCAAGATAAAAGAACCCTACCCTAGACAGGGCACTCTGTAAGGGCAGAGGCTGTGTCCTGTATACTGAACATCCTCAGGCACCAGCCAGAGCCAGGTATACAGGACATGCTTAATGGAGACTGAGCACAAAATGAGTTTAGATGTTCCATAAGATTCTTTACGCAGGATTCCAGTTCTCTTACGGTGTCTTTCCTTAAAGACAATCATTGGCCCTTATGGTAGAATGATCAATGGCCCCCAAAAATATCCAGGTCCTAATCCCCAGAACCTGTGAATGTTACCTTAAATGGCAAAAGGGACTTTGCGGATGTGATTTAGTTGAAGATCTTGAGATGCAGAGATTATCCTAGATTATATGGGTGGTCCCTAAATGCCATCATAAATATCCTTATAAGAGAGAGGCACGGGCAGACTTCACACACACACACAAGAAAGTCCCGTGAATATGGAGCAGAGAGGGACACTGGTGGCCTTGAAGACAGAGGAAGGGGCCACAAGCCAAGGAATACTGGCAGCCAGCAGAAACTGGAAAAAGCAAAGAAACAGATTTTCTCCCAGTGCCTCTGAAGGGACTGTGGCCCTCTGACCTTGGTTTCAGCCCAATAAAACTAATTTTGGATTTCTGGCCTCCAGAACTATAGAATAAACTTCGGTTGTTCTAAGCCAACAAGTTTATGATAATTTGTTATAGTGGCCATGACAAACTAATACAGTCTCTTCTATTCTGGGGTTTATTGGATTTGAATCAGAGAATTCAATGTTAAAAACAGAGATTTTAAAAGGAATAGCATTTAGGTGCCAAGGCCTCACACCTGCTGGCTCTGAGAACTGGAAGGAGAGATGCGGCAGAACCAGGTAAGTGAGTTTGGCTGAGCTGTGGGTATTTCTAGATGTGGCAGCTGCCTGGGCCATCGGCAACTATGTTCACAGGTCATTCCTCATGCCTTGGTATGCCTTAGTCCTGCTATCTTTGGGGATGCTGAAGGGGTTGGGCAGGCAGATGACTTACCCCAGGACAGCTTTGTCTGGCTGGAGCTGAGCAGGGATTAGAATAAAAATCCAAGCCCTTTCTCACCTCTCCAGCCTCCTGCTGGCCCCTCTCCCCTCCCCAACTGCCCTCTAGCCAGAGGCCTTTCTCTGACCTTCCAGCTCAGCCTCCAGGCCTTTGCACTTGCTGTTCCTTCGGCTTCAAACACTCTTCCTCCAGAGTCCCCCATGGCTGACTGCTTCTCATGATTCAGGTCTCAGCTCAAACATCACCTCCTCAGAGAGGCCCTCCCTGACTGCACTAAGGAAAGCGGCTTTCCACAGTTACTTTTTCCTTCATTACCCTGTAGATTTCTTCCTCTTTCACACTCTATGATTATCTTGTTAATGTCTTTGTTTTCCTGTTCAGTGTTCGCTCAGCCCCCTCCTCCCTCCCAGACTGCAGGCTCCAGGAGGGCAGGGACCTTGTCTGATCTGCCCAGAGGTGTGTCCTTATCCCCATGCCTGGCACACAGCAGGTGCTTGACATACTCTGAATGAATGAGTGAGTAAATGAATAAAGGAATTTGCAGCTTTGGGGAATGCTTGCCCAAGCCCGGTCCCAACCTACCTGATCTTGGCTTTCCTAAAGGCCAGCTCCTCTTCATTACCAAAGTCCAGGGACACATCCTCAGTATCGTCCACCAAGGCCTGGGGGGAACACCAAGGGCAGGTGGCAGGCCCGCCGCAGAGCACACCCCCACCCCCACCCGCCCCGCACTCCCGGGGCTGGTCACTGCACACCTCGCACCTCGTTGGGTTCCCAAGTGGTCCCTCAGAGCTGGCAGGGTCCCTCTCCATCCTCCGGACCCCGGGCTCGGCACATCCCTCTTCCGCCCGGCTTCTCCCCGCGCTCGCGCAGGCTCCTCCCGTCCTCGCCATCATCCTTCCAGCCGCAGCACCCCGGCCGCCCTACCTGCTTCATCCTCCCGGGAAGCGCACCTGGCGCCCACACCCCAGCTCCAGGGCTCGGATGCCTGCTGCGGGGGGACGCGAGCGTGCGGGGCCTGAGCCCGCGGGGCCGCCTCCACGCAGGTCGCCGGGTGGGGACTGGGCCGCGGAGCCCAGAGCGCAGTCGCGGGTGGGGGTGGGGCTCGGCTCCCGGCGCGGGGCGGGGCTTGCGGGGGTCCCGGGTGGAGGGGCTCGCTGGGGAACGCACCCCGGAGAGAAAGATCCGACCACGCCAGTGGAGGGGTCGAGGGCGAAGAAAGCGGCAGAAGGAGAGGACGGTTCTGGGGGACCGTGGACAGTGACCCTGGGAGCAATAGTGAGGGCTGGGTCAGTGAATGGTGTGGATGTTCCATAAATGTCGAATGAGTGAGTGACAAAGGAATGAATGAATGCCAATGTTGGGCAGCCGCATTCAGGGTTTGCAAAAGTCTCTGCACCCAAGAATGCCCCAGGGCTCTTATGAAAAGCAGATTTCCAGGACCGGCCGGGGTAGGGGGTTGGGGGGATTCTAAAGGCCTGCCGTGAGGCCCTGGAATCTGCCTTTTAACAGGTAAGGCTGCTGCAGCCCCAGCGTGGGAACTGCGGTCAGAGCCGCGTGCATGGGTACCAGGCACATACTGAACACAAAATATTACTATTATTATTATCATCATCATCATTAACAGTAATAGTGTTTCTGGATGTCTAGGCCCTCCCCGTTATCTCCCAGGAAAGAAAACTTGTCACCTGAGGGTCTTTCCTGGCCCAGGACAATGTCACTCCCCTCTTCTCAGTGCCCTCTCCTGCTCCTGACCCCCACCCAGGGGCAGAGGGCTGAGCATCAAGATGCCACTCAGCAAGTACTGCCCTTTGTCCTCCCGCCTTGGGCAATAGATGCCTGCCCTCTACTCCTGGTGACCCCCAAAATGGCCACTGGGCCCCAAGTTCCTGACATGATTCAGCCACCCTGGCCCCCGTGGGTGGCGGTGGAGTCTAGAACTGCCTTATCTCTGATCCCTGGGCTGGGCCTGGGGCTCCCCCCCCCCCCCCCCCCCCCCCCCCCCCCCGCATTCCCTAAGCTGGCCCCACAAAGGGCCTGCAAATGAGCCTGGAGGGGGAGTGCTTTCTCCTGGGGACAGAAAGCCATCTTCAGGAGCCAAGCCCTTTTTACAAAGTATTTACCAGACTCTGCTGCAATTCAGGTAGCTTCTAAAAGCCCGCTGCCCAGGTTGTACGGTACACCAATTAAATCCCTGGGGGTGGGACCCGGCACCAGTGTTTTTAAAGCCCCCAGGTGTTGGGCAGCCCAGGAGGAGAACCAGTGCTTTAAAATGTGTCATCCTTCAATGTGCAAATGAATCACCTGGGGTCTGGTTAGAAGGCAGGTTCTCAAGGTTCTGAGACTCTGCATTTCTATCAAAATGGTAGTTCAGGCTGATGGTGCCAGTGTCTGGACCACCCTTTGAAATGTAAGGATCTAAACCACCAAGGCTTGGTTTTCTAGAAAGGCCTGTTAGCTCTTCCTGCCCAAAGCTGGCTCCAGGCCCAGAAGTGTCAAACTGAGAAGCACACACTCCATGGGCCCCAGTGGCCTGGGAGGCGAGATGGGGGAGGAAGGGAACTTGGTGGAGGGCAGATGGAGGTGAGAAGCCGTTGCTGAACATTTAGGGGCTTTTCCTCTGACCCTGAGAATCACCAGCTGGTGGTGTCTGTTGAGTTGGGGTTCAGACAGTCCCCCACGGAGGTGGGGAGATGGGAAAACCCCCTTGGAAGCCCCATTTGGGGCCAACTGTCATTCTCAGCCATTGGGTTGGAGATGCCTCAAAAAACAGCCACAGTTCCTGCCCTCTGGAGGTCACACTACAGACACAGTGTCACTCCACTCTCCCCCTCCTGATTTGTCCACGTGGGAGCAGAGGGCTGAGGCTGCAGATGCTGGACCTGCAGCTCTGTCATTCCCTCCCCAGGAGAAAGCATTCTTACGGCATGCACACACCTGATGGCCCTCTGTGAGGTCAGCTTACTGAATTTGGGGGGTGGGCAGAGACCCCAAGGGTTGTGTAAGGAACTCATTATTGGTCCTGACTTCATCCCTCTGGCCTCAGTCTTCACATCTGTAAAGTGGGATCACACTTCCCCCCCACCTGGCAGGGATGACATAAGGACTAGATTAAACACGCATAAAATACCCTCCCCAGAGTAAGAGTTCAGGAAACAACAGCCCTGGTGACAGTGACTTATGGTTATCAGCAGAGGGGCCTGGGGTCTGAAGAACCCCTCTGGCTGAAACACACAGGATGTGAGCCTCATGTTAGACTCACCCCTTCCACTGAGGAGCATCTGTCTTCACAGTGGAGCAGAGCTACTGTTGGCTCCACACTGCATGTACCCAGGACAAATGGCACCTGGGACAGAGGTCCTGTGCATGACCCTTCCTTCCAATGACCCAGGAACCCTGGACCAGGAGGCAGAAGCTTGGGTGTGAAATCTGGTGAAGGCAGGCCAGGGTGCTGGAGCCCAGAGGCTGAAGAGAAATGCCCAGGGGAAAGAGGGACAGGGTTGACCTGGCAGGACCATGACAAGCTCTAAGCCACGCACTGTTTGAGTCTTTAATTGTGGGCAAAGCGAAGTTGGTATAAAGAGCTGGGAACAGATCTGGGACTGGAAAAGACCCTGAGATGCACCCAATCCCCTCACCAGGCAGAGTGGCAGCAACAGCCCCCAAGTCCGTCATTTCAGGGCCAGCAGTTCTTCCTCACCCTCAGCCGGGCATTCCTGTGGTTAGCACTCCCTAAGATCCCACTGGCCCCTAAGATCTGCCCACCTGGAACCTAGTGACGGCCTTGCCATTCCTCCCCAGGTAGGGTTGCCAGATCTAGCAAATAAAAATAAGAGAACTGTCTTAGTCTCTTTTCTGTTGCTATAACTGAATAACTGAGACTGGGTAATTTATTTTAAAAAGAAATTTATTTTTACAGTTCAGAAGACTGGAAAGTCCAATACTGAGGGGTGACATTTGGTGAGGGCCTTCTTGCTGATGGGGGACTCTCTGCAGAGTCCAGAGGTAGCACAGGGCATCACATGGCAAGGGGGCTCAGGAGAAACCACCAAACTGGCTTCTATAACAGATCCACTCTTATGATACCCACTCTTTTGATAACCCATTAATCCATTAATCACCTCCCAAAGATCCCACCTGTCCACTGCTACATTGGGAACCAAGTTTCCAACACATGAACTTTTGGGGGACACACTCAGACCGTAGCATTCCACCCTTTGCTCCCAAAATTTATGTCCTTCTCAGATGTAGAATATATTCATTCCATCCCACTTGTTCCAAAGTCTTAACTCATTCCAGCATCAACTCAAAAGTCCAAAGTTCCAAGTTTCATCTAAATTGGATATGAGTGAAACTCAAGTCATAATTCACCTTGAGGCAAATTCCTTTTAGCAGTGAGCCTGTGAAATCAAATTATCTGCTTCTAAAATACAATGGTGGGACAGATGTAACATAAACATCCCATTCCAAAAGGGAGCAAAAGAAAAAGAGAGGGGTAACTGGTCCCAAGTAAGTCCAAAACCCAACCAGGTAAACAAAATTAAATCCTTTTTTTAAAAAAAAGATGACCGGTAAGGGGATCTTAATCCTTGACTTGGTGTTTCAGCACCACACTCTCCCAAGTGAGCCACAGGCTGGCCCCAAAATTAAATCTTAAAGCTGGAGAATAATCTCCTGCAAATCCATGTCCAATTCCTGGGGTGGAAGTTGGGTCCCCAAGGCCTTGGGCAACCCACACCCCATGGCTTTGCTGGGTTCAGCCCACATGGCTGCTCTGACAGGTTGGAGTTGGGTGCCTGTGGCTTTTCAGGCTGGCATTGCACACTGGTAGCTCTACAGTGCTAGGGTTTCAGCAGCAGTCCTGCCCCTGTGGTTCCATTAGGTATTGCCCTAATGTGGGAATTCTGTAGCAGCTCCCACACCACATTTCCACTCATCATTGCCCTAGTAGAGGCTCCCTGCAGTGGCTCTGCTCCTGCAACAAGTCTGTCTGGATCCACAAGCTATTCAATACATCCTTTGAAATCGAGGTGGAAGCTGCCATGCCTCCATAGCTCTTGCATTCTGCAGGCCTGCAGAATTAGGTGAAGGTGGACACTGCCAAGGCTTACTGTTTGCCCCTCTCCTTCCATCCTCAAGAAGTGGAATGAACTGCACCTGAGCGTTACTTGAGCCATGGCTGGGGCAGCCAAAGAGTGCTGTGCCAGAATGCGGGGAGCAGAGACCCTAGGGGGCCCCAGGCAGCAAGCCTGTGGAAGGCACTAAGAGCACACCCCCTGAAACCATTCTGCCCTCCTAGGCCTCTGGCTCTGTGATGAGAGGGGCAGCCTCAAAGATCTCTGAAATGCCTTTGGGGGTCTTTCTCCTTAACACATGGTTGCTGGGCCACACCCTTGGTTTCCTATCCCAAACATACTTTTTCACTCTTTACATGGCCAGGCTGAGAGTTTTTCCAAATCTTTTTGCTTTGCTTCCCTTTTGATTACAAATTCTGTCTTTAAGTCATTTTTCCCTCTCACAGCTTAATGTAAGTGGTTGAAAGTAGCCATACACATTTAAAGCAGCCTGAATACTTTGTTCTTAGATATTTGTTCTGCCAGAAATCCTAGATCATTGTTCTTAAATTCTGCATTCCATGCAGTCCTAGGACAAGGACAAAATTCCACCAAGGTCTTTGCTATTTTGTAACAAGGATGGTTTTTACTACAGCTTCCATATTTTGTCCCTCATTTCCATCAGAGACCTCATCAGGATGGCCTTTACTGTCCATATTTCTGCTGACGTTTTGGTCACAACCACACAGGGGATTTGTAAGAAAATTCAGGCTTTCCCTAATCTTCTCACCTTCTGATCCCTCTCCAGAATCACCTTTAATGCTCCATTTATAGCAATGCAGGCATTTTCTAGCCTGCTCCTCCAAACTCTTCCAGCCTCTACTCATTACCCAATTCCAAAGCAGCTCCTACATTTTCACGTATTTGTTATTAAGAACGACCCCACTCTTGGTACCAGTCTTCTGTCTTAGTCTGCTTTCTGTTGCCCCTCCTCTGCCTCAGCCTGGCATTCCCATGGGCAGTACTTCCTAAGATCCCACTGGCCCCTAAGATCTGCCCACAGGAACCTGGTGATGGCCCTGCCATTCCTCCCCAGGTAGGGTTGCCAGATCTAGCAAACTAAAATATGGGAACTATCTTAGTCCATATTCTATTGCTATATCTGAATAACAGAGACTGGGTAGTTTATAAAGAAAAGAAATTTATTTTTTACAATCTGGAGGCTGGGAAGTCTGAGGTCAAGGGGCCACATCTTGGGAGGGCCTTCTTTCTGGTGGAGACTTTCTGCAGAGTCTAGAGGTGGCACAGGGCATCACATGGTGAGGGGTCTCATAAGGTATGGCCAAATTGGCTGCTACAACAGACCCGCTGTAACCCACTCTCTTGCTAACTCATTAATCCATTAATCCATGATGGATTAATCACCTCCCAAGGTCTCACCTCTCAGCACTGCTGCATTGGGACCAGGTTTCCAACAGATGAACTTTTGGGGGACATATTCAAACCATAGCAAAAACCAAGCTAAATTTGAATTTGAGACAAGTGACAAATAATTTATTAGTATAAGTATGTCCCATGTAATATTTGGAACATACTTAAAAATTATCAGTTGTTTTTCTCAAGTTCAAATTTACCTGGTGTCATGTTTACCTTGCAGCCCTATGTCCTCGGGCCCAAATATGTCCAGGCCCACGCAGTCAGACGGTTCCACCCTCCTGTCTGTACAGCTGCTCCTGTGACCCTCACCCTCATGCCCACTTCACAAGCACTTCTCCCACCTGACCCAGCCCCCTGATCCTTCTCTATGCTGGCAGCCAGTGTAGAGAACCCAGGAAGGCAGAGCAGAGGGCCGAGGGAAGAAGGAGGCTCACCTCCCACAGGCTGCTTTTGGTGCCCTCTCCGCCTCGCCATTGGCAGGTGCCGGTACATGGAATGAGCCTTGGGTTTCTACCCAGATAGTTTCTGGTGCAAATCCTGACCCCAGCTGTGCTCAACACACTGGTGCGGGTATAGGGATATAGCACTTAGCGAGACACACAAGTGCTAACCCTTTGGAGCCGACGTTCTAGTTGCACGTAGATAAATACAGCCAAGTAAAGAAAAAAAATAAAGAAACCAGAGCTTATGAAAAGTGCACTAAATGCCACAAACAAAGCTGCTCTGTCTGATCTGTGACCCATGAGTCACTATTGAGCCCTTGAAATGGGACAAGGCCAAATGGAGACAAACCATTGGTACAAAATACACACTGGAGTTTGAAGACATAGTAGGAAAAAAAGAATGTAAAAGAACAATCGTTTAATTGCTTACATGTTGTAATGATAATCTTTCATATATTGGGTTAAAGAAAATGTATTATTAAAATTAATATCACCTGTTTCTTTTTACTTTTAAAAATTTTAGATTATGTATGTGGCTTGCATTATGTTTCTATTACTGGAGAGTGATTAGGTGGGATGTAGAAAGGGACACAGGGAAGTCTTTTCCGAACTGAGCCTCAACATTTTTTTTTTTTAAAGTTAGTGCAAAAATTTAAACAAATATAAAAGCTAACAGCATAATAAACCTTTATATACCAATCACTGATTCCAAATTCTAGAATTTGGTACAGCCCATCTTTTTGTGCAGATACATTGTCTACTTCCCCCTTCCATATGATTTTAAAGTTCAATGTATTATTTCATCTTTACATTTCAGTATTTAGCTCTAAAAACGGACTGTTGAGAAAGAAAGCCACCAGAAATTCCACCCCCAGGTATGTGCCCAAGAGAACTGAAAACACGTTCGCACAGAACCTTGTACCTGAGTGTTCATAACAGCATTATTCATAACTGCCCAAATGTCCATCAGCCAATGAAAGGATAAGCAGAAAATGGTCTATTCATACAACAGAACGCTATCCAGCCGTAAGAAGCACTGACACACACTGCAATATGGATGAGCTTTGAAAACATTACACTGAGTGAAAGAAGCCAGACCCAAAAGGTCACACAAAGTACGATTTCATTTATATGAAATGCTCAGAATAAGCAAATCTATAGAGACAGAGAGTAAATTAGGAGTTACCAGGGACTGGGGAAGGGAGGAGGTGGGAGTGATTCCTAATTAATATGGGGTTTCTTTTTGGAGTGATAAAAATGTTCTGGAATTAGATGGTGGTGAATTGTACAACTTTATGAATATACTAAAAACTGTTGAATGTTTCACTTTAAAAGGATGAATTTTATAGGATGTGACTTACATCTCAATTCTTTTTTAAAGAAACCACTATATGTCATTTTTTTAAAAGCCACAATATCATCATCATGCCTAAAAAATTAATACTAATCCTTAGTATCAGGGGTCTTATTCAACATCCCTACAGACTCCATCCCGATTACCTCATTAATATTTTTATTTCCCACAGTTCACTTAAATTGCATCCTAATAAGGAGCACACGTTGCATGTAATTAATACATGAATAAGTCTCTTAAGCCAGGAGGAGGTTTCTCTCCCACGCTCTTTTCTTACATGTTTGCGGAAGGACCTGGGTCCTTTGTTCTTTACGTCTTTTTCCCACAGTCTGTTCTGATGGTCTCATCCCTCAGATGGGAGACCCCACACTCTCAGCCTGCCTGAAATAGATCCTGAGAACACCACCCCACCCCACCACCCCCAGGGACAGCTGTCAAGATGATAGACGACTTGCCAAAGAAATGTTACTGCAAGTTTGGGGCTGGGACAGAGCCGGGAAGCCAGGTAAACAGGAAGAGCTGGGCCTTACCTTCAAAGCGCTTGCTGCATTAATGGTGGTGGTTGGTCCAGAGACCAGAGGGTTTCCCAACAAACAAGGCCCTTTCGCTAGGCATTCCTAACTTTGCTCTTAGTGCAGACTTAGCAGGGCCTCCCACCCCTGCAGCCAGAGCTGTCCCCAGCCCTGTGCAGAGGTGACAGGAGGAAACCTGGTCTCTGTCCTCAGCCAGGTGGCTTCCACCTTCACCCTCTTATCAGGTAGATGCCAAACTTCCATCCAGGGCTCATAAGATTGCTTGGCAGGACTGGCCCTTTTCAGGCCAGCTGGTGATGCTAACTCCGCTACCAACACACTAACCAGATTTCAGCCATTCTCAGAACACACCAAGGCCTTTCCCTCTTAAGGCCTTTGCAAATGCTATTTCCTCTCCACTGATGCTCCCCTACCACATGGGCAGATTTTTCACAGGGCTCAAAACATAGAAGCTCAGAGCAGCCCTTCCTGTCCTCCTCCCTAACGTGCCACCCAATCAGCTCTTTCCACTGTGTATTCTTGAGAGTCCTTTTGCATCTCTTATCTTTTCCTTGTTTCCATGTTTGATCATTCTTATTCTCTCTTAACTTGAATATCAGCTCTGTGATGGTAGGACCCTGTGCAAAAATAAAGATAGCTGGTCTCCCTTATTTTCATTTGCTGGATCTAGCAACCCTATCTGGGTTGGGGGGGATGGAACAGCAGAGCCATCGCCAGGTGCCAGGTGGGCAGATCTTAGGGGTCAGCAGGATCCTAGAGAATGCCACCCATGGGAATGTTGGGCTGAGGGGCAGGAGGGACCGCTGGTCCTGGCATGACAGGTCTGGGGTCTGTTGCTTCCACCCTGCCTGGGTCTGATCACAGCCAACTCCCACCCCCACCTCACTATTTAACCCCCTGCGCCAACCGCCCTTCTTCTGAAGGATAAAGAACCTCTGCAAGATATGGAGCCTGACGTAGACTGCAAGTTGCTTATCTGTCCTGTGGCTCAATTTCCCCACCTGTAATGTCCTAGTGATATGAGCCCCTCCCTAGGAGGGTAGTGTGAGGATTAGCGATGGATCCATGTAAAACGATTCGCACCGTGCCTGGCACGGAGGAGGTGTACACTAAATGTCATTCCTGCTGCTCTTCCTTATCCCCTGAATGCTGCCAGCTCTTGCTGAGGCCTCCTTTCTTGGAGGCTCTGTGCCGCTTGTCTGTACTGGAAGCCTGCCTTTGCCCGGTGTGGGAGGTCTTCTCTAGGCCAGCCAGGCACTCACCTGAGAGGGGAAATTCCAGACCAGAGGACAAAAGGGACAGCCAAGCTTTGATGTGGCCCACCTGGCCTCCTGAGCAACTTGCCTTCTCTCCTTCTCTCTGAAGGAGTCAGCAAACAAGCCAGAGAAAGCCTCTCATCACTCAAGGGCTAGGGCAAAGGGCAGAAAGGCCAGGTCAGCAGGACCATTTCTGTATGTACCTGGGAGGGTGGTGGTGGCTGTTACCCAAAGGACAGGTTGCTTCTTAGACTCCGGCCTCCTCTTGGAGCAGCTGGAGCATGGCAGGCCCCTCCCACAGGCCCAGGGCTGGGAAGATCACAAGGCTGCTTTCTCCCCCAGCAGCTGGAGGCCCAGTCAGGTTGTCCCTACTAGACAAAGTGACCTCCACTGCCATGACCCCACCTTGCCCTGCTTGGTGGGGACCTGCTGACCTTTCCACTTCACCCCCCACCATGTTCCACGATCTGGTAACGCTGGCCACACTAAGATTTCCCAAAACCCCCAAGCACCTTTCCACCTCAGGGCCTTAGCACCTGCTGGTTTGCTTGCCAGGAGTGCCCTTTCCCTCCTGATATTCTCAAGGCTGAGAAGTCTTGAGACTATGAGGTCTCCCCGCAGGAACCTTCCCCAACCCCCAGCTCATGTCCAGCCAAATGCTCAACCCCTCTCTAGGGTCTGGGATCTAGACCACAGCCTGACATGTTTGTTCCCTTTTCAGCACTTTCTATGATCTCTACTTCTCTTGTTTTCTTACTGGTTTATGACCTTTCTCCTCCCCATGCCCCAAGTAGGGTATCATCTCCATGAGACAAAAACCTCTTCTGTCTACCAAGCACAGTGCCAGGCACGCCATGGGCATTGGACAAGTGCGTAGTGAGTAAGTGAACGGAATGATTAATGATCCCAGGAAACGTGCCCAACAGCGAATCTCTGTCCAGTCTACAGATGCGGGCACTGCAGCTCAGGGCAAACAGAGGCCTGGATTTCCACCCAGGGGGCCTGGTCTGAATCCAGGTCTCAGGCACACACACATGCACGCACACATGCACAGTCCCTCTCAGCCCATGCCCACCTGTCCCCTGCTCGGCATGTCATCGAGGACACACTTAGCCGTGAGGTTGGGAGCCCAGAGCAGCCACTGTAACACAAACCTCTACCACAGGGAGGTTGGGGTGGGGCGGGCAGTGGGGACCAGCTTGCCCGGGCCCCAGTTCAGAAGCCCTGGCCTCATGGGGAGGAGCCCAGGTAATGCCTGGCTGTCTGCCCTGGCAGGGCCAACAGCCAGTAGGCAGGGAGCCACCACTTACGGGAAATGTTCCATTGAGGAGAAATGGTGGTGAGTTGTTTGTCCTGGCCCTGGCCACTGTCCAGGCTGGGTCAGAGAGCCTTGCATCACCGTCAGCCCAGGCTCAGTTGCTCCCACATACAGCTTGGTGAGAGAGCCCCAAGGCGAGGCCAATCCCCCTCCTCCCTATTCACCCAAACAACCAAAAACCAAAATAGTAGTTTGTGAAGTATTTTAATGTGTTGAGAGGCAGCCAAGTGCAGCAGCTCAGAGCAGACTCTGCAGTCAGCTTGCCTGGGTTTGAAGCTCAGCTCCACCTCTTATCAGCTGGGTGATCTTGGACAAGCTGCTTAACCTCTCTGAGCCTCAGTCCCTGCATGCAAAATGAGAAGAATAATCATGCCTACTGCTGAGGGCTGTTGAATGGGATAAATGAGTTAATATTTCATCATGTGCTCAGAACACTGCTTACACATGGTGTATGCTGAATAAATTATGTCCATCTGCCTTCATTGCCACTGCAGGAGGTAGGGAAGGTGCACAAAGTGACACCCATTTTCTAGATAAGAAGACTGAGACTTGGTGAGGTTTTTAAGCAGTGCACACAGCTGACACATGGGAGAACCATGAGCAGATCTCAGATCTCCTGCCTCCTGCTCATAGCTTTTCCCACCACGCAAAGCCAGTCTGTGCAGTCCCTGCCAAGCCCTTAACCCAAGGCCACAGAGCACCAGCCCGAGGGCCAAATCTGGTCTCCAGAACTGTTTGGGTTGGACCTGCGTAGTTTAAAAAAACAAACAAAAAGCGGAGTTAATGAAGTGAGTTGCCAATATTTAAAAATCAGATGTCACATTTCTGGTTTCTCTTGAGAAACTGGAAGCTCAGGCGATGCTGAGCCTGTGTCCCCTGTGGCAGGAGCTGAGTGGTTGGTGGCTGTCCCTCTTTAGATGGGGTTGCAGACTCTAGTTCACTACATTCCATGGCCAGTCTGCTCATTTACATTCTTGGTCGGCCCCTGGCAAGTGTGCCACTGCTCCTTAAAGCCTGCTGTCTTAGGTGGCATTCCCCAGAAGCATACCCTCCCCATGTGATGTTTATGTGATGTTCATGTGAGCATTAGGTACCAGGCGGCATCCCCAGGGAGGGAGCAGGAGGTGAGCTGAGGGGGAGGAAGGCCACAAAGGAATGTGCTATCAGGCAAAGTCCCACCAAAGATGCAGAAAATGAGGCTAACTGGGAGGGAATGAGGGTCGTGGAGTGGGGGATCAGACTCAGCACAAAGCCTGGGGCCAGTAAGGTTATGCCAAAATTGGCCCCCACTCCAGCCACCTTGGCACTTAAGTGCTTGTATGCAGGGTGCCCAGGGGCCTGGAGTCTTGCTGTGGGCACTGCTAGTAGCATGACGCAAAGAGCAGGGTGGCAGTGCTGATGCAGACTTCCCCCCCCCAGGAGGAAACTAGCGCACCGGTGACTGGTCCTGTGGAAGTGTTACCAACAGACCAGGCTCAGTTTGCCCTCTCGCATTAAACAAATGACTCTTAAAGTCCAGACATTGGTGCAAGGATTAGAAGGTTTATTCAGATAACCGGGCATCTGGGGGATGACCAGGCTAAAATCATCCTGCCTTCTGATGCCTGTCTGGGGTATCTAAAGGGAAGAGGCAGGAAGATGAGGTAAGGGTCTTTGTTCTAAGAAAAAGTGGAGGAAGGGTCTGGGAGCAGAAGGTGATTTGAGTCAAATGTTAGGGTCCCATGATGGATTGGAAACTTCAGCATCACAGTCTGTGGTCGGCTTCGAGTCCTTGATGTTACCTCGAGGTTGGAGTCCTTATCTCCTAGGGAGAGCTCAAGGATAACAACCTTAGTCAGACATCATAAAAATACCTGACTTGGATTTCTAATTAGCATGAGTGCAGTTTCCTTTAAGTAAGAGGGGGAGTTTACAACCAGCTAGGCTGTCTGCCTCTCTCTTATCTCTCCTTTTGGTAAGAAAAACAAGAAACCCAGTTTCAGCCCTTAATTGTAGGCGCACCACCTTCTGAATTAAATCAACATAGTGATTTCATGTTCCGGCAGTCTCCAATTCTTCTGCTAAACTCAAGGAATTGATAATTATCAGTTTCCAAGTTAAAGTCTGGCTAAAAATGTTCTGCTTGGTCTTAGTTACCCCAAAGATGGTTGTTTTTTTCTGGCTAAGGTCTCTTTCAGAAGCATCAGATTTGAGCTAGAAGTCCCCGCATGCCTAGCAACTACATCAGGGGCTTCTGTGCCCTGTCCAGCTGCACAGATGGTGGCAGCAGTGGAGTGGCCTGGCTGCACCCTCCACAGCAGCAGCAGCTGTTCTGAACACTTGACTTTGAACCCATCAGCCACGTAGGGTGGCCGAGGCCGGTGGAAGTGGGGGAGCGGACCAAATCTTGACATGCTGAGGGTGTCCTTGCTTATGGAATAACCTTATGCTTGCAGGTGACCAGCAAGCATCAGGCCATACACCATAGCAACCAAGTGCTGAGGACCCTGGAGTCTGACAATCTGGGGTCAAATCCCGGCTGTACCACGTCTCTGAGCATTATGAATTAGCCTAGACTAGGCTGCAGTAGCAAATAGACCTCTCATTTTCTAACATAATAAAAAGTAATCTCTTGCTCACTTAAAGTCCCAATTTGGTGTTCAAGTTGGCAGGGCTTGTTCTCCACTTGGAAGAGCCCCAAGCCCTTTCTGTCTTGTGGCTCCACTATGTCCTAGGACCTTGTTATCTTCTATACCCAGAAAGTGAGAGAGGAAAGAGTGGGAGGGGGTAGATCCTGTCTCTTAAAGGACCCAGAAGAGGCACAGATGCCATTGGAAAGAACTTGGTCACATGACCACACCAAATGCAAGAGAACCCGGGAAATGTAGTCCAGTAGTCAGATGCTTAACAACAATCCTATATTTTATACAGGATGGAGAAAATGGATTTCAATGGCTACTTATTAGCATCTTCCACAGGTGAATTCACGTCCCTGGGGTTCCCTCTCCTCAATTCTAAAATGGGAATGATGACAGTTCCTCCTCTTATAAAGTGCTCGGCACAGAGCCAGGAAGCTGGTAAACCCCTAATGAATGGGTATCTGGTATTACTGGAACCCGTAGCCACTCTTGGGATTCTTGGGTATATTGGGGGAAGACAACTGTGACCAAGACTGAACCTCCTGGCAGCCAAGCAGGTGGAATCTGGGCACACTGAGATTTGGGACATTAACAGAAATGTGACCACACTTGGATTCCATCTGGTGAAACCCAAGCTTCTGCAGTTCTATGGCTCTCTGAGAATTCAGTTCAACTTTCTCCATATTCAATGCGAATGCTGAGTGGGTCCCATCTTGTTCCTGCTTCCCAGAGCCCTAAGCAAGATGACCAGCCAGCCCCAGGGCTGTTTGGACACCAAAAAACCTCAAAGACTGGATTTTTATTTCTATCATTAACTTGGTCTTTGCACCTCCAAGACATGGCGTTCACAAGTCATCGTTTTATCTACTTCATTTCCATGAAAACCCAACTGCACAGCAGAGACCTCAAGACCCATTCTGAGCTTGATTGGTCTAGGCATGGCCACTTCTGCCTGAGGGGCTATGTCAAGACCCCTCCCCGTGCTTCCACCACAGTGAGGAGACCCTCATCTAACTGTATGCAGGGGACTTCCACTCATGGAAGAGTCACCAAATGCCCTTGTGAAGCATGCAAGGCAGGGCTTGCTGGCCTCATTTTCCAAAATGGGAAGCTGAGGCCCAGAGAAGGGAGAGGAGTGGCCCAAGGCCACCCAGCTGGGCGAGACAGTCTCTCCACTTTCTTCTTGCTCCCCTCCTTCAATCCGTCTGCCAGACCCCACACGGAGGGAGGAAACTGTTGACAAACAGTAACTGGGTCCCATAGACTCCTGCTTAAACCTCTCCAAAGGCTTCCCATTGCCCGCATAATTGACTCTCATTTCTTCATGATGTTACCAAGCACAGGCCCGGCTGCCTTCCCCCTTCCAAACACAAACAACCCAAAAGTCAAATGTTGGTGAAAATGGAAGTCAGCCTTTATTCAGGAATCCTGGTGACCTGATGAGAGATGTTGGGCTAACCCATCTCTACGGTTAACCTAAAGGAGAATGGCCAGACTAAAGCCATCTCAGAGACTTGGGTTTACTGAGGGGTTTTTAAAGATGGGGCTGAGGGAACGGAACATGGGAAGTGAAAAGCAGGAGAGAGGGAGACATGAGCTATGGGTGCTCCATGCAAAGAGCCAAGTGCAAGGTCTCACCAAGACTCTGTCTGTTTTCTGTTCCCGTCCTTGCTGTTGTCTTAGGGTCCCATTGGAGGGTGGCATCGGGATAGCTTTGTTGATGTCTTCCTTGGTTTCTCAGAGTCTGGACAGTGCATGTCTTTTCACAAGTTTGCAGCTCCAGGATGGTGGAAAACAACTTTAAATTTATGTAAATAATGTCATCTTTCCCCATAACCAAGGTTCAAAATATCAAATAACCATGTGAACCATGTTACTTTCCTACCGTATCTGCAGTGGGTTGAATTGTCCCCCTCTCCCTAAAAAAGATATGTCCACACCCTAACCCCCTGGAACCTGGGAGCATAACCTTATTTGGAAAAAGAATCTTTGCAAGATGTAATTAGGGATCTTGAGATGGGATCATCCTGATTTAGGTCCAATGACTGGAGTTCTTACAAGAAGAGGAGAAGACACAGAGAGACAAAGAGGAGAAGGCCATGTGGTGACACACAGAGACTGAAGTGATGCTCCCACAAGCCAAGGAATGCTAGCAGCCACCAGAAGCCAGGGCAGAGGCATAGACAGATTCTCTCCTACAGCCCATAGAAGGAGCTGACACTGCCAACACCTTGATTTTGAACTTCTAACCTCCAGACCTGTGAGACAATAAATTGCTGTTGTTTTAAGCCACCCAGTTTGTGGTAATTTGTTACAGCAGCCACAGGAAACAAATACAATATCTAAGTAGCTCTGTACCCCATATACCCCAATTCACTGGACATATCACTCCATTGAGTTCCTTTCCATCTTCATCTGGAAGTATCCTGGTGACTTAGTTGTTTACTGTTTCCCCCCACTTGAACATCCTCTTCTCCCTACCCCATGTCCCCAGCCCCAGGACAGCATCTGATCCAGAATAGACCCTTGTATTAGCCCATTTTGTGTTGCTATAACAGAATTCTTGGAACTGGGTAATTTATAAAGAAAGTGAAATTTATTGCTTACAGTTTCTGAGGCTGGGAAGTCCAAAGTCCATCTGGTGGTGGTGACAGTGACCCAGAGGTCTCACATTGCAAGATGATGGAAGCAGAGAGAACAGAGAGACAGACTCTCCTCTTCTTTTAAAGCCCTTAGAACCACACCCCTGACCACCATTATTAATCCATTCACTACTGCACTGTCCTACAACCCAATCACCTCTTCAAGGCCCCACCTTACCATTACCATAATAGGATTTCCCACCCTCTTAACAGTCACAGTCAGGGCTAAGTTTCTAGTACATAAAACTTGGGGGACACAATTCAAGCTTCAATGAGTTTTGGAAGGACATAATTCAATCCGTTACAACCCTCATACATAACATGATTAAATGAATGAGCGAATGAATGAATGGGTCAATGAACTCCAGCCTGGTGGTCCTTCCCCACTCCTTCTCAGCTCCCACCTGCGCTAGAAGACAAAAATCCATCCCAAAGTAGAACTTGGCTCAGCCTCATTCTTGCCAGGCCTGGGAGTTCTCAACTCCAGCTGCACAGTAGAATCCCTGGGAGATTCTTTCACAAGATCCATGTCCAGCCCCACCCTTGATATTCTCAGTCAGTTGGTGTGAGGTGGGACCCAGGCAGCAGCATTCTTAAAAATCTGCTCAGGAGATGCCAGGGTTGAAAATCACTGGGTTGTGTGGGTGGGGACCAAGATATGACCCACGTTCTAGGATAATCAACTATCCCAATTTGCCCAGACTGAGTGGGTTCCTGGGATGCAGGACCTGCAGTGCTAAAAGCTCCTAAGTGCCAAACACTTAGGATGACCAAGTTATCCTGGTTTGCCGGGGGCTGGCATTTCTGTGATGACACTCATGGCTTGGGGGTGCACATGCGTGGTACGGTGCGCTTCATCGAAATGCTAGTCCCAGGCAAACCAGGATGAGTTGCTTGCCTTGTGTGTTCCCCAAGCCACACAGATGATAATCCACCCAGCCAGCCACACCCCTGCCGTGGCCACTTTTAGAGGCCCATGAGCCTTGAGATCCCTGCTTCCTTGAGGAGAGACCCACGGAAGGCTCCAGGCCTTGAACGTCAAAATAGAGGGGACGGGTGGCAGATGGACAGTGTGGGGGTGAGGGTGGGGGGCCGGGGCTCAGGCAGCTGATGCTGATGAAGATAGCCAGCCCCTCCTCCTCTCCCTGTTCCCCCTCGCCCCAGGCAGACACGGTTCTAACAGAAGGAGCTAGATTTTCCCATGTGGTTTTTGGGCACTGCCTACTCATCCTGAGAGTCTTTAGGGATCAGGCTGGATTTGTTTGTGCCTCAGTATCCCCTACCAGGGTCTGGCACATAGTAGGTGCTCAGTAAACAGAGGTGGAACAAATAAAGGCATGCAAGAAATTGGTAATCATGCCAGCTGAGAACAACCAAGATTTCCCCCACTCCACACAGCTGGTGTCTGCCAGAGTGTCAGACACGGAGTAGATGCTCAATCTGTGTTTGTAAACGGAACAAAAGGAAAACACTGACAGCTTTTCCAAAGGGGATTCTTTCTCACTCCAGCGTCTTGCCCATTACCCTGCTGGGGTCTTTCTGGGGCTTCCCCTCCCCTTTCCACCAGTTGGTCTAAGTGATCACCCATATGAATGAAATGAAACTTTTCTCTGTTCTCCGGTTATGCGTGAGCTAACCCTAATATCTCCCCACATTGAAAGAGAATTGTTAACTGGCCCATGATCCAATCAACTCTAGATTACCTTCCTGGGCTCCCCTACAGTTAACGTGGTCATGTGACCAAGCTAACAGAAGTCAATTTTGCCACTTTGGGGTTATGCCCCCTACACACAGAAAAGCACAAAATCGTGTGTGTGATTTATCCAAGTCACGGGACCAATAAATAAACTAATTAAATTAAATTAAATTAAATATAAATAAATGTACTGTTGTGAGGAACTCGCACAGAAGAATCCAAGACCAACACTGGTTTTATAACTCTTAATAGTTCTCAGCTCTTTTTGGTGTTACAGCTCTTTTTGATGTTACAGCGCTTCATTGCTTGCAAGCAAGGAGAGCACGAGCATTAGGCTCATGTCTCCCCGAAAAAAGGAAAGAGGCAGTCTTATAGCCAAAATTCGGGCCCTAACTTTTCACCCAAGTTCCCATTCAGGTCCTTTTATGTAAATGAGGGATGTAGTCTTGCTAATTTGTATTGGCTGATTATGGGACACAGTCCATTTGTCAGCTCTGGAGCCTAATTTGCATGGGTGCAGGAAGCAAGCTGGGTTGCAGAAGCTAAAGTACACAATTAAGGCAGCCAAGCATAAAATTTCTAAAACAGTTTCTCCAGTGGAAGGGGGCAGGTTTAACAATCAAAATGCTCAGGGTTCTCCACTACAGCACCATTTAAATACCTTTTCACAAACCAAGCAATCCCACGGAACCAGCACCCAGACCAAGAAACAGGATGTTTCCAGGCTTCCAGAAGCCTCTGTGGGGGTCAGTCCCCTCTCAGCCAGGGAGAACCATCGTCCTGCCCTCTAACAGCACAGTTTCATTTTCCTTTCTGGATTTTAAAGACTCTCCACCCCTGCTGAGGGGTGAGCATCCATTGTTCATAGCTGACACCACACCCACTTCCAGCAGAGGGGTCCCATCAGCCCTTGAGGTTCAGAGGACACCTTCCCCCACCCCCAAGTCCAAACAATGTCTTCTCACCATTTTTCTGTTTCTCCTCATTTGTCACAGTGGGACTCACCAGGCCAGCTTCAAGAAGGAAGCAGACATCCATGCCGCCCTCCCAAGAACCCCTTCTCCAGTTTCCATTCCCTGAGGCAGGAAACAGGAAGGCCAGGGAGCCTGGGCAGCCTCAGGCTGGGGACAAGCCCAAGGGAAAGCACACTCCCAGGTCCAGGAGTGAGGGTGGAGTCTCAGCAGGGGGTGCTGCGGGGCTTCCTTTCTGCAGCCCCTCGAGCCTTCTCACCACCAGGGGGTTTTAGGGAGTTTCCAGAGGTTGCAGAACCAGGAAGACACTGTCTAGAGTCTTTGATTTCAGCTTTGTCTTCAGGCTCCCAATGCAGCCTGAAACAGAAAGCTGGGCCTCGGGCTGCTGCTTCCTTTGCTGGGATTTGGGCACAGGCCAGACATACCAGATCTTCAAAGCAAGCCATCAAGGCGGCCGTGGGGCCTGCCCAGCTCAGATGGGTGCATCTTGGTGTGTCTGATGTCAGAACTCGCCTGGAGAGCCTGATGTCTCAGGTGTGGCCTGAGACATAGCAGAGTGGGAGTGGGGATCCGGTACTTGGGAGCACATTCTCCAGAAGTGGGGCCTTTTCAGGAATTTTTTAAGGTAAAAAATCATCATCTATGCAATGAGAAGCCCCCACAGAGACAGAGCATGCTGGCTAGCTTCTCCAGCGGGGATCTCCTACCGTTTCCACCCTTCCCATCTGCTGTCTGCTGAGTAGGGACCACATCAGCAGGCCACCTCAGTTGGTTAGAGCACAGCCTTATAACCTGAAGGTCATAGGTTTGGATCCCCTTACTGACCAGCAGCCAAAAAAAAAAAAAAAAGATTCCATAGCAGGCAGCCCTATGCCCACTGACCCCTGTGCCCACCGCCCGCCAGCATCTATTGGCCAAGAGGCAGACCCAGGCAGAAGATGGGAGGGTGGAAGGGAGTGATTATGCTGTATTAATAGCCCTGGATCCTTCCTTCAAAGAGAAATAAAGCCAGCCACTAGCTAAAGCAGTGAGGACAGACTTTATTCAGTAATATGAGGATACTTCAAAAAATTCATGGAAAAATGGAATTAAAAGATAATACAAGGGGCCGGCCCACGGCTCACTTGGGAGAGCGTGGTGCTGACAACACCAAGTCAAGGGTTAAGATCCCCTTACCGGTCATCTTTAAAAAAAAAAAAAAAAAAAGATAATACGAATCTTCCCATGAACTTTTTTTTTCTTCTTTTTTTTTAATTTGGCCGGTGGCCAGCACGGGGATCCAAACCCGTGACCTTGGTGTTATCAACATTGCGCTTTAACCAGCTGAGCAAATTGACCAGCCCCTCGTGAACTTTTTGAAGACTCCACGTACTATTGCAATAGAGAAGAGGGTCCCACATGAACTGAACTTAACTTCTCCGAACTGAAAGGTTGGAGACTTTTAAAAGCCTGGAGTGTGCTAAAGGAAAGGCCCTCAGTCCATGTGACTAGGCCACCTGCATTTGTTAAGTGTCATTTATCCAGAGGAGAAACAAACCTCCTCTATCCTTATGACTGAAGGCAGGGGAAGCTGAAGCAAGGGGTCTGACTCCCCCGGGTGGGCCCTTCCCTCCCACAGGGGCTGGGAGCTAGAGCCAGTTAATTCCCCAAATGTTTGTATTTCAAAGAGACAGTTCTTGGGTCCTTGAGGAAACTGTGTTTGGTTGGTAGATTTACATTTCAAGGGGCAGAGAAGGAATTATAATTGCAAGCTTTCTGAAGTAACTGCTCTAAGATAGGGCTTGTATGCCTATCTGCCTATCACCAGGGTTTTGCTGGAACAAGCAGTAAATTCTCCTGGCAGCATTAAGCTTTCTCAGGCAGGCATCTTAAGGGGTCTGAGGTCATCCTTGGGACATAGCCTTAAGCTGCTAGAAGCCATGCTAGAGTTTGGTCAATCTCTTAGGGCAGAGATTTGGACAGAGTCATTAGATGTCAAGAGTTCTGTAGGTGTCACCTCCCTGGAGCTTGCTACAGTCCGGTTGTCCCCTCATGCCTGGGCAGCCTCACAGTTAGAAGTGAAGAACTCTGGGCCCCTGGGATGGTGGAGCAACAAGAGGGTGGGAGCCTGGGCCCTTGAATCAGAGATTGGAGGCCACCAGATTCAGCTTTATGTGAATGAGAAATCAACTGCTGTCATGTTACGCCACTGAGTTCTCATGATTTGTTTGTTGCAGCAGCTGGTATCATTTACCCTAAATAATGCAAGTAGTGGCTCTGACTTCGAGGAAGCTTCCAGAATGTGCAGATTATGCAGTGTCTCCTCTGTTCCAACACAGGCCTCCCTCTGCTCCTGTGACCTCCTCCTGCAGGTACACAGATGGCAGTGGGACCCACCACAGACCTAGGGGGAATAATATATTTTGCCCTTAGCATGTTTCCATCTTATCCCTTCCCCATTCTAATCGCTGAGAAGCTAGTGCCCCAGCTTAGGGATTGATGGGTTACCCTTCTAAAGAGCAAATTTGCAGGTTTTCTAGGGAAAATTCTAATGGTGGAAACTCAGAGAGAGAATTTTTAGCATGAGCATGCTCTTTCTTAAAATCACTCCATTTGGGGGCCGGTTTGTGGCTCACTGGGGAGAGTGTGGTGCTGATAACACCAAGGCCACAGGTTCGTATCCCTATATGGGGATGGCCACTTAGCTTACTCGGGAGAGCATGGTGCTGACAAGTCAAAGGTTAAGATCCCCTTACCAGTCACCTTTAAAAAAAAAAAAAAAACACTCCATTTGGGCCAGTGGCTCTAACCCCATCTCCACATGGAAATCACTTAGAGATCTTTTTATTTTTTTTTCATGCAGGCATGCACAATGGATAATAAATGATTTTTTTTTTATGACAGCTGGCCAGTATGGGGATCCAAACCCTTGACGTTGGTGTTAGAAGGCTGCACTCTAACCAACTGAGCTAACCAGCCAGCCCATGACCTTTATAAAAATAAAAGGTGGGGTTAGTGAGAAATTGGTAAAGGGCTACCAAAAAATGCTAACATTGTGTAATGATAGATATAGTAATTATCCTGAAAAAAAAAAGTAAAATATTTGGGGACAAAATAACAATATAATGAAAAAAATGATACAAATTTTAAAAATAAATTAAAACGTGTGGGTGCCTTCCCAACACCTTAGATTGTGATTTAATTGTTCAGGGTGGGGGTGTAAGATTTAGCAAATAAAAATACAGGATGCATTTTTGCATGGGACACACATACTAAAAAAAATTACTCTTGCATCTGAAATTCTCATTCAGTTTAATCAGCTGTCTTGTATTTGATGTAGCAACCTTTGTCCCAGATGAGTTAAATGTGCAGTTGGGGCTGGGGACCACTGCTGGAGGCAGTTGCCTGCCCAACCTCTGACGAGGGACTCTCTCATACCTGTGTCAGGAAGTTTCCATTGACTTGGCTCATGCATGTCCACCAAGTAAAAACAGGAGCTCCATGTGGTTCAGCCTCACCAAAGTGCTACAATCAAAGAAGCAGCATTGAGCAATAACACATGAAAGTAATTCCAGTCTCTCTTCATCTCTCAGAGGGCACTCACAGAAATGCAAATGATCCCTCCCCCACCCCCCACCCCCGGCCCCAGCTCTTAACAGTGAGCTCCAGTGCACTCATCAGCATGACCTGGGAACTTGTTGGAAGTGCAGAATCTCAGCCCCCAGTCCAGAGCCTAGAATTAGAATCTGCATTTTAACCTGGGTGATCTATATGTGGATAAATACTGCTCAGCTCTCTGAATCAGTGGGTCTCACCTTGGCTGTTCATTGGAATCAATCGTAGACCTGAGTCCCACCCCCGGAGATACTGTTGCAGTGGGCCAAGGTACAGCCTGGGCATCAGACCTTTGACAAATTCCCCAAGTGATACGCAGCCAGACATGAGAACCAATGGTCTAAGTCAATGTTTCTCCACCTCGGCACTATTGACATTCAAGGCCAAAACATCCTTTGTTGTGGGGGCCATCCTGTGCATTATAGGACATATTTAGCAGCATCCCTGACCTTTACCCACTCAATGCCAGGAGCACTCTCCTCTACCAGTTGTACTAACTAAAAGTGTCTCCAGCCATGACCAATGGCCCCTGGGGCACGAAGCTGTCCCTGATTGAGAACTACTATTCTAAATTCTCTGCTAAGTCCAACACACAACCCAATGGATTTCCTGCTTGTCCCTTCGCTCCCTTCTCTCTTAGCTCATCTCACCTTCTCTCGGGTTCGCTTTTCTTACATTGGCCCAATTCTCTGATCCTCTACAGCAGCAGTTCTCAGAGTGTGTTCCAGCACCAGCAGCATCAGCGTAAGCTGGAAACTTAATAAAATGCAGATTCTCAGGTCCCATCCAGACCTACTCACCCAGAAAGTCTGGAGGTGGGGCCCAGCAATCTGGTTTCAACAAGCCCTCCAGGGGATTCTGTGGCATGCCAAAGGGCAGTAACCTGTGAGACAGCTCTTCCTGACTCCATTTCTATTTCATGGAAGTGGGAACTGAGGTGTCCATTGCTCAAGGTCACACTAGCTCTCTGGATTAGTTTCCCAGGACTGCCATATACAATTTGCCACCAAATGGATGGTTAATAAAAATGTATTTTCTCACATTTCTGGGGGCCAGAAGTCTGAAATTAGAGTGTCAGCTGGGCCAGGCTTCCTCTGAAGGCTCTAGGAGAGAACACTTCCTTGTCTCCTCCAGCTTCTGGTGTCTACCAGAAATCCTTGGCCTTCCTTGGCTGGTAGACACATCACTCCAATCTCTGCCGCTGTGGTCACATGGCCTTTTTCTCTTCTGTCCCCTGTATCTGTGTCTCCAATCTCCCTCTCCTTTCTCTTATAGGACACCAGTCAGTGGATTTAGGGCCTAACTTAATCCAGGATGATATCATCTTGAGGTCCTTTTTTTTTTTTGGCAGTTGGCTGGTATGCACATTCAAACCCTTGACTTTGATGTTTGTTATCAGCACATGCACTAACCAAGTGAGATAACTGGCCACCCCTGAGATCCTTAACTTAATTAAATCTGCAAAGATCTTATTTCCGAATAAGGCTGTGTTCTCAGGTCCTGCAGGTCAGGACTTGGACATGCCCTCTTAGGGACACAATTCATCTCACCACATTCTACCTGTCTCTGTTTTTTTTTTTTTTTTTTTCATCATTCTGCTTTCTATAGAGGGCAAGAAAGAGGCTGGGACAGAAAATCTGGGCAGGTACACAGATGGATGGGGTCTCTATGAATGGGAATTCAGACATCTGACTAAAAGTGGTTCCAGGAAAAGAGAAGTGAGAAGACAGAAAGGAAGAAAGTATCAAAGAGATCAAGCCAGAAATTTTCTTGGAACTGAAGGATACAGACCAGCTGATGAATGCTGGTTCTTAAAATATCTTGCTCCAACGAATGGGGTGGGAAGTCACCCTGAAGAGGACAGGTTTGGCAGTTACATGGGATGGAGAGTCAAAAGTAATTCTTAGCCTGTCCACAAGTAGCATTTTAGTAGGAGTAAACCCACACACCATCAGGAGAAGAGAGGGAGCCTGCCTGAGTAAGGCTTGCATGTGTAAGGCAATAAGGAGGAGTGGGGACTATGTCCAAATGAGGAGAATATACCCTCTGAATGAGTTTGCTGCAGTGGCCATAACAAAGTACAACAGACTGGGTAGCTTAAACAACAGAAATTTATGTTCTTACAAATCTTGAGGCTGGAAGTCCAAGATCAAGGTGTCAGCAGGGTTGGTTCCTTCTGATACCTCTTTCCTTTACAGATCATCATCTTTGCATGGTCTTCCCTCTGTACGTGTCTATGTCCTAATCTCCTCTTCTCATAAGGACAGCAGTCATTTTGGATTAGGGCCCACCCTAATGACCTCGTTTTAACTGAATTACCTCTTTAAAGACCTTATCTCCAAATATAGTCACATTCTGAGGTACTGGGGGTTAGGACTTCATCATGTGAATTTGGGTTGGGGGAGACGCTCAGTACAGCTCATAACACCCTCCATGGAAACATGTCCTATCACGTTAAAAATAATTCACTTTGCATGCCGACCCTACTTGTCCCCATGAACGCCAGTTCGCAGGCTCTGCTGCAAGGGGTTTGTTGATTGAAGAATAGTAGGCAATAGATGACATTGGTTCCTGGATGGGTGGAGTTGGGCTTTGCAGGAGTTTGGCTGAATCTTTGTCCCCTGCATGGCTCAAATTTGGAGAAGCAGACTAACACATTTCTTTGGAAAAGAGAACTTACCCTTGTGGTTTTTCCATCTTGGGAGGAAGTCCCATTAAGAAAAACGAACTTGTTCTTGAGATACTTTTCTTTTTTTTTTTTTTTAAGATGACCGGTAAGGGGATCTTAAGCCTTGACTTGTTGTTTTCAGTACCACACTCTCCCAAGTGAGCCACGGGCCAGCCCTTGAAATACATTCTGCCAAAATATTTCAGGTACTTAGAATTACCCCCAGATGATGCACAAAGCCAGAGCCCGGGTTGGGGACAGGAGTATTGTCAGGGCTGGGCCAGCTTAAGACAGTAGCTCCCCCAGCCCACCCTTCTTGAGTCTACTTCAGTGTCTCTGTAGATGGTCATCTCGCAATTTATTATCACCCCTTCTGGAGACGGCAGTTCAAAATAAGCACTAATTGAGTTCCTGCTAAATGCAGAGCCTTTTGGTGGTGGGGGGAGGGGAGAAGAGAAGGCATGTGAGTTTGTGAAGGGCAAATGCTCTAACGTTCTAATGATGGCTGAGTTCTAATGATGGCTGAGTTCTACTGAGGGTTTTGAACTTGAGCTCTGATGATGGTTAAAGATGACCGATAAGGGGATCTTAATCCTTGACTTGGTGTTGTCAGCACCACATTCTCCCAAGTGAGCCACGGGCCGGCTCTCTGATGATGGTTTTTGAGCTTCGGTTCTGCTGACAGTTTTTGTCATTTGTGCTGTGAGATCATGAGCAAGTGAGTTTGTCACTCTGAGTTTCAGTTTTCCTGTCTGTATTATGACAGGAAATGTCCTATCCACATTGTAGGATGGCTGGCCAATTCAAGTTTGAAAACTTGTGGGTGTGTTTTGGAAAATCATGATTGGCCGGGAAGCAGAGTACCATCCTCATTATTGGGCGAAAACTGAAATCTGAGAATGACTCACAATTCACACATGAGATGAACACTGGTGAGTGTAAAGGGAAACATGAGGAGTGGGATCCCTGAAAGACATAGGCATAGAGCAGCAAGGCAGGAAATTTGGTTTGAGTTCCAGCTTGCTCCTGGGAGCTGCACAAACTGCCCATCCTTGGGTGCCTCAGGTTCCTCATTGGTAAAAAGAAGACCGAAATATCTACCTTGCAGGGTCATTTTAATGATAAGAATGAATATGTAGCAGACACTTAGTATGTGCGGGGCTCAGGTGTTTCATATACCACGTTTCATTTAAGCCCCATGGCAACTCTAAGAGGTAGGGATTTATTTCTACTTGCATTTCACTGATAAAGTTCAGAGAAGTCAACTAATTTACCCAAAGTCACACAGCTTGCAAAAGGTTTGCCAGGTTCCACAACATGTGCTGTTTGATCTGTAAAAACTCTTGCAAGGTGTCACGCTTTCAGCAAAGCTTCAAAGTTGTCAGCAATTGCAAGCACTGGGGACAAGGAGAATACAGAATTAGCGAGCAGTGGGTGGGTAAATCTGAGAAGCTTTCCAGGAAGAAGCGGATGTGAAGGCGGACTGTATGATGGGTTAGGATTATCAAGCTTAAGGCAGAAGTCTGGGATGGTGACATAAATATGAGAGTCAAGGGCATATGGGTAGTGTTTAAAGGCATAGGACTAGATGAGATCGCCCAAGAAGTGAGCTTGGCTAGAGAAGAGCAGAAAGCTGAGGACAGAGCCTTGGGGTTCTCTGACCCCAGAGGTGGAGGTGATGAGAAGGAAATACATGAGGAGAAGCAACCCCAAGTGGGGAAAGCACTTCCAGGAAAGAGTGATGGACCATGTCAAGGGCTGATGGTCATTCAAGTTAGGTGCAGTTATTGGTTTAATGGTGACCTTGACAAGGGCAATTTGCATGGATGATAGGAACGAAAGCCTGATTGGAGGAGGTTTAAGAGAGAACGGGAGGAGGGGAATCTGAGACAGAGGAGTGTAAATAATGCTTTCAAGGAGTTTTAAGTCTATGGGGAGCTAGGAAGAAGAGCTGGGGCCGGAGGAGTATCTAAAGCAGTCACGGGAGAACTGCTTGCTTCTGCTGGCCATCGTCAGCTCCTGGTCCACCCCCATGTGGTATCCTGCATGGGCTTGGCACCAAATATTTGCAAAAGAAATACTGTAGTGATTGTAACAGCCACGCCAGTCACCAGTTCCATTGCCCCCACAAGGTTGTTAAGGGACTGAAAGTAAAACGAAAATAACTAAGAAACTCCTAATAAGGTGAGGTTCATGCTTTCCTTGCATGGTTAGTATCCTCATTATTGATAATGTGATTTCTTTTTTCTTTCAAAAGACTCAGCTTCATGGTCACACACTGTAGCTGGGAGTGGGAAAACAGGTGCAAACTTTTGGGCAGGCAAATTGGCAAGAGCCATCAACATCTAGGAAATTAGATGTGTACAACCATTGCAGCGTTGTTTGTAACAAACCGTATCAACATCAACAGGTGCAAACTTTTGGGCAGGCAAATTGGCAAGAGCCATCAACATCTAGGAAATTAGATGTGTACAACCATTGCAGCGTTGTTTGTAACAAACCGTATCAACATCAACGCCTGTCATTAAGAAGATTTCATTATATAAACAATGATGTATCCATTCTGTGCAATGTGGTAGAGCTATTAAAAAGAATGAGGAAGGAGGGAGAATAGGAGAAATTGGATAAGGGGCATAAAGAATAAGTATGATTTGTAATAATGAATATGCTAATAAAAAATAAATTTAAATAATAAAAATAAAAATAATGAAAGAGATTTGCATGTACTGACATAGAAAGATGTTCAAAACTCATTAAACAACAAATTTGAAAGTTAAGTTGCATAATAGTATTATAGTATGATGTTAAGTAATTTCCCTAGATTGTCTTTAGGGAGAGGGAAAAAGTGGGGACAGCAGGATTTATTTTTTGTAAGTTTCAGGGAGAAGAAAGGAAGTATCCCTGCTTTGCAGATGGAGTTGTTAGTTTCCAGGGGAACAAAGCCATATCTGAAACCCCCTCATTGAATCTGAGGCTAAGCAGCATTGTCAAGAGTTGGTTCTTACCTACGGGTCGCCTTCCACGTCTATGGCGGTGGCTTTGCCCACAATAGGGTTTTCCCAAATGAACTATCCCTAAAATTCCCAAAGCCCTCCTCACTAATTAGGGAGCCAAGTAAGTGGACAAACATCATGTGCCTGCATCTGCTAAGAGAAAGCAGAATCATCTCCTGGCAGGTAAACACCTCAGGCAGGCTTCCCATAACCTATAGCAACTGTTGTTACGATGGAAACTCACACCATAACCATCTTTAAGGAGACACCTTGGGTGCTGTTCCTCCCAGGGCTTAGCTATGCCAGGACCAAATTAGAGACCTAGTGCATTCCTTCATGTATTCATTCATTCACTCATTAAGTTTTTACCACAAGCTTAAATCTAATGTCGGGCTCTATAACAGGCAATTAGAACAGAAAGATTAATAAGACCCATTCCTGGTCATTAAGGAGCTCACAATCCAGTGGGGGAAAGTAAGTAGTTAAAAATTATAATTCCATGGAAGGATTTACTAAAGGTATTCATTGTCTGCCTCCTGTCCCTCATCCCGTGATGAGATTGCCTACAAAGACAAGAGAATTTTAATGGAGTATCTGGTCATTTGTAAATTTAATTTAGAAGTTTAGTTCTCATGCATTTAGTCTCCATGTTTCCTTAGACTCCTCCTGGCTGTGAATTATTTTTATAATATTTTAAATTTTTATTTTGAAATAATTATTGACTCAGATGACATTGCCAAAAGCATGTCATGTGGTTCTGTGTACCCTTTACCTGGCTTCTCCCAGTGTCAATATTTCACGTACCTACAGTGCATTATCAGAACTGGGAAACTCACATTGATCCAATAGAATTAACTAGACTACAGACCGGCTGAAGTCTCCCTGCTGAACACTATCACATCAACACCCTCTTTCTTGGGTGTCGATCAGTCTGTCTCTGTGATCATTTGCCAAGTCAATGTAAGTGATGTTGGCGAACCCCCAAAGGCATAGACAAATGAGCATCTGACAGACTTAGACCAAGAAGCAACTGAGAAAGAGGAAATTAATAAGAAGACTGGAAAGGGGCTTAAAACAGAATAATTTCAGTATGAAAAGATTAAGAAAGGCCTTTTGGGAAATGGATGGTATCTTCTAATGGTCTTGCAAAAATGACTGTTTTGTGGTCGGGATGTGATTTTTGCAGAAAAGGATGTCGTATCATGCTTTTAAACAAAATTTTTCAGGAAATCGTGCCTAAAAGAAAAAGATAAATCAGCCCTCACTTCATATTATGTTCATTCTAAGATTTAGTGCAGTATGACAATTATAATTTTGTTAGCTAAAGATAGAATAATGTCCACAAATTTTAGTCTCTTTTAGTTCCATTTAGTTTCATTTTTAAGATAGAGGCTCAGTCAAATCATTTTTCTCCCCTCAATATTGACTATAAAATTTTAGGCCCATTCTAACTGGATTCACTCTTACTTGACTTTCTCTGGTACTAATGATCCTCGAAGATCAAGAATCTCCTGCCAAGGTCTAGGGCAAAGGACACATGACCAGGTCTACCTGGGGGAGGTCAGGGAAGGCTTCTGGTATGTAATATTTGGGCGGGTATTGAAGGATGTGTAGGAGTTTACCAAGTGAAGAAGAGAGGGAAATGTTTGCAGTTAGAGTGGTGTGAGTCAGAGTCCCGGAAGAATGGAAGAAAATGGCTTCCTCTCAGTTACTGTGAGTGGGCTGTAGTGTGGTTGCCGCAGAGTGCAAAGGGGTAGGGACAATTTCATGTGACAAGGCTTGGAGGTGGGAAAGAGACTTACTGGACAGCTGACACTTCATCCCAAAGCAGTGGGGAGCCACTGGAGGGTTTTGATCTAAGGAAGGACAGGATCAGTGCTGCAGTTTTGAAAGATCCCTCTAGCTGATGTTGGGGGAGGGTAAATTAGAGGAGTTAAGGCTGAAGGCAGGAAAACAAACTTTAGAGAATGGTGGTGAAGATATAGACTCTAGATTAGACTGCTGCCTGGAGTTAGGCTCACTATTCATTAGCTCTGGGACCCTCAGCTAACCTTCAGGAGCCTCAGCTTCTTCACCTGTAAAATGGGAATGATAACAGTCCCAACCTCATAGGATTGTTGGGAGTGTTAACCATCCATAATGTGCTATAGACAAAGACCACGTGGGAAGTTTGGTCAGATGAGAGATGATGGGGAGGATTTAAATTAAGAATTATAATTTAGACTGAGTGGAGATGAAGGATGAAGGTGAATGAGTCTCCAGAAATACAATGACCACATAATCAAATAACCCAGGACCAGATTACATGGGGGTGTGGGGGAGGTCATGGTGAAGGAATCTGGAATCCAGATCTTCAGTCTGGCTGGGGCGGGGGGTGAGGGTACTATTGACTGACTCAGGGAACAAAGAAGGAGAAGCAGGTTTTGTGTTCAGGGCCAGTGGGTTTGGTTGTGGGCATATGTAGAAGAATGAGATGCCATATCATAATTAATTAGCTTTATCGTTATGTGAGAAGTACTTTGATTTAATGCAAGTTTGTCATAAACAGTTCCAGAAGGATCTAGAGCAGCTACCTTAACGACTAGAAATTATGTCAAACTTTATAGTCTGAGGAGCAACAGACTTTGTTCAAGGAGGGAAAGAACTAAGAAAAAAATCTAGTCAATTTTACACACCTTGATGTCATTTCTGGCACTGTGGTGGATTAGATACCCTAATGGCTCTGCCTACTGAAAATAACTAACATGCTGGATAAAAGTATTTAAAGCAACTTTTAAAACACATTGCTGATGGGGCACAAAGGTAAGGATCAACAGAGCCCCCAGATGACATGAAATCAGGGACGCAGAGTGGAGAGCATTCACCAAAGCCAGTTCTTCCCTGAGAGTTTCTACCAAGCTTTGGAGAACTTGAGCTTCTCCTTTGAAAGATACAGAGGATATAATCCAAGAGGCAAAGTCTAGGGCACACCCCAGGTGAGAATTTAATAGTAGATTCCTGCATAGAGCTGCACCCTGAAGGAGAACAAGGACAAGTGAGAAACAAATCCTTCCAAAGAGACGGCTGTGAAATGTGCCTGTCTTGATCTTAGGGGTGAATATAGGGGAAGAAAAATATATTACCTGAGAATTTGTCATCACAAGGGGGTCCTTGCTCAGGTTTGTGGTCTGAATTTATGCTGTCTATGTATTTTTTTAAAAAGCAAATAATTTAATTTAAAGATTTTAAAGATGTTACAATGTTATTAGTCAGAAGTAGGGTCCCCAGGGTTTAGCAGAAGTGACATCAACTCCTGCCTAATGGAACTTTACACCAGGACTCCAAGATTATCGGCAATAAAATTCTTTTTTTTTTTTTTTTTTTTTGGCAACTGGCCAGTACAATAAAGTTCTAAGAAAATGAACAGCTCACAATTAAAAAAATCACACACAGAAAAAGCAGCACAGCACCATGAGTGGAAATGACAGGAACAACAGATAGTAGAAAGAGACCCAGAGACTTCAGATACCAGGATATGCACACAAATATGTTTAAAGTCAGAGGCATGAGCCAGCTCATGCTAGCTCATGAGAGCTTTGGTGAGCATTTCTTCCTAAATCCATGTTCAGCAACACATTGGTAGCTTGAAATTGACCATGGTGGGAATATTTACACCACCGAAGTTGTCAAAACACTGTAAATTAGGGCTTTTTATTTTATTTTTTTGAGAGGGAGCGAGCCAGTTGTTTAACATTTACTAGCAAACCACTGAGTATATGTAAAGATTGAAAGAGAAGCTTGAAAAAAATAATCAGGAACCAAGAGACTATACAGAACAACTGAGCATATTTTACACACAAAAAAAGAAAAAGAAAAAGAACTTCTAGAAATGAAAAATATAACTAAAAGTAAAAACTTAGTAGATGAAATGGTAGACTAGTAGATTTTCTGATTCACTAATTCTGAAGAGGAAAGCTATGAAAGATCTGTTAAAAGACATAGAGTGATAGGTATAACCTAAAATAAATTGGAGTTTCAGATGTAATAGAGAAAATAGTAAGGAGATAATATTCAAAAATATTTATATATCTTTGTAAATATGTATTCATATGTTTATTCAACAGAAGATTTACCTCTTTGGATCTTTACATAATGGATCTTCATAAGAAAGAAGAAAATACACTCTGACCTGGAAACTTTGCCCTTAGCTTACTAAATCCAACTAACCTGTTTTGACTGCCTAATCAATGCAACTTTAAAATTTCAGCGCAGCGGTCATTTACTGCCCAGCACTGGATATTAAAAGCTCCAAAAATGCTTCCTGGTTTTCCTTTAGCTAAAGTTGATTTCCCTCTTAAAGGGATATTTATGGTTCTAATCTCATATTTTCCCTTCTCCAAGGAGAGGCTTATCATAACTGGTTTTTACACCTGTCAAGAGATTTTCAAGAGATTTCAGATTTAGCTTTAACTAACAAGACTGTAAATTCCATGAAAACAGGGATTTTCATCTTTTTTTGTTCATGGCTGTTTTCCCAGTGCCTGTAATAGTCCCCCACTTTGGCTAGGCATTCAATAAATGAAAGAATTTGTGGGATGCCTACTATGTGTCATGCCATGTGTAGATATTTTCTGCTAACATATAATCAACACTGTTTCTCACATTAGGAAATTAGGGCACAGAGGTGGAAGAGGGTATGTTCAAGTTTGCACATGGTAGAGCAGGGATTCAAATCTATGTATACTAACAAGAAAACCTCTTACACCATGGCTGCCTTTTGGTTAGCATGGGCCAGTCATGCACCAGCACAGTATTGTGACACTGAAGTTCACTTGTAATAATTTTGTAGTTGCTATAGGATACAGTGACATTAGTATACACTTATTCCACAGAGCTAAGGAGTGTCTGTCTAAAGTCCAGGCTTAACAGGGACCAGACCCCCACCCACAAACAGGCACATGGCCAGTGCCTCAGGGCCTGTCTGGGGTCCTGAGGTATGGAGCCAGAGACCAGACTCCCCCCACAGCCAGGTGCACTGCCAGTGCCAAGGAGCATGTCAAAAACATGACCTCCCTGTGGGTGGCCCACCACAGCCACCACAGTAACCATGGCTGCTGCAAAAGCGGCTAGATGCCACATCCACCATGCAGATGGTCCACCAGCCACTGGAGTGCATTGACACAAGGAAAGTCACCAGCAGAGACCAAAGAAAAGAAGAGGATGTCTCTCTCCACAAAGCCCATTCCCGAGTGACAGAAGCAGCATCTGCTCTACAATAATATTGGAGGACCTGAACACACCTCTCAGCATTGGACAGATCATCTAGGCAACAAATCAACAGAGTAACCATTATTCTTTCAGAAGGAGAGAAGAAATCTAGGGTAATTAGAGGGGGAGAGGGAGGGAAGGAGAGGGGGATGGGGAGAGATTGGACAAGGGGCATAAAGAATAAGTATGATTTGTAACTATACATACTAGTAATATTGATTTGATCAACATATGTCAACATTGAACCCCCAAAATATGTATAATCTATTATGATTCAATAAAAAAAAATTTTTTTTTAAAGTCCAGGCTTAAGACCAGGAAGGATGACAATTCCCTATGTTATGATAAAGTTTGGGTACAAGAGATTTTTAGGGATAATACCTCTGAAAGATAAAGGGGAGAGAGAGCAGGAAACTGAGAAGGCAGGCAGATCTGACACTTGTGAACAGAGATGGGGAAAGAAAGGAGAATGACATAAGAAGAGAAGGATGGGCTAGGCTTGCAGGGAGCCCAGGCACATAGACTATCGAGGAATAGTGGCTCCTTGTATCACTGCCATGCTCAGTCATTGACCGGTGACTGCCTGGGAAGCACCTGGCACCAACTTGCAAGCTGAGGGAGAGCCTGGAGGCACCCACAGCAGGAGGCTGCCAGCTGACTGCATATCCTGTGGCAAGTTCTCTCCGAAGAGAAGTGAGTGACACATCTCCATCTGCCACAGCTTTGATTGTTCGCAAATGACTTGCATCACCCCAGCTGTGTGATCAAGGCAGAGGCCATGCCTGTGATCCTGTAGGCTTTTGTGGCAGACACTCTCTGCTGCAATAATGGCAGTTACTGGCTGTGTGACCTTCAGAGGACACTTAACGTCTCTGAGCCTCTGGTTCCTGTAACTCCCAAACTTCTTTCATGTATGTTAACCTCTTGTAAAGAACTGGTTGATCCTGTATGCATCTCCAGAACTGAGCCACTGGGAGAAATAAATGGTATTTTCATATTAGGTACCAAATTTCATGTCAAGAAGTAGTCCCAACAGCCCCTTGTTAAGAGTGTTGAGAGGAATCACATTGAGACATCGTGATCTGGGTTTTGAATCCTCTTCAAGCTTTGAATATGATGGTGACCATGAGAACACCGCCCTGTGGGCTGCTGTAGAGACTGCCAAGTTGAAGTAGGTGATGTGTGGGGCCAGAGGCATACTAGTGATGAGATGGGGGCAGCATCTTCGTGATGGAGGGTGGACCTGGTGGAGGCGATGGAGGTTGGAACAGGGTGGTGATAACGACGGAGGAAGTAGGAGTCGTGAGAGATGGGAGAAATCAGAGGTGGTAGGAATGCTGGCAGTGAGCGTGCAGGTGGTGGAGGTTGTAGAAATGATGGTGACCATGGAAATAGTGGTGGGAAAGATGGGAATGGCAGAGGGGGAGACAGTGGTGGTGATGATGGGGTGGCACATGATGGCAGTGGTAGAGAGGAAGATGGCAAAGGCGACGCCAGCACCTCACTGCGCCTGTGTCTCCAGACTCCCACTTCTGGCCTGCATGAGTGCAGCAGGCCCTGCCATCATCCTGTAGACTACCTGCTAGTCCCCACCCACTCTCTCCACTCCATTGTCACAAGCCAGGAGTGAACTCCACATGCCTCGGGGGAAACCCAAGAAGCAGAGGCAGCAGTCCACATCCTGAAATAGCGACCAAGGTGACTCAGGCTGAGACGCAAGAGCTCTTTGCCCTGGTCTGTGGGTGAACACGCGGCAGCTCCAGGGACAGGTGTCTGTGGACCCAGGGAGTGGGTCTCTTCAGGCTCTCAGGAGGAAGCAGCCACTTCAGGCCCTCTTCTCCTTTTCCAAACCACAGCCTGGCATTCCTCCTGGGTTCCTCCCCACTTTTCTACAACTTTGTGCCTCAGAGCCGCACCTGTACGGGGAGATGATTAACGCCTACCTGAATTGGTTTTGGTGACGAAGAGACTATATATGGAAAGTGTGTAGCTTCTCACTCTTCTCACTCAAGAGACGGCATCTGCATTTTTATTGTATCATCATCATCTTCATTGATCTCCAAGCCAGAGGAGCAGGAGCTAGAGAGAAGGCGGTGCCCTTGCTCAATAGGTAGGTGACCTCAAGGACTGCCTGAGCCCTGAGCCTTGAACTGGGGAGTTGGAGCCATTTCTGGAGATGCACGTGGCCAGCTGCACTGCCTCCTCTCAGTGGGCCCTTCAGCACCCTCTCTTTCCCCTGCTTCTGGTCTCAGGCCACAGGTTTCTCATCCCCAAGGCCACTAGTATAATGAGACTCAAGACCCAGATCTCGATTTGTGACAGAAACACAACAACAAGAACTAAATCAGTGTATCCTAAGTGCGGCTCCTGTGTCACCCTGCTGGTAACCACATAACTGGGGAAGAGGAGTTCGCTTATAGGCATTAAATAATAACCAATCACAGAGCAAGAAAGAGAGTCCCCTTTCAAATCTTTATCATCAGCAGCAGCGGCATTATACGGGGGGGTCTTCAACAAGTTCACGAAAAGATTTGTATTCTTTTAATTCTATTTTTCCGTGACATTTTGAAGTATTCTCATATTAGGTCACACCTTATGAAATAGCTATTTTTGTAGATCTAAACCAAACAAATATCAGCAATTTCATACGACTCAACCTAATAGGATGTCTTAGACATACAAGAAGTTATAAAAATAATAAGAGTAGCTATGTAATCACAACATGTGAAATTTGTTGTGAAATAATAAAATAAAACGTTAAAGTTCTGTCTGAATACCCTGTGAATCCTCCTGGATATCATTCCCCTTAGTCCCTCTGACTACCCTTTGCTCTAGAAATAACTACTCTCCTGACTTGAGAGTTGATTATTTCCATGCATATCCTCACCTCGTATGTAGCCATCCCTAGATAATTGAGGATCGCAGATAGTTTTCTACTCTAAGTTTTTGAGCTTTACGTGTTAATATATGGAGCCCAACTTCATGTATTTTAATTGTTATGTAGGATTCCATTGTAGAATATACTGCAAATTGTTTACCTATATCACCTTTGAAGGACATTTAAATTGTATCCAGGTGTTGTGGTGACTTTTTACAGTCGATGAAATGATTATTTTTTTTATTGGTTTTTGTTCCTACATGTTAAATTTCAGTTTTCATTCACAAAATTCTTTTTTGTAAGAATTAAAGTAACTTTGATTCAGTAATCATAAAATCTTACTTTACATATTCTTATCATGTTGCCAAAGTCTGCAGCCATACAAAACATCACAAGGGCTTAACTGACTCTATGCACAGTAATGTCACACAACAGGAGGGACTTAACCAGGTCACATGGATTCAAAGATAAAATTATAGACAAGCAAAGTGTATTTGTCACTGTTTATAAATATTATAATGCCTTCCTTTCAGAGGCAGGCATTCTTAAGCCTTGGAAACGATACATAGAAATTTACGATTAGCATCAAAACCATCCAACTTTGTAACAGTAATCAAATAATTCTGAGAAATGTAGAGCACAGCCAGAATTGAGAATGGAATTCCAACACTTCAGCATCTCACTGTGGTCCAAATAGCTATCACCCATGAGGCAGGTTTAATTTGGTCATTGTACCACTGTAGAATTGACAAAAAGAAAAAATTTAAAGACACTATCCTTTAATACACATAAAGATGAACAGCATTTTCTTTAAAATTATCAGTTTTTCATGGAAGGGCAGTCAGAGCAAGCCCTAATGGCACATAACTTATGATTTTGGAAGGAATTACAGGTGGGAAATCATAAACAACCAATGCTACGAAAGGAGTGGAGATTGCACTAGCAGGTGAGTTCATGAGGAGAAGATTCTAGAATATCTCTATCTGAATTCTGAACACTTAGCAACCTGTATCAAGGGTCTCTCCTTAGGAATATAACAGTCTTATGACTGTTATAAAGTCAAACTATCCTTTTTGCAGATGACATGATCTTATACATAGAAAAACCTATAGACTCTACAAAAACTCTTAGAGCTGATCAACAATTTCAGTAATGTTGCAGGATACAAAATTAACACCCCAAAATTGGTAGCATTCTTATATTCCAGTAATGAACTAGCAGGAAAAAAAAAATCAAGAAAACGAGCCCATAGTCACCAAAAAAATAAAATACCTAGGAATTGATTTAACCAAGGAGGCGAAAGATCTCTACAATGAGAACTACAAATCACTACTGAAAGAAATTAAAGAGGACACAAAAAGATGGAGAGACATACCAAGCTCTTGGATGGGAAAAATTAACATTGTGAAAATGTCTATTCTGCCCAAAGCAATCTACAGATTCAATGCAATCCCTATCAAAATACCAATGACATTCTTTGCAGAAATAGAAAAGCAATTCTATCATTCATATGGAATTTCAAAAGACCCTGAATAACCAAAGCAATCCTGAGCAAAAACAATAAGGCAGCAGGCATAATACTACTTGACTTCAAATTGTATTACAAAGCCATAGTAACCAAAACAGCATGGTACTGGCATAAAAACAGACAATCAGATCAATGGAACAGAACAGCAAATCTGGGAATCAACCCACAGACTTACAGCCAACTGATCTTTGACAAAAGCAACAAGAACATAAATTGAGGAAAAGACTGCCTATTCAATAAATGGCGTTGGGAAAATTGGGCTTCTATATGTAGAAGAATGAAACTGGACCTGCACCTCTCATTGTATATCAAAATCAACTCAAAATGGGTTAAAGACTCAAATATAAGGCCCCAAACCATAAAATTACTTAAGGAAAAGATAGGGGAAGCACTCCAGGAAGAAGGACTGGGCAAGGACTTTATGAATAAGACCCCAAAAGCACAAGCAACAAAAGAAAAACTAAACAAGTGAGACTATATCAAATCAAAGAGCTTCTGCACAGCAAAGGAAACAATTGACAGAGCAGAAAGACAACCTACGGAATGGGAGAAAATATTTGCAAACTCTGCATCTGTATTAGTCAGGGTTCTCCGGAGAGACAGCATCAATAGGATATGTTATAATTATATGAGAGGGATTTATCAGGGGAATTAGCTCACGTGACTATGAAGAAAAGTCCCACAATAGGTTGTCTATAAACTGGATGCCAGTAGCATGGCTCAGTCCAAGTCCAAAGGCCTCAAAACCAGGGAAGCCGATGGTGTCCTTGGTGTAAGTCCTGAAACCCAAAAGCTGAAGGGTTTTGAGCTCCAATGTCCACAGACAGGAGAGAAGAGTGTACCCCACCTCCAGCGGATTGAGAGATTCACCTCTTTCCTCTGTCTTTTGTTCTCTCTGGACCCCCAGCAGATTGGATGGTTCCTACCCACAATGAGGGTGGGTCTCTCACACCCAGGCCACTCAGTATCTAATACTAATCTCTGCTGGAAACACCCTCACAGACACACCTAAAAATAGTTTTACCTGGTTTCTCAGCATTCCTTCATCTAACCCAGTTGACAACTAGAATTAACCTTCACAAGTCCACCCCTTGTCAACTTTGTGTCCATACTATCTCCTTAAATCACACAATTTCCAAGGGGTACAATAACATAATAGTTTTGCCTAACATGATACACTATCCTGTGTACAACTGGAAACACATTAATCCCTTTCCAAGAAGAAAAGGTAAAGTCCTTAGATGATATTAACCCTCCTCCCAATATCCCATAACTTAAAATTGCAAATACTATGAGGTAAGGTTAACTACTTACATGCTGGTATAAAGTCAGTAAGTCTCATGGTACATGACAAAGAACAAGAGGAACAAAAACAAAGATAATTGCTTAATATGTGTACAGTATATATACATAGAAACATATTCTTAACACAACGGGGAGAACAATTACAATCCTCATTTCTGTAACTGGTCATGTGGTTGAAGCTGGTATTTATAACTACCTTCTGAGACCAGTGGGTTCTGCAGCAAGGAAACCCCTCCCTGAAAACTGTAGCATTTCAGAACTGAAAGAAATCCTAGGGATAGTGATCTGACCTATGTGTTTCACAAGTGACGAAATTGTGGTCCAGAGAAAGGAAGTCTCCTGCCTGTGGTGGCACAGTGTGATTCAGTAGCCAAGTGGAGGCTGGCACTTGGGTTTTCCTGACTAAGCACATGACAGGACAGTGGCTGGATTGATGGAAAGAGGAAGGCAGCCTTACAAGTGTTTAGGACAACTGATCCTTATCCCTGGTTCTGTGCATCCAGTGTTTGCTGTTTCATCATCAATCATCCTCTCCTTGAGATGCTTGCTGATGGCTTCTCATGAACTGGTCCTCATCCCCACCCTGGGATGCTTGCTGATGGCTTCTCATGACCTGGTCCTCAACCCCACTCTAGGATGCTTGGTGATGGCTTCTCATGACCTGGTCCTCATCCCCACCCTGGGATGCTTGGTGATGGCTTCTCATGACCTGGTCCTCATCCCCACCCTGGGATGCTTGCTGATGGCTTCTCATGACCTGGTCCTCATCCCCACCTTGAGATGCTTGCTGATGGCTTCTCATGACCTGGTCCTCATCCCCACCTTGAGATGCTTGGTGGTGGATTCTCATGACCTGGTTTCCTCTCTCAGATGCCTCAGAGGTAAAGTACTTAAGAATGTGGTTTCCTTTTCCCTCCCAGCAACTGACCCTCTCCACAGCCTTGGCCGAAGTTTATATGCCATACATTCCATTTTTTAAAATTTCTTTTTGGCCCCTTTTTTCCCCTATATTCTAAGTTTTAAGCACCTCAAACCTTCTCTTTTTTCTGTCAGGGCTAATTGATGGCATTATCAAGTTGTGTCAGAATATGCGGTCTTTTAACTGGGGGGAGAGAAATCTTAGAAAAAAAAGGAAAGGGGGGTGCAAAAATGTTCTTTTCCCTTACAGCTGCAGCAAAACAGACACTGCTCTGCATTGTAAAGTCAGTTCTGATAAGGTGAAGGACATTTCAACAAATATCCATGTCATGTTCCTGTCATGAGAGAAGACCTGTGTAAAAATGTAAAGTTTCATTTTGTGATTATAAAACTATTTTTGACAGTGTTATTTGTACAGAAAAAGTCTTTTAAGATACCCAGTCTGCAAAAATTATTCCTTTGCACTGTGAATTATGACCTTTAATGCCTAAAATCTATGCAATTTTGATTGATTATCTTAATCAATTATTTGCTTCCCTGGAAGTAATATTTACACTGACATCCCTATTTCCTAAAAAAGAGAAATACTTTGTTGAGTGAGAAGAAGAGCTTTGTAATTTCTACCTTCTACCTGTATGCATAAAGTTTATAATGTCATGATCCTGTTGGAGTGCTTATTCAAACCAAGAGTTGAGACTCCAACTCATTTAAAATTCTGTATTAATTTCTAATTGTTGTTAAGCTATATCTTTTACATTATGTTTTAGTGGTTGCCCTAGGCATTATAATACACATCTCCCAATCTACGTAGAGGTAATTTTGTACCACTTAACATAAAATATAGAAACCTTAAAACTGTATATGTCCAAAAACCACCCCACCATTTTTTATGCTGCAGTCATTGCACATATATCTACATACATTGAAAAGTCACAAGACAATACTATAACTTTTGCTTTAATCAACCTTATGTACTTTAAATAAATTAAGAGAAAAAATATCTGATGTTTATCCAGATATTTACCATTTCCAATGCTCTTCCATCCTCCCAGTAGATCTTGAGTTTCTATCCAGCCTCATTTTCTTTCTACCTTGAGAACTTACTTGGCATTTCTTGTGGTGCAGGCTACAACACATTCTTTTCATTTTATTTTATCTGAAAATGTCTATTTTTCCTGCATTCTTGAAAAATGTTTTCAATAGATGTAGAACTGTGTATTAACAATCTTTCTTCATCTCAGCTCTTCCAAGGTATTGTTCCACTGTCTTCTGGCCTCCAGGGTTTCTCATGAGAAGTCAGTGCTCACTCAAATGTTCTCCTGTATGTCACATGTTGATTTGATCTGGCTGCTTTCACTAGTTTCTCCTTACCTTTGGTTTTCAACAGTTCGGCTGTAATGTGCGTAGCTGTGATTTTCTTGTACTTATCCTACTTAGACTTGTTGTGCTTCTCAAATCTGTACCCCTTCCAACAAATTTGGGAAGTTTTTGGTGATTTTCTTCAAATATTTTTTCTCCCCATTCTCTCTCTCTTCCTTCTGTGATCCCATATATGTATAATTTGAATTTTTTTTTTTTTTTAAAGATGACCCATCAGGGGATCTTAACCCTTGACTCGGTGTTGTCAGCACCACGCTCTCCCAAGTGAGCCACGGGCCGGCCCTAATCTTTTGATATTGATATTTCTCCACGGTTCCTTATTTATTTATTTATTTATTTATTTATTTATTTATTTATTGTTATTTTTTTGCGTGTAGCTGGCTGGTATGGGGATCCGAACGCTTGACATTGGTACAACAGAAGCTCATTTTAAAAATCTTATTCCCTCTGTTCTTCAAATTGAATAACTTATATCATCCCATCTTAAAATTTCTCCTTTTTTCTGTTATCTCCATTTGCTGTTAATCCCATCCAGTGACTTTTAAAATTTCCTATATTGTATTCTTCACTTTGATAATTTGCATTTGGTTATTTTTTAACAGTTCCTTTCTTTCTTTCTTTCTTTTCTTTTTCTTTTTCTTTTTTTTTTTTTTTTTTTGTTGTTGTTGGCTGGCCAGTATGAGGAATAATTTCTATTTTTATGCTGAAATTTCCTGTGTTTTTATTTTTATGAACATATTTTCTTTTATGTTTTTTGTGTCTTTTCCATCCATGGTTATAATCACTGCTTTAAAAATCCTTGTCTGCTAATTTCAACATCTGGGTGCTCTTGAGGTCAGTTCCCATTGATTATCTTTTTCCCTTGAGAATTGATCACTTTTTCTGTTTCTTCATATGTCAAGTAATTTTAGACTGTATACTGTTATGAATATGTTTTAAACACTCTGAATTCCATTATAATCTAGACAATGTTAATATTTTTGTTTGTTTTAGCAGGGACGTAACTTGGCTGGAATCAAATGTAAAGTCTCCTACCCCCAAACCTTTACCTCCCACCTTCAAAGTAGATTGCAGCTCAAACCTCAGTTTCTTCAGCCTTAGCTGAGCTACTTGGAGTCTGCCCTGCGCGTGCATACATGGTTCAGAGCTCATTCAGACATTTGGGCAGTTTACACATGGACTTTGGGGCTACTCCTCTCTGTCTCTCTCCTTTCTAGGAATTTTACCCCCATTATCCAGCAGCTATTTTTGACCAAATTGTTTCTTCTGGTTATTCAGGGTAGTAAGACTTTGTTTTTCTTTCTTTTTTGCTTTCTTTTTTTGTTTTTTCAATCATAGTTTTGGCTGCCCTGCACAGCACTGATTAGGACCTGCCTTCAGTCTATACTCACAAACCGGGAAATTCACCAGTGATACTCTCATTTTCCACGTATTAACACCTTTCCTGTATCTGCCTGCTCTGCCAGTTCTCCAGTGCCTTCACGACATTGTTTTCTATATTTTCCCCAGAGTTTATAGTTATTCTGTGGTAGAGTTATTCAGCCATACTGGAAGTGGAGATCCTTCTTCGCCTCATTTAAATGAACAATGCAAATGGTCTCATCTGAGAGTTGGTAAAGCTGAGGCCAGAAGAGAAAAGATCATGGTGTATTCCAGAATGGGCAGGGAGAGCAATCTCAGCTTTGATTTTAAAAACTCGGGTTGGAGATTTTTAGAATTTTGAAACAGACTGGCTCCTATGCAGATCCTCTGTTTTGCGCATTAGTAAATTTGGGATAGTATTAGTAAATAGTCAACGTTCATTAAGTGTTTACTAGGTCCAGTGCTAAGCCCATCAAATGCATGATCTCTTTTAATGCTCAAGACAATTCAATGAGATTTGATTGCTTTTATTGGGAGATTTTGCAGAGAAGGAGACTGAAGTTTAGTGAAGTTAAGGCCAAGGTGACAGAGTTACTTGCATAATTAGTGAATAATAATAATAACAATGGCTCATATTTATTGAACTATTATTATATTGTAAATTATAAACTAGGTGCTCTGTATATGTTATCTCATTTAACATATGGTACAACCCTGTGACGTAAGAACTGTTATTATACCATCACCTTTTCAGAAGGACAAATGGAGACTAAAAAAGTCTAACTAATTTGCCCAAAGTCATGGAACTTGCAAGTGATCAACCTGAGACTTGAACCTGAGCAGGTTATCTCCAAACCCATCTGCTTTGTCTCTATGCCATAATGCCTTCTTGCTATGATAAAACATCTGAAAAGATCTATCACCCTATAGGTCCTCTACAGAGGCAAGTTCCCTTCCTCTTAGTAAATACTGGATTGGATCTAACAGAATCCACAAGGTTGTGGGCTTCTCTGGCACGTGCACGTGGGTGGTACCCAGTGAATATCTGTGGGGTCTGAATCAGCCCAAGAGCCCATTTCCGTCCATAAATCAGGCACCCCAGCCTACAATGCAAATGAGGAAATCTTTCTAAGTGGGGATAAGCTACAATAAACTGCAGAGTTTCCCTCATCCTGATTTTCACTTCATGTTTTGGATGCTGCAGGCTGTGTGAGCAGAGATCCCAGTCTCTGGCCAGGCAGCTGTCCTGCCTCCAAGCATTGTGATGAACCACTTCCAGACCATTCTGACTCAGGTCCGGATGCTACTCTCCAGCCATCAGCCGAGCCAGGTGCAGGCCCTCTTGGACAACCTGCTGGAGGAAGAGCTTCTCTCCAAGGAGTACTACTGTGCCCTGCTCTGTGAGCCTGATGGCGAGGCTCTGGCCAGGAAGATCTCTTTGACCCTGCTGGAGAAAGGAGACTTGGATTTGGCCCTGGACTTGGCCTTGGAGAGAGGCCCCAGCCACAGGGACCATGGTGGTAAGTTGACATCCCTTTTACTCAAGAAGCAATGACCAGCTACAGAGAGTTCAAGGATTTTCCCTCTTCTCTGAAAGGGATGTCAATGGGAGGCAGACTAGAAAGGAATCAGGATGTCTGGTGACCTGGCAGGAGCAACAAGGACTTGAGAAACTCATTCTCTGTTGCTGGGTTGCCAGAGGCTTACAGTGTGCTGCCCGCATTGCTTAGAAAACCATCCTGGTGCATGCAGCCAAATGCTCACTTGGTTCACTCCCTGAGCCCCAGAGATATGCCAGCCCTGGGGTACACAGAGGGACAGATTAACTCCTGCCTTCCAGGGACTCACAGTCTGGTGGGAAGATGGATGCAGGCACAGTGTGGGTCAAAAATAGAGAAATGGGGTGCGGTAGAAAGGAGGAGCCAGACAAAGAGCTGGAGAGCCGAGGACAACATGTGTGCACATGTGTGCATGTGTGTGTGTCTGTGTGACAGAGAGAGACAGAAACAGAGAGACAAGCTGAAAGAGAGTGAGAAAGGGAGATACAGACATAGAAAGAAACAGAGAGACCGACAGAGACTGGGAGAAGAAGGAAGAAAGGGAAAACCGGATGGAGGAAGAGATAGAAGGAAAAGGTGGAAGGAAAGAAAGAGAGAACATTTTACAAAGAGTTTCTTTCCAATTACAAAGAGGTTCTCCCTTTGTTGCAATGTTACAACTTTCTAAAGACACATGTTCTGTCTCCTTCTCAATGCAAGTCTGTGTATTTTTTCTGATTTTATGACTTGGGATCATAAATTCTAGCCTTTCTTGGTCCCATTATGGTTTCAGAGTAACTTGGAAACTTGAGATAATAACAGTGAATCACATTTATTGAGTATTTACTGTGCCAGGCACTGCCTAAGCACAGTCCAGTACCCTTTTACTTAGTTCTCCCATCCACACTCCATCTCCATCCATTCTTATTTAACACATAAAGAAGAAAACAGAGACTTCTCAAAGCTGTCCCAGGTCCCCAGGTGGGAAGTGGTGAAGGCTGGATTTGAAGACAATCTTTTATCCTCAACATGGTCTAGAGGAGATAAAAATACCTTTTGATGGCCTTGCCTTAGGCACCAGGGCCATGCTGGTATTCTTCAACTCTTCTGCCAAGACATGAGTTTATATGAGATCGGCTCTTGTGGCTATATTTTTGCCCAGGTAGTTTCTTTTTTTTTTAATTTATTTTTTTTTTATTGAATCAAAATTGATTATACATATTTTGGTGGTTCAACATTGAGATATGTTGATCAAATCAATATTACTAGCATATATATTGCTACAAATCATAATTATTCTTTATGCCCCTTGTCTAATCTCTCCCCGTCCCCCTCTCCTTCCCCCCACCCCCTCTAATTACCCTAGATTTCTTCTCTCCTTCTGAAAGAATAATGGTTACTCTGTTGATTTGTTGCCTAGATGATCTGTCCAATTTGCCGGTGTAGTTTCCATCCTCTCTTGGACACATCTTTCATTCTGTCACTCCTAACAGACACCCGGGGGGAGGGACATCTTAACCACCCAAATCATCTCCCTTGGCTTCCCAACAGGGGTGCAAGCTGCCAGTGTGGTCTAGACCGGGGTATAGATGCCTACCTGGGGAGGTCAGAGACTTCCTATCTCCCTGACAAAACCCCCACCCCCACCCCCCGCCGCAACTGCCTAACACCTCAACCCCTCCCTTCCCCTCTTTCTGAGAGTACTGGTTCCTGTTATTTAACTCTGTTTCCTCCCTGGGGATGTAATATTTATTTCTGATCCCATGTGACTACAGAAAGTGGAACTGGGCTCAGGGTGGTGTATTCAGAGAGCCGGGAGACAGAGCCAGACAAATCACTTCCTTTCCCTCATCCCTCTTCTGGCTTCCAGGCCAGCCCCCCTGCAGGGCTGCGAGGATGGACCCAGGACAGCAGGCAGTTGTGCTGCTGTAGGGCAAGGAAGGGGCAGCAGCCTTCAGAAGGGAAGAAAGAGAATGGGGAAAGAGAGTTGCATGGTTTGTAAATAAAGGGCACTGGCTTTAGTTTCGGTGGAGGTTCAGAAAAGGAAATCATCAGTGTGGGGTTTTGGTAACCCTCCTTCTCAACCACCCTATAATGATCTTGGTCCTCCATGGGTCTAAACGCTGCACTGGCTCCCTGTGTCACTGAGAGGAAAAGCTTAATCTGCACAAATGGCCCACAGAGCCCTTCTCAGTCTGACCCTCAACACTCTGCTCTCATTCCCAACTTCTCCCTGCCTTGCTCATCTGCATCTGCCATGTTGGCAACCTCTTGATCCTTGGACACACGTGGCATATTCTCTGCCTCAGGACCTTTGCATGTGCTGATCCCTCCACCTGGAGCAAGCTTCTCCAGGTATCCTCTTGGCCAACCTCCTAAAATCCTTCAACTCTTTGCTCAGATGTCACCTTGTCAGCAAAACCTATCCTGCCCATCCCGTTTAGAATTGCAACCCCCCCTCCACATTCTGAGCCCTCTCCCTGGGTTGACATTTTTTTCACCTTCTGTATATTTACTTTTGTGTTGTGTATGTTGTTTATTACTAGACCTGCCCATGGGAAAATAAGCTTTACATGGACATGAATCTGTTTTGATCACAATGCATCCCAAACGCCTAGCACAGTGCTTGAGCACAGGGTGGGTGCAAAAGATATGTTTGTTGAATGTTAAATGGATGGGTGGATAGAAGGGTGGGTGCATGGATGGATAGATGGATCATTCATGCACTACCATGATTCATTCCCACTTCGTGAATGAGTAAACTGAGGCATAGGACAGTTAAGTGATTTTTCTCAGGTCATAGCCTGGGAAGGGGGCTGTTGGGTGTCACGAGTCCAGGTGTGTTGTAACACTTTCTGCTTGGCTTCCTCTTCTAAACAACTCATGAGGATATAGTAAATCTATTAAAAATAGGTTGACAATCTTCAAACTGAAACTAGCCTGATGATTCAGAAGGCACCTCCAGATATTGCAGTAACTTAGTTGCAATTGTGCAGAAAACCCTCTTCTGGCGATGTGACCTTGGGAGTTTGGCTCTATGCTACACAGAGCACCATGTGTGCATCCAGCCCCAGGAAAACTTGGGTGAGGCCGAGTCAAGGTCCTTGAACTGAAGGAACTCGGTAGCCTCAATGGAAAATCAAAGCAAACATTCAGGCAGCCATCGGTTAACAGTGAATGAAACACCTGGAAGGGCAGTCAGAAGCCAGAGAAGGGAGAGATAGCATGGGTGGTGATGGGAGAAGCACCAGGCTGGGACAAGGCCATGCTCTGCTACTCACAAACCATGTGACGCTGGCCACACAATTGGACCACTCTGAACCTCAGTTTCTTTTTTTTTTTAAAGATGACCAGTAAGGGGATCTTAACCCTTGACTTGGTGTTGTCAGCACCACGCTCTCCCAAGTGAGTCAATCGGCCATCCCTATATAGGGATCCGAACCCGTGGCCTTGGTGTTATCAGCACCACGCTCTCCCACGTGAGCCATGGGCCGGCCATTGAACCTCAGATTCTTCTTCTCTAAAATGGGAATGATGATCTACATCTCCCAGGGCTAGAGTGAGGGTTAAATGAGATGATAGCAGGAAAACTATCCAAGGCAGCATCTGGCATTAGGTAGCACTGAATAAACATCAGACGACTCTAAGGAAGGTAACATGAGGAGAATTGAATGGGGAAATAAACCAGGGGTTTGAAGTGCTGAGAACACAATCATTTCTGCAGGCTCATTGCGGAACCCAAATAATATCTAGATACTTACTCCACGCAAGACACAGTGCTGGATACTAGGGTGTGTGCGCATCTGAGAAATTTGTCAATGCAGGCCCCGCTCTCAGGTTGTCACATTGAATAAGCACATGGGCCGTGCCCTCAAATAGTCTGAGTGCCAGTCCTGGCTCCCTGATTCCAAGAGGTATGACTTTGAGTGCTTCACAGAACCCCTCTGGGCCTCAGTTTTCCCATCTGTAAAATGGAGGTGATAATAGTACCCAGAGTCGCTGTCCTAAGGGTTCGGGGACATCATCCAATGTAAGACACATACATTCCTGGCAAGAGGAAGCTGGTGCTGACTCAACTGCCTCGAGGCTGGCATTTGAGACACTGCAAGCCCACTGTGAGTAGGATGACCAGAGGTGAAGACAGACCCAGCAGCCTCAGGTTTGCAGTAGAATAAGAGGCGTGGCAGGAGGGGGGCTCTTTTGCATACTCTCTCAGAGGCTGTAGGACACTCCTGTCAGGGTTTTATATTTTATTATTTTCTTTTGCTGTACGTTGTTATTTTTGTTCTGTTTTCGTGATGTGATATTTTGGTCCATGAGGACTCTGTTCGTGGAACCATAGAACAAAGGCTCCTCTAGGATGTCACTTGATTTACTGGAAAGAGAGGGTCCCAGCACAGGCTGCTAAGCCCGCTTCCTCCTGCTTAGGATGAGAGAAATCAGAGCTGTGGCCAGCCAGAGAGGAGAGAGGCTACCACCTTCCTCTTTCCAGGCTTCCTTCCCCAAGACCAGCCCCGGCTCTGATCTGGGGCCTCTCCTTTGCCTCCTGGAGGGAGCTGTGTTGGCGGGGAGGTTGCTCATCCTTTCACCTGCTTCTTGGTCAGTTAGAACCACAGCACCTCCACCCCCAAGAGCCGCAGCAGGAAAAACACCTGCCCTCGGAAGTTGGCACTTCCCCACGGGTTTTCCCCGGCCAGCCTGTCCCAACCCAGCTTGTCCCAACCCAGCTTGTCTCCAACCTGACCCAACCAGGGGCGGTTTCTCTCCTCTGTTGCTGTTACCTTGAGTGGCTCACCTGTGTCCTTACTTAACTGTTTACTTATTTTTCCAGCCACCTGCCCACCCACCAACGTGCCTGCCCTCAAGTTCACCTGGTCTATCTACCCACCTATACCTATCTACCTCCCAATTTGTCAGTTTATATCTACTATCTACTTAAACAATGGTACTTCAAAAGTTTGTGGACAAAATGGAATTAAAAGATCGTACAAATCCTTCCATGAACTTTTTGAAGACCTCTCATATTTATCTACTCACTTCTCTTCATCCATTTCTCTCTTTACCTAATCACCTAAATATTTGTGTATCAGCTTACTTATCTGCCTTCCTACCACCTAATCTATGTGTATATCTACCCACCAATAGGCCTAAATTCTCATACACTTACCGCTCCTACTTACTTACCTACTTTGGACACGTATCAGTTTTATCCTACCTATTCACCTATCTCTCTATTTACTGATTTCTTTCCTATCTCATCTCCTTCCTCCCCTCCTTGCTAGTCATTTTTTAGCACCTGCTACCATGGTGGTCACCAAAAAGCATAAGACGAGGCATTAACATAACCTACTAGGGAAGGACTCTTCATCCATCTGGAACTTGAAGTTGCTTTGGCCGTTCCAATCCCAAACTCCACGCATCTATTCAAATAGCCTTGGAATAGCATGTCTTTTACATGCTCAGCTCTGTGTTAGGCATGGAACAGGTATAAGAAAATGAAAGACCTGATCCCAGATATGAACAGCTCTATGATCAAGTCAGAATTAGCAGGGACTGTACTTACAAAACAGGAAGTTGACAATTTATTGCCAAATATTGTAACAAGTTTTGTAACATTGAGCAAAACAGAGAATTGTTGTTAGCTGGAAGGGTGAGGAATGCAGAAATGTGGGCCTTGAAGGATGGCTAAACTATGGACCAACAGGGAGAAGGTGGGAGAGGGGTCCTAGGAGGGAATCCTGCATGAGCGGAGACATGAAGGACAGGTAGGGTTGAGTTGAGTCTGTTTGGGATGAGTCTGCAGCAAGGACGGCAAGTTTTCTGGAATGCTCATCTTTACTTAGAAGATCCAGTACCTCACCATCTCCTGCCCCTGGGATTTGGCAGGGGATCCCAGAATGGCAGCTTTAACAATGTCTCTGCTGGTTGCTAGTGGTCTCTGTCATACTAGATCTTGACTTGAGACAAAGAAATTTGGATCCCAGGGCAAGGCTGGCTTCAACAATGCCAAGAGGGCCCCTTAGGACAGAAGTGACATTATCTCAATCAGACCTGGCCTCAGAAGAATAATCTCCACCTCTGGGAGAGTCTTTAAGAGAAATATGAGCAAGAAAGCAGATGGTTTTTTTTTTTTTTTTTTTTTTTTTTTTTTGTCGTTTTTTCGTGACCGGCACTCAGCCAGTGAGTGCACTGGTCAGTCCTATATAGGATCCGAACCCGCGGCGGGAGCGTCGCCGAGCTCCCAGCGCAGCACTCTACCAAGTGCGCCACGGGCTCGGCCCGAAAGCAGATGTTTTAACAGACAGAAAGCCTAGGGTGTCTTAACGCCCCCCTCCCCACTCCTTGCCCCCATTCACTCAGTCCTGGAGGTTATTAAAGTGTCTCTGAGCCATGCCACCCCCTCTCTCACTGTCTCTCCATTCCCACTTGTCTCTGCTGAAATTCAGGCTCTGATCGGCTCCTGGCTGGGTAGCACAGCCACTCAGCTCTACCTCTCTGCTCCAGTCCCTCCGTGTGCTACTGTGCAGCCTCTGTCATCAGCCAGACACCCATCTGGTACATGCCACCATTGACATAGGCATGATCCGATTTGGGTTTTGTGGAGCTGGGATCTAGAGAGGGTCAGGGAGGATGTAGAGAGACCAGGTAGCAGGTGGCTGCTGTCATCCAGGTGAGAGACGTGACAGTGTCCAAGCGGGTGTAGCCCAGGCCTGGCTGACTAATTCTAAGCTCTGCCCTGACACAAAGCTGCCTTGGCCATGGGACTGGGTGTCAGAGGTAAAGGGTATAAGATCCAGCTGCCTCTGGGAATAAAAAGGAGCCCCTCAGATATGGCCTCAAGACAGCTGAGCAGCCAGGGGTACCTCTCCCTTGGCACCAGATCATGGTAGAATGGGACTTCTTTTAATTCCATCACATCTGTTTTGTTAGCCTAACAAAGCAAGGATCTGTTTCAAACTGACTCTTAGCATTTCTCTTTTGTCTTCCCACTTCTCCCTTGTACTTCTGAAAGCAGTCACTGCTTCAAAAATAATCTCCACACAAAGACAGGCATCATCTGCATTTCACTCATGGGGAAACTGAGGCGCGCAGAAGGGAAGCAAGGGGTCCAAGCTCACACGCCTCCTGGTAACAGCCTGCTTTTCAGTCTTCCAGCCCAGTGCCCTTCAGTAGAAATGCAAGAGGCATGGAAATCATTGTCTCCCAAACTTCATTCATTTAGGTACCACTCTCACAATTTTTGCCTTTCTGTGAACCATGTCTATCTACTATGATTTATTTGACAGTTTTTTTTTTCCAAATCACTCACATTTCCTGCTCAACTTTATTTTCAAAAGAAACTTTATGTCCCACCCTAAAGGAAAAAGACTGTCAAAACAGAAGGTAGCTATTAAATAGGAAGGCAGAACAGTGGTATTAGATTCTCGCCAGATACTGTTGACTACTGAAGGCTCTGAGGCTGGAGGGCTGCTCTCTGGGAAACTGGGAGATCACGCACCAGAAGAGGTGTTAAAGACATATTAGCACCACCCTGAGACTTTCTCCTTGATGCCATCAGGCGGATGAGCAGAGACTTGAAAAGGCACTGATTTTGTCTCTGTGCGAGTCAACATTATTTAGTACCACAGCTGTGTGTCACCTCAAACCATCTGGATATAACATATTTGGGTTAACATGTTCATGTGTAATTTATGTCTTTAGCCTAATATTTTAGAATAAAAATGATGGGAGGGCCACTCATGATCTGCAATTTGATGTGGGGTAGGGGCAATAGGAGTGGAGGGTAGAAAGTCTGCTGATCCCCAACAGAGGCTCTCAGCTTATGGCATTTGTGGGCCCCTAATACTGTCCCCATCCTGCAGAGGATGGAAGATACTAGCAGCTGGCACCAGTGTGGTCCCATTGCAGTGGTTGTTTCAGAATGTTAGAGTGTTTAAGGTCCCCCCAACAGACAATCTTCTGTGGTCAACCAATTTGATCCTCATTAAGGAACCGAAAGTAACATTGGAGGCATGGTGAGGTCTTAAGGGAGCGTGGACAAATTAGAGGGTTCCAGATACAAGAAATCTGACTGGCTTGGGGGCCACCTTGCAGGGCAAGAGTTTTCAGCTAGTCCCTTGCTTGCTTCCTTTGCATGTTGGCTTAGCTTGGCGGGCTCCTGACTGGTGTAGGGAGACAGGCTAGTGATGAGGCTGTCTGCTTCTGAGCTGGGCATCCAAAGGAATTTGCGGGGAGGCTGAGGGCACCAGGAGGGGTTGCCAGACTCGGGGAGCTGCTGCCACGCTGAGCTTCCCACACCATGCGTTGCCTGGCTCCACGCCCTGTGGGATCCTACCCATCAGAGCCCCAAGGTAAATTTTTAAAAAAATTTTAAAGGCCAGGTGGAAGAAGTTGGGGCTGAGAATGCAATATAATTTAGAGTGAGGTCTTGGCTGGTCTCCATCATTTCAGATAAACAGAGACACTGCTCTGAATTGGGGGATAGTGTGGGAAGAGGGATCCGTGTCCCGCTGGGGCAGGCTGTTAGAAAAAGTGAAGCAATTGTCTATTTCCCTCCACTCGAGGGACAGCCAGGTGCCTGGAATGTGAGAGGGCTTTATCAGCACTGAAGGGTTCTAGAAGTCAGACGTTCAGGGGGTGTGTCCTTAGCTCTCGGCACTGCTGGTCTGGCTCGGCCAACTGCAAGGTGCTCTCAATGCCAGGTCTGTCTTTGGGTAAATACTGAGGGGTGCCTCTGTAGGATGCGACCTCTGCCAGACCCCACCACGTCACTGGGGAAGGAAGGAAACCAAAACTGGAGTCAGCACTGTGGTGTAGGTGGTGAGCCCCAGGCAGCTGGTGTGAGCTGGTCACCTGGGCAGATGCTGTCCCCCTCCCCAGATTCCAGGTGGTATTGTTTGAGAAGGAGTGGGGGACAGGGGACAGATGGTGAGAGAGGAGCATAGGGCAGACATCTGGCACCAGCTCTGAAGGCAGCACGACAGTTTTGACTCCCAGCTGCACAGTTGGCTGGGTGGGATGTGATCCTGAACAATTTGCTAACCTTCTCTGAGTCTCAGTTTCCCTCAGCTGTAAAATGGGCTAAGGGAAGACTGTGTGATAGGGTCATGGTGAGGGATCAAGGGGTCTAGCATAGTGCCTGGTACATTGTAGGAACTGAATATCATCATAGGAGCCCAAAGTTATTGATGTTGCTGTTGTGTGGTTGAAAAGGTGGGACCCCTTTTCTTAGACTCCTCTGAAATGTATGGCTTACTCTGAACTCAGAGTCTGATGACGTTTGCCATTTCCGTTGGATGCAGAATATTTGAGGGGAAGAGAAAAGTCAGAGATCACCTTGACTCATTCCCTCAGTTTCAGATGAGGAAATCTGGGAAGTGGAAGTGACCTCCCCAAGGTCCCATGCCCTGGACAGAGCAGGGGTCCAGGACCTCTGGAGGAAGGAGGGAACTACTACCAACAGGGGGCGTGGTGATGAGAACACCAGGTTACCAAAGCTGGATTTCCGTCCAGTGAAGGGCCCTCAGGGGTTTTCTCTTCCTCCCAAGTGGGTAGCACCTGAGGAGTGAATGGCTGGGCGAGCTCATCTCCGGTCTCTGCGCCCTGCAGGGGTGGTTGCCACTTTCGCGCTTCGGCTGAGCTGCAGAGAAACAGAGGACCACCCGGGGTGGGATGAGCTCCTTGCAAGCCAGGGCTTGCAGATCACCTGCCTGAGGACGCGCTGGCTCCTGGCTTGGAACCCTCCCCCGAAGCGGGGGCTGGCGGTGGCGAGGAAACGGCTGGACGCGGGGACCTCGGGGGGCGCCCAGGAGAGTTGAGATGCGACGGGAACGCTTCTGAGAAAGCACGTGGTGGGTGTAGCAGCGGGAGGCGTGGGTGCCTACCTACTCGCCAGCTTCGGCCCAAGGCCCGTGGTGCAGAGAGAAAGTGAAAGGGGAAAAGAGCGGCCGCAGGGGTGGAGGTGTGGTGGCAAGGGGACGGACCCGCCCCAGACTAGCTGCAGCCCCAGAGCTGGCGGGAGGAACAGGCCACCGCAGCGCGCGGGAACCCCGGGAATAGCGGTAGGTGACCAAGATCCCCTCTGCAGCCCCTAACTTCGGGTTGGGAATCGAGGCTCAGAGACTGGCGGCTACTTGCCCGAGGTCACACAGCAAGGCTGGGAGGAGGGGGACAGGAAATGAGCAGAATATAGACCCGGGAAACTCCTCGTTTCCAGCAGCCGTGAAACGACTCCACGCAGGAAACTGGAGCGGGGAACCCGAGCTTGGCTGCTGTGCCCAGAGCGCCGGGGCCGAGGGGAGGCAGCGGGGAAAACCGGGCGGGAGCGTCTGCAGAGAGGCCGAGACGCAGACGGGCGCGCGGCCAGTCCTCAGCAGACTCCGCGCCCTGGATCCTGTAGAGGCGCGCGGAGGGGGACACGGGCCTTCCCTACACGCGACACCTTGGCCCAGGGCCGCCCTTCTCTGAGCCACAGTTTCCCTGTTGGGTCATATTCCCGTTCTGACTTTGAAGTCTAGGTTCGGGGCACTCCAGGTGAGGGCCGTTGCTCAGGAAGGCGATAAGGAGCTCAGCCAGAGGACTGAAGAAATCCTCACCTCTCTTTGACCATCTTGGGGTGCATAAGGAGGGAGTCTTCCTCAGAACGGACTTTGACCTCAGACTGATCTACCTTGCTTTGGGGTCCTAAGCCACGCCTTCTAAGGAGACTAAGGAGCCACGAAAGGGGGGGAGGGGTCTCCCTGGGATCCCAGAAAGCTAGAGTTGGAGTCACCGTGCCTAGTTGCCTAGTTTTGTCTGGGATCCTTAAAACCCACAGTCCTGAGTCCCATCGCCCCTCTCCACACCCGATGACACAGGAAAAGAGGCAGAAACCTAGGAGTCCCCAGCGCCCTCCCCCCATCCCCACCCCAATCGCAGCCAGGAGTTCCTAACTTTGGCAGGAAGCTTTCCCTCTATTCATACCCCCACCCCCCATATTTATCCCCAGTCAGGTTAAGGAAATTGATGCTTCCTCCTCTTGGGCCCGGTGGAAACAAAGGTGGGGGGAGAGGGGCAGCTAATCATCACCTGCCTAACTCCTGGCTGCCCTAGGTGAGTACCTGGTCTCCAGGAATCTCCGAATGTGGGCGGAAGGGTGCTCAGAGATGACTGAGCCCGGGGGTCCTGGGCTTCCCACTCGTGGGAATCACCTGGGAGAAGGTCTGGTGCATGGGTTTCCAGGCCCTGCCCCCAGACGCCGTTGGCCACGCCTGGGACCGGGACTCCGAGCCTGCACATTGAACCCTCCATCCCAGGTGACTCCCATGTCAGTGATCCAAAGGTCCGGCGGGGCACTGAGAGGCAGTGATGTGATGTGTCTAACCCCTTCGCCCTCTTCATGTTGCAAAACCTCAGGCGAAACTGAGTTCCGAGCTTTGTTTCGTTTTTGCTGGAGGTTGACACGGGTTCTTATACTTTTCAGATTCTTCTGAACCCAAGAAGAAGGTCTCTGATTTCGTATGTCAGAATCTTTCACAGCGTTCTAACGCTTGCTAATATTTCTTTTAACAAAGGGATAGAGAAGCTGACGTTATTTGAATAACATTGTTTTGTTTTGTTTGGTTTGGTTTTGGGTTTGTTTGTTTTTGTTTTTTTGTTTTCAATGACAAGTGATACTGCTGGGATTTTTTCCATTGGAGGTAGCAATAAAAGATTTTCTTTTTGTAAAATTGTGTTTTATATAACACAAAATTTACCATTTTAACCACTTTTCCACTGTACAATTCAATGGCATTAAGTACATCTAAAATGTTGTGCGACCACCACCATCACCAATCTCCAGAATTTTTTCATCATCCCAAGCTGCACCTCTGTTCTCATTAACCATTAACTCTTCATTCACCCCTCCCCCAGCCCCTGGGAACCTCTATTCTACTTCCTGTTTCTATGAATTTGTCTACTCTAGGGACCTCGTGTAAGTGGAATCGTGTAATATTTGTCTTTTTGTGCCTGGCTTCTTTCACTTAGTGTAAAGACTTCAGTGTTCATTTATGTTTAGCATGGATCAGAATGTAATTCCCTTTTCTGGCTGACTAATATTCTAATGTATGGATATCTCACATTTGGTTTATTCATTCCTCTGTTGATGGATACTTGGGTTGTTTCTGTCTTTCAACTATTGTGAGTAATGCTGTTACAAACGTTGATGTACAAGTATCTGTTTGATTCCTGATTTCAATTCTAGAGAGCTTTCTTTTAAAATAATTATATTTAAGTTTCTTTAAAAAGTTAAAGAAAATACTAAAATTATAGAACGGGTTGTATGCAGATATGACAAAAAACTGTTAGTTGGCAGATGAATGCCTCTAGTTTGGGAGACTCTAGGTTAGAGGAAAGACCTGGAAGCTATTATCAAATCTAGTCTGAGGGGCTGGGGGATACTAGATCAAAGGTATGGCAGCAGAGGGTAGCTGAGAGCCTGCTGGAAGGAAAAAATAAGAATTGGGGAAGTGTCCAATCTGGGTTCTGGGGTTTCCAGCTGGGGAGAGGTGGAAGGGTTGCAGAAACGAAGGGTGTGGAAGATTTAGTGGAGGGAAGCAGAACTGTAGACTTCGTGGTGTTAAAGAGAAACCACGCAAGCTAAGGGGCTATGTCTTCCTGGCAAGTGGAAACTCACACGACCTTGGAAATAAAACCTATCTTATTGGTCACAATCACTATAGGGCAAATGCATGGTAGTGGTGGTGGGGACATGAGGGAGGATGCTTATTTAAAAATACAGATTCCTGGGCCCAGCCCCAGACCCACTGAATAAAACTGCTGAGATTGAGGCCCTGGATGCTGTGGGTAATTCTCATTCACAGCCAAGCTTGCCAACTGCTGGACTCTGTTGTCAGATCCTGGCAGGCAGGGCTAGCACACGACTCATCTCGGGGACTCCAGCAGCCAGCAGAGGGCCTGACACCGTGTTAGGTTGAGCTCGGGGGCATCTGTGGGGATGGTGTTAGGGCTGGACTTTGGGGCCTGTCTTTGCTAACTGCAGCCACAAGACCTTCATTCCCCACCATCACCCCCTCCCAGCACCCAGGTCAGCTTCCCTTACAAGAAAAACTTGTTAGATTCCTTTCTAGGCCACTGATCACCTGGAGCTGGGAGACCCAGGCAACCTGGGGAAGGGCTCTTATCCCAACCTTGCATTCTAGACAAGGGCTGAAGGCACCCCTCGTCCCCTGGCAGTTTGTCCCCTCTTACAGCTTGTCTCCTCCGTTCTCATCCTGGGACCACCAAGCCCCTCACCCCAAATACCTTTGCCATTTATTGGCACATGCACAAGCTGGAGTTGTCTCATTTGAGTTCCAAGATCTTCCGAGTTGTTCTGAGGCAGGCGTCCTCGATTGGGGTCCAGAGAAGATAGGTGGCCTTGCCTGCGGCTTCAGAAGTGTCCTCTGCAGTATCTTTTGTGGGGTTCTGTATGATTTCCAGGCCCCTCTTGGAGAAACACAGAACCAAGTTGTCTTAGGTCACATTCCCTGGGAAGCCAATTTGGAGATGGGGATTTGCACACAGGAGGTTTATTGGGGGGTGTTCACAGGAGGGAACACTGGGGGCAAAGGGAGGGAAGCAGAGTAGGGCAGAGAGAGGAGTTGGGCTGCGATGTGGTCACAGCAGAGGTCTCAGCCAATCCCATGGGGAGTGTTGACACTGGGATGACTTTCAGGACTGTCCCAAAGGGAGTCAGACACCAGACCTTTGCACCCCTCGTGGGCCAGTCATTGTATGTCGGCTACCCCTGCAGAAGGGGTGTGACTTTGAACTATTCCCAGGTAGGCTGAGCTGTGAGCTGTGAGCTGCAGGGTGGGTGGGCTGTCCTGCAAGGTTGATCTGGGCAACACACCGCATCATCCACTACACAAGCAGAAATTGTCAAATTAGAGCATACATGGCAGCAGGGGCCTAAACTGTCACCTGGAGTTATGGTGTTCAGGTTTCTCTCTCTTTTTATTTTTTAATAATAAGTATATTCTAAGGTGTTGTTGGGGGGTAGGGAGGCTGTGTGTGGCTGGCCCATGGCTGGTTCTGTCGCTGGCCTGGTTGTAGAGGCGGGCATGGGGGTGGGGTTAGGGCTGAGGAGCTCGGTGTCCATCTCGGGACTCTGTGGGTTTTTTGTTTTGTTTTTTTTAGGACTTTATTTTCTTAGAAGTTTTAGGTTCACAGCAATATGGAGTGGAAGATACAGAGACTTCCCTCACACCCCCTGCCCCACACTCACACAGCTCTCACCCTCCTGCACCAGACCAGTGCATTTGTTCCAGTGGATGAACCTCCTTTGACACATCACGATCCCCCAAAGCCTATAGTTAACATTAGGATTCACGCTTGGTGCTGTACATTCTATGGGTTTGGACCCCTGTGTGATGACATGTATCCACCATCACAGTATCATACAGAGTAGTTTCACTGCCCTAAAAATCCGCTATGCTCCACCTGTCCATCCCTCCCTCCCCCTAACCCCCGGCAACCACTGATCTTTTTACTGTCTCCATAGTTTTGCCTTTCCCAGAATGTCAGTCATGTAGTTGGAATCATGCAGTCTGTAGCCTTTACAGATCGGCTTCTTTCACCTAGTGGAGTTGCATTTAAACTGTATTTTGTGCCACCCCTTTTGGGGAAAAGAGGTTCTGGGCCCCCCAATCCCTATTAACTGAACAGCTGTACTACCTTCACCTGTTCAGGGATGTGGAATCCCTGTAACATTTGAAAGCCGCTGCTCTTGTGTGACCCTCTTATTTAACAGATGAGAGCTCTGGGGATCAGAGAGGGGAGCGGGCTTGCCCAGAGTCACACAGCAGGGCAGGGCCCAGATCTCAAGTCTCGTGACTCCCTGAGTTGACCCTGTCCCAGCAGGCTGTTATAAACTCAGCCGTTTCCATAGCTATGGCAGTCCTGCTCTATTGCCATGCCTTTAACTGATGAGAAGCCCTGTGGCCAGGATTCAAGCCACCTTGCTCCCATTTTTGGCTTTCCTGCTCTAGGGACACTTTGTCTTGCCACAGGCTAGTTGCTTCAAGCCCAGAAGGGCTGGCACCTGAGATGCAAGCCGAGATTCTTGAGGGTGTTAGAACTGGGGAGGGCAAGTTTGGTGCCAGTTGAAAGCAACTCTTTGCCTCCCATCATTCCCAGACAGCGTCTTTCTTTCTTAATCACCTGCCAGTCTGAGCTGGCACCAAGCTGGAACTTAGTTTCTGCAGGTCCTCTCTGTCCCATTTTCCTGAGACTCCTACACTGGGCAAGCAGAGAGCAGACCAGAGAGCCAGCGGCTCCCTCCCTCGCAGATGGCGCCATCTCCAAGTACAGCACATTCTCGACTCCTCCCTGGGACTGTGGGCTCCCAGGCACAGACCGGCCCATCCCCAGACAGCCTGTGGGGTGGCAGGAGCACAGCTTTGTTCCTTTTAGAGCACCTAAGGGTGCCAGGCTCTATGCAGACCCTGTTGGTGAGCCCCAGAGGTACCTACCCCACCCTATGAAGCCACTTTCATTTTGGTTTTTTGGTTTTTTTCTTGTAAACTTCAGGAGTCTCTAAACTGCATAGCTCAGTTCACAGAACACACTGTGACCTTTGGTCCACACAGTGCATCTCTCTTCATTACATAATATCCCTTTCCCCCCATCTCTTTCCCCCTTTCTGGTCACCCATTCTAATGCATTTAAGGTGTGTATTGTTCTTACAAAACATGTGCTCCTTTTTTTATGTGCATGTGTGTTACTCTGCACATGTGGAATTGGGCTATAAGAGCTCATCCTGTTTCTTACTTTTTTACTCTGCATTATGTTATTAAGATCCACCTGCATTGCTCCGTGTACATCTGGTCTGTACCTTCAAATCACTACATTGTTTTCCATGGATTACAGTGGCTACTATCTACCTGTCCCCTCTCCTAGTGATGGACACCCAGGTGGCCTCCAACTCCTTGTCACCACAAATGACACAGCAGTGAGCCTCCTGAAATGGGTCTCCAGGTGGAGTTGTGGGACCCAAGAACTAAATTGCTGGGTTGTAGGATCTATGGTCCTTAAGTATTCAAGTGATGCCAGGTTTTTCCCTGGAGTAGCCACACCAGTCTACATTCCCACCACCCCTGTGTGACCAACACTTGGCATTTCCCAGCTTTCTAATCTTTGCCAGTTGTATTGTGTCAAGTGACACATTGCTGTTTTAATTTTGGAGCTTACACCTACTGGATATGTCACTTTAGGTAATTCACAGCAAACCAATTAGATAGGCACTATGCCAACAAAATGCAGTAGATTCTACAACTCAGAGAGGCTGGGTAACTTACACGAGGTCACACAGTTAGTGAGGAATGGCGATTTGAACCCAGAGCCTGCACTCTTTTTTTTTTTTTTTTTTTTGACCGGTAAGGGGATCGCAACCCTCAGCATGGTGTGGTCCCCACCACGCTCAGTCAGTGAGAGCACCGGCCATCCCTATATAGGATCCGAACCCACGGCCTCAGTGCTACCAGCGCCGCACTCTCCCGAGTGAGCCACGGGGCCGGCCCGAGCCTGCACTCTTAATCGCTATACTATTATTATCAAGTTTTATCTCTCTTATAAAATATCATCTGGGTCTACATTGCAAGCTTCTTGGCAGGGACTGTTTTAATCCTCTTTGAGGTCCCTGGAGAACTGAACTCAGTGACTTTCTTGTAGGAGATGCTCAGTAAATCATTGTTTTGGAGGGAGAAAGTGAGAGACGTTTGTTATACTTTATCTGGAGGACGACAGGTACAAGAGGAAAAGGGGGACTTGTTTGATCCGTGATCCCCATGAAGATGCTGTTTGGGGGCTGCTCATGGTAGATAAATGACCCTGGGCTCCTGGCTTCCACCACCCTCTGGCCTCCAGAAACTGCTTGTCATGAGGCTGGGGAGGAAAGGAAAAGGGGAAGGTTGACACTAAAGAAACAGAATCCCCAAATGCCTCAGCTGAATGGGCTCCCACACCCAGTTGGTCAAACTCAGGCTAGAGGTGTAAAGAAATGCACTCAAGATCAAAGGCAGAGCTGGAACTCAAGCCATGTCTCTGGACACGCAGTGCAGAAATTCTCCCCTTACTTCTTCTGGAGGAGATGTTCATGGTCAACAAATAGGGAAGTATTCCTTCTCATGCTCTTTTACTACAATGCATAGCAGTGCTGGAAGATTTGGAATAGCAAAAGACCCCGTTTCTCCCTCACAGCCCTCCTGAGGCCCTAGAGGATGTACTCCCTTTTCTGGGAAAAATGCAGCTGGTAAACTGAGACTAACCTCAGTGTCATCCTCTGTAAAATGGATATAACAAGACTAATGTCCCAGAATCGCTTGACAATTGAAACAAATTAGTAAATATAGGGCATCTAGCACAGCCCAGACACAAAAGAACCTCCCCAGCAGAGATGGAATATTATGTTGGCACACAGAACAGCTGCGTAAATTGATCATCAAGTTGCTTAGGTCTGAGACAGAACATTCTGGCAACATGACTTCCTTCAGAGGAGAGAGACATGAATTTTTATTTTGGAAGTCTGTTTAGTACACACCATCTCTCAAAACCTGTGGTACAGTGTGAAGTGGGGATGGAAACAACCCCCAAAAGGGACTTTTGGTGGCAAAAAGATTAGGAACATTTTCTCAAGTTTGACTTTAAAGGTGGTAGCCTTAGGCGAAGGGCAGTTTCAAAGAGGATCTTCTAAAAATATTGCCCATTTACCAAAAAGACACAGACCACTCCCCTGCTGTAGGCCAGACAGCCCCTCAAAAGGAGGAATCTTGTTGCCACCCACGCCTTCCCTCCCGGGGTGAGGGCACCTCCCCAGGGCGGCAGAGAGCCAAGAGCTATTCTAAAAGGCAGCAGAATAAGCTGAGGCTTTGGAATCAGGCAGTTGGTTCAAATCCCAGCTTTCATTTCGGGGCTTACATCTTAGGACCACTTACTGGATATGTCACTTTAGGCAAGTCGCAGCAACCCACTGAGGTAGACACTATGCCAACAATGCAGTAGATTCTACAGCTCAGAGAGGCTGGGTAACTTACAAGACGATTAGTTTGTGTGAACCAGAACTCATTTCTCCAAGCCTGTTTCTTCATCTGAAAAACAGAAATACAAAAACTAAAGCATAAGTTAAGCCAAATGGGATAATGTCTATAGATCATGTCATTTGATGCCTGGTACTCCATGGGCACCTATGAGTCCTAGTGATGCATCTTTGCTATGGATTGAGAGAGCCTGCCATGTACAGGAAAGTGCTAGAAGCTGGAGCTAGGTGAGCTGGGCAGACAAGGTCCCTGCTCTCCCTGAACTCTGACTTTTGTGATCTGCCCTGTGCTGGGGCAGCTGAAGGGACTGTCTCCTCTGCAGTGGGGTGATCAGGAACATCTCTGCCCCCAGCTCCCTCCAGAATTGCAGGTGAGGAAAAGAATCCAACTGAGGGGGGGGCCTGCTAAGCGTCTATAGACTCAGGAAACATGGCTCTGGGGACACCAGGAGGTCCCAGGCCAAAATCCAAGTAGATCATGGCATAAATGCGAGGCAGCTGTGGTATCGTGGGGAGATCTAGTCTGGGAGATTATAGTCTCAGGCCTGAGCTTCAGCTCTGATGACCCCTAATGTAATAAGTTTCCTTTGACTGTGGGCCTGCCGTGTGCTGGGCACCCCACACAGAGCCCTGCTTGGGCTTTTTGATGGTCCTGCAGGGTGGACTTCATTCACCAGATCTAATGATGAGACAACTGATACTCAGAGAGGTTAAGTGACTTGCCTAAGGCTTCACAGCCAAGATTTAAACTCAAGCTCCCAGACCACTTGATCTTGGACAAGTCTGAGGCATTTAAGCCTCCTTCTCTGTCAAATGAGCATAATACTCCATCCTGACTTCTCCCCAGAGTTCTTTGGGAACTCAGTTGTGGCGATGGAGGTGGAAGTCCACTGTGGTCTGCAAAACCCAGTCACCCAAGAGGAAGTGCTTAAGGTGCAGACTTCTGTCTTAGGGAGGTGCTAAGGTATGCATTGGGGGCTGCTGAGAGTAGAATCTTCTGCTCCAGCTTGAGCCAATGATGTAGAAATCAGGCCCTTGAGTGACTTTTCAGTAGTGGTGATGGGGAATGGCACAGACATTCCAAGTCGCACTGCTGGCTGTGGGGGCTTATGGGGTCTGTGTGGTCTCCTTATGCAAAATAACAGAAAGCTTGGCTTCAGAAAGTGATGACTCAGGAGGGAATAAAAGAGAAAGGTTCCCTTTGTCAACCTCATAGAGGTAAGAAGTAAACTTGTAATAATAATGGCCATCAGGCCTGCTGTACTCATCATGTGTGTGTTGGGTTCTGCCCTAAGCTACCATTATCGAGCGCTTACTGGTTGCCAATCACCTTTCTAAGGGCTCTGTGTGAATTAACTCACCTAATCCTTATGAGTTACCAATTATTATTAGTCCCATTTTACAGGTGAGGAAACTGAGGCTCCAAGTGGTTTAAAAAATGAACTTGCCTAAGTCACAGTACGGGTGGTCTCAGGGTCAGGCAATTTGATGCCAAAGCTCATGCGAGTTGCCTTCTTTTTTGCAGTGTATTTCTCTGAGTGTTTAATCACATTTGGCGATGTTGTCCAAAGTTTGAAGCTGAGCCCAGCAACGAGTGAGGCTGGGCTAAACTTTTGCAAGCTCTTCCCCACTGTCTATCCCATCATTGCCCATCTCTGATAGGACCTGGTCCCTTTTCTTGGGCCTCGATATGATAGGGGTATTCATTTGAATGGAAACAGTTGATCGGAAGGAAAGAGCACTGGATTGGGAGTCTTATGCTGGCCCTGTGAGAAAACTGCGAGTTTCACTAACTCACCCAAAGTCACATGTCTCATTCATGGAATTGCTGGGATCAGTCCAGAGCTATTGTCACTAGATCTCACTGCCTCAAAGAAGAGACAGATCTTTGCAATGCAGGCTCTCAATAAATAACAGAGGTTGAATGGGAGGCAGACAGCAGGCAGGATTCATGGAGGCTTCTCTCACCACCCTGGAGAAAACAGCAGATTTCCTGCCTGCCTCCCCGATCAAGGTGTTGGGAGAGGTGACCCTCCTCTCTCACCTCCCAGCCTTGGCCCAAGAAAAGGGTGGTGGCCCCATCTTTTACTTCTGCTTCCTCCAGTCATGGCTGGCTGGGCTGTGGCTGCAACCCTGTTATGTTTGGGTTTCTGTGGCCCCCACCCAACTCATTACAAACAGGCAGTCCCAGCCAGGGCTGTAGGTTGGACTGGAAAGTTCATTCTCTGTGATATCCAGGCTCTGTGCTGAGATTCCCTATAGGTGGCGAGGGTTGCTGATGAGTGAAAGCACAGGAGTCTCTGGAAAGTGGTGGTGAGTTGGGTGCATGTTTTCTCATGGCCTCACCCTCCTGCCACCCTTCCCTGCTTCAGCTCTGTTCTCATCTGGGCCCAGCACGGGACAGTCACGAGGATCTTCTGGCTTCAGGGCCAGGTCTCCTCTCACCTCCTCCATGAAGCTTGCTCTGATTCCTTCCAGCCTCTGTCTGCATCCCATGAGTGGTGGGTTGAATGGTGGTCCCCCAAAAGATATGGTCATATCAAATCCCTGGACCCTGTCTGTGTGACCTGATTTAGAAAGAGTCTTTGCAGATGTAATTAAGGCCCTGGAAATAAGATCATCCTGAATTATACAGGTGAGTCCTAAATCCAATGATAAGTGTCCTTAAAAGATAAATAGGCAGAAGGAGATTTGAGATGCAAAGAGGAGGTGACATGACCATCGAGGCAGAGATGAGAGTGATGCAGCCACATGACCACAAGTTAAGGATTACCAAGAATTTCCAGGAGCTGGAAGAGGCAAGCAAAGATTCTCCCACAGAGCCTCCAGAGGACGTGTGGTCCTGTTGATATCTTGATTTTGAACTTGTGGCCTCCAGAGCTGCTAGAGAATAAAGTTCCGTTGTTTTAAGCTGGTTGGTGGAGCTTTGTTATAGCAGCCCTAGGAAATGAACATACCATGGAATCATAGACGACCTGAGTCAGGGGGCAGGGCAGGGGAGCCACACAGACGAGGCTCCAAAGTGGCTTTCCCCAGCAAGAGCTGCATGATCTCAGGAAGTTGCTCAACCTCTCTGAGCCTCAAGTTCCTCATCTGCAGAATGGAGACAATAATGCCTACCTTCCAGGATTTGTTTTGTTTTAATAGCTTAATGGAGATATAATTCACATATCATATGATTCACCCATGTGCAACTCAATTGTCTTTTTGGAATATTCACAGATGTGTGCAACCACCCCAACAGTCAATTTTAGAACATTTCATCATCTCTCCCGAAAGAAACCCCATACTCATCAGCAGTGGCTCCCCACTTTCCCTAAAAAACCTCCCCCAGCCCTAGGCAACCACTAATCTACTTTCTATCTCTACAGATTTGCCTGTTCTGGATATTTCTTTTAAATGGAATCATACAATATGTAGCCCTTTGTGTTTGGCTTCTTTCACCTATTGTAATGTTTTCATGGTTCATGCATGGTAGCATGTATCAGTGCTTTTGTTTATCCATTCATCTGTTGGTGGCCATTCAGGTCAATTCTGTGTTTTGGCTATTATGAATTATGCTTCTAGGAACATCTGCGTGCAAGTTTCTGTGTGGATATGTCTAGGATTGTTTTAAAGATTAAATGAGATAGTATCTAAAGTTCTTCATATATCTTTCAACAAATGATGATGAGGGAAGCTCAGAGAGAATCTACCCAGACTCCTTTGATTTACATATTAGGAAACTGAGGCATGGAGAGGAGCAGAGACTTGCTCAAGGTCACCCAGGTAGTACAGCATTGCAGTTAAATGCAGGTCCTTGAGTCAGACTGCCTGGGTTCAAATCTAGGTTCCATTTAGACCTGGGTTTCCTTACAAAAATAACTTCACCTCTCTGAGCCTTGGTTTCCTCACATATAAAATGAGGATAGTAATAGTACCTGCCTTACATGGTTGTTGATGTGAGGATTAAACATGCCAGCCTAGGGCTGGTTGGTTAGAGTGCAGTGTTATAACACCAAGGTCAAGAGTTCAAATCTCCATACTGGCCAGCCACCAAAAAAAAAAGCATAAAAAAATCCGTAGGTATTCTATAAATCTTAGCTCTTATTTGGCAGCACCAAATGTGGAATTCACGTCTTCTGCCTCTCCAGTGTGAGATCGCTTGAATCCACACTTCCCCAATACCCTTTTCTGTCTCATAGACATTTTCCTAGTGTGACTGGAGGAAGGAAGCCTGGCTTTCTCTCCCCATTGTCCTGAGCCCATAAGAGGTGTTGAACAAGCATCTATGTCCTCTGCCTTTGGTCCCCCCCCCCCCCCCGGCACCCGTGCTCCCCAGCAGGGAAATGTTGTAGGTGTTAACTCTCTTTCTCTTTCCAACACCCCGTGAAATCACCAGGTGTGTCTTCCCTTCCAGGAAGGGAACAGCGTGCTGCCATGGAATTGGGGCCTCTAGAAGGCGGGTACCTGGAGCTTCTCAACAGCAATGCTGACCCCTTGCACCTCTACCACTTCTATGACCAGATGGACCTGGCTGGGGAAGAAGAGATCGAGCTCTGCTCAGGTGAGTTCCCTCCCTCTGGCCTCTCCCCTTCCCTCCCCACCCCTCAGCGGTCTGTAGAGACGACCAGCAACCCCAGGGGAAGAAGTACTGGTCAAGGAGCCTCGGTCAGCACCACGGATAGCGCCCACCCGGGCCTGATGCTCCCTCCTGACAGGGGCTGTCTCCTAGCCCTGCCCGCTTCCCTCTCCTTCCCCACCAGTCCTCTCCCCAGATCTTTCCTACTTTATGTAAGGGACTTTTCCTCCCAGAGCCCGACACGGACACCATCAACTGCGACCAGTTCAGCAGGCTGTTGTGTGATATGGAAGATGATGAGGAGACCAGGGAGGCTTACGCCAGTATCGGTGAGGAAGCATCCTGAACCCAGAAATAGGACAGCTGAGCCATTTGCCATGAGCCATAGCAGGCCCTTCCCTCTGAAATCATGGCAAAAGGGATGCAGAGCAAGGGCTGGAAGAACGGAAATTCCAGGAAAGAGGGGAAGTGGAGACCCTTCACTAATGAGCACCAGGCAAACAAAATCTCACTTTTATTTACATCCTCTACCTCTATTTGTATACTTTTTTCTGTTTCTTGCTTTTCTTTTCTTCCTTCCCACAAAGCCCATACCATATACCCTTTTCTCTCTTCCTCCCCAGCTCCTGAGCCAAACTATTCTAGTATCTGTAATACCTACCATTCACAGCATGTTAATTGCCATACACACATTATCACCTTGAATTCTCACAACAACAAAGGAAGTGCATATTATTAGTATCTCCCTTTTACAGATGAGGAAGTTGAGGTTTTGAGAGGTGAAGCAACCTACCTAAGGCTGCATTAGAGATGACAATGGGCAGGTGTCAAATTCTAACCTAGGTCTTTCTCATTTCAAAGTTCCTAATTTTGACTACAAAAAGGAAAGTGTCTGAGGTTTGGAAGTTTGCTAAGGCTTAGGTTGAGAAGCTGGCATGCAGCTTTAAAAAGAGCTACAGCTTTCAGTAAGGGCAGAATTCTTTGGATAAGTGTTGCTGTTGCTGCTGGTGGTGGTGGGGTTTTTTGGGGGGGTGGGGAGAGCAAGTGGGGTAGAGGATTCCTCCCCACCAGCATAACCCTGCCTTATACAGAGCCTTTTATCAATTAGAAAAATGTGCCCCTTCTTCTGGAGGATGCAGCCCCCACCAGAAAGTAACAGCTTGGCTAGCAAAGAGCAGGCTGGATTCCTGCCCCCATCTGCCCATCTTGGCTGGGAACCTTTGTACATTGAACAACCTGCACAAATGTCTTTAGTGACCCTTTTCCTGGCAACCCAGGAACCACATCACTTGGCAGGTCTGTGTTAGGTGCAAATGTGGCCAAGTTTCCCCCAGAGCACAGTTAACCCAACATCACACAAAAGCAGAAAATGGAGAGGAGCAGTAATTATGTGTGTGTTAGAAATTACAGAACCTAAAGCCTGCCTGCTTCTTTCCCTTCCTGGGAATTTATTTAGGGAAGCAGAAGTATTTGGGACTGAGGAAATTTACATTTCTTCTCAACTGGAGGGATAATTAAGGGTTTGTGTATCACTTAGCTTTTGGGGGCTTTTTTCTTTCTGGTATCCACACAGGAAGTGGAAGCTGCCTAAGCAATTGGGGTGGGGCAGCTTCACCAAAGCCTGTTCCTCGAGTCTGTGGGTTTTCCCTGTGCTGCTAGCAGGCTAAGCCCTTGCCTGGGCAAGCAGTCATTTGACACATCCTAAAATATTATCTTGACTTCCATGTGTAGGATAATAATCACAGCTGCCTCATGGGATGGTTAGGAAGATTGGATAAGTAACTGTGTGCAAAGTATTTAGAAAAGGAATTTGCACAGAATAAGCACTCAGTAGGTGTTAGTCACCACCCCACAACCACCACCATCATTATCAGCATCATCATTATTGCCATTATTTTATTTCTCAGTTCAGAAGTTTTCCATGGCTCCCATTGCCTATGAATCAAGTCCTAACTTTCTGCAGCGTGAAACTTCTACCGCAGTCACATTTCTCTCAGACCCTAAAAACTTTTGTTCACTCTGTCACCACGATCTAGAAAGCCCTCCACTCTCCTCCTCTCAAACTCTGCCCCATCTTTCAAGGCCTGGCTCCAAGATCCTTTCCTCTGGGAAGCCCTCCCTAATTGCCCCGTTCTAGTACACACTCTTTCCTCTGACCTCTTGCCATGATAACTGTCTTCTTATGGTCCTCAAGCCATGTACCAGTTCGTATAACTAACCACCATTTATTGAGTGCCTACTGTGTACTGGCTTTTGTGTTGGATGCTTTAAGTGCAGAGCCTTGAATCATCACCATCCATCCCTGGGTTGCAGGTGTTATTCATTCTCTTTACACAGATAAGGAAATGAGGGCCCAGAGAGGTTAAGTAACTGGACCAAGGTTGCACAGCTGGCAGGGCTAGTGGAGAGTAGAGGTGGAATTCGAACTCAAACCCTGTGCCAACTCTGCCTCTCTGCCTTGCATTACTTTATAGTGGTAGGTAAGTTTTCACGGATACATACCTCATGTCTTGAATTAGATTAACAGCCCATGAAGGTCAATGTTCATTCATTCACTTGATCATTTATTCATTCAGCAAACATTTATTGAGCCTCCACTGTGTGCCAGGTCCACAGCTCCCTGGTGCCTAGCCCAAGGCCTGGTACACAGTAGGCCTTCAGGAAGACCTTGTTGATTGACTGTGCTTTTCCTTGTCTGGGCAGCGGAACTGGACCAGTATGTGTTTCAGGATTCCCTGATGGAGGGCTTGAGCAAAGACATTTTCAGTAAGTTGGAAGAGGGGAGGGGTCCTGGATCAGCCTGCCTCTCCTTCCTTGTTGCTTGGGGAGCCCCATGTACCTGATGACCACCCCTCGATGGTGGTCAGGTCCCTCTCCCAATGTAAGACAACAGAGGCTTGCTTTGGGCCTCCATTGATTGTGCAAGTCGGTCTCTGTTTTTCTCCAAAGTTGAACACATAGGATCAGAGGAAGTGATCGGCGAGCATGTGGAGGTGCTGGAGGAAGCGGGGCAGAAAAGTCAGAAAAGACGTGAGTGAGCCCCTCCCTGGCCCAACCTAGCCTTGCTGGAGACCTGGCCCTTCCTCAGCTCCAAAGCCTGCTGTGGCTCCCAGTCGCTTTCCAGGTTAAGTCCTGTCTGCCTCGCCTGGGTTTGGAGGCCCCCAATGCCTCTCTCCTCACCACTGCCCACTGTGACCCAGCAAGGAAACAGATGGCCCGGGTGTAAAGGGCCACTCTTCCGGTGGGTTTCTGTCCCTGACTATTTTGATTGCCAGTCCCAAAAAGACCTTCCAGTTCTGGCTTTCTTTCATCCCTAGTGGTCACTACTGTATTTGAGGAAGGTCTCTTCAAGCGCAGGTTCTGACATCAGTAAGAACTGGGTTTGAATCCTGGATCTGCTATTTATGGTCTGTGAGACCTGGCCGAGTACCTGCACCTCTGAGTCTCTTCCCATTCTCCCTGCCTCCTTAGAATGTCCTCAGGTGGCAGTCAATGGGAGTTTTTAAACCAGATCATTTCACTGCCCTGATAACCCACCAATGCCCACAAAATACATACATACCACAAGGCCTGCATGATCTGACCTTTCCCACCACCTCAAACTCACCATGAGCCACCATGCTCCAGCCACGTTGGCTCCTTTCCACTCCTGTAATCCATGTGCCCTTTTCAGCCTGAGGGCCTTTGCACCTGCTGTTCTGTCTACCTGGAACACCCTTCCCCCAGGTCTTCCCATGGCTGGCCCCTTTGAATCTTTTAGATCTTGGCTAAAATGTCACCTCTTCCTGGAAGCCTTCCCTGACCACCCTTCTACATAGATTAGCCCATTTATTTTCACTTTCTTTGTGTCTTTCCTAGCACCTTTGCACTGTGGCAGTCTGGACTTATTTTCTTTATTGCCTTTTGCCTAGTTCTCCCTCTGTGAAGACAAGAACCTTGTCTTTCCCACTCATCACTGCTTTGCCAGCATCTAGCACAGTGCCCTGGTATGCAGTAGCACCTTGATAAATATCTGCTGAATGAAAATACCTGTAAAATGGGCATAACCGGGGACTGGACCGTGGCTCACTTGGGAGAGTGTGGTGCTGATAACACCTAGGCCACGGGTTCAGATCTCTATATAGGGATGGCCGGCTAGCTCAATTGAAAGAGAATGATGCTGACAACACCAAGTCAAGGGTTAAGATCCCCTTGGTGGTCATCTTTAAAAAAAAAAATGGGCATAACCATTAATTGAGTGCTTACTATGTGCCAGACTATGTGGAAGCCTGTACCAATTTATTTATTTTCGAGCAGGTGAATCAGAAACATGGCATAAAAATTCAAAAAACGCAAAGAATATTCAGCGAAAAAAATCTCTCTCCTACTCCTGTACCCTAGTCCCTCAGTTTCCCTTCCTGAAAGCAACCTATCTTACCAGCTTCCTTTTTGCCTCATCAAAAATATTCTATTCATCTATAAGCCAGATCCTTTAAAAAAATTTTTTTTCCATACAATGGCCACATTTTATCTACACTGTTCTGCACTTCAATTTCTACATTTAACATGTCTGGGAGGTCATTTCCATATTACTTATGGAGAAGACATGGACCTATCTCCAGGGGCTTTTTTTTTTTTCTTCTTCTTCTTTTTTGTTTTCATGTAATAAATATTTTCCCCAACATTTTAGTATGAATATTTTTAACATAGTAAAGGTGCAGAAATGACACAGTGCACACCCATAAATCCACTACTTAGATTCTGCAATTAATGTTTGGCTCTATTTGCCTAATCATATCTCTCTATATGTCCATCCCTCTATCCAGCCCCCATCCATAATTTTGTTGCTGGTACACATCAAAGTCAATTGCAGACAGCAGTACCCTTCCTATGTATGCTACAGCTTGCCTGTTCCTTTTTAGATGCACAGTGTTTCATTGAGTGGATGAACCATAATTTGTTTAATCAGCCCCTTGCTAAGGAACACAAGGGTTTTTTATGCATTGATGCGCTAAGTGTTGATACTCACTCACTGATTTCCAATATACAGAAGTGACATAGGAGCCACCAACCCCATTTCACAGATGAGAGATCAAAGGCTCGGAGAGGCTGTGTTGCAAAGGCACACAGCTAGAAAGGGATTCAAAATCAAATTGTTTTGCTTTGATACAACCTGTGTCATGTCGCCTTTATGGTTCTGCCTTTTTCACTGACTCACTGCCCGAGCTTCGAGCTGGTGTTTGGGCTCAAGCCAAGGAGAAGGGACTGAATGGTTAGAGGAAGACAAGGGACTAGGATCCCAAGGCCACTTCCCCACCCTTTAAGGCAAGGCCATATGGCTGCTGGGGTCGATGAGCCCCTCTTGGCTTTGGACACCCCTTCCCTGGGGCAACTGACCATGGTGTTCTCTCTGCAGCTTTCCCAGAGGAGCTTGCCATGGACCTGAAGCACAGGAAGCTAGGTGAGCACAGAAGGTGGGCCCAGAGATATTCCGAGGCAGGGAAGCTGGGGTCTCCTCAGGTGTGTACAGAATCTAGCATTGAAAGCTGAGGCTCAGAGAGGTGAAGTCACTTGTCCAAGATCAAACAGCTGGTGAGAGGGGAAGGTGAGATTCAAACCAAGATCATGATGCTCTAACACATGCTCTGAAGCTTGAGAGCTGCCAGGAGGTTTGGCTTCTCCTAAAAGCTCCCCAACACCCATTCTTCGTTCCTCTGAGTCAGAGCTGAGACCCACCCCCCTGCCTGGTTTCACTGCCCCTCCATGCCACACTTCTCCTTTCAGCGTGCAATCTTGGAGGATCAGCCAATCACCCATTGCCCTCCCACCCTCCTTAGAGCTCCCATGGCTCAGTGAGCACCTCCCCCAAGCTTCTCCCACCAGATGCTTCCGCCCCTCCCTTCCTCTCCACCCCTGCCCCCATGTTGTTACTGCAAAGGTAGAGAGACCAGCCCCTGTGTGGAGAACAGACTGAGGAATAAAAGCCTGATGGAGGAAGCCTAGGACCCACCTTCAGAAAGTTCTAATCTGATGGTGGAGACAGGGGCCCTGCCCATGAAGACCCTTTCCAGGATGATGGAGAAGTGGTCCCTGTCCTCAGGGAGCTCCGGATCTGATGGGACAGACAGGGTCTTACTTTCCAAGACTCCCAATCTGATGGGAGGGACAGAAGCTCTGCCCTTGAAGATCTCAGGATGAAGGGGTCCCTGTTCTCAGGGAGTCCCAGTCTGATGAGGGAGGCAAATCCCTCCCATCTTCTGTCTCTCTATTAAGTGGAGGAGATTAAACCCCTGCCCCAAGTCTGCTTGCACACAGGTGCACAGTATAGCCCCTGCCCTTCCTTGGGCAGAGCCTGAGTGCTTGGGGCTTCTTCAGGTCCCCCAAGGGGTTCAATGAATGGTTGTGGAGGGTGGGAGGGGCCTGGAGCCAACTGCCTATCCATAGGTTCTGTTCTGCCCCTTGCTCTCTGTGTGGGGCCTCAAGGGTCCTGCTCAGGGAAGCTCTTGGGACCTGGTCACAAGGAGAGGGCTGGCATGGGGGTGCTGCCTGGCACAGAGCAGTTGTTGATCAACCCAGCTGCAGCCAGGGCTGAGAAGAGGACAGGCGTTTCCTTTAACTGCCAGAAGAGAGACCCACACCACTCCCAGAGCCCTCCCCACCTCAGGCAGGCCCCTCTAGGCGCCCAGATCGCCCCCAGCCTCTCACCAAGCCCCTTTCCCCACAGCTGAGCCCCCTGCTGCACCCATGGTGACTGGCAGTTTCCTGGTGGGGCCAGCGAGCAACTGCTCTGCCCTCCCCTGCCCTCCACCACCCGCTCTGTTCAGCCAGGAGCCAGCATCCGGCCAGACCTGCCTGGAGGAAACCGTTCAAGTGCCTGGTATGTTAGGGGGCCAGGAGAGGGTGGGTTTCCGACTCCTGGGAGGTGGCTGAGGAGTTGGCAGTAAGGCAGGGACTGCCAAGAACAGGAACCTCCCTGCCATCAGCGTCACTCACCTCCATCCCAGCCAGTTTCGTCCTCAGGATCTCCATTGGCTCAGCCCCTGCCAGAGAACATGCCTTGGAGGGAAACATCCCAGGGGGGCCTAGGAGAGAGCCTCTACGCATTAGGAAACTCACCCACCAGCCCTGTTCATTCACCAACTCTTCATGGAGCACCTTCTGTACACAGCCACTCTGTGCCAGGTGCTAGGGACACCACCATGGGAAAGACAGACACAGCTGCTGCTCTCAGGGAAATTAGAGCCCTTTAGGAGGTCAACCATTAATCAGAGAATCACAAACAGAATCACAGATGTAGTTGCTATAGAAGATCTCACCTCCCTGCCTTTGTATCTCTCAGTGCCGCCCTCCACTTTCTCGCTGAGCTGCCTGAATCTGCCGGCTGGGCACATCCAGTTCATCCCCACTCTCCCCACTCTGCCCCAGGGGATCTGGCAAATCTCAGGGGCTGGGACAGAGGTCTCCAGTATATTCATCTACCATGGTGAGTGTGTGAGGCCTGGCCACCTGACCACCTCTCCCTCCTACCTGACTATTCCCGGACCCCATGCTCCACGCATCCCAGGCATCTGGCAGTTGTGGCCCTGCACCTTCTTGTAATCCTTCCTCCCCAGCATGCCTTTCTCTGTCCCCATTTCCCAAAAATCAAAGCAGAGGAGCAGAGTTCCCTGCAGTGTTCTGGGTGTGTGACAGAGTGGCTGTGTAGCCATCTGTATGTCATTTTCCCCTCTGACCCTCAGTTTTTTCTTCTTTTTTTTAAAAAAAAAAACATTGTTTTATTTTTCAAGTACAACATTGATACATGCTCATTAACAAGCCAAACAATAAGAGGTGCTTACAAGAGTTAACTGAGTGTCTCCCTCTTTCTTTCAGTATACCGATGTGAACAGTTTGGTGTGCATCCTTGCACAGCTCTCTCTGATTTGTTTCCTGATCAGTTAAATGGTGTCTGCCAATCTGCCACACTGAGGGGTTGTGAATTGCCCCAGGGAAGGCATGTTTGGGCTGTCATGGACAAAACCAGGGGATGCTCCCCCCATTCAAGTTGAGAGCATCCTTTGATGGTTGTGTGACAGTTTCCATATAACACCATAGAAAGAAGGGAGCAGTTCCTAACATCCAGGAAAATGAGTACTGACCACACAGTGGGAAGAGTAATATAGTAGCACTTGCCCTAAGCTCCATGTGAGCTGATTGTGTCCATTTCACAGATGGGGAAACCAAGGCTCCAGGAGCTAAATGTAACTCCAGAGCTCTTTTCTCAGCTTGATCCTGGGATATTTTCCTTTGGAAATTCCCCTCTCCTCTACCTGGACTTCCCAAGCTCCATAGCCTGATTGGGGTGGGGGTGCCCAAGTGGGTTCCTGGAACCTGGTTGTTCTTATACCCCTGTCCACCCCCAATGTAGGCAAGATGCCCCAGGTCAGCCAAATCCCCCCTTCCAGCGGCTCAGCTGTCCACAGCCTCCCAAAGTCCCCAGACCGGCCCGGCTCCACCAGCCCCTTTACCCCATCAGCAGCTGACCTGCCCAGCATGCCCGAACCGGCCCTGACCTCCCGTGCAAACGTGACAGGTAAGGACCCTTGGGGCCGGTGAGAGCTACTAGAAGCAGAATTGAGGCCCTGGGGCAAGGAATGGCCCCAGGCAAGGCCCACGAACAGAGCTGCCTGCAGGGTAAGGCAGGTCACATTCATGGGTAAAACAGGGCAAGGAGGGTCTCCATTGAGTGGACAGCATGATTGGCGGGGAGGGGACAGCTGGAGAATCCACATCCCACCCAAATGGGGCCACCAGCCCTCAGCTGCTTGTTATCCAGCAGGAAGCAGGCCCAGCATGGCCAGGTCTTCTGAAGCATGGATATTGTCGTTTTTAAAACATGGGTGAAAGTTTTCAAAGTTCATCTGACCAAAGGAAGACATTTTGAGTCAGATACAGCCTCGGGCCACTATCTTATAACCTCCACCTTGGGAGGCTCAGCCCATGTGGGCTCTGCCCTTGGTAGGATCTGAGGACTGCATGGCCCAGAGGGAGGGATGTCCCTGGGGGGTGCCTCTCACCCTAACTCTGACATTAGCTTCTCCTTCTCCAGAGAATGAAATCTCCCCCACCCAATGCCGGGCAGTTAAAGAGGTCTCCAGCAAGCTTCCAAAATGGCCAGGTGAGTGGGGGCAGGTCCTTCTGCCCTGGATGCTGGAGGCAGAAGCCCCAATCTGGTTTCACTTCATTCATTCACTCAACACTCATGCAATCCCTCATTGTGGCTCATTCATTCATTCATTCATAGTCACTTACTTGATGACGCCATCATCTCAGCATTCATTCCACCATTCACTCAAGTGATATTTACTGAGGACCTGTTGAGAGAATGAAAGAGGGGACAGTGGATGATTGAGTGAGTGCATGAAGGAAGAAGTCAGTGAGTCTGGGAGTGATAGAAGGTGGGAATGAAAGAATAAATAAGAGAGTGGCTAAATTAACAAGTGCTTACTTCCAGGCTCTAAGCACACTAGATACATTAAATCATTAACGTCCCAAGCAACCCTAACATTATCCTCATTTTATAGATGAGAAGACTGAGGCATAGTGGGGTGTGTAATGCACTCCAGATTACACTAGGATTTGAACCCAGACACATGGCTCTCCTGTCTAAATTCTTAACAGGAGTGGGTAAATAAACAAGCGAGAAGATGAGGGAATGAATGAATGAATGAATGACTAAGTGCCTGGGTGGCTGTATGAGGCAGCCGTGCAGACTGTGATGAATGGATGAAGAAGCTGGTGATGGCAGCAGGTCCCACCACTCATGTTCCCCACCCCAACACACCCCTCGGCCCTTGCAGAGACGGTGGAGCAGTTCTATCGCTCGCTGCAGGACAAGTACCGGGCCGAGCCCACGGGCCCAGACGGCATCCTGGTGGAGGTGGATCTGGTGAGAGCACGGCTGCAGAGGATCAGCAACAAGAGCCAGGAGAGGGAGCTGGCCACCCCAGACTGGGCAGAGCGGCAGCTGGCCCATGGGGGGCTGGCCGAGGTGCTGCTGGCTGCTCATGACCGCCGGCGGCCACGAGAGACACAAGTGATCGCTGTGCTGGGCAAGGCTGGGCAGGGGAAAAGCTGCTGGGCCCGGGCAGTGAGCAGAGCCTGGGCCTGTGGCCAGCTTCCACAGTATGACTTCACCTTCTATGTCCCCTGTCACTGCTTGGACCGCCCGGGAGATGCCTACCGCCTGCAGGATCTGCTCTTCTCCCTGGGCCCGCAGCCACTAGCGGCAGATGACAAGGTCTTCAGCCACATCTTGAGGTGGCCTGACCGTGTTCTGCTCATCCTGGATGCCTTCGAGGAGCTGGAGGCCCAGGATGGCTTTCTGCACAGCATGTGTGGACCAGTGTCCACAGAACCCTGCTCCCTCCGGGGGCTGCTGGCAGGCCTCTTCCAGCGGAAGGTGCTACGGGGCTGCACCCTGCTCCTCACGGCCCGGCCCTGGGGCCGCCTGGCCCAGAGCCTGAGCAAGGCCGATGCCATCTTTGAGATGGCTAGCTTCTCAGCTGAGCAGGCCCAGACCTACATGATGCACCACTTTGAGTGCTTGGAGGCAACTGAGAAGCAAGAGAGAGCCCTGGCACTCCTCCGAGACCGGCCGTTTCTCCTCAGTCATGGCCACAGCCCTACTTTGTGCCGGGCAGTGTGCCAGCTGTCTGTGGCCCTGCTGCAGCAGGGGGGTGAGGCCGAACTGCCCTCCACACTTACGGGACTCTACGTGGGCCTGCTAGGCCTGGCTACCCGCGATGGCCCCCCAGAGGCCCTGGTGGGTCTGGCCAAGCTGGCCTGGGAGCTGGGCCGCAGACACCAGAGTACCCTGCGGGAGGGCCAGTTCCCCTCGGTGGAAGTGAGGACGTGGGCTGAGGCCAAAGGCTTAGTGCAGCCTGTCCCGGGGATCGCAGCGGCCACAGAGGCTGAGTGGTCCTTCTCCAGCTTCCTCCTGCAATGCTTCCTGGGGGCCGTGTGGCTGGCTCTGAGCAGTGAAATCAAGGACAAGGAGCTGCTGCAGTATTTAGCACTGACCCCAAGGAAAAAGAGGCCCTATGACAACTGGCTGGAGGGAGTGCCACGCTTTCTGGCTGGACTAATCTTCCAGCCCCACGCCCGCTGCCTGGGAGCACTGGTTGGGCCAATGGCAGCTGCCTTGGTGGACAAGAAGCAGAAGGTACTCTCCAGGTACCTGAAGCGGCTGCAGCCGGGGACGCTGCGGGCAGGGCGGCTGCTGGAGCTGCTGCACTGCGCCCACGAGGCAGAGGAGGCTGGGATTTGGCAGCACGTGGTGCGGGAGCTCCCTGCCCGCCTCTCCTTCCTGGGCACCCGGCTCACACCTCCCGATGCACATGTGCTGGGCAGGGCCTTGGAGGCGGCGGGCCGAGACTTCTCCCTGGACCTCCGCAGCACTGGCATTGACCCCTCAGGACTGGGGAGCCTCGTGGGACTCAGCTGTGTCACCCGTTTCAGGTGGGGGCAGGAGGCAAGGGAAATGCCCCCTTGTGCTGGGGACCAAATGGTCTTGGTGCTAGGTCCAGTGTTTACTTTATGCAGTCTCTTTTAGTATGCACAGAATGGAGTCCCCCTAGTTTTAAGATGAGAATGCTGAGGTTCAGAGAAGGGTAGCCACTTGTCCAAAGCCACACAGCTAGTGAGTGTTAGCATCATTCTTCCAACCAATATTTGAAGGCCTGATATGTGTCAGGCACCAGGCCATATCTAGAATCTGACTGACCTGAGTACAAATTTGTTTTCTTCTCTCCATCCCCTGATCAAGCCATAGTTTTCTCATGCTTAGATTAAACCTGGGCCTCCCTGCCTCCATTCTCTCCTCTTCCACTCCACTTCATATTCAGCCACCAGAGAAATCTTCCCAGAACTTGAATCTGATCATAGTCCACTCCTGCTCATAACCCTTCTGGGATATTCCATCATCTTCAGCATAAAGTCTAAATTCTTTTATTTGGCCCATTTAAGTCCTGCAATCTGCTTGAGCAATTCAGCTTCATCTTCAGAGAATTGCTCCCACATTTCCCCAAGCTGTAAGGTCCTACACAATTGTGCCAAGACTTTAGCACTGAGCTTCCTGGCAGCCAAAGCAAGAAGGGAAACAAAAACCACTATGAGAATTTCAAGAAAGGAGGACTCAATAAGGGCTGGAATGGTCATAGAAGGCTTCCTAGAGGAGATAGAGGTTGAGCTAAGGAGGAAAGTATCTGAATAGGTAGGAGATCCCTTTGTGGAGCTGCCCCTCCATTATGGTCTAGCCCAGTCATGGTGCCTGGGTCTGAGACCCTTCCTCCACAGGGCTGCCTTGAGTGACACAGTGGGGCTATGGGAGTCCCTGCGGCAGCGTGGGGAGACCAAGCTACTCCAGGCAGTGGAGGAGAAGTTCACTATCGAGCCTTTCAAGGCCAAGTCCCTGAAGGATGTGGAAGACTTGGGCAACCTCGTGCAGACCCAGAGGTAAGGGGGAGAGAGGATGGGAGGGAGGTTGTCGAGGCCACGCAGGTTGAGGACATGTAGAACCCATTATCAAATTTGTCATTGGCCTCCTGTCCTTTGGGGCACCCCATGCCCTCCCCCTGGCCAACAACTATGCAGAATCTCTCATTGCTGTTACTACTCAAGCAGAGCTCCCAGGATTTAACACTTTGCCCCATTCAAAAATTTGCCATCATGTTCCGAATTGTTTCTCAGCTAAAGTCAACGAGAAATTCTCCCCTGCTCGAAGTGAACGAGGATGCATTCTCCATTTAGTGACAGACGGGACACCTACTGCCGTGCTTTGAGGCATTTAGGACCTGTATTGACCCCAAGTTATAGATGGCAGAGCCAAGATCCAGAGGGCAGAGGAAATTTGACCACAAGTTAACTGTCTTTCATGCATTCCTTCATCACACATTGAGCACCTACTGTGCGCTGCCTGGGATAGGTGCTGTTACATGCCTACTCTGAGGCTCTTTTCCACGGAACACACAGTCCTGAGGTTTTTCTCTTTAACAGAGGCAACAACAGCCTCAAGGAAGACAATCCTCCCAGGGAATTTTGGGCACTGGGGTGGGCATCAAGGAACTAAGAGGGGGGCTCAGAGACAGAAGAGCCTGCTCCCTGCTAACATAGCCTGTTCTCTCCAGGATAAGAAGTTCCTCGGAAGACACAGCTGGGGAACTCCCTGCTGTCCAAGACCTAAAGAAACTGGAGTTTGCGTAAGCAAAGTGGTGTATTGTCTTGGGTCCTCACAAGCTTTCTTCTCTAGCATTAGCTGGCCTTGTGCCTGCAGCATTGGAGATGGATCCCCAGAATCGTTCTTTCCTTCTTGCCCACCACTTTGGAAACCAGCTTCCAGCAGCAGGAGTGTGGCTGATCTGGGAAAGTGCTGGAGATTCTCAGATTTGAAGCTAATTGACCCATTTGCTGGGTAACAGTCCCATTCATTTGTTCAACAGACTTATCGAGCACCAACTTGAGGGACTGAGGCTGCTGTGTTCAATGAGCTTACAGTCTAGTTAGCTCCTCTCTTTAGGAGGTCAGGGGGACTTCCTAGAAGAGGTGATATCTGCATTGAAGGTTGACCAAGGATTAGGAACAAGGCAAGTGGGGAGGCCCTGTGGAGTGGAGAGTGGGGAAGGAGAAAGGCCTTGCAGGAATTGTAACTCACCCAGTGTGCCCCCCGCCCATGACCTTCCACAGGAGGATGCTGCCATGACCACCTTTTGAGTCCTTTTCCCAGCTGTGGCCAGGGACTGTAGAGCACCACTTGTGCCTGAATTTGCTCACTTCTGTGGCCAAGGAGTGGACTCCCCAGGGGGAATGCAACAGCCCTGGCCAATACCACTGTCTAAATCCCAGGTGTTTGCCCCACCTCCAGGCACTGGTTCTCAGCCCTGGCTGCATATCAGAATCATTGATGGTTTTAGTCATTGCATGCTCAGACCCCACCCAAACCCAGTGATTCAGACCAGGCTCCTGTTTAAAGGACTCCCAGGAGCTTTTCTCTTTTTTCGGTGGCTGGCCAGTATAGGGATCAAACCCTGGACCTTGGTGTTATCAGCACCACACTCTAATCAACTGAACTAACTGGCCAGCCCCCTGGAAGCTTTTGATGTGCACCTAGGGTGAACAAGCATCCCAGCTTGCCTAGGACTGTCCTGGTTTTAGCCCTGCAAGTCTCTCATCGTGGGAATCCCTTTAGTCCCAGGCAGACTGGAAAAGTTGTTCACCCTATGTGTGGCCAGGGCTGGGAGCCACCCACCGGTATGGGGCCCTGAGAGAGCAGCAATAATTATCATTATATTTAGATCTGTCTGTTAGAACATAGCTTTTCAATTTGCAAAGCACTTTTGCCTCTATTATCTCAGGTGATCTTCCTTTGAGAGTATTGTTATCATCTCCCCATTATATACATGGAGACACTAAGGGCTAGAGAGTTTAAATTGTTTGTCCAAAATCATAAAAATCAGGTCAGCCTGGCTCCAAGCTCCAACCGAGGAAAAAGCTAATCTAGTGTTTGGTCCTTGTTAGGGGTCTAGGATCATCTAACAATTAGGAAGGAATTGTTAGACACCTAATAATTATATATAATTTCACTAATCTCAGGAGCTACTCTGGGAGATGGTCATTATCTTCCCCATTTTACAGATGAGGAAACTGAGGCCCAGCAAGATTAAGGGACTTGCCCACAGTTCCCCTGCTGATCACCCATAAGCTGTCAGCTCCCCCATCACTGCTTCCCCCCACCCCCACACTGTGCCCCAGAAAAAGCCAAGCATCTATTGTTTTGAGCAGAGACAAGGTGCCACATTTGTATGGAAGCAAAAATGTTGCTGAAAAGAGGAAATGTGTGAAAGCCGTCACCTAGGACCTTTTCTGGCTCTGAATCATTTTTAGCTTAAAAAGCCCCTAGTTCAAGGTCAGAACTGTGGTCTGGGAACAGCACCATGGGGTGGAACAAACTAGAGCTGGGTGACCAGCCACCTGGAGGCCAGAAGTCCTGAGAAGTTTCTGAGGAAGGAAGGAGGAAGGAAAGGACTATTTTGGGAGTCTGCTCTGGTAGTCGCTGTGCTGTAGGCCTCATCTGCCTGTCAAATTAAGCCAATTGGCTGCTCATAACCCTGCAGGGACACCACTCATACTTCCTTGATTTGTCCTTCCCTGATTTGTCCCTGCTTACCTCTTCACCCTTATCTCTCCAGCCACATGGACCACCTGGCTGGTTTTCAACCACACTAAGCATGGTCCAGCCTCTGAGCCTTTGCACTGGCTGTGCCTCCTGCCTGGAACGCTCTTCCCCAGATATCTGCATGCCCCACGCCTCCTCTTTCTTCTGGTCTTTACTCAGTGGAGCCTTTTCTGACCCTCATATTTAAAAGTGAAGTTCTACCCCTACTAGCCACTGTACTTTTTTCCATATCACTCATGATCTCAGACTCCAGATCATTGACCAGTTTCTTTGATTATCTGTCTTTCCCGCTGGAATGTTAGCTCCACGAAGGCAGGGACTTTTGTCTTTTCCATTCGCAGCTTTCTCCCCCAGGCCTGGCACATAAGAGGCAAGCAGTAAATAACTGAAGATGAATTCCATAATCCTTCCAGCAACCTCATAGATTGGGGCTAACTATTCAAGGAGACTGAGACTCGGAAATAAAGGGATTTGCCAAGACCCTTAGTATAGGAACTAAGTGACAGGTCCTGGAGTCCAGCTCTGATCTTGTGGCCTTTTGCTGAGGCTAGTGGTTCCCATACCTTGGGATTTCAGAGACCGAGACCATTTAAGAAGGAATTTGAATGCGCAGGTATCTTTTAATTTTTATCAAGTGTGTTCATTCATACAAATAACAACAAAATAACCACTGCTGGTGCCATCAAAAAAGTTTAAAGGATGTATTTCAGAATAAAAAATTTCTTTACATTGAATATATTTAACCATATATACATACATATATATACTTTTTTTTTTTTTTTTGCGACTGATCGGTATGGAGATCTAAACCCTTGCCCTTGGTGTTATAACACCACACTCTAACCAACTGAGCTAACTGGCAGCCCTTTAACCATATTTCTGAAACAAAAGAAAACAGCCCTTCGTTATCCTTATTTTTCTCATTCCCTTGAAATCTGGTCTAAATGTGGATACAGGCTGTGCGACCTTGTGTGAGTTATTTAGTCACTCTGTGCCTCAGTTTCAACATCTGTGAAATGGGTGTAAGAAGGGCCCTTAACTCAGAGTCATTGGGATTAAGTAAGATCCTGCAGTGAAGGACCCAGCGTGCGCATGTGCCTGGCACAGAAAAAGTGCTCAACAAATGATTCTTTTTGTTATTAAAATGCAAAGACAATTAAGTAAACCATTCAGTTCACCTCGGATGGTGGTCCTCAGCTGGCATCTGGTGACTACTTCACCAGGCTAGGAGGAGAGAAGGAAGCTGGGGAGCCCCCAGCTGGGAGCTCGGCTGGCCTTTTGTGGGGCTTTGTGAAATCTGCTTTAACAGAAGGGATTGGGGTCCCACCTGGTGGGGCTGGGGAGGGGTAAGAGGCTGGAGAGGCTGGGAAGTGGGAGGGGGCCTCAGATGGGGCCTGGCTTCTGCGTCCTGTCTCCACCCCACACTGGGGCTGAATCGAGGGGCTGTGATTGTTTCGGGGTCTGATTCCTGCTCTTTGTCTCCTAGGTTGGGCCCCACCGTGGGACCCCAAGCTTTTCCCAAACTGGTGAGGATCCTCACGGCCTTTTCCTCCCTTCAGCATCTGGAGTGAGTAGAGACCCCGGGACCCTCCCCCTCAACCTTAGGTTTTGAAAACCCCAAACTCTGCCCCAGAGGCACATGCAAAGGCAAGAAACTTCTCTTTATCCCCTTCTGTCTCTCTCCCCTCCTGTTTCCTAGGCATGACTGATGTGAGTGACCTCATGACTCCACTACAGGGAAGGAACAGGAAATGGGAATCCCCAATAATAAAAAAAGTTTTGGGGCCTTTTGTGACCTTTCAAACTCTTTTGCCTAAATGGCCTTAGGTGCTGTGCTCAGCAAACTCCATCAGGGAGGCAGGGTCGATGGGGGGAAGGGCAGGGGGGATGATCCCACTTTACTGTTGCGGTTCCAAGAGATAAAGGAAGTTACCCAAGCTCATGGGGCTCCTAAGAAGCAAAACAAGGATTCTAGCATGCCAGGAGCTAGATCTTGTCCCCTAGGCGGCCAATTGGCACCCCCAGGTGATGAAGACCTGATCTCAAAAGTTCAGGAGTGGGCTGTCTACCTTCGGTGTATACAGAGGGCTGGGGGCTGGGGGGGGGGCAGGTGCCAGGGCCTGATGGGGCTGATGGCTCCCAACTGATTCCCCCTGCAGCCTGGACTCGCTGAGTGAGAACAAGATCGGAGATGAGGGTGTCTCGCAGCTCTCGGCCACCTTCTCTCAACTGAAGGCCCTGGAAACGCTCAAGTGAGTGGGCTGGGCGTGCCCTGCCTGCTGCATCTGGCCCCCAAAGCCCAGCTGGCTTTTTTAGTCTTTCATTCACTCATGCACTCAATCATTCACCCATTTAATCAAATACTCATTCTTCCATTCAATTGTTCATTCACTCATTCAATCATTTCTTTCTTCATTCACTCACCCATTCATCCAACCACTCATCCGATCTTTAATTATTCATCCATCCAATTATGTATTAATTTAATCAACACATATTTAAGGAGCACCTCCCACATGTAGGTACCATTCTAGGCGCTGGAAACCCAGCTTTAAACAAAATAAACAAATGCCCTAACCTCAGGGGTCTTAAATTCTAGTGAGGAGACACAATAAACAAGCAAAAAAATAAATAAATCTGTTATTCTAAAGTATATAGTAATGAAAATACAGAATGTTCAGTGGCAGAAAATTCTACTGGGGGGTAAAATAGGGGAGATAGATTAGAATTTATCAGTAAAACATTTTAATCAAAAGAATAAATTTTTTTAACTGTTCTGGGATTTGGAAAGTTGGAGATGGTTAAGTTGCAAGAGGATCAACATGATTTTTTGCTGAACCTAGAGGGTATTAAAGTCTGTCCACACGCCACCTCATAACCAAGGTTAGAATGGCTAAAAAATTCATCAGAATTCATTTAGCGATTTCCTTAACTGTAGGACACTGAGGCTTCTACAGTAATTTATAGTGTTCTAGGTAACACTGTGAGCTAGATTTCCCTCCTTTATTCCTCTCTCCTCACCCCAACTTGAGAGTTTATTGAGCACCTACTATGTGCCTGCACTGCTCTAGGCACAGGGATACAGTAATAAAGAGAATAGACACAGCTCCTGTCCTTGCGGAGCCCACGGCCAGGCAGGAAGGACAGCTATCCAACAAGTAACACAAACACATATTTAATTACAGTGCTGAAAAGTGGTCTGCAGGGAAAAGACGGGTTACTTTTCCCCCCTTAAAAACAGGTAGGGGAGGGAGAGTGATCTCTCTCTCCCATCCGCATCCTTACCCCCAACATCCATCTCAGCCACAGGAATTAACAGTATCCTTTTATTTATTAAGAGTTAGTGTAAATCTATTCATAGCTCATTACCCACCATGCTCCTCAGATCGATTGTGATTGTCACATGTTTGCTGCTAGAGGCCACCCTGTGAGGAAGTGAGAGTTTCCCTTCTGTGCCGGAGCCTGGGGGGGCAGAAGGTGGGCGGGCGGGGTGGATGGATGCTGATGGGGAAGGGGACATACGAGTTTGGTCCTGAGCCCTCCCCCTCACTGTGTCCCTGCAGCCTGTCTCAGAACAGCATCACCGACATGGGTGCCTGCAAGCTAGCTGAGGCCCTGCCCTCACTCTCTGCGTCTCTTGTCAGGTTGAGGTGAGTGGGACCCCGGTCATTGGTCAGGAGCCAGTCTGTGGGGCTGGGGGAGGGCAGGGAGCCCCCTCATGCTGCTGCAAGATCCAACACTGGGACCCTAGAAATGATCGCTACAGGTTGTTATGCTGCTTTGGCATTGCACAACTCCAGGAAGGGCCATCCACCTAGAATCCAATATGAACACAGCTCCCTAAAGCTGGGCATCACCACAGCCCTGCACAAGAGGATCAGCAGGACCCAGGGAAAGAAACTCTGGGCAAGTCACTAACTCATGCCGAGCCTCTGTTTCCTCATCTGGAAAATAAAACCATCCCAATGGCCTTTGTAAAGCACTTGGCACAATGCCGGCACCTGATGTGCAATAAATATTGGTCCTTTTCCCTCATGGGATGGCAAGATCAAGCTTTTTCTGGAGTCCAGGAGTGGTGGCTTCCGGAGGGCTGACCACACACAAGCAGCCTTGGCCAGCCTTGTTACTTACACACTGGTCAGGGCTTCCACTGCCACCTTCTGGTAGGCCTTGGCATAGCACCTCTTGTTTTGGGGTAACTTCCCCCTAGCCCCTGGTGCAATGCCAGACTAATGAGGGGACTGAGCTTGGACCAGAGACCCACATTGCTCAACTCAGCATTGCCAGGCTGAGAGGAACTTTCCTCCCCTTCCCCAGCCCTCTTCACTTGCTGAGAGTCAGATTCCCAGAAAAGACAGCATCTGGTCTATGTCTATTGATGTGGCAATTCCTGTATCCTTCCAGCCAGGACCACTGTGTGCAGCTATACAGGTTGTACACTGTACAACTCTTAGACTATGCAGTTGGTGCCCCCCAAAGTTGTGCAAGCATCCAATACTCTCTAATGTGAACCATGGCCAGCACCTGTGCTAGGAACTAGAGATACAACTATGAACAAGACAGATACAGTTCTTGCTTTCAAGTTTCTTTCATAATAAGCAAGTAAGCACATGCATAAATAAAATATTTTAGATAGTGATTTATGCTGGGAAGGAAGCTAACAAGGTCCCGGAGAGTACAATAGGAAGTATCAAATTCTCCAGGGCAGTTACCAGATGAGATGACCCTTCCATGGGCAGCTCTTAGGGGAAAAGCACTCCAGGAAGAAGGAACAACAGGTGCAAAGGTCCTGACGTGGGAAAGAGGTTGGGTTTTTGAGGGCTGGAAGGGCCACTGTGTCTGTCTGTATTGACAGAGGGACAGAGGGTGGGAGATGAGGTGGGAGAGGTCAGTGGAGCCCAGATCACGCACGGAGGCCCTTGTAGGTCAGTGGGAGGCATTTGTGTGAATGGAGAAGTAGGTGGGGCATGTGAAGGTGATACATGATCTGATTTACAGTTTAAGAAACATAATTCATGGAATCTAAGATGCCATCCATTGTAAGATGCCATTAACAGGACAAAATGCTGCTAATTAAACTAAGACACTCTAGTGGTTATATGACACACCGTGATCTCAACGACATTCAAATGAGGACATATGCCTCTTGGTATCAATGAAATTGGTGAGATTACTCTGCCTGTAGGGTGGGGGAAGGGCCTCCTGGGTTCAAAACCCACCCAGGAAGTGATTGCAAAGCTCCCACCTGGTTCCTGCCCTGGTATCAGCCAACCTGTGATATTAGGAGATGCTGGAGTTTAAGCCTGAATCCACTTTGCAGCAGTGTAGGCCCCTGCTTTCATATGCAGCCCTGCAGTGCAGCTCTGAGGCTCAGTCATGGCAAAGACATGGCCCCAAAATGAGAAGCACAGTAGCACTTGGCCTGTCAAAAGGATGCTTGGTGATGAGTCTATGGCATGAGCTGGCACCAGTGACATCCAGAGTGCTATCTTCACCACGACTAATGGTGGCTGCGAACACACCACAGAAACCCAAGCTGGCCCCGTGACTCAGTTTTTCTTCCTACACCCGATGTTGGTCACACCTCTACGGTAGCTCGTGTAACCCTCACAAATGCTCCTGTGAGGCAGTCATAACCATGGTTTACATTTACTTCATTCCAGAGGCTGGGGCGCATTCTGAATGTTTTACCAGCATGAACTCTTTACCCCTCCCACAATTACTCAATCATGCCCAAAGCCTGTCGTAGATTGGGGAATTAGCAAACTGAGTCTCAGAGGAGTTAAGTAACTCGCCCAAGATCACACAGGCAGTAAGAGGCAGAGCTGGGATTTGAACTTGGGAAGTTGTCCTCCTGAGAGTTTCCACACTCTCAGCCAGGAAACTGCTTCCCTTTAGTCCTGCTGCTTCCCTGGACTCACCGTGTGCCACAGAGAAGCGGCTTCAACTCTCTGGGCCTCGGTTTGCCCCTCTATAAAATGGGGTGGTAATCCCAGTTTGGTTTGGGTCCTGCTGGGCCCTGACCCCCAGCATCCCTAAGCCCTTCCCTGACCTCTGTTTCTGGCAGCTTGTATAATAACTGCATCTGCGACGTGGGAGCCGAGAGCCTGGCGCATGTCCTTCCAGACATGGTGTCCCTCCGGGTGATGGAGTGAGTGTGGGAGTCTGGGCAGGGGGTGGCTGGGCCCAGGGATTGGGGAGACTGGGGTCCTCCCACTGGCACCATGGGAAGGGCTGGGCATGGCACTGACCTTGGCCTGGAGTTGGATGGTCCCAAGGGCCAGTTCCCAGGATGGGTTTCTCTCCCCAGTGTCCAGTACAACAAGTTCACAGCCGCTGGGGCGCAGCAGCTGGCTGCCAGCCTGAAGAAGTGCCCGCACGTGGAGACGCTAGCGTAAGTCTTGTAGCCCTGGTGGGTGGAGAGCTGTCAGCTCTCCAGTCGTGTGGTTCAGTGTGTGACCTTGGAGCTCAAATCCTGCCTCACCTCCCCCAATGTGCAACCTTAGCCGATCAGGCACTCACCCTTGGCCTCAGTTTCTTCATTTGTAAAATGGGGATGATAATAATATCTACTCCAAGAGGTTCTGTGAGGTTTAAATTAGTCAAGATGTATGAAGTGCTTAGAATAGGACCTGGCACACAAAAATGCTCGATAAGTGCTATATTAGGGTGAACCATATGAAATTGCCTACATTCAACCATTTTTGCCCTATAAAATTGGCAATTTCATATGGTTCAAGCTTATTTTTTATTATGTTGCATGTCTAATGGCCAATACTGATACTTTAAACTCTTTCAAAGCACTTTCATTTGCATGATCACATGTATCTTCTAAGATGGATAGGGTGGGTCTTATAAGACCCATTTTACAGATGAGGAGAATAAAGCACAGAGCAGTTAACTAACCTTTTGAGGTCACACAGCATGTCAGCAGCAGAACCAGAAAAGGGATCTCAAGGCTCCTAGGCTTCCATTTTCTCCACAACCTCACACCAATCTGTATCCCGCCAGGTGGGAAGTCCCCAGGGTTCAAGGCTGGGTGGGAGGAAGGATTTGGAGACAGCTTGTGTTGGAGTCCCCAGGCCACTCTCTCTCCTCTAACCTGGCCTCTGTGCCCCCTTACCCTCCTGCAGGATGTGGACACCCACCATCCCATTTGGTGTCCAGGAACACCTGCAGCAACTGGACTCACGGATCAGCCTGAGATGATCCCAGCTGTGCCCTGGACGAGGTAACCGGGGTGGGCTCAGCAGGGGAAAACCACGGGGGCACCTTAGTCAGTGTCCTTGTGAAGGCAGAATCCATACAAAGTGAGCAAAGGCATCAGGTGGGGCTAGATGACTGCCTCTGGGACATCATCTGGGGCTTCCCCCTGTCTCACACGGGGCTCGCTGGAAGGTGTCCTACAGGCTTTGGGGACTTGGGTCTTGAGGATCTGGGGAAAGGATAGGGTAGGTTGGCCAGCCACATCCACAGCCTGAGCATGGGGAAGATCTTCCTTCAGGGACTTCTGGGCCCCCTTTGCTGCTATTTCAGCCTGTTTTCGATGCCCCTGGATTTGTCCTCATAGGAACTAGCTCTGCAAGTTTCCTGCCTCTTGCTATGAAGATGACTGTCCCCCCACCCCGTGCTCACCCCGTGCCCTCTCCCTCCCCCAGCCTGTGTCACCCTCCAATCTCTCCTGCATTCCCACTGCCCCTCCCATCCCCATCTTGACAACACCCTCCCCCCATATCAAGGCTGCCCTTCCTAAAGCTTCTTGCTTATTCCCCTCATGTGATCTCCCCACCACAGCACATTCTCTGAGGACACTGACCATGCTGGACCTGGAACTGCATGCCTGGCTGTATCCCATGAACCTCAGCGTGCTGGCACCAGCCCCTGCTAGCTCAGGGTTGGCCCATGCCCAGCTGCAGAATGTACAGACCTACATCTTGCTCTGGTAGATCCACGCCTGGCTCCAGGCTGCTTCAGAGCCCAGATGGATGCCAGCCCTGTCCAGCCACTGTGAGCCCTGCAGACGGGCAGGTGCCCGAGGGCAGCTGTAGTCCTCCCGGGAGCCCTGAAGTGTTCCCTGCAGTACACTCCAGACAGCCATGGCCAGACCAGAGTGAGGAATGGAGGCAGCCACATTTCCCACTGCCCAGGCCCCCGCCAGCCTGGCGAGAAAGCACTTGTCCACACTGTTCTCCGACAAGACACTGGTAGGCAATCCCTGGCTTGCTAATTCCCCAATCTACGACAGGCTGGGATTCTGCAGCAACTGCTTTCTGTCTGTGCAGCTCACTGTTTGCACTAACTTTGTTGGCTGAGGCCAAAGTGAGGCCTGGCCAGACACACTGATCTTAGCAGAGAAACAGCCACAGTACACTAATGCAGCGGCGGGGAGGGAGACAGGCTGGAACCGCAGCTCCCTATGGCCTTTGTTTCTTGTGTTTTTCACTACATTAGAAATGTCTTATTTAATCTCACAGGCAGGGCCTGGGATTGAGTTTATACCATGATTACCGTTTTAGGGTACCCGTTGTTCTGGTTATATAACGTGTAACAAGCCACCCCCAAAACGTAGTGGCTTAAGACAACACACATGTATTCTGCACACACACCTGTCATTTGGGCAGGGCTCATCTCTGTCCCACTGTGTCAGCTGGGGCAGCTGGACGGCCAGGCTGGGATCACATAAGGCTCATTCTGTACAGGTCTGGCAGGCATTGCTGCCCAGGGGCTGGGGACCCTCAGTTCCTCTAAGGAACAGTTGGCTTGGGACCTCACCATGGGGGCTAATTTGGGCTTCCTCATAGCATGGTGGCTGGGTTGAGGCGTGATCACCCAAAGAGAGAGAGAGAGAGAGAGAGAGAAAAGGAGGGGAGAGAAAGAGAGACAATAAGAGAGAAGCTGTATCCTTCTCATACCCTAGACTTAGAAGTCTCACAGCATGGCTTCTGCCACATTATCTTGACCAGTGTGACAGGGGGCTGTCCCTCTCCATCACCCACCACCACCACATGCATGCGCACGTGCATGTGCATCACACACACACACGTGCGTGGTGGAGTCCACCTTGGCCCAGGTCCTGTTTTTTTCTGAATGAATTTTCTTTGTGACTTGATTTGGTGGAAAATTCGTTATTTGGAGATTAGAAAGGTTGAAGCTCCATAAGCTGCACAAAGGAGAATGTTTTGCTCTGCCTCTGACATGCCGCCTTATCCAGGGAGCATTTCTTAGCCAAGTTGGAGTCCTGCCTTGGCTGAAGTGACCCCGAAAGAGACTTGGCAGCTCTGCTGTCTACCCAGAGAACTGCCAGCTTGGCTGCTGTTTTTCCTTGGGCACGGCCTGCTCCATCAAAAGCCCTGATGTGGAAAAGCTTGGCTTTCTCCTGGTGGCAGTGGGAGCTATCCATTGAGCTCCACAGGATCAGCCTGGTTTGCAGACTCTGCTCCTCTTCTCAGTAAATGAAAGTTGGGAGTCAGTAGGTCTGAGGGATTCAGACTCAGCTGCCCAGTTGGCAATCCTTGCAGAGAGGCAGGTCCCTTCTGCCCTGGCCCAGTTGCAAAGAAAGGGCATCAGGTGTCAACCACCCAGGTTTGGGATGTAAATAGCCCAGGCATCACTCCCCAGGGTGTCCCTGCCATTTGTAGACTGTGGAGCCCACAGGACTCCTATCTGTGCAGCCACAGGGGTGAGCAGCGAATGACTGTCCTATCCGGACATCTACCACACCTGGCAGCCAGGTGGGTACTATTGCACCTGCTGCTTTTGGTCTGTTTGGAAATGAAGAAATGAGGTCGGGACCATAATTATTTGTAGTAATGGTTTTTAAATTTTTAATGAGTTGGTACATGTAAAGCACTTATCACAGTGCAAGGGACATAGTAAGTGCTCCATAAATATCAGCGATTATGATTACTATGTGCCGGGCACTGTGCTAAGCTCCTCCTACTCCTGAGGGTTGATAGGGGTCAGTGGCACAGGCTGTGGAGTGAGACTGCCTGGGCTCAGTGCACTTAGTCATGAGAGTTACCTCTCTGTGCCTCCAGTCTCCTCATCTGTAAAATGGTCATAATCACAGTACCTCTTCACAGGGTGATGTGAAGAGTTAGTGAGCTAATACGTTGAGAAAAAGAACCGGGCACACAGCTTAATGCTTGTTAGCTGTCATTATTACATACATTCGTGCATTCCACTCTTGCCTCAGCCTGGAATGTTCTTCCCAGCTTTTCACAATGCCAACTGCTTCTCATCCTTCAGGACTCAGTTTAGAGAACAGCTCCTGAGGAAGGTCCACTTGGCCACTCTATTACACAGACACCCTTCCACCCCCGCCTCTCCAACTTCATCACTATTCTATCATTTTCACCGTTATTTATGTGTTGTCTGCTCTTATCCTTGGATGTGAACTCCAGGAGGGCAGGGAACATGTTTGCTTTGTTCATTGCTGTGCCCTCTGCACCCAGCAAGGCATCTGTGCCTAGTAGGTGCTCAATAAATTTGGAATGAGCAAATAATACTCATCATAACTTTGCTTTATTCATTCTACAAAAATGTACTGAGTACACACCACAGTGGTTACTGTAGTAAGATGCTCGAGTTTCCCGTCATGGTGAGTCTTGCATTTTAGCAAATTTTAAAAACTCTCTCGACAGAGCCGCCAGGTGTGGTTGGGCAGTCTGTGCACTGCACAAAGGCACTGTGACAAGGAGATAACAGGGGCTGCAAACTAGTCTGGGCTCTGCTTGCCAAGCTGTGAGTCCCGGTATAGGGCTGCATCAGCCCACAATGGCACCTTTTTGTGATTAACACGAAATCATCATAAGAAGTGGGTAAATCACTGTCCGCATGTCACAGATGTGATATTTATAGGTCACACCCTATAAAGAAAGGACTCAAGATGTCAACTCAACTTCCAACTTCTTTGGAGGATCTCTCTGTGGGCACAGGCACCTTCTGAACCCTCTCCTTTCCCCTCAGGCCTCTCCCAACTCAAACGTCTCCCTTCCCACGTTCACCTTTTTCCCAGGGCCTCTCAAATACATTCTTTTCGCATTTCTTCGCATCCCCTTCCTTAGGAGTCACATGAAGACAAGTGATGCTACACTGTCTCTCCTCTAGGTTCTGCTGTACCTTTACTTCACCCCACTCAGTCTCCTCATCTATAGAATGGGGCTAATCCTCTCTCTGTGCCTTGCTTAACCTGGTGTGTATGTGAGGGTGCTTTGAAAACCATCAAGTGCTCTGCAGATTGGAGAGAATTCCTGCCATTTTTCCATGAAACTGCAAGGACCCAATTTCATTCATTCATTGGTTCTTTCCCTCCTTTCCTCCCCTCCTCTTTAACGGAGGTCTACCATGATCCTGGCACGGGGAGATCACACCTCCACTTCTCTGGGGTTTAGGCATGATTTCTAGCGTGGCCACCAGGCTTTCCCCACCACACCCCAAAGTCTGCCCCTGGCGGGTCAGGCTTGTGGAAGCTGGAAAGGGGCCAGTCTGGGACTCTCAGGCCAGCCCAGCTGGGGTAGAGTCTCCAAACCCTGCTGGATTTCCAGCTTGGGAGGCCCTGACTTCTGCCCTATGTCAACCATGAGGTTCCATAAAATCACCTCTTTCTTGAATCTGAAAGAAAAAAAAAAAAAAGGCAGGGCCCCCAGGGGTCAGAGTTGCATACATGTTTTAATCAAAAGAAGTCAGCCTCCTAAATATTGCGTTTACAGGTATGTCCAAATCAAGTATACACACTACTCACATTTTCAAAAATATATTAGTGGCCAGAGGAGCAACGTGGCACTCCCCTAGCACGGCATCTTGGTTCTGCCAACTTGATGAAGAACAACCTGAAATGATGAAGTCAAAACCCTACCCTTGGCCCTCGGCATGCTTCCTCAGCTCCTTTCTTTTGAGTCACTCCCCAAAAACAGTCACTAAATCTAAGACCAGCCTCAGGCTAAACCCAGCCGGGCTTAAGGCTCAACTGGCATCAAACGGAGTCGCTTTTGCGTGTGTGCACGGTTGGAAGTGTCCTCTCCGAAGGTTAAGAGGGGGAAGCAGGTGCAGTCGGGGGTGAAGTGCAGGGAGGCAAACTCTGGCTGGGTTCCTGTAAACATCCATCGCGACTGCAAAAAGTCATAAGCCATGGCCAGGCTGTCTGTGCGAGGCTGCAGGCAGGAGAGGTCTCTGGATGCCCCTCGCCTTTCCCATTCTTTGGGGGCAGATGCCTTCCCAACCTCGGCACTCGGTCCCCATATCTCCTTCCACACTCCTGGGTGCAAACGGGCATCCCTCTGTTGGCACGAAGCTTTTGAAGGGAGCAGGCCTAACAAGAAGGAAAAAGACGAGTTACCAGCTCAGAAGTGCTGCCCTGCCACCAGTTTGGGGGGGGGGTGGGGGGTGAATATCGACCAACCCATCAGGCCTCAGGAGTCTTGGAGTGGAGCAGAGAAATCTTCCTCTGTCCCTCGAATTGTGGGAGCGACCAGAAGAAGCCCCAGACTCAAGCTGGAGATGTTTTTCTACAATGTTTATTAAAAACTTTTAATGAATTTGTCTAATTTCTAAGAGACCCTGGGCTGGAGAATTGGTACAATTTCACATTGGAGAGGAAGGGCTGTCCTGTTTATTGGGAGGGAGGAGGGGATGTTGTTGCCTAGGTTAGAAGTGCAGCCTGCTCAGGCTCTGCTGGCTGACCTGTGGCTCCAGGGAAGTTAAGCAAGCTCTGGGTGGTGGGCAGGGCTTGGCAGCACCTCCCACCTCACCCGAAAAATGCTTTGGAACCTACAGAAAAGCTCTGGCCACAGCCAAGCTACTCAGCAGCCTCACTCAGCTCTTCTTTCCAGGACACAGCAACATCCCTGAGCCTGGTCCCTCAGCAGGTCCTTTTCCCATGCCCTCCTCTCTCTGTGTCCAGCTGGGTGCCTGCATCTCTGCAGCACCTCATACTCCCATGTCCACCCTCCTTACAGCCCCTGCAAGTCCTGCCCTGGTCTTGAGACAGCTCAGACTATTCTTTCTGCAAACTTCATCAAGCACCAAATAGAACTTACACGTTAAACATGCAGCATGTATTGTTCAACAGGGCACTATTGACATTGGGGCAGGACAATTCTTGGATGAGGGGGGTTCTTCTGGGCATAGCATGTTTAGCAGCATCCCTGGCCCCTGACTGCTAAATGCCAGTAGCACCCACAGTCACCGTGACAACTAACACTGGTCCCCCCACACCACTTCTAAGGGCCACCTAAGGGGGCAGAACTGCTTCCAGTGAAAGCTGTGCATCTCCCATTTTATAGGCTAAGACACTGAGGTTCAGAGAAGCCAAGTGACCTGCCTAAAGTTGCACAGTTGCAAGACGCAGAGTTGGCACTGGACTAGTAACATGGACGGAACAACCACAATCAGAGCAGCTACCACATCCTGACCTCTTACTATGTGCCATGAGCCCCACTCCCTCCATTCACCCTCTGAGCATGCCACCTGGCGGCTTCCATGTCCACGTGCAGGCCTGCCTCTTTGCCTCCAGAGTCTGCTTGGCCCCTGGGCTGTAAGTGCGGACAGAGCTAATGTCTTCCCTCAACTGTCCTCACCAGTGATGGCCAGAAAGGTGATGGATCAATACCCTAGCTCCCTCACCTGCAGCCGGGATGACTCTGGCATATTCTCCATCCACACTGGCTCCCTGAGTTCCTGGGCAGGACTGAGCTCTAGGGATGCAGTGGTAACCTACTCGATGACACACCCTTACTGGTCTCCTTGTCTTCTTCCCTGTCTCACTCCCGACACTCCACCTTTAGTTCCCGGGATCACCTCCCAAATAAACTATTTGCACTTGAGTCCTCATCTTAGGGTCCGCTCCCAAGAGAGCAAGCCTGACATGGAGCATTACGCAGGTCAAGTCATTCTATCCTCCTAACAACCCATGAGTTAGATACTATTCCGATACCATTTTACAGGTGAAGACATTTACAGGTGAAGGGTAACCTAAGGATGCTCAGCTCAGAAGTGATAGAGCCTGGCTCTGACTCCAGGGCTTTATCATACTTGAGATTTTAAACACTCCAAAATCTTGCATCTCCTGTGTGCCAGGTCCTAAGCTGGGTGCCAGGCACAGCGCGATGAGTACAGTACAGCCCCAGCCTTTGAGACACACAATCTAGGGAGGATTTCAGCCCCAGGTAATATGCCCAATGATGGGAAGAAGCCAAGGGAACGAATGGAGTCTGCGTCAGGTAAAAAGCTGTACAAGGGAACTCCAGGTAGGGGGAAGGGCATTTGGGAGGGGAGGGCTGGTGATGGGAGGGCATTCACGGGCTCCTGTCTCATCCTGCTGGGAGTCCACCCTTGGAGTTCCCAATGGGGGTTTGGCAGCGGTGCTCGAGACCCCTGGTGCCCAGGAATCTGGAGAATTATTTATTCGGCTTCACTCTCATGGGGGCTCACTCAATGCAGCAATCTGAGGCCTGGGGGGCATCCTTGAGCCCATCTCAGACCTGTGTGGATGGGGTGCTAGAGACACAGAATCACCCAGCGAGGGCCTCATTCCTTTCCCGGTCCTTGTGACTACAAACAGCATCCCAGACAGGTGCTGGTCTGGCTGGAGCTCCCTTCCCATGCCAGCTAATCTCCAGACTGAACGGGTGCCACGCTCCACCTGGAATTGACTAACCCCCTTTTGTTTCCATTGTGTTTATCTGTAGGGTCATCTTCTATTTATAGTGAGTGATGCGAGGTTTCCATTTCTGGTAGTAATATAAAGTTCCTCTCTTTTCAAAATGTTTATTTCACTCTAAGAAAGAGCCAATTTAGAGAAAACAATTATGTAAATAATAGTTCAGGCAATAGACAGATACAGCAAAAAACACTGATGGTGTCATATGAGGTTTGGGAGTCCCCGATCCAAGTTGGTCCTACTCACTCCACATCTGACAGTGAGGAGCCCAGAGAGGGCAATGACCTACTCAAAGTCACACAGCAAGTTAAGGACAGAGATGTGTTTTCTGTATCCATGGCTGAAGGATATCCTGGGACATGGCTCAACTCTCACGTGTGCCACTCTCTTTGGCTTGTTCCTTTTACTTGGAAGTGTGACTCTGGCAAACCCCCAATGGAAATCAAATGACAACTGACATTTATCAAACACTTACTTTACATTCACCTTTTACTGACTGCTTTAACTCATGTCTGAGCTCATTTATTCCTCAAAACAACCCTAGGAGGTGGGGCCAAGTAGGGCCATCATCCCAGCATTTCGGATGGGGCTCAGAGAGGTTAAGTAAGTAAGTGAAAGGCCACACAGCTCATAAACAGCACAGCCAGGGTCTGAAGCTCCATGGTCTCACCTCAAAGCCTTAACTCCTCTTGGCACCTTAGGTCCATCTCTCTCCTCCAAGGCATCAAGAACCAGGCTGAAAAGCATCCCAGAGCTACAGCTTATGGAATCCAGGACAGTGGGTTCCCCAACCTTCTAACATCATCAGAGCATGACAGACAATTCATTCACCACTAGCACTTTTTTTTTCTGAAACTGTAACCTTTCATTACAGGCCATTCCAGGCCACTCCCCAGAGCTGGACAAAGGGAGTGGCTGGCTGGCTTGTTTCTGTCCTCAGAATGACAGCTGGGTACTTGCTCTATTTAAGACACAATGTCTCAGCTTGATACTTCTGTGGTTTAGAAGCTGCCTCCTTTGGGATTTGGCTTAAGAGAGAAAATGGTCCAACATCTGATGGGTGCTGGTGGGGTGATGTTCTGGACATGGTGAAAGGGGACTCTCTTCTGCAGTTCAGCCTCCCCACTGTCCTCCTCTGGGGCAGCCAGTGTAAGGTCTGAAATTTGCCTGCCTGGACTAATTCTGACTCTGCCCCTCCCTGTGTGACCTCAGGCAAGTCCCCCAATCTTTCTGGGCCAATTTCCTCATGTGGAAAAGAGGATATGCCCACCTTATTGGGCTGTCTGTGTTGGTCAAGTGCCTAGCAGTCCCCAGCACACAGGGGGCATCGGTACATGGTGGCCCCTCCCCTCTTATCTCCACCTCTGTTCCCAACTAGACACCAGCCCCAGCAAGGAAGCCTTCTCAGTGTCAGACCTTCTGAAAGCAGCAGCCCTTTTCCTTCTCCAAAGACCTTGCCTTCTAGAAACCCATGGTTCATTCCTCTTTTTCCATGTACCAAATGACCAATTAAAGTGACTGAAAAGAGATGTCACCCAGACGTGACTTGCCCAGTGCCTCCACTGTTCATGCAGCCTTCCTGGTCCTCTTAGTGACAAACTGTGTGGCAGGAGGGCCTCCAGCACATCTCATGGACAAGGGCATGGCGGGGATCTGGCTCCCTGGTGGATGGAAGGGAATGGAAAGGAAGCTGCTTGTCTGCATGGGTCTGTATCCCTGAGGGAAGCCGGTGGCAAGGAGAAGTAAGGACCACGCTTTCAAACCTGGATTCTGATTTCTAGGCTGGCTGTCAAAGCTCATCAGCTTTGGTCCACAATGTGCCTCCTGCGTGGCCCAAAACTGTGAGTCCTTTCAGATGGGAAGCATTTGCCCAACACCTGCATGAGAAGGTCATGGTTCACATCCAAGAACCACTCTAACTATTATTTACTTAGTATTTTAAATTAATGCACTTTTTCAAAATTCTAAACTTTAAAGAGAACCTTATGTCACTATCATGAATTTAAAACAGTATCATTTATCATAAACAGAAGGCAATGCTAAAAATACAATGAGAACAAAACCATTCATTTTAGTTCAATACCCTTGGCCTGCAAAATTGAGCCTGGAGCTGGTCACAAGGAAAAGGTAGCAAGTGCTCAGGAAGCATCTGGAAGCATCTCCCTCTGCTGCTGTTACTCACTGCCTCTGGGGGATGGCTCCAGGAGAGCACCTCCCTGGGGGAAGCTCTGGAAGAGTGTGGCTAGGAGGCCCAACGCTGCCACCTCATAGCTGGGTATCTGGGGCGCGTCACTAAACCTCCCCAAGCCTCAGTTTCCCTCCTTGTCTAATGGAGCTAATGAGCTGAGCTCTGCCAACTTCACAGGGTGACGCTAAGGGGAAGCTATGGAGCTGTGGGAGGCAGTTATTTTTAACCACCAAGCCAGGCCTCCTGCCAGGAAGGAATCCCAGGAATGAAGCCTTACCTTTCTGGGAGTTCCCAGCCACCCCACGCTTGGGGCCCAGAATGACGGCCATGAAGGTACCAGCCTCACTCGGTACTCACCGGGTACCAATTATCACCACCCTTGGGTGGCTTCAAAGGCTGCCCACACCAACACACCTTCCTTGGTAACTGGCCCCCAAGAAGAAGAAGGATGCCAGAGGAAAGGGGGGAGTCTCTGTGGGTGGGCTCTAGCCCCCTCTGTCTGACACACCACTAACACTGACTGCATTTATTAGGTACCATCCCATCTAATCTGCACACGCCCTTAGGCAGGAACTCCTGTTATTCCCATTTTATAGAGAAAGAACCTGAGGCTTGGGGAGGTGAAGTCACCTGTCCAAGGTGTTGTTGGAGCTGGGGTTTAAGCCTAAATATGCCTGACTACAAGGCCTCTAAGAAACAATTTTAGGGGGTACATGGAGGTTGCCTTAAGTAACACTGAATCACACATACAGAGCGAGTAAGCAATTCACTTTTCAGTTCTTGGTCAATCCTTATGGTTACTTCGAGAAGAAAGTTCCAGTTTGGTGCTGGTATATCTTTATCACCTGATAGTCGCCAATCACTCTTTTCAACAAAGAGCAGGCCACAGGCTCTGCGCCTTTAGCTGGCTTAGGTATTTGGCCATAAGTTAATGACTTTGGCACTTATTATTTTTATCTATGCCAAGTGATATTGGTTTTCTCTTTACAGTGATATAAACATTCTTTTGATAATAAGTGCACATAAAAAAGGTAGATTTTTTACAAATGAAACACTAAAACTAGTATATTTAATCTCAAACGACAAGTTATAAAGGGAAAAATAAAAACTTGCAGTGGAGAGACCTAGCAGACACTGACTCAGCCAAGTGATCAAAGTTAACATGGCCAGTAATGGGACAGCTAGCACATGCCTCTCAACACAATGTGCTGAGACACGCAACTCACTTCCCTGGTATTCCTGTCAAGAATGCACCATCTGAATCTAATCTTGAGCACAAACATCAGACACACCCAAACTGAGAAACATTCTACAAAATATCAGACTTGTACTCTTCAAAAATGTCAGTGTCATGAGAGATAAAGACAGACTAAGGAGCTGTTCCAGATGAAGGCTTGACTGGTTGGAGCATGGTGTTATAACATCAAGGACAAGGGTACAGATCCCATACCAGCCAACCACCAAATAAAAGAAAACTTTTTTTTTTTTTTTGTCCTTTTTTCGTGACCGGCACTCAGCCAGTGAGTGCACCGGTCAGTCCTATATAGGATCCGAACCCGCGGCGGGAGCGTCACCGCGCTCCCAGCGCAGCACTCTACCAAGTGCGCCACGGGCTCGGCCCTAAAAGAAAACTTGAGATTAATGCAAAGAGTAATCTGGAATTGGCTCCTGAACCTCCACTCCCCACACCCCACACCCCCTTTATTGTTACAGGACACTATGGGACAACTGATAAAATTTGAGTAAAGTTGCAGATCAGATTGGTCATAGGAATGTATCAACATTAAATATGCCAATTTTGACAACTGTACTGTGGACATATGTAAATATGTCCCTCTTCCAAGAAAATAAACACTAAAATATTTAGGAGTAAAGGAGCATAATGTCTGCAACCCATTCTCAAATGGTTTAGACAATTATATACACATACACACATATATACAGCAGAGAGAAGAGAGTGAGCATGTATTGTGTACATAGGCAAAATGTTAATTGGAGCCATTGATGAATTTGGGTGAAGGGTGTATGAGAATTCTTTGCACTCCTCTTGCAACTTTTCTTTAAGTGTGAAGTTATTTCAAAATAAATTTTTTAAAATTTCAGGAAAAGGGAGCAAGAGTGCATATGAGTCTGGCCCGGCAGAAATTGTGAGGGGGTATTCCAAGGTCAAAGGTTGGAAGACCTGCCTTGGCAGCCCTCCTCAAACCCTTAGTGCTGTGGCAAGGCCACTGTGCTGAGTCTTACTTGGCTTTCTTCCCTTGGCCCTTCACTTCCCCTTTCCAGGCCTCAGTTTCTTTATTTGTGAGATGGGGACAAAGATAATCTGTCTCTTTGATTGTGATTTTAGGTTTCCCAAAAGCAGACTATGCTTTCAGAAGTTCTGGGGGGAAAGATAGCAGGTAAACCAGAAAGATGAACGGTCAAGTTGACAGGAGCCCTCGCTTTCTTTGTTCAGCAAAACAGACAAAAGGGCTATGAGGGCATGGTGTGGGGCCTGCCTGTTTCTCAGCTAAAATCTCTAGTTTGTGCAACTCAGGGCCAAGGGGGTAGGGCCCTTGGCATCTCAGCTGTCTTGAGATGAAGACTGGGGGTCTTCAGAAAGTTCACGGAAAGATTCATATTATCTTTTAATTCCATTTTCCATGCACTTTTCAAAATACCCTTGTATTGGGGTCTTCTGTCCAAAGGGGCAGTGAGCACTGATGCCCATTGTGGCCAGGGCCCTTCTGGAAGAGATTCATGTCAGGAAAAGAGCTGGAGTCGGCCAGACCTGGGGGTGCACCTGCCTCCCCATGCCACTGTCTGTCTCTTTCCTGGATGACAGCCACAGCCCCCTACATCTGCCTGGGGGATCTCCCATGACTTGAATCTGATTGTGCCTGCTACCCTACAGAAGGCTCAGGTTTCTGAGCTGGGCAGAGACATGCCCAGCCCAAGTGTTCTGCTGATAGCACAGGCCACACAGATTGGCAAGGAGGGACAAAGGCAGGTAGATCAAGAAGGAGCAGCTGGGGTACCTAGTCAGGAGACAACCGATGCCTCGGAAACCCTGTAATAAATAGACTGATGGGTCTGGTGATCCTTAGCTCCAAATCAGACCTGCGCCAGGCCATGCCGACTTTGGCAGCAACATTCTTCAGTCTCTCCATTTCCAGCCCAAAAAACTCTTCCATCCCCCAAGTGCCAAAAGAGGGCTCAGGAACCAAGACAAATCAATAGAATTGCTGGGACATGAAGAATCTCCCCAGCTCCCCGGCCACCTGCAGCAGCCCTTTCTCCTGGGAAGGTGGGAGCTCCTGATTCCCCACTCCATGTTCCTGGGCAATAATTAACACTCTGGGAAAACTGCATAGCCAGCTCTCCAGAGCCCCACATCTGGTGCCATGGAAACCACAAGGCATTGGGAAGGGTCCCCCGAGGGTCCCAGGGCGGGAAGGTAGTGTTGGAAGTCTGTCTGGGGAGGCCAGACCTGGACCTCCCTGGTACTCAGGCAGCCAGTCTTCTGCTCATCGTGGGATACAAATATTCATGTATGGCCGTATGTGCAGGTTTACGCATTACAAGGGCCTGCATGTATGCGCTTGCCACTCCATGTGTTAATAACAGTACTTAATATTAATAGATCACTTAATATTAATAGACGCAGGAAGGTCTAAGTGCTTATCGTATATCTCATTTAATGCTCACAAGGCAGATTTTTATTATCCCTGTTTTATAGAAGAGGAAACGGAAGCACAGGGAGGTTAAATAGCATGTCCAAGTCACAGCTAGACCTGGGAGTTGAATCCAGGTAATCTGAATCTAGTGTCCTCGCTCTTAACCACAACTCTAATACTCTCTCCTCAAATAGACGCTCAGCAAATGTTTGAGGAACTAAATTATGTGGATACACCCATAAAAAAAAGAGAAAAAAAGAAAGCAAGATCAAGAGCAAAAGTGGGTACACCTTGAGATACATCCCGTGCCCTACGTCAGTGTTTCCTGGACTGGTTTATGTGTCCACTGGAGAATAAGCGAGACAGTGATATGACTACTGGTGTTCCTTGGCTTCTGGAAAGAAATCCAGAGATGAGGTTCGGTCAGATAATCTTGGGATCTTTCCCATATGGTTTTCCTGGGGCTAGATATCCCTCCTGCGTCTGCTGGGTCTGGGCTTCCTGGGCACTTGGGGCCAAGGCCTCCCAGGCTTGGATTTGGGGGTGGGGCAGAGGGAATGCTGTGCATGGCTTCCCCACTTCTCCAGTCCCAAGACTGTCCCACAGCCCCAGGCCTCCCCACTTCCCCCAGGTCACGCCCTGTCACTCTGAGAGCTTTGCAAGGGTGTCCCTGAGAGACATTTCTTGGTGTTTCTGCTCAAACAACATTTGCTGCAAAATATGTCAAAGCATTTGGGCTTCAGTTTTCAGTTCAGAATATGCCAATGTTTACACTTGGAAGGGGAAGTGTTTCTGTTGATGTGGTAAAGAGATAAAATAAGACATTCTTCACTAAGTTACAGTGTCTGAAAGTTAAGCACTTGGCCTGGGGACAGGGATTCATCTTGGGATCATCAGGGTCTAGTACCTGGCCTGGCAGAAGAGCAGGCAGGGTCAATATTTGTTGAATGACTGAATAAGGGAATATGGAAGGGACCTAGAACAAGGAATGGTATACAATCAGCACTCAGTAAAGATTTTGAACAGATCCCACAGGCTCTACCTCTGACAGGTGTTCTCGGTCTGCTCGTGTTTCTCAATCTTTGCTAACCTCGCCTTCCCCAAGCCTGTCACTTCATGCCTGGACAACTGAACAGCCTCTTGGCTGGCTCCACCCTTGCCCCTATAGCCTATTCTGCCCACAACCGCCAAAGTTATCTTTGCAAAACGTGAATCAGATTGTGTCATTCCCTACCTAATACCTGCCAGTGGCTTTCCACTGCTCTTGGCTGTGGCCTCCCAGGTCCCACATGGTGTGGCCCTTGCCCAGCCCACTGACCTCTCCTGGAGTTGTTCTCCAGCCACCCTGGCCTCATTTCAGTTGCTGGGGAAGCCAACTCTCTCCCACCCCAGGGTCTTGGCTCTAGCAGTTCCCTCTGCCTGGATTGCTTTTCTCTGGATCTTCATGTCGTCTGGCTCCTTCTATCAATTTAGGGCTCAGCTCAAAAGTGTCATCTCCTTATGGAGGGCTTCTTTTGACCCCTCTAGCTAAAGCAGCCCATCTCTATTCTTTTGTTTCACTCACTCTCACTCAACATCATCATCTACAGTATCTACTAGATGCAAGGTGTTGTTCTAAGTGCCGAGGAAACAGCAGTGAACACAATAGGGCAAGCTGAGGTCCTTTGCACAAGTCTTCATAGCTCTTAAAAAATCTGATTACCTTGTTTGGGTACCTGCTAGTCTCACTCACTAAGTGCCAGGAGGGCCAGCGCTGAGTCTGCCTCACTCACTGTGTTCACTTGCCAGGAACCGTAAAGTGGATGGAGGGATGGCAGGCAGTGGGGGTTACAGAGTAGCTGGCAAACACTCCACCTGCACTTGGCTCTTGCTAAGGTTTCACTGAGCTCAACTGGATCTTTCTTCAAAGCAATCTCACTGTAGACCCTTCGGTGGAGCCTGCTGCCCCTAGCAGTGCTACCAGCAGGTCCTGCCCCACCCTGCATCACCCTCTGCAACAGACTGAATGTTTCTGTCCCCCCTAAATTCACATCTCGAAACCCTAATCCCAGTGTGATGGTATTAGGAGGTGGAGCCTTTGGGAGGAGATTAGGTCATGAGGATGAAGGCCTCATGAATGGGATAAGTGCTCTTATAAGAACTGTGAGAAGTAAATGTTTGTTGTTTAAGCCACCCAGTCCATGGTATTTGGATATAGTCTCCCTAACTGACTAAGATGCCCTCTGACTATGGTCATCTTGGCAAAGACAGGCAACACAAGAGAGAGGTAAACTCAGCCTGCTTGGGGTGAGTGGCATTAGTGTCTACTTTCCAAAAGGAGCCCCTGCTCACCACCGCAGCATTCTCCCCCCATTGCCATTCAGGCCCCATGACCAGTGACACTCCAGCACCGTCCAGGTGAGGGGCTCAGCCAAGGAGTTCTTGGCTGCTCTATGACCCCACCCTGGACTTGACAGCTGCCCAAGAGCCTGCTTGAAGTGGGTGTTCTCTCTCATTTAGTCCAGCTGCCTCTCTTCCTTGCAAGATGACTTTGGCCAAGACTTACTTCTCCTGGGAACTTCATCTCCCTATCTCTAACACACAAGGTGAGCCGGGTGCAAAGCTTTCTGGTTGCAGCCCAGAGGCAGGATTTTTAACACCTCCATGCAATTATGGTCCTTTCTCCTGCTGACCCAAGAGCCCCCTGAGGCCTTGCAAACACTACAGACAAAGCCAGCCTCAGCACCAACCCCCAGCTTGCCTGTTCTGTGAAGGCAGCCTGCAAAACTAGCAGCACCTGCAGATTTGAGCCGCAGAACTGCCGAGATGGGACACCCTGAAACCTGACTCCAAACAGCAGCAAACCCAAGGCCAAGAAGTACAGGTTTCTTTGCAGAAGGTTTCACCTTTCACAGCCTCGGCCTGGGGCCCCTGCACTCAATCCCCACCCAGTCCCCCAAGGGGCCACAGTGATCAGTGCCTGGCTCCCTACCTTTCCTGACATCCCCAAATCTTTATCCTTCCAGGACTAGTGAGAATACCCAAAAAGCCAAGGTCACCATCAAGCCAAGGTGAGGATGGGGGGAGGAGCTAACAGCTATGCCTCAAATGGATTTGGGTGCAAAAGCTTTTTCTACAGCGTGAGGGTAAGTCCAACCCCAAACGTAACTCGGGCCCTCAGTCTTCTCTCTCTTTAACAGCTGTCTCCTTTGCTGGGGAAAAGCTTTCCAGCCCCCACTAAGGGCCTAAGAGGGGTCCCATTCCTGGCATTGTTAGACCTGAAAGAGGTGGGTGGAGGAGTCAGAAGCCTGGGGGGAGGGTGTGTGTCCGGCCTGGGGATGCGTTCCTCGCCCTCGCCAGCACCCCAACCCGTCCTCATTCAGCGTAGAAAGGGCACTTACAGGCCTTGGAAGCTGGGGAGGACCCCCAACCAGCAGCAGCGACATGATCTGGGCGGCTGGTCCAGGCCAAGGCTTGCGGATCGTGGAGGGGAGGGGGGGATGGCAGTCAAGACCCTACTCCAAGTACCCATCGAAAACATCGAGCTCCGAGTCGGCATCGTAGAGGCCCGAGCCGGGGTCGGAGAGCACGCCGAGGTCCACGAGCGCCTGGTCCATGTCCTCGGGCAGGAAGACGAGGCCCACGTTGAGGACGATGTACTCCATGAGGAAGGCGTAGTACAGGATCAGCACATTGACGAAGAACAGGCCCACGTAGAACATAGAGGGCAGCAGCGGCGGCGGCACGTAGGGGACCAGGGGGCCCAGCGCGTCCAGGTGGGCCGCGACCCGGGCGCCGGGCATGCAGGGGGCGGCGAGGGCGGCAGCGGCCCGGCGATCCCAGCGAGCTCAGCCGCTGCGGCGTCCAGGCGGCCAGCGAGGGGTCAGCTCAGCCATCCGGGGGCGCCCCGGGGCTCGACGGAAGCGACGCTGGGCCCCAGGTGTCCCAAAGGATGTGCGGCGGTCTCTGCGGAAGCGCCCCGACCCCCGAAACGTGGCGGACGGGGTCACCGCACCCTCCGATGTGCCCACACGATCCTCTCAACAGGCCCGGAGGCGAGGGGTCCTCCCTGAAGTGGCCGGCGGTTGCCCGGATCCCCCGATGCGCCCCGCTGGCGCTCACAGGCCCTCGCAGCGCCGGCGGGGACCCCACCCCACCGCGGCTCAGCGTCGAGGGCCAGTCCCGGCAGCCGTCTCTCCCGCCCCGCCCGGCTGTTCCTCGCGCCCCCTCCGTGCCCCCACAGGCCCAGCGCCCATGTCTGCGACCGCCGCGTCGCCCTCCTGGTCGCGTTCCGAGCACCGCCTCCCGAGCGGCCCCGCGCTCATTGGCCCGCCGCCCCCGGCCCGCGCTCATTGGCCCGAGACGTCCGGGGGCGGGTACAGCTTCGCTCCGCCCCTCCTCTCTGAGTTGCTTTCCTGGTTAGGGTCTGCGCTCGGATCTTAAGTCCCATTCGTTCTCCCGACCCTGGGAGTAGCGGGAGAGAAAGAGACTGAGCACAACTCAAACCTAGAAGTAGCCTAAGGATACAAAAGCTGAGGGAAACGGTGGGCTTCTTCTGCACCTTGCTGGATTTGGGTATGACGCCACTCCTCTTTGAAACTCAGTTTCCCCAGTTTCAAAGGAGGCAGGGTGGGGGAGGGGCGGTAGACAGGTCCACTGAAAATATTGGACATTTTGAAAGAACCGACTTTTTCATGGTGGGGAACATCAATCAATGTCACTTCACCTCTTCAAATTCTACTGCTTGGAAGGTCCGCCCATTGGGGAAGGAGAGGTCTGCATCACAGAGTTCGGGAACATCTGGGTAAAGAGATTCCGAGATCAGACCTTGAGCCATAAGAGTGCTTTTTGTTTCTTTTACTTTGTAAGCCATGTTTAAAAACAATAATAATGCACATGGCCAAACATTGAAACAACCAAGAAATACACAGAAAATTGAGTCTCTCTTCCACTCGCTGATTCCCCTGCTCTTGGGTAACTGTCGTACACCTATCAGGAAACTGATCTTGCCCAAAGCGCCTTGCAAAGCAGTTCGGAAAAAGCTTTAAATCTCGGGCCACAGGGAGCTGGGAGCTTTACACGTCTTGCTTAATTGGAGCCAGACAAGGCAGTATGTTACCTTTGTTAGGCCCAGAGAAATGGAGACACCCTGGAATCTGCAGGGGCTGGGTGCGTTTCTTTGGTGGCCAGAACCTGCCCTTCTCCATGACTTCGTCTCACCCTCTACATGAATTCATCTGAACAGCGCAAACCATTAACCCTCCAGTCGTCTCCATTTCCCCAACTGTTGAAGGTAAAACAAATCTTCATTCATTCACTCTGCCAATATTTGTTGAACACTTACTATGTGCCAAATTTTGTGCTAGGCATTGGGGAGAACATTGGCCCGTGGCCCAAATCTTTCCTGTGCCCAGTTAATGGGACACAGTAGGCTTCAAATAATTAAGAGATGTAGAAATGAATGACTAAATGGCCGGTGAACAGGGCAGTCTTGCTTCTACTGAGCTGCTCACTTCTAATCCAGAAGAGAAATTTAGATCCATCTTCCTGGTTCATGTAGAAATTTGGGTATCCTTTTTTTCTTTAATGTGATAGTTTGGGAAATGGCATGGATTTGGGGTGAAGTCCAGAGAAATCCTCTGAAAGTAGAAAATGTTCAGTTTTGGCACATTGTTGCTTGCAGGACTTTTCTATATGTGTGTGTTTAATTGAAGTGTTAAAAACAAAGGCGATCGCCATTTGGTTACAGTTTTGTTTTATGGGGGGGGATGAAAATAAGGGTGTGTGGGGTTGAACTCTTGTTCTGCCACTTATTAACTGCGTGACCTTGGCTCAGTCAACCTCCCTGTGACTCAGTTTCCCAGACGATATAATGGGGATAATAATAGTAGGGTAGTTGTGAGAATTAAATATCTTAATATAGTGAAGCGCTTAGGACAGTGGCACATAGTGCGCGTATCGTATGCAATAGCTATTCTTATTCTTATCGTAAAGCTAATAATTGTTACTATTGTGGTCCCTTTTACCCAGTCGTCTTCAGAAATTCCCCCCTCAAGGCTCCGCCCACAGGCTTCCCATTCCCGCCCACCGGGCAGCTGATTCTGCGGCCTCGCCTCCTCTCGCTCCGCCTCTTCTCGACGGCTGCAGGCCCGCGGTTTTGTGACGCAGACCGGGCCTTGTAGTCCGTTCGCAGAGTCCTGCCGCCGGGGGCCTCTCGGGCGAACTGCATTTCCCAGCGTTCCTCGTGGCTGCGGCCGTAAAGCGCGGCGGTTGAACGGCCGGTTCCGGCTGAATGTCAGTGCGGGGCTGTGGGCCGGGGAGGAAGGTGGTTGGCGGTCCCTTCACCACCTCCGCCGCTGCCACCTCCGCTTGTGCTGCCACTGCGGGCGTCGGGCCACTCGGCCGGTCGGGCATGAGACCGTGAGGCGAGCGACGGGCCGGGACCGCCGACATGTTTGGCCGCTCTCGGAGCTGGGTGGGCGGGGGCCACGGCAAGTCCTCCCGCAACATCCACTCCTTGGACCACCTCAAGTGAGTGTGTGGCGGGCGGAGGGGAGAGGCCGCGGAGCTGGGCATGGGGATGGGGGCGATGGTCCCAGGCTGGGTGCGCTGGGAGATGTGAGAGCGGAGGTGGGGGGTGGGAGGGGGCGCCCGTGGAAGGCTGTGCGGTGGTTAAGAGCGAGGGCTCTGGAGTCGGGGCGCCTGGGTTCGAACCCTGACCCTGTCACTCTTGGCTGTGTAACCTTGGACAAGTCGCTTAGTTTCTCAGAGTCTCAGTATTCCCACCTGTAAAGTGAGGAGATGAAGGGGTCAAAGTCTGGATCCTGGAGTCGGGCCGACCTGGATTAGAATCTGGATTATGTGAATTTAGGCCACAGTTTCCTCTGTTGTAAAATGGGTAGCGTGATAGCACCTGCTTCCTGCGAATGCTTTGAAGGTTGGTTGGATAAGAGAATAAACATAAACCTCAGAATATGTACAGGTGCTTAATGAAAGGTAATAATTCAAAGAACAAGTATTTTCTGAGGGGAGTCTAACCAGAAAACAATCGGAAGTAGAGCTCTGGGGCAGGACAGGTGGCCAACAGGGACTTGAGAAGCCGGGGGTGCACAGAGATTAAGAGACTGGCTTTGCAGTCAGACCTGCGTTTAAATCCTGACGCCACCATTTAATGGCTGTGTGACCTTGGACAAATTACTTCACTCCTCTGAGCCTCCGATTTCCCGTCTGCAAGTGGGGATGGTGAACATTGTACAAGGATTCTGTAATGCATGAATGGAAGTAATTGACCCAGTGTTGTTATACAGTAGGTGGCCAATAGTGGTAGCTGTGCTTAAGCTCAGCACGGCCTTCCCAGACCACCCTACCTAAAGTGCTCCCCCAACCCCAATTCCTTTCCATTAGATTTTTCTCTTGATTTCATTCAGTGCATCTCCACTATCTGTAATCATCCTGTTCTTTTTTGTCTCCTATTAAACTGTTACTTCCAGGAGGGCAGAGACTGCTTGGTTTGTTCAAAGCTGTATTCCCAGCATCTAGCACCGTGCCTGGCACACAGTAGGAGCCCAATGGATACTTAAAGAATGGGAAAAAAAGAATGAATAAATTGGGGAAAGGTTCAGAGCTTGCCGGCAGAGATTTGGGGGGCAGGTTGGAGTGGGGCTCATGGAAAGTAAAGACCTTTGAGGAGGGAATGACTTCAGGGAGGAAAGTGTATGTTGGGGGTGGGGGGTGCTGAAAGGGGAGAGCAGGCAAACCTTTGGTGGTAAGAAATAGGCTGGTTTCCAGAGAAAGCTCCCAAGATTATTGATGGGAAGGAAGAAGGATGGGGTTGGGGGGATGGTGGGGAACAGTAGAAGGAAGACAGGAGCCCGTGGAAAAGGTTGGTGGGAGGGGAATTAGATGAAGGGCTTCTCATTTGACCCTGGTGGTGGGGGTGCTATGATTCTCAGCTGTGTCTTTTCTAGCATGAAACATTTAATAAATGTGAGTCTCGAACAGTGGGAGGCAGGAGGGTTCTTTATGTCATGAGGGACAGTTTTGGGGGGTGTTGGTGAGAGAAGACAAGGGGAGGAAAGAGGCCCAGGACAAGGATAGGGGTGAGGGATAGGGAAGCAGGAATCTTAAATGGGAGGGCAGCTGACCGGGAAAGGGAGAGGCTTAAGGATTTCAGGAATTCATCGAGTGGGTGGATGCAGCTGAAAAGGGGAGGATGGTTATCCAGAGGAGGTTGGGCCTCCTGCCAGCACCCAGGTGCCTGCACTCTCTCACCTGACTCTGCATGACTCCAGCCTTTTTGAATTACCTTAATATTTATTGAATTCTTTACCCTGTGCCAGGTACTTGCTAAGGACTTCCTATGTATTATTTCTATTTAGTCCTCATGAGTCTATGAGTTATAGGAACTATTATTATTTCCATTTTAAGAAGTGGATGTTAAGGTTAAAGGAGCTTAAGTCACTTGCTCTGAGGTGACAACAGTTGAAGAGTGTCACAGTCAGGATATGAATCCAGAGCTTACCCTGGTTTCCTTGTCTTTCTGAGTAAAACTGAATAAAACTTCCCAATAAGTCAGTTTAGGGATACTTTTGACTTGGCCAAGTCTCACCATCAATGGGGCATCTTTGCTGGCTGGCCAGCCAGGGAGTGGTAAAAGTTCTCAGGTTCCTTTGTAGTATCCTGAGAACTGCTCAGTTTCATTGTTTAGGTTGCATGTCTATTGGGTGTTTTTTGTTTTTTTGTTTTTGTTTTTTTTTTGGAAACCTGAGATGCCTGCCCTGGATCAGGCAGTTCAGCTTAATCCATATTTCAGCCCGAAGAACCTGCTGATGCATGTATTGGTATGGGGCTTAGAAGACCCCAAGGTGACTAGGGAAAAGTGTCATCAACAGCGGTGCTCACCCGAGTGTTCGTGAGGCTCTTCATTTGGCTCTGATAGTAAATATCTTGGGTCTTGGGTACAGAATAGCTTATTCCCTGAGGGAGTTTGCAGACTGGTGGGGAAGGCAGCCATAGAGCTGGTGATTGTACAGTGTGACAAATGCTGAGATCACCATAGATGATCACCCAGGATTCTGTTGAAGCCCTTCTAGGAAGCTTTCTGGTGAAGGCAACACCAGAATGGAGTCTCTAAGGATGGGTAGGAGTCACTGTGTGGGGCAGCGAGGTGTGGGAGGGCGAACACCATAACCAAGATCCTGGGATTTGTGGCGTGTCAGAGTGGGGGCTGGTAGTCACGGGAAACAAGGCCAGATGTAGGAAGGGGCTTAGGAGTTATCTGACATAGGGTGACCTACTGTTCCAGTTTGCCTGGGAGATTGGGAGGATAGTACAGAAAGCTAAAAACTTTTAACCACATTATTCTTCATAATACTCCCAGCTTGCAAACTGGAAAGGAATCTTCCTGTTAGGCAGGATTTTACTTTTGCTAAATAATGGAAAACTGTGTACCCATGTCTTTGTCTACTGAATCAAGTTGGTGATTTAGTTGGGCAGATTGAAATAGTAAAGAGGTCATTTGCTACACATCATGGGTGGTTTATTGCCCAAACTAGTAGCAAGGCTGTGACATTGATGGACAAATGCCCACCATCAAGCAGAATAGTTACTGATGGAGTTTGAGTGTAACTGAAACATCATTTTCACCAGGGACAGTGAGTCCACAAACTTATATAAGTTGATTATTGTTGTGTTGTTGCCTTAATTCTGGTCACTTTTGTGTGTGAGTTAAGAATCTTGGTTGCAGGTGACAGAAGCCCAACTGGAATGCCTTAAGCCCAAAATGGAGCTGATTGGCTCCTGTCACTGGACAGTCTGTCCTGGCTAAACTATGGCTGATGCCAGGTACTTAGACAAAGCTGTCAGGAATCTGCCTCTTTCCATCTCTCAGCTCTGCTCCCTTCCGTGTTGGTGTCATTCTCAGGCAGGCTTCAGGCTTACATCATATCAGCTTAGCAATCCCTGGGGGAAAGAGAGCTTCTTTTCTTGATATTGCCAGCAGAAGTGCAGAATTATGTATGGTTGAACCAACCTGGGGTCTCATGCCATCCCTGAGCTGGTCATTGTGGCCAGGGCTGTGGGGTACTCTAACTGGCCAAGCCTCGCTCATATGCCCTTCTCTGGAACCAGGGTAGGACCAGCTCCACCCAAACTAGTGGACAGAGAATGAGAGAAAGGGGTGGTTTCCCATGGGGGAATCAGGGTTATTACCTTTTGAAGAAGGTGGGTAATGTATACACAGCAGGCAGACACTCACCTACTCTTGGTATGTTCAACTTTTGGCTAAGGTAGCACTGATAGTTTTAGAACTTGGGTTATAGTATTGCCAGATTGATTTTCTTAAAATAGCATAGTCACTGTATCACACATAGTGGGTCTTAGCCACCCACTATATCACGTCTCTGTTCTTCAAAGTGCTTCAGACTGTTCCCACCCATCTAGGTGGGGAACACAGGAGGTCAGGAACATCCCTGGTAGGCAGACACCTGTTTAAATGGAGACTTAAAAGATGAGTAGTTGTTTCCAGGCAGTAGGGAAGGGAGGATGTTTCAGGCAAAGGAAATGGCATTTGAGAAAGCATGGGGCGAGGGGAGCAGTGCACATTGACAGGACTCAGGTCAGTTGGTAAGGGAGTGTACACGGGGTGAGGGGCTGGGTAGGAACCAAGAGTAGAGGGATGAGGCGGGAGAAGTCACCAGAGGCCAGATCCCCCTGGGCCTTGTAAATTGTATTTAGGAATTTCGATGTTAGGCTGCGAACAGTGGAGAGCCATTGCAGGTTTATAACCAGAGCAGTGCTGTGGGCTGGCTGAACTTTGAACAATGGACTGGAGGAGGGCCAGACTGGAGGTGGGCATCCACTTGGGCTGCTGCTATCTTTTGGGGAGTTGTGGTTGCAGCCTGCTGTTATCCAAGTGTATTGCCAGGTGATGGGCCTTCTCTCTCACTCACGGATACGTGCACCTCATGTGCCCACCTGTCTGCACTTTCACTGTCTCCACTTGAGCTCCCTCCTCTTCCTGCCCATCCATTTGCCTAGCTATATCCTTAAATGCCAGTTCTTCCATAAAAATTGCCCTGGTGACTTGAGCCAGTGAGAGTTCTACTGTTCTCTCTAACTTCTGTCGTGCCTGTTCTCACTGTACCACTCAATCACCATGTTATGTTATGTCTTCTTTGAAGGATGGACTGGTTCTTAGGTCCCGTAGGTTCTTCAAGCTTCATCCCCGCCTTGTGTTACATCCACAGGAAGCTGGCCAGCGTTCCTCAGGCATGTCCTTTTACCATCAGAAATTGTCGTACTTTGTTGTGTATCTGTTTGTCTGTCTCTCCCAATTTGAATGTGAGCTTCATGAAGGTAGGGGCCTGTGTGGCGTGTTCAGCTGGGTATTGTCAGATGCCAGCAAAGGACCTGACGCATAGTAAGCAATCCATAAGTATTTGTCACAGGATAAACGAAAGAGGCAAGTTCTGGCCAGCCTTTTCGTAACAACTGCTTGGTCTTGCCACTTTGGTCATAGTGCCTGTGCCATACCTGTGACTTTCTCTAGAGCTGAAAGCCCTGCCTATACCCTCATGGTATATTCCATGCCCAGTCTCACTTGCTGGCCCAGTTTGACATCTTCGGGGTGTGAGTCACCAAGAGAAACACCACCTGTGAACACCTTTCCCTAATTCTCTAATTTGATTCCACTCTGCGTAGAGCTTCTCCTTGTCCTGCTGATCAGGTGGAGGTTTTCAAGGCACGGAGTGGGTCACTCTGGGGAATACCTGGAGGGTCTCTGTCCTGGTGCTAGACAAGACGGCGGATACACACTCTGTGCCCCCCACCTCTCTTCCACACCCGAGGCATTGTTTGAAGGTGTGTGTACATTGTGGGGTGGATTTCTAGTCCTACAGGCCTCCTACTTCTCTTCTTATCCTTTCTCACACTCCAGCTTGCAGATAAATTTTAGGATCTTCCAGTAGGAGCACTCTAGGAGGCATATTATGGTACAAGGCATAAAACTTGCAGCTATCTTCTGAAATTCTGTCACTGAAGATGAACTTTCTGTCTCTGAAATGGACATAAGTATTGATTTCTGTGGGGTGTGGGACTTTATTAACTGTAAGGGTTTAACTTGTGAAATAAGTGACTCTCTTGAGAAAGCAGGGTCTGCAGAGACGGGATTTGTTTACATCCCTAGTCCTTGGTGATGAGCCCCTAGTGTGTTGGTTGCATGTTGGCAATAGGCTGCAGTTTTTCAGTCTCCAGGCGTTTCAAGCTCCTAAGCTCGTCTGTAAATGTAGAGTTTGTTAATGTGCAAGGGTCTGATATCGGGACTCTACATCAGCAGAGCTTCTGTTGGGAATATGATCATGCTGGCTCTTTTCTAAAGAAATGGAGTAAGGATCAGTTGTAAGGACTTTCCTTAATTTCTGATACATATTTTCATGCCTTTTTGGTTTGTTTCATGCCTGTTTGGTTTTCTCGTATGTCAGGCATTCATAACTTCATGCAAATGCTTGGCTAATAAAAGTGCTGTTCATTTCATTGTTTGTATTTTCTGTGCTAGAATCATTATAGTAATGGGGTTAGGAGTCAGACTACCTGGTTCTAATCCTGGCTCCACCTATGCTGCCTCTGGACTCTGGGCAGGTACCTCACCGCCCCAGAGCATCACCCTGCAGGGTTGTTGTGGGGATAGATTGCAACTCCAGCAGCAGTCATCTCTGGGCAATGGCATGATAGACAATTGCCATTTCTCTTTTTTTGTTGTTGAAGTTTCCAACCTCCCTAAAATGAGTGTTCCATTTATCCTCAGAAAGTTATTAAACTGTTTATATCTCTGAGGTGGTTGAATTGATTGATCTTCCAAAACTCTGGAATTCGTTGCAGCATTAAAATGTTAAATCTTAATCTATTCAATGTTTTCCCCCCAGTACATATGAGCAAACGTATACTGAGTGTCTTTTCCTAAAACATTACCTAAAACAGTGTGCCAGGGTATTGTGGGGACAAAAAGATGAACAAGGTGAAGGTGTAACCATCACAGAGCCTTAGAGTTTGAGATCTAGTGGGTATTTTTATATACCAATGTCTTAGTCCAGTTTGTGTTACTGTAACCGAATACCAGAGCCTGGGTAATTTATAAAGAAAAGAAATGTATTTCTCACAGTTCTGGAGGCTGAGATGTCCAACATCAAGGTGCCAGCATCTGGTGAGGCCTTCTTACTGTATCATCCCACAGCAGGAGGCAGAAGGGCAAGAGAGCAAGTGAGAGAGGAAGGGGCTGAACTCATCAGGAACCCACTCCCGTGATAACAGCATTAATCCATTCAGAGGGCAGAGCAATCGAGACCTAATCGCCTCTTAAGGGTCCCACTTCCCAGGACTGTTGCTGTGGGAATGAAATTTCCAACACATGAACTTTGGTGGGTACATTCAAACCATAGCAACCAGCAACAAATCTTTAGAAAATTAATATTTCTAATAATACTATTTACAGTAGCATTAAAAAACATCAACTATCTAGGAGTAAATCTCATAAAAGATGTGCAAGACCTCTATCCAAACATGGAAAGAACTGTAAATATCATGTTACACTATTGTACAGAAGTCAGTTCTGTCCAAATTTAGCTATAGATGTAGGGCAATCTCAAAGGAATTCTTAGCAGGCATCTTTGTGGAAATAGAGAAGGTGATTTTTAAATGTATATGGAAATTAAAAGGGCCAAGAATAGCCAATATAATATTGAAAAAAAAACAGAAGGAAAGAAGTTAGAAGACTTACATTACCACATGACAAGATTTATTATTAAGCCTCAGTAATCAGACAGCATAGTATTGGCACAAGGGTAGACAAATTGATCAACTAGAGCATCCAGAAAGAGACCCGCACATGTGGTTACCTGATTAACAGCAAAGGTGACACTGGAGTGCAGTACAGATATGAGGTCCTTTTTGGTAAATGCTGGTAGGCCAACTAGATCTCCATTTAGAAAAAATTAATTTTGGCCAGTACTTCATACCATACACAAAAATCAGTGCCAGATGTACACTAAGTCATAATTGGAGGGGTGAAACAATAACTTTGTTAGAAGAAAACATCATTTCTTCATGACCTTGGAGTAGGTAAGGATTCCTTAAGCTTTATGCAAAAAAAATACTGTTCAAGGGAAAGATTGATAAATTGGATTACATTAAAATTAAGAACCTTGCTCATCAAAAGACCACTAAAAAGAAAGTGAAAAGGCAAGTCACATCAGAGAAAATATTTGCAATACATATATCCAGTAAAGGATTTGTATTTAGAATATGTAAAGAACTCCATCAAATAGATACAGAAAAATCACTCAGCCTCATAAAAAAATGGGCAAAAGACTTGCACTGACACCTCACGAAGATCTTCAGATGGTTCATAAACATGTATGAAAAGGCACTCAACTTCATTAGTCATCGTGCAGTGAAACTCCAATGTGATATCACCATGCACCCTGTGGAATGGCTCCACTGAAAAAGGCAAAGGACACCAGTGCTGGAGAGGCTCTGGAATAAATGCAGCTCTCAGACTGTGCCTCCAGGCCGTGGGCAAGCTACTGAACGTCCCCAAGCCTCAGTTGCTGTCTTGGCCTGTGCAGTGGTCACAGTGCGCACGCTCCCAATTTCCCATGAGTCTGAGGCTCATGTGAAGCTCTCACACAGAGCCCGGCACATGGGAGCTCCTAGAATCTTCTTTTCAGGACTTACTACCCTGCCCTTTCCTTGTCTGTAACAGGATCCTAGTAGTTACTAGGATTTTTTTCAGAAATTATTTAAGGAAAGCAACAACAGTAATAGCACTTGTGTCATATATAGTAACTGCCAGTTAGTTATCTCTCTCTGTACATAATAAGTAGGTACTAAAGTATTTAGGTACTCTTGCTGCTCCCATTTTACAGGTGAGAAGATGAGGCACACAGAGAGGAAGTAACTTGCTCAAGATCACCCAACTCATAAGTGACGGAGAAGGGCTCAGACCTGGCATTCTAGCACCAGTGTCTGTAATTGACACCCATACTCTGCTGCCTCTCAGGAAATGACCCAGACTTTCCACTCCCTGCTCTGGTTTCTCTGGACCTTCCCGTCATAACTCCTCCCTTGAGGTCCCCTTTCCCTGACTGTTTGGATCCAGCCTGATCTCTCCTTCATAATTTCCTGGAATGGTCTTTGTGTAACTTAGTAATGACATTAATAATGGCTTCCACCATAATGATCACAATATAATAATAGCAGCTAACCCTGCTTCTATTGAGATCTCACTCTGTGCCAGGTGCCATGCTGGGCTCTTTCTATGCATGATCACATTGCATCTCTGGAACAACCCAGAGACTGTTACCTGAACTGCAGAGAGGTGAGGTGCCTTGTCCAAGACCACAGTTAAGAAGTGGCAGGGCCAAGGATCAAGCCCAAGTCCCTCTGACTCCAAAACCTGAACTTTTCACCACAGTTCTATGCTGTCACTTGCTGTGTCTGACATTTGGACCCTTGGTTATGTTCAGTCTTATTTGCTCTGATCTAACCTATGTTCATGAAGACAATTCCCTGCCCCATTTGGCATTTATTGAGTACCTGCTGCATACCAGATATTTTGGACTGTGTTGGGGTCACCAAGATCAATAAGATGATGTTCCTGACCTTGAGTAAGGGAGGCAGATCATTGCAAATCAGGGTGGTCTACGCAGTAGCAATGTATGTGAGTACAAAGGAGCCAGTGAGGCGGGAACAGTCAAGTTCATGGGGGTGGGGCGGGAAAGCTTTCTTTAAGGAAGGCTTCACCAGGAGATGCCTGAGCTGGATTTTGAAATATGAGTAAGAGTTTGCTGGTTGATGAGGGCAGCAAGGGCGTTCTAGGCAGAAAGCCCAGGCAATTGAAGTCAGACCTGGTACTAAAGATTTTAAACTCTTTTGTCTTTGTTGGGGGTCTTCACAGCAAACCCACTCATCAAGGCCACTGCCTCCCACTGGGCCAGGAGCATGATGTGTGATGCTAATGGATGTCATCTGCACACAAGACAGTTCCAGAGTGGGGGAAATCTGCTCCTTCCCTATACTGCCAACAGTGCCTTGTCTCTGGCAGGGTGTTGGGCTCACTGTGGACCACGTGGAGAGTGTCACTGATAGCCACAGCTGGAGTGGTGCAGTGCTATCAAGCTTCAGTGGGATTGGGGCCCTGCACCTAAGAGTCTGGTTCAGGAGGTCAGGGGTAGGGAGCAACTCAAACAGGTGATTCTGTTACAGGAGGTCTATGAACCCACCATTTGAAAAACTCTGCTCTTTGAGCCTCTTGGGCAAGATGCACTTGAGGCAAGATGGAGACATGCAGATTTATGAGTGGGTGCTCCTGTGATCATCCCAGGGTGGCTCAAGTGCCATCGAGTTGCCTTATTACAGAGGGATAAGGCATGTGCCCCCACGTGCAGCCCTGTTGGTAGATTTGGGCACAAATGGTGGAGGATTTATATTTTTGAAGAGCTATTCTAGTTATTGCATGTTAAAAATTGCATGCAATTTCTAGTTAATTAAATTAATTAAATGCTTATACTGTCTTTATGGTTATGTGTCTTATGGTTATACTGTCTTTAAAATATAATAAACAGTAGCAAAATTAATAAATAAACTCCAGCCTCCTTAAGCAGCAAATTTCTCCTTATTGTTCCATTTGCAAAGTTCTACCTATTTATATCTTACCCATTTTTAGAGATTGTAGGTGGGATAATCCTATCTAATCTTTCCCTACATTGCTCTCACTGACCCCCATACCCCCAACCCCCAAACTGAAGGTGGCCATAATCAAGAAATCAGGAGGTGACTTTGCCTGAGTCACTTTCTCTTGGTGTCTGCTTTTCCTTCCTAAGCTCAAGGCTCCGTAGGACCAGCCCATGGCTCACTTGGGAGAGTGTGGTGCTGATAACACCAAAGCCACAGGTTCGGATCCCTATGTAGGGATGGCTGGTTAGCTCACTTGGGAGAGCCTGGTGCTGACAACACCAAGTCAAGAGTTAAGATCCCCTTACCGGTCATCTTTTAGTAAAAAAAATTAAAAAATAATAAAAAAGCCCAAGGCTCCCTTGATAGGTGAAGTTACCTGGATCTGTGGGCCCTGGAGAAGCCATTTTCAAAGGTGTGCCAGGCAGGACTCCCAGAGCATTTTCCCAGGCTGCTGGTCCCCGCACTGCTCAGGACTGGCCTCGGCGATTCTATTGTCCTCCCTCACCACTAGCAGAGATGCCTTGAGGACTGGACTGTGTCTGCCTGTCTTCTGTCCCAGCAGCTGGCTTCCAGGCCTGTTTGGAAGGATGAAGTACAACACAGTAGCCTTTCAAGTCCATTTAACTCTGAATTTAACATTCTCTACTCAGTAAATAAGATCGTTGCCCCTGGACATTTGTGCCATAGGTTCTGATGGGCATACTGCATGTTAGGGAGGATTATGGGCATTCCAAGGGTAATCTTGATTGCATGTGATCATTGTCCCAGACACTGGCATTGGGACCCACCCTCCCTAAGCCATGCCTCCATCTCTAAATCTCTGCATCAGCCTGGCCGTGGGGCTTGGGTGAGGCATTCAGCCCTGAGCCTTATGTCTCCATATGTTCCACTGGCATCAAAATCACCAGGGAACGAGTGAAACAGGCTAATGCCTGCTCTTCCCTTGGTTCTGCTAAATCCAAATCTGACTGGGCTCCTGTAGTCCCTACTTGATCCAGTTCTCCAGGTGATTCTCTTGCACACTGAAGTTTGAGAATGGCTGTCTTCAGGAATTGGTGATTCTCTTGCCTCAGTTTGGGTTGGCATGTCCCTAGTTGTTTACCACTTCAAAGAATTGTCTACCATTTTTCTTGGCTGGTTGAGTTATCTAATCTGAATGGGAAATTGTGCTAGCAGAATCTGAAAAAGTGCTGCTGCACTGCCACTGAAATGTTGCTAATGGTTGTTGAGCCTGACTTTCATTTCATTTTCATTTCCCCTTCTCTCCTTTCTCTCAGGTATCTGTACCATGTTTTAACGAAGAACACCACAGTCACAGAACAGAACCGGAACCTGCTGGTGGAGACCATTCGTTCCATCACTGAGATCCTGATTTGGGGAGATCAGAATGACAGCTCTGTATTTGAGTAAGGGTTTCTAATAATTTCTGTTTTTTGATTCTTCTTCCTTTAGATGTTTTTCTAAATGTATACCGTGAGTCATTCCTGATGATGTCAGGATCTGACACTAATTTGGTCTTGCCGAGATCTCTATCTCTCTACATAAAATGTCCTTGAATTGTCTGATTATCTCTCCAAAGGAAAGAGAAAACATCCTGGGTGGTTAGATACAAAGTGAACAGAAAGGACCCTGCCCTGGGTTTACAGTTACTGTGAAGCTCACAGTTACTGTGTTTGCTGATGGCCAGGCACAGGGCCGAGCTCTTGATGAGATAGTCCAGCTAGGTTTCCCTCAGGGTAGAGGTCCTGTTGGTATCCCCATTTTTGCTCAAGGACGCACAGTAATAAGTGGTGAAGCAGCGGCTCATACCCAGGGCCCGTGAAGGGGTTTCTCTCCATCCTCTCCTTCCTAGATAAGCAGTCTTAGGCCAAGCTCTTTATCTTCCTGAGCCTCAGTTTCTACATCTTCAAAGGAGAGAGAGAAAGTTCCCTGCCTAGTACAAAGTAGGCACTCAGTAAATGATAACAAATGATAAAAACAGGTGTGCCTACTGGACGATTAAAAAGCAAAAGCAGTAAACCATGAACTGTCTCCTCAGTAGACCAGTCAGTGTCTTAGGGCAGAAGGATTTGGGATTGGGTTCTGACAACCACCATGACAGATTTTCTATATAATCTCAATTACAAATATAACCTCAATTGTAAATATTGAAGCCACTTTTAAACCCCATTTAAAAAAAATAAAGGTGTTCCTTTTCTAACCTGGCTCCTTATTAGATATCCTGAATTGATTTTCAGGATAGATCTATATTTTCATTGGTAAGGTTATCTAATAAAGCTACTTGTGGAAAATGTAAACTCCCTACAATGCATACCTGTGACATTGGCCATGATCCCCAAAGGAAACATGTGAATATAAACTGAGGTGTTGCTTATAAATGAGACTAGCTTCCTTTAAGGGTCCGTGGGGAATTTGTTTGTTTGTTTGTATATGTTTTTGAAGATGAGAAAGACCCTTGGGTTAAAGATTAGAAACTGTGTCCCCCTGTACTAGAATAGACTTTTTCTCCATCCATCTGTCATCTTAGAAAAACTGTGGAGCTCTTAGAGCTCCCAGTGATTCTTATGGCTGCCCAACAGAATCCCCAAGAAAATTTTGTTTTCAGTAAGTTTTTAACTTTTTTGAATGATTTTAGATTTACAGCAAAGTTGCAAAGATAGTATGGAGAATTCATATATACTCTCCACCCAGTTTCCACCAAATCACTGGGGTGCATTTGTCAAAACTAAGAAACTGACATTGGTACATTACTATTAAGTAAACTCCAGACTTGATTTGGATTTCACCAGTTTTTTCATTAATATCCTCTTTCTGTCCAGGATCCCATCTACGCTGCTACAGTGCATTTTGTTGTCCCATCTCCCCAGTCTCCTTCAGTCCGTGACAGTTTGTCTTCCCTTTTTTTTATGACTTTGGCAGTTTTGAGGAATACTGGCCAGGTCTTCTGTAGAATGTCCCCCAGTCTGGGTTTCTCTGATGTTTTTCTCATGATTAGACTGGGGTTAAGGGGAAGAATGCTGTGGAGGTGAACTGCCCCATTGTCCCATCATAGAAGGGTGCTCCTGATGTCCACACGACATTCCTGGCGATGTTAACCTCCATCACCTGGCTAAGGTGGTGTCTGCCAGGTTTCTCTACTACAGGGTTACTTTTTCCCCTTTCCCTACGCTATTCTTTAGAAGAGAATCACTAGGTCTAGCCCAGCTTTTCAAGAAGAAGGGATGGGAATTAAGATCCACCTTGTAGAAGGGGGGAGTATCTACATATATTATTTGAAATTTTTCTGTATGAAAGATTTGTCTCTTCTCCCCCATTCATTTATTTATTCAACCATTTTTTAAATATGGACTATGCATGGATATTTATTTTCTACTTTGGGTTGTAATCCAATACTATGTTGTTTATGTTGTTACTCAAATTGTTCCATCTTTGGCCATTGGGAGCTTTTACGGGTTGATTCCTGTGTGCATTTGATCTGCTCCCATCCTTTTGTTTTTGAGCTTTTCCTTACTTCCTCATACTACAAAATGCTTCAGGCTCATCTTGTATTTTCCCTGCCCTAGCACTCGAACCAGCCATTTTTCCAAGGAACCTCCCACACCCCTTGGGAGTTTTTTAAAAATTCAGGTTCCTCCTGGGCCAGCCCCGTGGCTCACTCGGGAGAGTACGGCACTGGTAGTGCCAAGGCCGTGGGTTTGGATCCTATATAGGGATGGCCGGTGCGCTCACTGGCTGAGCGTAGTGCAGACCACACCGTGCAGAGGGTTGCGATCCCCTTACTGGTCAAAAAAAAAAAAAATTCAGGTTCCTGGATTTCACGCTAGACCTACTGAATCAATCCTTTGGGCAAGATCTAGGAACAGACTTTTTAACAAGTTCCAGAGTTGATCACTGTGCAGCAGTGAGTTTGTTGGTGGTATTTGGGAGTCACTGATTTGTACAACCTGAAGCAAAGGTAGACAAAATAGGTCAAATGACAGAAATACTCTGGAAGTCAATTTGAATGGTGTTTATAGACAGACAGGCTCTCAAAATCAGAGTTGGATCTTTTTCAGGTTATATTTATTCATTCATTTACCCTTTCATGGATTCAAACAGAAATTATGCAGCAAGTGCCAGGCCCATGATCCTGCCACTGTGGAGCTGACAGATGAGGGGGGAGAGACTCAAAACTAAGTCAATCAGCAGACACACATGGCTGCAGGAGTTTCTTCTGAGCTTCCCACATGAGAGATTATCTAGCCTTAGCTTGAACACAGAGAACACAAAACTAGAAACATCATTTTCTTCCTTTAAAGAAAGGCACTAAGCAGTTCTGTTTCCTTTTCAAGACTAGAAGAGCCAACCTATACCCCCAAAAGCCAGTGCTCCTAGGCTGCATGCAGACAAGTGTCCTGTCCAGAACAAGAAAGGTGGAGCAGACTTGGGGACTGGTTAAGGTACCTCTACCACATCAGCACCTGTGTATTTCCTTCCAGTTCTTTTCTCATGGAAAGCTACAAACTCAACAATTTAGAAACCAAAATTCACTTAATATTTAGCATTATCATAACTCTTTGCAGGAATTCCAGTTGTTGCTTTTCCACTTTTTAATTTTTTTGGCAGCTGGCCTGCACAGGGATTGAACCCTAAACCTTGGTGTTATTGGTACCACACTCTAACCAACTAACTAAACAGCTAGCCATAGTTGTTGCTTTTCTTAACACTCAAAGATGTGCAGAGAAAAGGAAAGAGACTTAGTAAGGAAAACTAAGGATACAAAATATTTGATGGAAAATGCTGCTTGTTGGATTTACAAGCATAGTTTACCACGTGACTGTTCAGTAGATAAAGGTCTTTCCCATTGTGTCAGAAATCTAGTTCAGTGCTTCCCAGAATCAGCACTGTTATCTCGTTTTCATTATGGAAAGAGAGTTGAAAGATTGCGTGTTAACCTTGATGGAAGATGGCACTGTGGGAACTGGATGGTATGGAAGCAGAGGCCACACATGTGGTGTGATCTGGCATCTCTACAGATGCTTTTGTGGTGCAGGGGGGAGAGGTCTATGCACATGTACTGTGAATGTAACCAGAGGATTTCAGTTGTCATGTGTGGAGCCACACCACTGATCCTTTCCTGTTCTCTCCCCAGCTTCTTCCTGGAGAAGAATATGTTTGTTTTCTTCTTGAACATCCTGCGGCAGAAATCCGGCCGCTATGTGTGCGTTCAGCTGCTGCAGACCTTGAACATCCTCTTTGAGAATATTAGTCACGAGACCTCACTTTGTAAGGACATTCCTTAACATTTGCCTCTGCACTGCTGGGTGTCAGCAGGGTGTGGTTTGGGATTGTTTTTGTTTGTCTGTGCTTACCACGTATTAGTCTGCTCAGGCTGCCCTAGCAAAATACCACCTATTCGGTGGCTTAAACAACAGAAATTTGTTTTCTCATAGTTCTGGAGGATAGAAGTCCAAGATCATGCTACTATAAGCATTGGTTTCTGGTGAGGGCTCTCTTCCTGGCTTGCAGACAGCCACCTTCTTGCTGTGTGTGACCTTTCCTCTGTGTGCGTTTGTGTATGGAGAGAGAGAGAGATCTGGTGTCTCTTCTTTTTTTGGCTGCTGACCAGTATAGGGATTCAAACTCTTGGCCTTGGTGATAAAACACTGTGCTCTAACCAACTGAGCTAACCAGCCAGCCCTCTCTTCTTATAGGGATACCAGTCTTATCAGATTAGGGCTCCTATCCTAAGGACCTCATTTAACCCTAATTTCCTCCCTAAAGGCCCTATCTCCAAATACCATCACATTGGGGGTTAGGGCTTCAACACATGAGTTTGGGGGTGGCAGGGGGAACACACAATTCATTCCATAACACTGTGTTTATCCCTGTGTATTGGGGTACTGTGAAGGGCTAAGAGAGGGTTCCCCTCTGAATGATTCTGGGGTGTTTGCATTTGTTCTTAATGACGTGTTATTCAAGAGTTGGGGTCACTAAACAATCAGCCAACGGAATCAGCATTGGGAGAAACAGGGTGAGAAGTTGAGTAAGGAGCAGGAGAGGGTGTGGCTTTGGCCCCACCCTCTCCTGCTCCAGTCCTGCTGCCCAACTGCTGCCACTAAGCCCATGTTTCTTCATCTGTAACTGCCACCCCTGAGAGGCAGATGGTGTTGTTGCCTTCGTTTTAACACCGAGAGAGTTTGAGTCACTGGCCCAAGGTGACAGCCTTGGTAAGGCCAGAATGGAGAAGGGGTTTCAGCCCAGGTGGATTAGCTCTGTGGTCCTGAGCTGGGGGTGCTTGTGACCCCTAGGTCACAATTGGCAGTGTCTGGGGACATTTTTGGTTGTCACAGTCCAGGTGGAGGAAAATGCTACTGGCATCTGGTGGGTAGAGGCCAGGGAAGCTGCTAAACTTTCTGTAGTGCACAGTTCGGCCCCACAGAATGACCCAGCCCAAAATGTCAGTAGGACTGAAGTTGAGAGGCCCTGGTTTAGTTCCTATTCCTCGCGCTTGACCACTAGCTTTATCATTCTAAGACGACTGCACCAAGCCCCAGACCCTGCCTGCAAGAAATAGGAGAGGGGGAAAAAAAAAAAAGTAGAGGAGAAAAGACAGATTCAAAGGCAGGTTCTAGGTCCCCAGGACAGGTTTGAAGAGAGTGTTGGGTGGGTGGAAGGAGGCGGAGATGGTGGCATTCTTTCTCAGGGGCAAGGAGGGAGAGGAGGGAAGAGCTGGCTAAGATGGTGGTTCTCTGCAGTGGCCACTAGGTGGTACTGCTGTCTCGGAGACGCCTTACATTTCCTGATGACCACAAGTTAACAAATGTGGGTTGATTCGTGTCTCCCCTAAGTGGTTTCCCTTGTTATCAGCTTCTGTTTCACTGGATATGAAACGAGTGCAGTTTCTGCAAGCTCTGAGAGGGGAAGATCCAGCTCCATGGCGCAGGCCCTGGACTCAGACCGAACCAGCTCCTGGGCCCTGTTCTACCATACACTGCCCATGTGTGTCCTGTGAGTTAATGCTTCTGGCTGCAGTCTGTGCATCTGTCAGGCAGAGATAATAGTAGCTGGGGATAGAGCAGTTTAAGGAGTAAGTATGAGAGTGGGTGTGCAGAGCTTAGCATGGGGTCTATGGGGGGGAAGTATCCACACAATTGGTTTTATCACTTAATGCAACCTTCTCAGTGTCTCTTCTCTGGTAACCCTCTCTAAGCCCAGCTAGGCACAAGGCTACGGATTAAAGATGGGGTTGGAGCAATCAAAAATTCTGGCTTTTAGAGGGTTTCTTTGGATCTCATGGCTTTTCTTTTTTAAAAATTATGTATATTCAAGGTGTACAACTTGACGATTTGATATACATATACATAGTGAAATAATCATCACAATCAAGATAATTAACATATCCATCATCTTACATAGTTACCGTGTGTGTGCATGTGTGTGTGTTTGTGTGTGCATGCATGTGTGTATGTTGAGAATACTTAGGATCTACCCTTTTTTTGGGGGGGCAGCTGGCTGGTACAGGGATTGAACCCTGGACCTTGGTGTTATCAGCACCGTGATCTAACCACCTGAGCTAACTGGCCAGCCCAGGTCTATCCTCTTAACAAATTTCAAGTATGTAGTATAGTATTGTTAACTATGGTCGCCCTCCTATACAGTAATTAGATCTCTGGAACATATTCATCTTACATAACTGAAACTCTGTACCCTTTGACCAACATCTCCCCATTTCCTCCTCCCCCCAGCCCCTGGTAACCCCCTTTTTACTCTCTGCTTCTATGAGTTTGACTGTTTTAGATTCTACATGTAAGTGAGATCATGCAGTTTGTGTGGCTTTTCTTGTACTGGGATCAAAAAGGTTGAGAAACCCAGGTAGATGCCCTTGCTTTACTGACAGTTCACCAGAGCCCTTTTGTAAGCCCTGCAAAAAGGGCAGAAATCACTGCTTGTTTACCAAACTTGGATTTGAAAGGAGTGAGAAGAATATATGACCTTTGTTTTAATTTTTATCTTTTAATCCTAGAAAGAAAATGTCCCCTTTATAAAAGAACAATAAAAAGCCAAACATTACAAAAATAAAGTCAAGTTTTTGCAGAATCTCACCCTGACAGTTCATTGTAAACAAATAGTTTTGCTGTTTGCTTTCCTTTTTCCCACCCTCCCAGTGTATCCTGGATCTTCTTATTTGTTCCTTTATGTAACTTTCTGATCTGGTTTAAGAGCTGCATCTTGCTGTGACATAATCTATTTAACCTGACCATGGACATTTAGGTGGTTTCCAGTTTTTCACTATTACAAGCAGCCATTTCACAAATGCACCTGTTGCCTGTTGGTTTGGTGACCTAAGTGACAGAGGCCCGAGAGACTAAGATTACTACAGACTCCCGGGTTTATTAGAAAAGGATACCACAGAAAGTCAGCTACACAGTGAGGGGGTAGCAGAAAAATCCCAGCCAAATAACAGAGGCACTTCCACTGCCCCCATGGTGGTCCCCCACCACCCACAGACTCATCTCTTGAAGGCCCTGGAAAAGTCCCCGCATGGAGCCCGTGGCTTTTCCAGCTCCAGAGTGCTGCTGAGAGACTCACAGTTGCACATCTGAAGCTGCCAGCATAGGCATCTGTGCTGCTGGTGGCCCGGAAGCCACTAAACCAGTCACAACAGGGCTCAACAGGGCATCCCAACAGTCCCTTCTCCTGTCAGCCCATTACCCCTCCCCAGTTGTCCCCAACCACAGCCAGAATGACACAGAATGAGAGACCTGCTCCAGGCATCAGATTCACCTGGGCTGCATGTTACAATTCTAGGTGGATAAACAAATTGTAGACTGTTCATAGAATGGAATACTGTACAGCAAAAGAGAGGGATGAACACTACCACCACATGCAGCAGTGTGGGTGACTCTCAGATGTGGCCATGAGAGAAGGGGCCAGGTGCAGGAAGCATGCATGCCATCTGATTCCATCTGTACGAAGTTCAAGAACAGGCAGAACGAGTCTTTGGTGATAGAAGTTAGAATAGGGGTTGCCTTTGGGAGGGGGTACTGACTGGGCAGGGGCGTGCAGGAACCTGGAGAGCTGGAAGTGTGCTCCATCTAATCTGGGCAGTGCTTACACGGTGTAGATTATATGTAAAAAATCATCAAGCTGGACACCTAAGGTCTGTGAGGTCTATATGTGTATGTTACATACATACATACATGTACTTAAAATACATATATATTTACACATATATCTAGGATATGTGATACATGTGACCTCATTTTAAAAAACATTAAGATTCTTAGGATCCCACCCCAGACCCACTGTTCTCCCATGGAGCAGGCCCCAAGTGCTGCCTTAGGAGTTGTTATAATCAGGAGATCTTGAACATAGGTCTTCTAAGACTACAGACTTCATGGCCTCTCTACCAAGCCTGCTCAGAGAATGCACAGTGACTTTTCTGAACACAGTGGCTTTCCCAGAGAACTGGCTTCTGAGGAGGACCCAGCCATGGACCCATGCCATGGCCTCACGCCATGGCCTCTGTCATGGTCCCAAGCTCCTGGATGGCTCTTGGTGTCATTGACAGACTGTTCAGTAATACTTTGATTGACTTAAATTAGGTACTTTGATGGCTCCAAGTAACTTAAAGGTTTATTTCCTGCTCATCCAGGAGCAACTGCGTTCAGTCCTGGGAATATGGTAGCTGCGATTGTGAATCTCCCAATAATAGCAGTAAGAATAATGCAGTTAACATGTCAAGGACTTACTCTGTGTCCCATCTGTCCTGCTGGCTTTTGTGCATTGTCTCCTCTAACTCCTACAACAGCCCTGCAAGGAAGGCACTGTTATTCTGTTTCTAGACAAGGAAACCGGGGAGTGGGGAGGGGAATCAGCTTGCCCAGGGCCACACAGCAAGCGGCACAGGTGAGATCTGACATGGGCAGTATGGGTTCAAGTCCACAGTTGAACCCAGAGCCTCCCAACACGAGCATGTGTGGGCAGCCTTGCAGGCCTCTTGTGTACAGTTTTCATTGTCGGCCCCATTGGTGTGTGACAAACACAGGCTGTGGCAGCAGACCTGAATTTGAGTCCCTTCGCTGTGACTTGCTATCTCTGTGTCCTCAGGCAAGTTAATCCACCTTTCGGATCTCTTTTTACTCATCTGCAAAATGGGAAGAATGAGCCCTACTCTGCAAAATTGTCGTGATGATTAATTATAATGTAAAGCACTCAGCCCAGTGCTGGACATGTAGTAAGGAGTTTGGCATAAATTGACCTTTATGAAATCATGTTGCTATATAAGGAGGAGAGAAATCATGTGTAACCCTTTGTGGTATTCAGGGATAATAGTGTGATTTTTGGTGGCAAAATGGGGCAGGTTTTTACCCCCATCCGTGGGTGGTTAGTGAGAATGCCCACACACCGACTAATCTTCCCCACCTCCGGCTCCTTGTTGAACTTCCAGCAATGCAAACGAAACGTTTGAGTGTTTATTTCTATTTGGTGTGGGAGGTGGGGAAGGGCTTTTCTCTGGCATTGACTTTGACTATCTAGTGACTATGCATAATAGGTGATTTCTGTGCTGGTTAAAGGTTAAGCTCTGTGTTAGTTTGTTTAATCCCAGCAACCCAAAGCTTAACCGGTTCAAGAACATTAACGTGGTCATCTGCTTGTTACCTGATGTCCTTTGCTTATATTTCCTCTAGCATGAGTTAACCTGTCTGTTTTGCTTTGTGTTTTTTTTTTTTTCCCTCTAGATTATTTGCTCTCTAATAACTATGTAAATTCAATCATTGTCCATAAATTTGACTTTTCCGATGAGGAGATTATGGCATATTATATATCGTTCCTGAAAACGCTTTCGTTAAAACTCAACAACCACACTGTCCATTTTTTTTACAATGAGGTGAGTAATTGCCAGAGGGGCGCCTTGTGTATAAAGCTATGCCAGTCAGTGTATCGCCTTAGATATGGGTGGTCTTCTGTCCATTTACAAAGAGCTTATGTGCTTTGCAGTCATAATTTTCACAGCAACACTGGTTGACTTTGGCATTCTTTAAAAGAAAAAGGTTTTTTTTATTCAACAAATTACCTTTCTATTTTTAATGTAAAATTCAGTTTGTGCTGAGAGCATTATACTTGGTAGGGAAGAGAAGTGTCCAGAAGTTGTCTTGAGGTAGTGTTACCCTGTGGGAAAAACAGGAACTCTGGTGAGGCCTGGCCTTGCCACTTCCTTGCTGCGTGACCTTAGCAAAGTCCCAGTCACTCCCTGAGCCTCAATCTCCTTCTCTGAGAAACGGGTGAGCATATATACCTTGTGGGGTTTTCAGGGATTGAATTAATTGAGATAATGTCTTCAAAGCATCTCATATGTACTTGGCTTCCTAAAACCCTAGACATTGCTGTTCTTTACAAGCTAATGTTCCTGGTATTCTTTGGGAAAATTATTAACAACTTAAATGAATTGCTACTCTCACAATTCAAAGGAGCTTGAGCAATAAGGTCAGTTTGTCCCGTGTACCAGAAGGTACAAATGCTGACTGTGCTGGGGCTGGTTCATCCTGTGGCTCAGCTGCATCATCAATGGTCCAGACTTTTCCATCTTCTTGTTTCGCTGAATGTACAGTTGGCGTCTGTCCTCGCATTCAACCCCTCATGGTCACAGGATGGCTGCAGCAGCTCCAGACATCACATGCTCCTATGTTGCTGCTGAAATGCTTGATGAGATCACTTCCCTCCTTGTGTTACTTTTTAACTTCAAAAAAAACTTTCCCAGAAGCTTCCCACCAGATTTCCCCTCCAGTCTCACTGGTCAGAATTTTGTCACATTTTTCTCACAGTGTGTCTGGAATTTGGAATGGGCCTTGCAGGGCAGTTCTGGTTTGTTCTCTTTGGAGGCTACAGTCATCTAAAGGCTGGACTGGGGCTGGAGGATCTGCTTCCAAGGTGGTACACTCACATGGGTGGCTTCTTGGTGCTGGTTCTTGGCAGGAGGCTGTGGATCCCCTTTCCATGGGCCTCTTCGTGGGGCTGCTGGAGTTTCGTCACTGCTTAGTGACTGGCTTCATCTAGAGTGAGTGATCCAAGACACCAAGGCAAACTGTGAGGTCCTTTATGGCCCAGCCTCAGAAGTCACATATTAGCTTTGCCATATTCTTTAGGTCACCGAGACCAGCCCTGACTCAGTTTGGTAGAGGACAACACAGCAGATGAATACAGGAGGTGTGGGTCCTTGGGGGCCACCTTGGTGGCTGGCTACTGCACACATGCTGTTTGTGTGGCAGGTGCCTTCTGAGTGGTAGTCCCAACACTGCACAGCCTATATTTGAAGTCAGACTATAGTCCCAAACATAATCTCTGAGTATGGGTAAAATCCACCCAACTGTCCCTTTATTATGTGGCAACAGCAGCCTTAGCCTTTTTTTTTTTTTAATTCCCTATTTCCTTTTCATCTACCACATTCCCAAACTTAAGCCCTACCCAGCAGCCTGAACCTTGATTTTTATTGTTTAGATTAGTAGTGGGAAAGAGCTGGCTTGAAAGGGAAGAAATACTAGCTGTCAACCACAAAATGTGTGACAGCTTGAAAAATTAACATTGTGTAGCCTAATACCTGACATGTAGTAGGTGCTAAATAAATATATCCAGAGTATAGACGGATGATGTCAGCATTCTCCCAAAGGCTCTCTCAGGTGGCAGAAAACCTAACTGCAGAGTTCAGACCAGAGAGATGACCAGATTCTCCCTCCACTCAGGTGCAGCTAGGCATCTGTGCACCCAGCTGCATGGGCAGAGCACTGGGATTCTGGGGCTGGAGTGATGCTTTTCTGGAAGAACACCCTGCTTATCATCAGAGGCATGGCAGGAGTCTCATTTTTTTAAAGGGGCTTGGTTTCCTCTTATATGAGCCAGTATAGTTGCCACTTGTTAGGTGCATACTTGATTTCTAGTCTTCAAAATGGCGTTGTCTTTATTAGACAGTTGTCACTTCAAGCCCCCACTTCCACAGCCAGCCTGGAGGGGCTGGTCTGGAGTTTATGGTTGCTTCTTCCCTATGCCCTCATTCTTTCTCCTGCACTGCTATGGGCACCCACAAAGCTGGATCCTGGATCCTAATTTTCTACAGGGAAATTAGCCACAGGGGGGCAGCAGAGCATGCCACTGTGTGGCTCTAGGTCTAGCTTCTGGTGTCCTTTCTTCTTTAGGCTGGGACAGTGGATTTCTGTGGTTCTGAACTGTTTGATCCATTCTCATCATCCAGAAGACTGCTGGGACCGTCTTCGTTCATGATGATATTTTACACGTTTATGTATTTCCAAACAGAAAATGTAGTAGCTGAGAGAGACTCTGAATTTAGTAAAACTTTACTTTTTAATTAGTTGAAGTGGCAGCTAATAACTAGCATTGTTCTTGAGTGCTTATTAGGTATCAGGTGCTGGGGTAGGCACTGGACCAGAAATGATCTCATGTAATCCTAACAATCATGAAATGGGTATTATTATCCCCATTTTATAGATAAAGAAACAGAGGCTTACAAATATTGTCACACAACTTAGAAGTGGAAGAACCCAGGTCTGCAATTATCTGGACCTTTCTCTCTCTTTTCAATGGCCTCACCTCCCCATGCCTTTTCACATTCCCCACCGGGAGTGAACCATTGGCTTTAGGTTCACATCAGCAACATTTTTTTGGTCTTACTGAAGTGTCTAATGTAATTCAGAAAGCTGGGGTGGGGAAGGCCTGCCTTACAGGTTCGTAACTCATTTTTGGTACTTCTTTTGTTTTAGCACACCAATGACTTTGCCCTGTACACAGAAGCCATCAAATTTTTCAATCACCCTGAAAGCATGGTTAGAATTGCTGTAAGAACCATAACTTTGAATGTGTATAAAGGTAAGTTTCCTTACGAGGTCATGCCTCAGCTGATTTCTAACTTGGCAGCAAGTGCTTGATCCTGTGTGTCTATGCAGACAGTTTTCCCAAAGTGACCAGGGAGCTCATTCATTATAAGCCATGGTTGCTTGTCTCGTGAAAGGTTTGTAGTCATTGAACATTTGGCTGGCCCGGCATTTAAATCTTCATACCACTGCATTTTCCATGTGTATTCAAGTCATGCTTGGTGCTGCTACACGGAAGTAGCAGTGTTATAGGAGAGGCACATGTGGGATTTGGAGTGGCCGTGTTAGAACTGAATAAAGTTAAATAAAACTAAATTGTCTTTTAAATGTTAGATTTTAATTTCTTTGTTTGCACTTGTAAAATATACTTCAATACACCTAGAAGTATTTTATCTTTAATGTACTAAAGCATTTCTCACCGTGGAACAACAGGGGGCAATATTGTATTTCCAATCGGCTATAAACCCCAGCACGGCACTAACAAATTCCTCCCCTTTCTCTTAAAATGTGCTTTATGCCCAAAACATTGCCACCAGGAGAAAGCTCTTCCACGGCTCTCTGTCTGCACTGACACAAAAGGCTGGCCAGCCAGAAGTTTCCTGAACTGCAGTTATCCCTGCAAGGCGATTCCTTGGAAATTCTTTGCCCAATGCCTTGTTATTTCCCCTGTAGTCAGCACAGTGGAGCTGGAATTCCATTTTCTCAGGCATTAAAGGGCTTTGACCTTCATGAGTCAAGATGTTAATACTTGAGATGACCCCAATTTGAGGAGCGGGGCAAGGGGGACTCCTCAGGGACTCACTCCAACCTAGTTCTGGGATTACATTAAATTTAAGAACCTTTCTAAGAGCCCAGTTGGACGGACCCATCCAGAGGTTGCAAACTGAGGGCCCAGGGCTGAATCCAGTCCCATATGGGTTTTAATTGGCTTAGATGGTTTTTGAAAATAACTTATAGTTGCCAATATTTTTAAATTGGGAGATGTTGTGTAATAATCTGGATTTCTGACTTAAAGATGTAGATTTGGCTATCCTGGGCCCGCAGTCCTGCAGGGCAGGGGTCAGCTGACACTGAGAAACAGCTGCCCCTTTTGGGGTTGAGGGCCATGTTCCCCTGGTCACAGGCCAGGCCTGGCAGCTTCACTCACTGGGCCTTCAGCCACCCTGGCAGGGTTCTGAGTTTGCGACCCTGTCCAAGCTGCAGTTGGTTTTGCTGCCACCTGCACTGTTTTCTCTTGTTCTCTTCTAGTGTGTTTCTTTCAGTTTAGATGCCTCCTGCCCTAGCTCTCTATCCCTCTGAGCAGCTGTCTCACTCTCCCAGCTTCTAACCCTAACTGTTGTCTGTTTTTTGCCTTTCCTTCAATGCCGATTCCTGTGTTCCTTATTCCAGTGTCATGTAAGTTATTAACCTCTGGTTTTCCACTTTCTTAACTTATCCTTACATATAAATATAGGAAACTTGCTTGAGAATGGAGTAATTTTCATCGTAGTTTAGCTAAATCCACTGCTGATAAGTAGGCAGTCCAATGCTCTATTAATGTTTAGCCCAACTAATTTATTTTATTAATTATAAAAATAACATAAGAACTGCTTTGATGAGTATAGTTTTATGGATAAGATAAATATTTTCAAGTATTTCCAGGAAAGACAGAAAATTTTAGGTTATAGCAGAGGGCTTTTTCATTGTGGTTTTTTGGTTTTAGGTTTTTTGGGTTTTTTTTAATCTCCCTCAAGTTATTTTTGGTAGCTTGACTTTTTTTTCTTTTGTGAATTTTCTTAGTGGATAACCAGGCCATGCTGCACTATATCAGAGATAAAACTGCTGTCCCTTACTTCTCCAATTTGGTCTGGTTCATCGGGAGCCACGTGATCGAACTTGATAACTGTGTGCAGACTGACGAGGAGTAAGTGACACTCCCGGGGTGCTTAGTAGGTAGACAGGACGGTTAGGGGAGAATTCCGTTTTCATGGAGGAAAGTCAACACGAGAACAGCTCTTACCGACTTATGCGTTGGCAGAGCATGGACTTCCCTACTGTAAATATTCTACCCACCTGTTTATGACAGTGGAAAGTTGGAAACAACTCATGCTTCCCAGAGGGGGATAGAGTAAGTAAATTCAGTACACCCGTAAATAGGGCTGCTAGGCAGCTGGTCAGAACTTTAAGATGATCTGTCAACTGACGAATGGCTAATCAAAATGTGGTATCTTTGTACAGTGGAGTAGTATCTGGCAATAAGAAGGAAGGAAGTATTGACACATGCTATGGCGTGGATGAGCCTCAGAAACATGATGCTAAGTGAGAGGAGCCAGACACAAAGGGCCACATATCATATGATTCCATTTATATGAAATGCCCAGAACAGGCAAACCTAGAGAGTAGATTAGTAGTTTCCTGGGTTTGGGGTGAAGGATGAGGAGGGTATTGTGGGGGGAAATGGGAAGTGACTGCTAATGAGTATAGGGCTTTTTGCAGAGGGAAAAAAAAGGTTCTAAAATTGTAATGATGGTTGGATAACTCTGAATATACTGAAAACTTTTCAGTTGTATACTTTAAATGGGTGAATTTTATGGTGTTTGAATTATATCTCAATAATTTTGTTTTTTTTAAAAAGATTAAGATGGTGATTCTGTCCTCAGAGTGGTAAGTAGACATTTCAGAGCAGGATTCCTCTACCTTGGCACTATTGGCCTTTTGAACTGGATACTTCTTTGTTGTGGGGAACTGTCCTGTGCATTGTAAGATGTTTAGCAGCCTCCCTGGTGCCTACCCAGTAGATGCCAAGGACTCCTTTTCCAGTCGTGACAACCAAAAATGTCTCCAGACATTGCCAAATGTCCCCTTTAAGTCAAAATCACCCTCAGTTGAGAACCACTGCCCCAGAGTGACAGCTTTGCCCAGGCCTGATGAGAGGTACCACTTAGATGGAATCAGGATGCTGAAGGGACCCAGGAAGGAGGTCTCCAAGTGGGAGGGGAGCTAGCTAGCTAGAATGTTAGATCTGATATTGGGAAAGAAGCTAGGATAGGTAGATGGCAAATCTGACTGAGCATTTGGGAAACTAAGAACCCTTATAGTTATGAACAGTCATGGATATGAGACACGATGAGGCACTTAACTCCAGAAAGAACAAAGTTCTCCAAGGAAGGAAATGGAATCATACTCCTCTATTTGTCTAGGCAGTGAACAGTTATGATAACGTCTGTAGAGGATTCATAAAGCAAATGTACCTCACAGGGCCTGGTTTTCCAAAGCCTTGCAGTTTCAAATATTGACCTTGCAAAGGACAGGAAATTTTCCTCAGGCTATAAAGTCTCTGTTGTAAGATACAGATTTGTGGCACAGCAAGGTTGCAGGCTCAAAGACAGACAAGTTACTGATTGATGTGTAAAGATACTGAGAAATTGCTGTAAGAAGGTAATGTTTGCTAAGATCCAGCTTTTGTTGATAGGACCACTTAATTGCCTTCTGGAACGTCATTTGGCTTGTTTCACTGAAAGATACCAGCCTGTATTGTTAAACTATAACCCCAACTATGTTCTCTTGCTGTAACTTCCTGGGCTGAAGAATAAATGCAGGAAGAAAACTCCAATTCGGTGTTAATTTCCCAAATGGAAGAATGCCTCACGCTTGAGGGTCCTGGGATATTAACCCCTTTCTGGGGCTTCTCACTGCTCAAAAGAGATGGGCTTTGAGTAATCTTTGGCGGCTCCATCACCCAGGGGAAAAGGGGTGACAAATCTGTGGGAGACAAGCAACAAACGTCAACATGCCAGTTACTGATAACTACTACTGGGGAAGGGGTGGAGGGAACGCTAGGAGTTCTGTCATAACAGAAGGATGCTAGATAATATCTAGGATAGCTCAGTCACAAAATAGAAGTCCACCATCTGCAGAGACCACTGAAAGAGTTACAAACTGCCTCCTCTGGGGCGGGGGTGGGAGGGCTGGGCCAGGAGGTGCTATTTTCATTATCAGCTTATCAACGCAATTTGAATTTTAAACCCATCTGTGTGCATTCCTTTGATAAGGTATTTTTGAATCTAGTATTAAAAAGTGAAGTACATTAAATATCCTAATAAAAAAATTTCTTCTCATTATGTGTTATTAAGTGAGGAAGTGTCAAACGTGTGTAAATGTTCTAGGTCTCAGTGTGTTGGATTCATAGATGTTCATTATACTATTAGGCTTGTGAAATATTTATAGCAAATACATATATTATAAATATTTGCTATAAGTACTAAATATTTGTTATAAATATGAAAGTATAATAAGGAATAATTATCTAAAATTATGTAAAAGAAGCAAAGTTGATTCTGTTTTTACTTGTTTTTTTAAAGCACATACAGTTAGAGGGATAGATATGTAACACCTGTATTTTAGATGTGACTTAGGGAGGGATAAAAATGTGGAAAAACAGACAGTAGGGTCATAAGTCACAAAATGTTAATAGTGGATATCTGTTAGTGGTGGGATTTCAGGAGGCTTTGATTTTGCTTTTATTTCCTTCTCCAATTGTCTGTTTTCTAAAATGACTATTATTTGAGTAATAATAATACAAACAAAATGTCTCACTCTAGCTAGATTGCTCTTTGCAACAGACACCACTTTGGCACTGGTGAAAGTGTACCCACCAGCTGTTTCCATTCTGTCCTTCTAGAGTGTGAAGCTCACTCCCCCCAGGAGACCCAACCAGTGTGCCTGTCGCTAACTGCAAGGAGACAGAGGCTTCTGGGGCAGGGGCCTGGGGGAAGGGACGTTTCATCCTTGTTCCATGTCTCACATGTGGTCAGGGCCAGTGGGTCGGTCACGGCTGCTGTGGCCTGCTTTTCTCTTTAGAACTCTGGGGCATTTTAATTAGTGATGATTTATTGCTCCATTAATACTGCTTATCTTGGGAGCTGGGGGAATCTTGCCACAGGGGCCAGTGGCTACTCTTGTGTAATGGCTTACTATAAGAGTTGAACTGTAGTAAATCTATGGATGTGGTATTTTGTGAATGATCTTTTATTTTATTTATTTATTTATTTATTTATTTATTTATTTATTTATTTATTTGTCTTTTTGCGACCGGCTGCACCGCGCTCAGCCAGTGAGCGCACCGGCCATCCTTATATAGGATCCGAACCCGCGGCGGGAGCACTGCTGCGCTCCCAGCGCCGCACTCTCCCGAGTGCGCCACGGGGTCGGCCCAATGTGAATGATCTTTTAAATAAAAGAAAACTTTACATAATTTTTAAAAAAAGAAAAAAGTGCTTAGCTGTTTTTTGCTCTGTTTACTCCATTTGTTTTGGGCTGTGGTTGTGGGGTGACTTGTACTGAGGCCCCCAGAGGGTGGAGAACCCCAGGAGTTCCCTGAAATTGATTGCAGTGAACCTATCTATTTTCCTTTTGTTTATCTCATCAGCAGGGGCCAGGGCAAGTGGCTCTTGAGACTAGCTCAAATATTGGTTTGTATGAATGAATGTGCCCCCAGTAATCTAAGTCTCAGGCCATTGGTTATAGGTTTCTAGGCTCCCAGTTTCAGTCTTCAGGCTGAGGTGGTTTTTTCTCTTGGCAGGCACCGGAATCGGGGGAAACTGAGTGACCTGGTAGCTGAGCACCTGGACCACCTGCACTATCTCAATGACATCCTGATCATCAACTGTGAGTTTCTCAACGATGTGCTCACAGACCACCTGCTCAACAGGCTTTTCCTGCCCCTCTACGTGTACTCACTAGAGAACCAGGACAAGGTGGGTCTGGGGGGCCTGGCCCCATTACTCCTGCTGGCTTGTGGCTGTCTTCAAAAGGGGAGAGAACAGTCGCCTTGAATGGGGCTGAACTCTGCAAAGGACTGGGGCTTTGAGCCTGTGGGAGATTCCTTCCTTTCAAAGCACATTGGTTTCCTTTCCTATCCTCATATTTCCTGAGAGAGAGAGACTGTGTGTGTGTGTGTGTGTGTGTGTGTGTGTGTGTGTGTGTGTGTGTGTGTGTGTGTGTGAGAGAGAGAGAGAGAGAGAGAGAGAGAGAGAGAGAGAAGACTGTAAAAGTGAATGAGAAAAGATGGCTGACATCAGAAGGAAACGGGAAGCCTTTACGAATTTAGGTTTTTGGTTTCTGTGCATTCTTCCCTGAGGTGTTCTCATCTCCAGTCACTTTTTCTAATAGTTGCCAGAACTAATTGATTTGAAGAAGATCCAGACAACAACCAAACTTGCATAGAATGACCGGGAAGGGATGGAGTGCCCTCGGAGAAGGATCCCAGGGCAGTGCTTGTCCACAGCGAGCAGGCCTCAGAGCCCTCTGTGGGGATGGTGGGTGGGGACATACAACTCCTCCATACCTTCTCCCCCTCTCTCATCTGGTTCAGTGGGTCTGGGCTGGGCCCAGGAATCCGCATATTTAACCTGCCCCCCAGGTGACTGTGAGTGAGAAATGCTGCCTCAGGGAGGCTGTATGCGGTCTCTCCAGAGTTAAGGGGGTTGAGAGAAAGATAGAAGAGGCCTCAGCAGGAGCAGGACAGAGGCAGCTGGTCACCCTGCAGGGCTTTGGCCTCTGCAGATGTGTTCCAGGGGATGTAGATTTCTTTCTGGAGATGGAACATGGGGATTCTTTCTACAAATAAAAGAAAACTGCAACCCTAATTAGATCTACCAGAGGCAGCTCTGGAGAGCATAGACAAAGCATGGGAATTGGAGTGTTTAGACCTGGGTTCAGATTCTGCCTCCTCCCTTCCATAACTCTGTGACCTTAGACAAGGCTGTCCAGCTCACTGAGCCCCTTTGGATGCAATATGAGGGTCCTAAGGAACCCTCCCTCATGAGGTTGACGTGAGATGGAGCATCTTGAAGCTCAGTACAAACAAGGGGCTTTTTTGAGGCCAGAGTGCCCCAAATTACCCCCTCCCCCATGCTTTGAAAATTCCTTTCCAAGAACATGTCTTTTGGGGCCCTCTCCTGCTGAGGCTTTTGGTGCCCCACCTGGAGGGAATGAACATTCTGGGTAATATAAGGAGCAAGTTCTGCTCTTGGGTCAACCTCTAATCCATGACTTGTGTTGAAAGATTTCTCAGGTGGAGAAGTGGTGGCCTTGCAGCAGTACTGAGTGGGATTAGGCTGCAAATGTATTTTGCAGAGTGGATTTTTGACCACCAGCAGGAAAGGGCAGCCTTAGGATTGTGGAGGAAGTCAGGGGAACAGGGCATCTCTCGTTCACACAGGTGGCTTTTGGCTTTGTGTATTTCATGTTGTTCACTTGTTTGACCTGGGATTTCTCTCTCTCTCCCCCAACCTCCCCTAGGGAGGAGAACAACCGAAAATCAGCCTGCCGGTGTCTCTCTATCTTCTGTCGCAGGTAAGTTTGATCATTCACCCGTGACCCCACCACAGTTGGGATCCCTTGGAGTGCTGCTGCCTTTCAGGAAATCTGTAGGTCACACTGCCACATCTTCTCTCTCTATGACTCCTATCTTCAAATAAAATAACAATAAAAAGAAAGGGGCATTCTATTTTCCAGACCCTGAGTAGAGGTGGTTTGTATCTTCTTCATGGTTGGGGATAAAAATTGAAAGAGAAATGAAAAATAAATCAAACCTGGCACTTGTTTACAGGTAGTTGATTTTTACCATGAGGACTGAGGTTTCGAGAACAACTGAGGAGTGCTCTAAATACCCTGGAAATGGTGGCTACATGGCTCTTATTCACAGTGTTTTTAAACAAGCCCCACACTGCAGGACCCATGGTGTGCATACACACAGCAACCTTGGGGTAACAAACTTCCTGTAATGAGGCTATTTTAAAAGGCTTTTGTCATGGTTCTAGTTCCCAGATTACCTTCTGGAAGGTGTCTTGTAGCAGCCGCAGCTCCCAGGTTTTGTGTCTTGAGCCAATTTGTTTGCCTCCCCTCCTTAAACAAGTGTGTTTCCTTCTCGTAATTATGTAATATTTACAAGAAGGGAAAAACTCCATGGTGACTCAGTTACATAACTTCAAAAATATTTTTATTACAAGCAGTCCAGACCATCTCATTAGACTGTCAAGTACTCAGACATTTGACCAGAGCTCTGTTCCCACTTCTGCAATGGCCCAGGTATTTATTCACTTTGATGAGAGACTATCCTTCTAACTTGATCACCCACTATTTCCAGTTTGGGGTAAGGCTGTCTCCAGTTGGCCTGAGAAGAGAGATTCAGGCACCGCCTCCTCCCAGCGGGTAGGCCCATCAGGATCCGGATGTGGCCTGGCCACTGCTCATGTCCCTGAGTCTTGTTCTGGGTGCTGTGTTTGCTCAGAGCTCTGCATGGTGCCGACTCTGTCTGAATGCCCCTGTGTGTGATAGAGCTCAGTACAAACCCAGCCTCTCCTGGAAGCTTTTTCTGCCGCCTCATTACCGATCTGCCAGCATCTCCTGCTTGGGATTCTGGGAGTCTGGCAGGACCCCCACAGGCCAGTTGCTCAGCTATAGGAGGCCCCTGGAAAGTGTCCTCAGGACCCTTCAGCTGTTGGAGCATTGCATGGGCAGGGTCTTCTCTGGGGAGCGTGGCTGCCAAACCCCCACAGCTGGTACTTTAGTGGAGAGAAGTTATACCTTTACTCTAAGAACCCCTTTCTCCTGTTTTCTTAGTGAAGGACAAGTAGTTCAGACATCTGATTACTTGTTTTAATACCTTGCAGAAAGCATAGTTTGTAATTCAGGGTTCCTCAAACTTAAGTAACAGCCCCCTTTTAAAGATAAAAATCTCAAGCCCTTTTTCCCCCTGCATTTTCATTTAGCTTAATTATAATGTGGCCTACATGTGTGAAAACCTAAAGTCCTGTGTCCTTAAAGCCCCTATCTCACTATAAAATCAATATATACTTACAAATTATTTTATAAGCACAGCCACAAAACCACAAAAATTCACATTGATGACAATTTAATATGAACAGGTGATGCTGTCCTCCAGAAACTAAACTGGCCTGTGCATACTTCCAAGTACGCTGCGGTGACTTGCTCTCCTCCTTTGCCCAGTTCAGAGCCAGGAAAATGAGCACTGTGAATCAGTTGGCCTTTGGGGGACCTTAGAAGGTGCTCACAGCATGTTCATAGACTGAATAAAAGAATGAATAAATCATCAACTAAGGTCACATTCATATCAGGTGAGCAGGTGCCTAGTAGATATTTGTGAAGTGAGTGAACTCAGTGATTGGGGTTTAGTTTTCCGGTCGAGTGAAGTGTGGCAGTAATTTGGCCATGATGAAGGTGAGAAAAACCGTCACCATCATCATTGCCTAAATTTGAGTCCCTGCCACAGCCCTGGACATTCATTAACTTATTTGATTACACTATATAGTCTCTATGATAATAAAGATCTCCCCAATATTTTAAAAACAAATGTGCTTTTTTTTTTTTTAAGGTAGGTGCCATATTTGGCTATTCTGGTCTGTACCTTTTATTTAATTTAAATTGTATTTATTTGTTTGAATAATATATTCCCTCTAATCAAACATGGTATGTGGGGAAAAGAAGTCACCCTAATACCCCTTGTCCCCTAGTCACCCAGTCCCATTCCTCAGAGGCAGCCAGTGTTAGTTTCTGCCTTTATTTTTTTTTTATACAATATATATATATTTTTTCCTTAACAAAAACCATTTTTAAAGTTAAAAAGTTCAGTTTCCTTTCTAATTTTGTTCAGGCTCCTAATTTCTGTCCACAGAGACAACTAGTTATAGGGTTCTCATATGTCCTTTTAGAGACATTCTCTGCTAGGGGTTCTTAACTGGGGACATCTGACAATGCCTGGAGATGTTTTTGGTTGTCATGACTTAGGCAAGGGGTGCTACTGGCATTTAGTGGGTAGAGGTCAAGGATGCTGCTAAATGTCCTACAGTGTCAGGACAGGCCACAGTTTCATTAGTGACAAGACTGAGGAACACTGTTGTGTGTATATATAAATAAGCAAATACAAACATGCTCACACATTCTTTTTATATGCAAATAGAAGGTACAACCAACACTGTGCTACACCCTGTTGCCTTTACATTTTAAAACAAAATAGCAGGTGTGTCTAGGGCACCTTTGCAAGGCAGTTTTGAATACCCTGACTCCTAAAGCCGTTCCTTTGAATGCTGGGCAACAGGGTGGGGTAACAGGGCCAGCTAAGACAGCCCAGAGCTTTCTGATTTTGCATGCTGGCATGACTGGGTCTGTGTCTGGCTTGTGTGGCTTTTCTTTCCCATAGTTTCCACACCTACCGACCCTGCCTTGCGAGCTCAGTATGCTAAAACCCGCCGCAGGGGTCAGAGCTCATTCCAGCAATAGAATCTCTATGGAGCTGATCCTTTGCCCAAGTCCTTGATTGGAACAAAATTTGCTGGCCCCTTCTTCCCTATAACTGAAATATTGGGACAGTGCCTTCTCGTCTCATCATAATCGAATTTGACACTAAAATGCCCGTGGAAAGGAAGGAGTGTGCTGCGTTGGCTGTTCCTTTCCCACATTGCTCCACTTCAGCCAGATTTGGCTGTAGCCAGCCACGAGGGACGGTCTCGCCTTAATGCACTTCCTTCCGAGGAAGACCAGCCAGCCAAATAGACAACAATCTGAAGGACAGGCCAGCCTTAGAGGAAGACTTTTACTAATTTCACCTAAATGTGACCCATTCTTTGGATTTTGCCTCACAGGGATTACTGCTTAATACAGGATTTATGTAGCCCAGCCTGGTTGAAGGGCCGCACACTTTAATGCAAATCCTCTTTCTTCTTTTTCACCAGGTCTTCCTAATTATACATCATGCACCGCTGGTGAACTCATTAGCTGAAGTCATTCTGAATGGTGATCTGTCTGAGATGTACGCTAAGACTGAACAGGATGTTCAGAGAAGTTGTGTAAGTCATTAGCTTTAGGACAATTTTTCAACTTTGATAAGAAGCCTTTGCTCATTTTGTTAATCTGTGTGTTTCTCTAATATCAGAAACCAACGTTCTGCTTATACAGCAATGATGATACATAAGCTGGTCTGGGATTCAAGGAACCAAATCAGAGTCTTGAAATGTATACCCAGGAAAATTGTATTTGAGAGTGAATTTGAGTGATCATATGTTATTAAACTTGGAATTGAACTACTCTGGGCCTCAGATTGTGTATCTGCAAGACACTGTTATTAGGACAGAATGAGAGACTGCCTTGTCTAGAGCACAGATATCTGCAGAGGTTAGGCAGTGAACATCTATGAATGATGCAGGCTTCTGGGTGAGAGCAGTAAGGAGTGGTGGGGACTATGGCAAATTGGAGAACTATATGCCTTGTTTATGAGCAGTTGCTGCTCCACCCCAGCCTGCAGTTGTTCTGTAGGAATGTGAATGTAGTATTGCCAAGTTTTCTCATGTTTCCAGAGAAGCTGAAAATCTGCATTTTTATGTAAAATCAGACTCTTAAGTTTTAAGTTATCACCAAATTATGTACTAAAGAAAGTATGTTTATGGTCTGTGGGAACCTTAGAGTTGTACTTCAAACACTACTAAAGGAAAATACCTGATGGCCAGTGTTGTGACTTCTCCTGAGGCTTTCCCCATTTGTCCCCTGTATATCTGTGTTGTTGTCCTCCTACTGTCCTGCTTGTGTGTCCTGAGCTCCTTAGTACTAATCCAACATGCTTTTCCCCCAGTACACCCTGTGTTTCTGCCTCCGTGCTTGTGTTCTTGCCACACGCACAGCCTGTAAGGCCCTTACTTCTGGTTCGCTCTCGTCAAAGGTCCTACCTACTCTGAGTTCCTTATGGCAGGCATCTTGTCTATCATCATATGGGCTGTAGCATGGACTTGGCATACGTGTCAGAGATGAGCACAGAGTGTTTTATACAAAGACAGTTTCATGAGGATTCTGTTTCTGCGGTCAGGTGCTCAGGCAATAGGCACAAAGGTAAAAGGGTTGGGCTTGCCCTGGGGCAGTAGACTGTTGCCATACCTGGATGAGTGAGTGGATTCTGATACTGCAGATGAAAGGCCACCACTGTATAGAATACAATTATAAGAGGCCCCTGCCCTTCCAGTTTTTCTGGTTTACAGTAGTCCAGCCAGGCCATTTTGCTATTCAGGGGAGTGTTTGAGCCTCTGAAAAGGTTCCCAGAAATTTTCTGTCCTTGGTGGTGATAGAGTTCATTCAGCTGAATTGAATGAGGCCTTTTCATGGCCCTCATCTGGCTTATGCCTTTCTTGATTCATTCAACGTGTGTTTATTAAGCCCTTTTTTGGAGGCCAGGCATCATGCTGGTTTTGGGGATATACAAAACCATAAATAGTCTCTGTCACTTGGAGCTTTACAGACCAGTAGAGAGATGGATGTAGATCAAATATGCAAATAAGAGTATTATCTCAGGTCTTATAAGTGTTCTAATGGGAAGAAGTGTTTGGTAAGAGGATTTCATCTGGAGGCGACAGGGTGCTGTGTTGAATAGGAAAGACTCCACTCGTGGTCCATCTCATGACAACAGGTGGTCTGGAAAATATGTAGCTGATTGTGTTTATGGAGTCAGAGATATTTCTCTGCAACTTTCTTCACCTAGCTTTTTGCTAAAAATGCTAGTAAGGAAATGCTGAGTCAGAAGAATCAGTAGGGCCTCCAGGCAGAGCTGCCAAGCACCCCACCAGCTGGGGAACCATGGGCAGGTCGTTTCACCTGTGTAGAAAACATAGAAAGCAAGCCGTGCTCTGGAGGGCTGTCGGTGAGGATGTGGAGAAAATATATTTAAAGTGCCCATCAAGTGCCTGACAAGTTGCATGCTGGCCCTCAGATATGTTTGGTTTGGTCTTCACAGTGTTTAAAAGAAAATTTTATGAATTGCTAACATTAAAATTTAGGAAGTTTCACATCAAAGTCTGGATTCTGGAATCTCTTGAACAGTCAGAAGATCTGGTCCCCATATGCACATGTTTCTGCAGGAAGCTCCGCAGACCCTGCCACCCTTTGATGAGGCATGTGTTCGCCATTAAATTTGCCTAGTCTCCACCCAGCTCGCTGCTGACACCATATTTACTTTATAACAATTTGGGATGTATTGAGTGCTATTGGACTTTCTTTTGTCGCATGATTTCTAGACTCCAAGTTAGCTGCTAAGGTTTCATCTCAGAATGTCTTCCTATAAGATACTCATTACAGTGCTGAAGTTAGACTTAGTGTTCAAAAAAATAAACCCAGTGACTGTTGGGGCTCTTGGGTTTGTAGGGGATTTTTTTAAATTGTGGTAAGAATACTGAGCATGAGATCTATCCTCTTAACAAAATTTTAAGTGTATAATACATTCTTGTTGACAACAGGCACAATTTTGTCGGGCAGGTCTCTAGAACTCATTTATCTTGCATTACTGAAATTTCAGAAGTCCATGTGTTATCCATTGTGCTATGGAGTGACCTGCATAACCAAAACTTTATACCTACTTAACAACACCACCCCATTTCCCCCAGCCCTCAGCCCTCGCAAGCACTGTTCTACTCTCTGCTTCTATGAGTTTGACAATTTTAGATACCCCATATAAGGGGAATCATGCAGTATTTGTCTTTTTGTCATTGGCTTATTTCACTTAGCATAATGTCCTCGAGGTTCATTCCTGTTGTCCCATATGGCAGAATTTCCTTCTTTTTAAAGGATGAATAGTATTCCATTGTGTGCATTTACCACATTTTCTTTATCCATTCATCCATCAATATGCAGTTCTGTAAACTGAAATTTTTTACTGAGATAATTGCAGATTTGCATGCAGTTGTAAGAAATAATACAGAGAGATCTTCCCTAGTTTCCCCCAACAGTAACATCTTGCAAAACTGTAGTACGACAGCACAAGCAGGATATTGACATTAATATGTGGGGGTTTGCAGTTGGTGCAAAAGTGAATTGCAAGTTACTAGTGACATCTCAGCTTAGGATACCCATTTTAGTTGGACTCTCTAATTAGAGGGAGCATTTAGGAGACCTGTTCTTTCTCCCAATGGCCTCTTCTTGGGATGAAGGTCCCACCTCCATTGTGAGAAACAAACTGCCTTTGGGATACAAGTGGTGGGCACCTGAACTGAAAACTAGACCCTTTCTAGTGTGGAAGGAGTTGCTAACCCCAGTGAAAGTGCTGGCTTTCTACTTCTGGTTGTTACCTCTCCCCTGTGTGAAATTGAAGCTTGTTGTATTCTGATGACTACAGTTGAAATTCGGGAAGAGTGAGAGGTGGGTCTCATCTGACTTGTTTGACAATAGTCCTGGTACGATTTACCTTCCTTCCCTACGAGCGTGATCAGTCTCCTATTGTTTCCTGCCTAACTCGGATGTGGTTTGATCATACTTGTTTTAAGTTTCTTGGTCTTTTTTAACCTACTTTCTCCTTCCCGTAATTTGTAGATAAGTTACTGGTATTGCTTCATTTTTACCAGCAGACCTTTCACAAAACCAAACCAAAATTAAAGAGAGAAGCAGAGGGGAGAGCACAGTTATTTGAAAGGACTGTAATTTAGGGCTAAATTAAAAACACATCGGCATGGTTAGATAAATGTCTAATTGAAATTCATCCGTGCATTAAAATCATATGGTTCCACCTACAAGAGAATTCTTGCTGTAATTCCAAAGCAGAACAGATAGTGTTTCTTGTCTGGGGAAATAGAGTAAGAGAACACTGATTCTGAAACTGCTAACATCTCATTATTTTTGCAGAATGAACATATAAGATTAGAATTTGGGATATGCATCATTACCTGTAGGTACTTATTTTTTTCATCTGGGTTTCTGTGGAATAGTTTCCTTGGTGTTTGCATTCCTCATCCATTCCTTCAGCAGATGTCTGAGTACTTGTGCTGAGAGATTAGAGACATGGTGATGCATGGGAAAGACTCGACCCCTGTCTCCACTGAGGACAAGGGACCATGTCTCAAGATGCCTGCGTGGCCTGTGCCATCATGGGGCTGGCCAGGGATGCTCAGGAGGCTCTTGGTGTAGGAATGAACGATGGAATGGGTTAAGAGGTGGCAGAGTCACAGGGCTCTCATGACATTCTCGTAATGACTCCCAGAGCAGAAATTGCTTCTGAGCCTGCCCCTCACATGCCACCTTCTCTTTGCTTCAGAGCCAGGGTTTGGGGAGGGAGTGTTGGGGTGGGTTGCTTTGGTGATGTTCCACATGCCATGTTAAGAGGCAGCCTGGAGGAGTGGACTTTGGAGCCAGACTCTCCAGGCTCCTCAAACCCGAGCTCCTCGTTGGCCCAGGTGTCCCAGGACGAGCTTTCCACCTCTCTGAGCCTTGGTGTCCTCACCCCTACAGTGAGAAAAACAAACATGAGTTGTGGTGAGGAGTGAATGCTGTGTAGATTGCTTATTCCAGAGCCTAGCATACATTGTGCATGTAAAGGTTAAATGGCTTCGTTATAGATCTTAGTTTCTGAGGCGGCACGGTGAGTATGCACCCTCCACTTAGGACCTCCCTTCCCAGGCTGGCGAGTTGTCTCTGGACCAATGGACCTGGAGGCATATGCAATGCACCCTTCAGGAGGTGCCTTCTGAGCAGACACTGAGGCGTGGAGGGCAGAAGTGTCAGAGGTGACGATGTTGACAAAGGCAGAACTAATAGTAAACATTGCCATCTAGTGACAGTGGGCTAAGCTGCCTATTTGCATTCTGTGCCTTCTGACCCAGCTGGCCCAAGGTTTAATCTCTGGAAAATGCAAATATGTAACTACTAATGTGTGTTCACACACATCACATGGTTGGTTGGCTGTGAATTCAGGATGGGGTCTAAGGATTCCAGGACAGAATAGGCTTGCTTGTCCCAAAATAAGGATGTCAACTCTCTCTCTATAAGCGCCACTTCTAGTTGGGATGGTGTCCCACTGATTCTCTGGGAATCCGAAAGAATGAGTGCACACCTAAAATGTTAGCCACCAGTTCTCTGCGTGACACTTGTCACTTCTAGCAGCTGGGCCTTCCGTTTAGCGGGATGCTCCACCAGGATGTGGTGTGTGGAACAAGCGGCCAGGAAAGTAGCAGCCTTGCTTCTCTGGGCTGTGTGCTCGCAGATTCAGAGCATTAATAATTGCCTTGGTCCCCTCGTCACTGATGCTGTCTTTCCAACCCTGGCTTGCATCTGAGGGCAGCTGGGTCCCCCACGCACTGCATGCATCAGGCAGAATAGCACCCCTACCACCAGGATTAAAGCTTCTCCTCATCTTTTAGTGACCCTGAGCTTACTGATGACCCCAGCTAGTCAGCACTGGTTCTGAAGCATACACATTCTTCTCCCTGAGAGTGGTAATAGACTTCTGGGAGAGGGTTGGTTGTGATACCAAAGGGGAAAAGTAGACTTCTATAATTCAAGGGCCTAATCGATCCAGTTGCAAACCTTCCCACAAGAGAGGTAGAACTCAGTGTGTATTCTCCCTTTTTGGGGGCCATTGTGGTCTGTTCTCTAATCTCTCAGTGGAATTACAGCTCCCAGGCACCGTTGTCACCTGCAGAAGTATTAAATGTGGTAGTTCTGGTTCATGCATAAGAAGATTTGACAGAATCAGAGAAAATCCAGGGTGTGACATGTTCTGCCTATCAAGGAGGGCTTCATTTTCTTAGAAGTGGTTGCCTCTCTCTACGCCCAGGGCAGAAAGTAGGCGAGCCCACAGATGGAAGAAGCAGCCTTTCACCAGACTCCAGGTAACTAGGACTGAAAGCCAGGGGTACTGATCTTGGTCCAGTTGGCCAGAGAAAGGCCAGGGACCTTCAGAATTGTCACGTCCTGCAGGAGCAAATAGGCAAAACCAGAGTAGGAAGAGTGGACAGAGATGAGGAGAGGGGCACATGGTGGTGAAGGCTCATGACTCAAGCAGGCCCTACCTGGCTTTTCTGTGTCTACCGTGCACAGAACAGGCTGAGGGCAGCCACAAGGCTGGAGCTGGCTCCGTGGTGGAAAGTGGGATCGCACTCCCTTGCCGAATGGGGACCTTCCCTAGTCTGCACTGTGCCATTGGTGATTTCTTCCAGATTTCAGCCAGAGTCTGGAAACCAAGGGCAGGGACAGACAAATGAGGCCCCCACCACTTCTCATGTCTATGCCCTGGGGCTTTGTTAGTTTTCATGACCAGGCTGTCTTCTTTGGGTATTTGCGATTTTTAACCAGACTTTGAGTTACCTGAAGCTGGGTCAGTATTATTTATTCATCTATTCAACAAATAATTATTGGGTATCTACCACGTACCGGGCACTATTCTAGGCACTGGAGATACAGCAGTGAGTAAAACAAAGACCCCTGACCTCCAGGAGCTTCCGGTTTCATGAGAAGAGATTGAGGAACAATAAAACTGGTAGTAAATGTGATAGCATGTTAGATGTGAGAAGCTCTAGAAAAGCAGTAGCAAAGCAGAGAAAGGAATGGGGCAGTGCAGGGAGGTGTAGGTAGGGTCTAGTTCTCAATAGGGTATGAGCGTAGACTTGAAGGAAGCGAGGGAGCGAACCACGTAGCTATCTGGGGGAAGAGCCTTTTGGCCGGAAAGAACAGCCAGTGCAAAGGCCCTGAGGTGGGACTGCCTGGTGTACTGGAGGAGCAGCAAGGAGCAGAGTGGCGAGGGTGTGCAAAGTATGAGATGAGTGCAGGGAGGAGACAAGGGCCCAAGGCATGTGGAGCTTTGGGGGCCACTGGAGGACTCTGGTGTTGACACTGAGGGATATGGGAACCTCTTCCTCACTGTGCCCCAGTGTTTAGCATGGTTTCTGTTGTAAACACTGACTGTCCTGACATAATGAGTCTTGGCGAGGGTATCAATACCAACCACATCTCTAGTGAGCCCTGGAAATCCAGTCTTGGTCAGTGCCAAAGTCCTCAAATCAGGAAACTGGGTTTTGCTTGGGGATGCTTCATCTGATGGGAGGCCAGGGGGGGCTGAACATGGGTGAGAGGGGGCCACTCTGCTTACTTCCCGGAGACATCTGCCCTTTCCGGGCCCTCCAGCAGCTTTAACAACAGTGGGGGCTGGTGGTCATGGTGTGAGTCACTCGTTTCATGGCTGAGCGTGGAGCACCTCTCATCCAGGAGGTGTTTACCAACAGGGTTTCCCGAGAGAGTTCTGAGGCCCATGGAGCGGCAAGTCCTTGTCGGCCTGAGATTCATTGCCCACTGATCACTTGCTGGGATGCTCATAACTTCACCCCAGAAGATCCTCCTGGCGCAGCCTCCAGTTAAGCACAGGGATGGATTGGACAGCTTCGTGGACAAAAAGAAGACAAAGATAACATTAAAGGGCTTTAGTCACTCAAATCATGTTGTTCTGTGTGACACTTTAGTGGTGGATGGGTCATCTACATGAGAGTAGCACCTATCTGTTGAGCCCAGGCTGGCTGGCTTCTCACCCTGCTTGACTCCCTGCCACGAGTATGTATTGAGGACCCACACATTGCAGGCAGACACTGTGCTGGCCACAGAGAATACAGAGAGAACAAGACATACATCCCTGTCCTGATGGTCTAGTCAAGGGGACAGTCAGCAAGCATGTGCATGTAAACTTGAGACTTTACTTTGGGAAGGAAATAGAAACAGCTCTGAGAGGTGGTGGTGAGGGAAGTCCTCCCTAAGGAGGTGGCATTGTGTTTGAGAACTGGAAGACAGGGCGCTGGCCCTACTGAGAGCTGGGGCAAGGGGCTAGAGATCGAGGTGTGAGAAATGGAGGGTCAGAGACCTCGCTGGGAACAAGCTGGGGGTGTCTAGGACCAGAAGAGAGGCCAGTAAGCAAGAAACTTACTGGGTCAGTGGGAGAGGGGGACATTTTTCATTTTATACAAGATGAGTATGCTTGTTTGTCACATTTAATGTCTCATTTCATGTCATAATAACCCAGTGAGTGAGGTAGTGTTATCATCACGTTCTCCCCATGAGGAAGCCAAGGCTATCAGAGGTTAAGTGATCATTCCATTGGGATTACAGGTATCCAGCCCCACATCCCGTACTGTTTCTATTCTGTGCTTTTTTTCTAATTATCTGTAGTAATAGTCATTCCCAGTTTAGCGTGAGATATTAGGCAGTGTAGCGTTCTGGACTGACTGTTTCAGGTAACTGAGACACATCAATATTTCATAGTTCATTATCTTTTTTTAGAGAACAAGATATAGTAAAATTACTCTTCCTAAAGAATTACCCAATACGTGCTTGGTATGTCATTGTTTAATGAGGTAGTGTGAGGTATTTTATTTCGTATGATCAAAGAGGCCTGTTCGATGCTCGTGAGGATCTTGCAATCAAATCATTCCACAAGCACTTATTGGCTCTTGACTGAATGCCAGAGACAGTGCCAGACATGGTGCAGGGTTTTGAGGGGGACAGAGAAGGTGACCCAGGGTGGAGAAGGCAGGAGAGACAAAGCTGGCCCCCTACAGACCTAGAGGCACACCAGGCGTTGCTTTCCAGGAAGAAATTGCAGCACCGTCTTGGTGTTCCTTGCTGCTGGTCTCAGAGTCAGAGTGCTGAGCCTGGGACCACGCAAGTCCCATGTACTGAGTCTGTTCCGATTCCAAATAAATAAGCATTTCCTTGGTTTATGCCTCTGCAGCTGCAATACTGCCTGATAATTGGCCCATTCATGGAGAAGAGTGCCATGTTCCTCTTGTTAATGGAAATGGCCTGTTACCTCTTCATGTTTCCCCACTCGATAGGTTTTATTTTCCCCATTATATTTGGCAGCGTTATCAAACCGCCTCACTGATGTGGCCGCAATTGTGCATTCCGGATGTGTGTTTGGGCTTTGGTTCAGCAGCTCCACATTACTCACGCTCTGGCGTCTAATGCGCTCATGCATCACCCTGGCGTCTAGTCCGGCTGATGTCTGCTTGCTGATCACCTTGCTCTGGCATGAGGATAGGCTCCCTTTGCCGCATTTATCGGCCCAGCTTCCCTTTGCAGCCGATTGCAAAGCCACATTCTGCAAGCCACTGTTCATGGTTGGTGTAAATCGGGGCCACTGTGTCCCCTTGTGATGTTTGGTCTCTGTGTATATGAGATAAAAGGATGACCATATTATTGTTAGGTTGGAGGGCCACCTAATGAGAGATATGTAAACTGTCACTGAGCTTTGGTTCCACAGAGCTACCTGCTGCTCCAATTAGTGTGACATGAGCCTGGTTTAGTCTTTACATCAGTTCCTCGAGAGGCTGGCCCAGTGCTGAGCTGCGCAGCAAGTGCTTGTGGAAGGGAGTGAATGTTTGAGCAGTGTAGTAGAATGGTGATGCACGTGGGCACTGGAGCTAGACTTCCTAGATTCAAATCATTGCTCTGCCTCCCTCCCAGTGGGTGACCTTGGGCAAGTTCCTCGCCCTGGGTAGCTCCTTTCTCTATTCAGTTATTTGGAAGATGAAGTAAGACAATGTATATAAGGTGCCCAGAGCAGTGCTGGGCACATTTCAAGTGCTCACTGAGTATTCATGATGGTTATTATTACCCGGAAAGAGTAACAAGAAAGTATGCTTTGGCAACCCTATGAGGGACATGGTAATATGAGCCCATTGATGCATGTGGAAACTGAGGCCCACAGAGGAGAAGGTGGTGAGCAGTGGAGGCAGGACTCAAGCTGGGGGGTGGGGAGGGGCCCCTAAGCCCGTGAGCCCACCGTTGCTTTGTGCTCTATACCTTGCCAGTCCCAGCCTTGGAGACTGGAGTTGGGAGGGTCAGCAGGGGCCCAGGAGCACCTCAGGGAGGCTGAGTCTAGCCCACGAGCAAACCAGAAGGCTATTGAACAGCAAGTTGCTAGGAGCTGGGGAGTCGAGCTGAAAACATCTCTTTCATCCTAGTGATTTATTTGCCGTGAGGTTGAAGGTCAATAAATATTTCTTGAGTGCTCCTTTGTGCCGGGTATTAAGCCAGGCATTTTGCATACACGATCTTGTTTTAGCCCCATGGTGGCCTGTGATGGAGCTACTTTGTCTCTCTTTTACAGATGAGGAAACTAAGGCTCATTTGGTCAGGGTCACTTGGCTAGTAAGTGGGTCTGAGATCCGGGCCCACGTCTGCCCTTACATTGGGCATGGTTTTGTTAGTCAACACAGCCTACCTCCTTTCTTAGGGGAAACCCTTTTTCCTACTTCTCCAATCCCTTAGCAGAGCTGTTTGAACAAAAGGATTCTCGTTGCTTCCTCAGAAGGTGAGTGGGCCAGGCCAGGGAGAGCCTAGAAGGCTCTGATTGTCATGAGAGCTCCTACAGATCCAGACAGAATCCGGGGCCACACACCCTGTCTTTCCATTCCCTGCCCTACTCTGGCCACTAGTCTCATTCTCTTTCTTTTTGTTCTCAGCCAAGATTCTTCCTGGGGCAGCCTGCCTGCTGCCCCCATGGCCCCTTTTCCAGTCACTCTCCAGCCACTGCTTTCTCTCCTCCCCGCTGCAGGCACTAAGAAACCCACTCAATGGATTGCATCTGTGGGGTGCTGAGACAGGGCCCCCCCACATCTCTTCCAAGGCCATGGGCATGATGAACTCCTTTATGAATGGTGTATTTTAGGAGCAGGCTGGCCCCCTACCAGCACCCTGACTTCTTGGGTAGTCCAGATGGCTGTATGTCAGCTTCTATTTTGAGCACATTGTGTTCAAGGCTACCACAGCTGTTACCAAGCACACCAGCTCCAGGTGACCCAGACCTTAACAGAAATAAAGAGTGAACAGAGTCTTCTGGGCACATCTAGCAAGCGGGCTCCTGTGGGCTCTGAGCTGGCCTCCTTGTTGTTCTCCCTTCTTCTCAAGGGTCCTGGTGAACTCCTGTTGACATTCAAGACTCAGATTAGTCATTTTCTTCTGTATGAAGCCCTCCTAAGCTTCCCTCCACCTCCCCACCCCAGCCCTGGCACACTCGCCCCTTCTTCCCGCTGCCCCATATTACTCCTGTGGGAACCTCCTTTCTCCGAGCATCTGCATGGGCCACGTGGCAGTACACAGTACTCCCGTGGCTGTACTGTGAGCTCTGTAAGGTGTGGCTGTGGCTCCCTGCCTAACCCTAGCACTTGGCACTTAGTCAGTGCTCCGTGAATGAAAGGTCAGGCCTCTGGTGACTCCAGTGAATCCTGCTCCCCCAGTTGTTTAATTTGCTCCTAGCTTGTATTTAGGACATTATGACAATCTGACTTTATCGAAAATCCTCTAGGTAAACTTTTTTAATTGATGGATAACATATATACAGTAAAGTGCATAAAAGTATAGGAACCTTAGTTGCACTGCTTGATGATTTTCTATGTACGATTATATTTGTGTATAATTTGGGTCACACTAGGAAACATTTCTAGCATCCCATACAGCTCCTCCTCAGTCTGTACCCAATGTGCCCCACTCCCCAACCCAGGTAATCACCATTCTGACTTATAAAGGTGACTTTTTATTTTTTATTATTATTTTTTTTAAATTTTATTTTGTCAATATACAATGTGGTTGATTATTGTGGCCCATTACCAAAACCTCCCTCCCTCCTCCCTCTCCTCCCTCCCACCTAACAATGTCCTTTCTGTTTGCTTGTTGTATCAACTTCAAGGAACTGTAGTTGTTATGTCTTCTCCCTGCCCCGGTTTTTTTTTTGTGTGTGTGCGTGTGTGCGTGTGTGTGTGTGTGTGTGTGTGTGTGTGTGTGTGTGTGTGTGTGTGTGTGTGTGTGTGTGTGTGTGAGAATTTATTTATTTATTTTTAATTCCCACCAGTAAGTGAGAACATGTGGTATTTCTCTTTCTGTGCCTGACTTGTTTCACTTAATATAATTCTCTCAAGGTCCATCCATGTTGTTGCAAATGGCAGTATTTCATTCGTTTTTATAGCTGAGTAGTATTCCATTGTGTAAATATACCACATTTTCCGTATCCACTCATTGATGATGGACATTTGGGCTGGTTCCAAATCTTAGCTATTGTAAAGAGTGCTGTGATGAACATTGGGGAACAGGTATACCTTCGACTTGATGATTTCCATTCTTCTGGGTATATTCCCAGCAGTGGGATAGCTGGATCATATGGTAGATTTAATTGTTTGAGGAACCTCCATACCATTTTCCATAGAGGCTGCACCATTTTGCAGTTCCACCAACAATGTATGAGAGTTCCTTTTTCTCTGCAACCTAGCCAGCATTTATCGTTCAGTCTTTGGATTTTAGCCATCCTACCTGGGGTGAGGTGGTATCTCAGTGTAGTTTTGATTTGCATTTCCCGAATGCTGAGTGATGTTGAACATTTTTTCATATGTCTGTTGGCCATTTGTATATCTTCCTTAGAGAAATGCCTGTGTAGCTCTTTTGCCCATTTTTTAATTGGGTTGCTTGTTTTTTTCTTGTAAAGTTGTTTGAGTTCCTTGTATATTCTGGATATTAATCCTTTGTCAGATGTATATTTTGCAAATATTTTCTCCCACTCTGTTGGTTGTCTTTTAACTCTGTTAATTGTTTCTTTTGCTGTGCAGAAGCTCTTTAGTTTGATATAATCGCATTTGTTTATTTTTCCTTTGGTTGCCCGTGCTTTTGGGGTCATATTCATGAAGTCTGTGTCCAGTCCTATTTCCTGAAGTGTTTCTCCTATGTTTTCTTTAAGAAGTTTTATTGTTTCAGGGTGTATATTTAATTCTTTAATCCATTTTGAGTTGACTTTTGTGTATGGTGAAAGGTATGGGTCTAGTTTCATTCTCCTGCATATTGATATCCAGTTCTCCCAGCACCATTTGCTAAAGAGGCAGTCTCTTCCGCATTGTATAGGCTTGGTGCCTTTGTCAAAGATCAGATGGCTGTGGGTGTGTGGGTTGATTTCTAGATTCTCTATTCTATTCCATTGATCAGTGTGTCTGTTTTTATGCCAGTACCATACTGTTTTGGTTATTATAGCTTTGTAGTATAGTTTAAAGTCAGGTAGTGTTATGCCTCCAGCTTTATTTTTTTTGCTCAGCGTTGCTTTGGCTATGCGTGGTCTTTTGTTATTCTATATAAATGTCTGGATAGTTCTTTCCATTTCTGAGAAAAATGTCATTGGAATTTTGATGGGGATTGCATTGAATTTGTATATCACTTTGGGTAGTATGGACATTTTCACTATGTTGATTCTTCCAATCCAAGAGCATGGGATATCTTTCCATCTTCTTGTATCCTCTCTAATTTCTCTCAGCAGTGGTTTGTAGTTCTCATTATAGAGATTTTTCACATCCTTGGTTAAATCAATTTCTAAGTATTTTATTTTTTTGGTGGCTATTGTAAATGGGCAAGCTTTCTTGATTTCTCTTTCTGCATGTTCACTATTGGAGAATAGAAATGCTACTGATTTTTGTGTGTTGATTTTATATCTTGCTACTGTGCTGAAATCATTTATCAACTCCAAGAGTTTTTTTGTAGAGGCTTTAGGCTGTTTGATATATAGGATCACGTCATCTGCAAAGAGGGACAGTTTGACTTCATCTTTTCCAATCTGGATGCCCTTTATTTCCTTCTCTTCTCTGATTGGTCTGGCTAGTACTTCCAACACTACGTTGAATAGGAGTGGTGAGAGTGGGCATCCTTGTCTGGTTCCTGTTTTAAAGGAAAAGCTTTCAGCTTTTCCCCATTCAGGATGATATTGGCAGTGGGTTTATCATACATGTCTTTAATTATGTTGAGATACTTTCCATCTATACCTAACTTATAGAGAGGGTCTTTGTCATGAATGAGTGCTGAATTTTATCAAATGCTTTTTCAGCATCTATAGAGATGATCATATGGTCCTTGTGTTTGACTTTATTAATATGGTGTATCACATTTATTGATTTGCTTATGTTGAACCATCCTTGCATCCCTGAGATGAATCCCACTTGATCATGATGAATAATTTTACGTATGTGTTGCTGTATTCTGTGTGCTAGTATTTTAGTAAGGATTTTTGCATCTATATTCATCAAGGATATTGCCCTGTAGTTTTCTTTTTTGGTTATATCCTTACCTGGTTTTGGTATCAGGATGATGTTTGCTTCATAGAATGAATTTGGGAGATTTGGTTCTGTTTCAATCTTTTGGAATAATTTTTAAAGAATCAGTGTCAGTTCCTCTTTGAATGTTTGGTAAAATTCTGCTGTGAATCCATTTGGTCCTGGGCTTTTCTTTGTTGGGAGCCTTCTGATAACAGCTTCAATCTCCTTTATTGTTATTGGTCTGTTCAGATTTTCTACGTCTTCATGGCTCAGTTTTGGGAGCTTGTGTGTGTCCAGAAATTTATCCATTTCCTCCAGATTTTCAAATTTGTAGGCGTACAGTTGTTTATAGTAGTCTCGAATGATTCCTTGTATTTCAGATGAATCAGTTGTAATATCACCTTTTTCATTTCTAATTTTTATTATTTGAATCTTCTCTCTTCTTTTTTTGTTAGCCATGCTAATGGTTTGTCAATTTTATTTATCTTTTCAAAAAACCAACTTTTTGATTCATTGATCTTTAGTATTGTTTTTTGGGTTTCAATTTCATTAAGTTCTGCTCTGATCTTAATGATTTCTTTCTGTCTGCTAACTTTAGGTTTGGATTGTTCTTGTTTTTCTAGTTCTTTAAGGTGAAGTGTTAGGTTGTTCACTTGCCATCTTTCCATTCTTCTGAGGTGAGCATTTAATGCAATAAAGTTCCCCCTTAATACTGCTTTTGCAGTATCCCACAGGTTTTGGTATGATGTATCATTATTTTCATTAGTTTCAATAAATTTTTTGATTTCCTGCTTGATTTCTTCTTGGACCCGTATGTCATTAAGTAGAATGCTGTTTAATTTCCATGTGTTTGGATAGTTTCCAGAATTTCATTTGTTATTGAGTTCTAGTTTTAATCCATTGTGGTCTGAGAAGATACATGGGATAATTCCAATTTTTTTGAATTTGTTGAGACTTGATTTGTGACCTAATATGTGATCTATCCTGGAGAATGATCCATGTGCTGATGAGAAGAATGAATATTCTGAGGTTGTTGGATGGAATGTTCTGTAGATATCTGCCAATTCCAATTGGGCTAGAGTATTGTTTAGATCTTGTGTTTCTCTGCTTATTCTTTGCCTAGATGATCTGCCCAATATTGACAGTGGGGTGTTCAGGTCCCCTGCTATTATGGTATTAGTGTCTATTTCCTTCTTTAGGTCTAATAGAGTTTGTTTTATACATCTTGCTGCTCCAACATTGGGTGCGTACATATTTATGATTGTTATGTCTTCTTGATGGATCAGTCCTTTTATCATTACGTAGTGTCCCTCATTGTGTCTTTTTATGGTTTTCAGTTTAAAGTCTATTTTGTCAGATATAAGAATAGCTACTCCAGCTCGTTTTTCATTTCTGTTTGCATGGTAAATCTTTTTCCATCCTTTCACTCTTAGTCTATGTGAGTCTTTATGGGTGAGGTGGGTCTCTTGAAGACAGCATATAGTTGGGTCCTCCTTTTTAATCCAGTCAGCCAGTCTGTGTCTTTTGATTAGGGAATTTAAGCGCTTTACATTAAGAGTTGTTATTGAAAAGTGTTGATTTATTCCTAGCATTTTATTGATTATTATTTGGATGTCTTAGGTGTCTTTTGGTCCTTGCTATCTGATTTTACTGTTTGTTTTCTGTGTTTGTTGGTTCCTTAGGTTGTAGATAGCCATTCTGTTTGTTTGTTTTCTCTTCATGAATGCCATTTTTATTATAGTAGTGGGTTTTGATTTTTCTTGGGTTTTTATGGCAGTGGTAGTTATTTTTCAGGAACCAAACTCAATACTCCCTTGAGAATTTCTTGTAAGGGTCGTCATGTGGTGGTGAACTCCCACAGTTTTTGTTTGTCTGAGAAATATACTATTTGCCCTTCATTTCAGAAAGATAGCCTTGCCGGGTAGAGTATTCTTGGCTGACAATCTCTCTCTTTTAGTATTTTGAATATATCATCTCATTCCTTTCTGGCTTTTAGGGTTTGTGATGAAAAGTCTGATGTTAGCCTGATTGGGGCTCCCTTATAGGTGATTTGACGCTTCTCTCTTGCAGCTTTTAAGATTCTCTCTTTGTCTTTGAGTTTTGCCAATTTGACTATAACATGTCTTGGAGAATACCTTTTTGGGTTTAATATGTTTGGAGATCGTTGAGCTTCCTGGATCTGAAGATCTGTGATTTTTTCCTATAGCTGGGAAGTTTTCTGCCACTATTTTGTTGAATATGTTTTCAATGCAATCTCCTTTTTCCTCCCCTTCTGGAATACCCATGACTCGGATATTTGAGCGCTTAAGGTTGTCTGATATCTCTCTCAGATTTTCTTCAATGCCTTTGATTCTTTTTTCTTTTTTTTCCTTTTTTGTCTGCTTGTGTTATTTCAAACAGCCCATCTTGAAGTTCAGAGGTTCTCTCTTCAACTTCCGCAAGCCTGCTGGTTAAACTCTCCATTGTGTTTTTTATTTCGCTGAATAACTTCTTCATTTCGGCAAGCTCTGCTACATTTTTTTTCAGGACATTGATTTCCTTGTACATTTCCTCTTTCAGGTCCTGTATACTTTTCCTCATTTCATCATGATGTCTAGCTGAGTTTTCTTGTATCTCATTCAGTTTCCTTAGAATTATCACTCGAAATTCCTTGTCAGTCATTTCAAGGGCTTCTTGTTCTATAGGATCTCGAGCTTGAGAGTTATTATCCTTTGGTGGTGTACTTTCTTGATTTTTCGTATTTCTGGTATCTTTTCTTTGATGTTTATTCATTGTGGCAGGGGGTTTCACAGTCCACAGGTTTGACACTATTGACTGACTAAGATGTTGCTGTGGTTGCCAATTGGGTATGGCTACCTCAGTGACTGCTCAGTTGGCCACTAGTGTCTTGAGTGTGTGGTTGCCTCGGGTCTCGGGCCTCTCCAGTTAGCCACCTCTCTGGCCAGCTTGGACTCTGCCGGGCTGCTGGTTCACGGGGTGGAACCGCAGGGTGTGTGATCCCTGCCGAGCTTCTACCTCCCATACTGGACTTCTCCCTGTTCCGTGCACTCTGGCCCGGGCTGCTGGGATGCGCTGAGGCACCACAGAGCGTGTGGTCTCTGCAGAGCTTCCCCTTCCCCTGCTGGATGTCTCCCTGCTCTGTGCAGGCTAGGCTGGGCTTGGGATGGAGCTGGGTGGTGGCGGTGAAGCCTACCTGCTGCTGGATCGCGTGGCGGCGGCCCCCCCACAGGGTGTGTGGACTCTACGGAGCTTCTATCTCCCTTGCTGGAAGTCTCTGTGCTCCGTACACATTGGGCCGGGCTGCTGGATGGCGTGGAAGCAGTGTGGTCCCCATGGAGTTCCCACCTCCCCTGCCGGATGTCTCCCTTCTCCGAGCACACTAGGCCAGGCTGGGAACGGAGCCGGGTGCCTGCGATGAAGCCTACCTGCTGGATCATGCAGTGGCAGCCCCACAGGGTGTGTGGTTTCTGCGGAGCCTCCGCCTCCCTTGCTGGACGTCTCCCCACTCTCTGCGCACTGGGATGGGCTGGGAATGGAGCTGGGTGGTGGTGGTGAAGCCTATCTGCTGGATCATGTGACAGTAGCCCCGCAGGGCATGTGGTCTCCGTGGACCTTCTGCCTCCCCCGCTGGATGTCTCCCAATTCCATATGCACTTGGTGTTATGTTTTTATAGTTTAAATCGGTTGATTTGTGGGAGAGAGTGGCGCTAGGGACCGTCTATTCCACCATCTTGACCGGAAGTCCCTAAAGGTGACTTTTTAAAGTTTTGGTGTTTTTTTTTTAATTGTGGTGAAATAAAAGACATAAAATTTACCATATTAACCATTTTGAAGTGTATAGTTTAGTGGCATTAAATACATTTTTTAAGGGCCAGCCCGTGGCTCACTTGGGGAGAGTATGGTGCTGATAACACCAAGGCCATGGGTTCGGATCCCTATATAGGGATGGCTGGTTAGTTCACTTGGGAGAGCATGGTGCTGACAACACCAAGTCAAGGGTTAAGATCCCCTTACTGGTCATCTTTAAAATAAATAAATAAATACATTTTTTACGGGGTTTTTTGGTTTTTTTTTTTTTTTTAACATTTAAATGGTACTAGTAATACTTTCTTGGGTTAAAATGACTGAATGATATAGAAGCAGATAGAATAGAAAGTGCAAATTTCCCCCACCTCAGTATCTTCCTCAGAGGGATCCACTGTTTTCAGTTTTTGTATCCTTCCAGACCTTTCCCTATGTGTTTTTTATGCAAATATGTACTATCCCAGGAATACATGATACACATAGATGTGAAATAGAGCTCCTTTCACCTTCATAACGTATGCTATCTGCTTCTGTAGAATTGCTTGCTTAACCTAGGTAACTCCATTTTACCCCCTGCCTGACCTGCAGACTACCCCCCCTTCTGCATGAGAAACCGTTGACCTTCTCATAGAAACAAAAGCTGTTGCATAGAAACAGGAGACATATACAGTAAACTATTACATGGGAACAGGAACCATACACAGTGAACTATTACTTGGGAACATACACAATGAAAAGTTGTACGCTTGATTGCTCTAACGGCTCATTCTTGGCTTCTGTGACCTAGCTCCCTAGCTTGCTTTGTGCACCTGGACAAACTTGTGTGCCAATGGGATGTAGTTTTTACTTTTAAAAACCCCACAAAACCAAGGCATGATGCTGTTCTTCCTTGGTTGCTCCTTGGGAGACGGTCACTGGCCAGCTGGAGTGAATAAACTGCCCTTTTCTGCACGAGTGGCGTGTAAGTGCATTTCTTATGGGAGGGTGCCTCACAACAGATGTACGTGTTTCAACTCTGTTGTTTCATTTTTTAACCATAAAGTGAGTCATCGATTGATTGCTTGATTGATTACAACTTGCTTCTTCACGTGCAGTCTGTGTCCAGGTCTTTCTAAGCTGGTGCCCCCAGACCTGGTGGAGGATGCGCTTTTTTGACATCTGTCTCATCTGTGATGCTGCCTCGCCTCCTTCACTCAGGCACCCGGGACTTGCTTGTTTCCTTCCTCTCTCCTGAGCCCTGTCACCACCCTTGCAGAACCTCTCTCAGATCCCTCCTTCCCTGAAAAGCCTTAGTCATCACTTGACCCCTGGGAATTCACCTTCCCTGGAGTATTTGATTTTTACAAAAGCAAGGACCAAAGCCTTAGGTGGAAGGCATCGTTAACCAGCAGGCAGATGCAGACACTGTAGAGAGTGGTTAGGCACTTGGGGCAGCCCTGAAATCCCACTGCTGACCTTTAGCTGGCTATGATTCTAGAAGCCAGCCTAAATGTCCAGCCACAGAGCTCAAGGACCCCTGTGTTTCCTGGTCAGGCATCTAGCAGAACCACCGCACCCAGCAAGTGGGCCCCTTACCTCCATGCTCCTCCTGTAGCCCCCACTCAGGTGCCTGGGAGATGAGCCCTGGGGAAACTTGAACCTGTGGCATTTGGGAAACAGACCTTGTTTGCAGAATACTTTTCTCTGGGGCATGTATTGTGTACTTTCTTTATGAGAAGATAAAGTTAAAGGCCTTCTGATTTTTGACTTTGAGGTGGGCTTTTTCCACTTCTTTTGATTAGTTTTGTTCAGCGTGCTCTTTAATTGTGTTAAGTTCAGTTCCTGAGGATGTTAGGGTCTGTTTCTTCCCTTCCTCCTTTTCCTTCTCCTTTTTGGTGGCTCTTTCACTGCAGCGTGGTGCAGGCATTCATTCCTGTAGCCTTGACTGCAGCCTTGAACGCGCTCAGCAACAGCCTGGGTCCCTGCTGTGCCCCAGGCTCTGTGGTTTAGTGTAGAAAGCACAGAGGGAAAAGATGGACAGGGCCCCTTCTCCCCGGGGGGCTTCAGCCTGGGACATCCTGGATTGTCCAGTGGAGAAGGAAGATTCCTGGGAGGCCGGCAGCCAGAGGATTTTGACAGCAGCAGCAGGAATAGACACAAATCTCTTCTGCTCACATTTCCCAGCCAAGTTCTACCTGCTTCTCCATGATAACTGTGGTGTTTTGATGTTGTTAGTATTAAGAAGGAAAAAAAATCAGGTTGTTTAATCATAGAAGGATGAAAAGGAAACAAAAATAATCTATAACCCCAATGTCCAAATGACCCCTGTTGAAATTTTTTTTTTTAAGTTAATATGTGTACATGATTAGAAATTTCAAACCAAATGGAAAGTATAAAATGAAAAACACAAGTTTGCTTACACACGTGTGCACACACAGTGACCCCCCACTTGCCTGCCTTTTGCAAAGACAAAATGCAAATACATCCTTATGCATCTTTCAGGAGAAGTCAGGTTTGTGCCTTCATGTGTAGCCTTTGAGAAGCTTTATGTGAAAGAGACCCTCCTGAGTGCTCTGTTCTTGCTTTTTCATCCTGGTGCTGTTTCTGTATCAGCACATGCAGGAGTAAACAGACCTCAGTCTTCTTAACATCTACATGGATTCCTACTCTATAGACAGACTGTAATTACCTAACCACTCCCCTATCAGTGGACATTTAGGTTATTTCCAGCTGTTTACTGGATGGCTGCATTTTAAAGGTTTGAAATTTCCCCAGTAAGCATGCCTTCCCTCCTCCCACCAAACACCTGATCATCAAGAAAAGCAGATCTCTTTGGAAAGTTTTAAAATTCATTCTTACAGTTGATTTTTTTTTTTTTTTTTGGACGTAGGCAAGGAAAGGAAAATAACTATCATGATGGATGCTTACTGTTTTGCTGAGTTGTGAAGGAACTTTATATCTGTGATTTTGTTTGGTTCTAGGAGGCCAGAATTATTCACCCCGTGTTTTAGACAAGGAACCTGAGGCTTAGGCCCCACAGCCCTCAGTCCAGCTGGCTGGGGTACAGGCCACTCTGACTGGCCCTGGGCCCCAAGCGCTTCGTTTCCCTTCCCTTGGTTCTGCCAGTTGTTCTGCTCATCTCAGTTCACATAGAGCTTCCCATATCCAGACATGTGACTTTCTGCTCATAATTTCCAAACAGGGGGCGTTTTACTCTGCGTTTGGTTTCCAAAAGTTCTGATTGCTGTGTGCCATGATCTGAAATTCACTGGGAGCAGGCAGTGATGGGAGGAAGCGAATTGCTTCATCTTGGGGCCCTAACTTTGCGAGTTCAGGTTCTTTAGGAGAAGATGATGGGGCGTCGTGGGCCACATTCGCTCACTCAGTATCCTAAATGGGCTCTGACAGATGCTGTCTGTCAAGCAGGGCTTGCTCGGAATGCTCCCAGCTCTGGGCTTGTGGTTGTTGGCATCAGTAATATCCTATCTGGGTTTCCTGGACAGTAAAATTATGTCTCAATGTATCTGTCATTTCTGTGGTTGAATAATCCAAAGTGGGTAAATAAAAATTAATGTTTGGATTTAGATGCTAATTTAGCTTTCAATTGGGTTTTGTTTTGAGTGTTATTGAAATTAATCTGTGTTCCTTGAGCACATTTCATTTATTAGCAGGGTATGGTGGCCCCCAGAATACAACTGGCGATTGCTTGGGGTCAATTCAGAAAATGGATAATCCATATCAAGATAATGGAAAAGTTTATTTTAAAACCTTTTAATTTAATGACAAAATGATGTCTGAACATTATCCAGAATCTGGAAAGAGAAAAACACTTCAATTAAAATCCTGCCCCAAACAAATTAGTTTTCTTTTGTCTTCACTTCTTTCTAGATCTGGTCCATTTGCATGTATAGACTTTTTTTTAAAGAATGTTACTAAGTATGGAACAGAGTTCGAACTCCTGGTGAAACACTATTATTTTAGGAAGAGCTTGGGCTTTGGAGTTGGGCAAGCTTCGATTCAAATTCTGACTCTGCAGCTCAGTAGCTGTGTGACATTGGGCAAGTTACTTAACCCTTCTGAGCCTCTATTTTCAACTTTTCAATTTTACTTCAACTGTAAAACAGGATTGATAATTCCTATCTATCATGGTTTTTAGAAAGACTGAGATACAGCAATACAGGATGTGAATCACAGGTGACACACCTTTTAATTTCTCTTTGAAGTATCTGACTTTTCCAGGGAAAAACTTCTTCCTTTGGGGCAAGCTGATCTTTGACTCATCACTGTTGCTTGTTAGGCGTCCCTTATAAAGAGAGCCAGCACTTGACTATATCCAATACAGCTTGCCTTTTCTTTTCTGTTGTTTATTTTTATAGTAGCAAGGCACACTGGTATTCCATTTCCTGTAGTGATACACATTTCTATTTATTTATTTATTTATTTATTTATTTATTATTTATTTATTTTGTTGTGTGTGTGACCGGTAAGGGGATCGTAACCCTTGGCTTGGTGTCGCCCATACCGCGCTCAGCCAGTGAGCGCATCAGCCATCCCTATCTAGGATCTGAACCCACGGCCTCGGCGCTCCCAGCGCTGCTACGCAACCAGCACCGCACTCTCCCGAGTGAGCCACAGGGTCGGCCCGTGATACACATTTTTTAAAAATTAACTTATTTAAGTTAAAAGTGATTAATAATATCAGTTTGCTGTAGCTAAGACACAGAATATGCTGATGGCTTATGGGTTTGAATCCCGGCTCTGCCACTTCCAGGCTGTGTGACCTCAAGTGGGCCATTGAATGTCTGAGCTTTGGCTTCCTCATCTTTCTAATGAGGACAACACAGTACTATCTCATGGCGTGACTGTAAAGTTTAAGTGAGATCATATAGTAAGAGCCCTTAGAACAGCATCTGGCACATGGGGCAAAGTACCATAAAATTGTTAGCCAGAGGGTTTTCTTATGCAGACAACTGACATTTAGGAATCACAGAGCTGGATAGTAAAGTGCAGCATGTCTGCCTTAGGACAGTGGACAATAAATGGTAGCTGGTCTATTGTTTTGATTATTTAAGAATGATGATGTTAATAGTAGTTGTAATAATAAACCAGGAGGTAGCATTTGTTGTTTCAGAGATTAATTTCTTATGGCATAAACTCTCGGGCAGCTCAATGGCATCCATTGAGACTCCACTGTTCAAATGCATTTGTTGCCGTTGTTGGACTCTCCTAGGCCAAGCCCAGCATCCGGTGCTTCATTAAACCCACTGAGACGCTTGAGCGGTCCCTTGAGATGAACAAGCACAAGGGCAAGAGGCGGGTGCAAAAGAGACCCAACTACAAAAATGTTGGGGAGGAAGAAGATGAGGAGAAAGGGCCCACCGAGGATGCCCAAGAAGACACCGAGAAGGCTAAAGGTACAGAGGGTGGTTCAAAAGGCACCAAGACGAGTGGGGAGAGTGAAGGTGAGTGTCCCTGTGAACACCACCCTGTGTGAGGCCACCTTCTATGTCCATCCCCCATGTGTGTCCAGTGGGTGCTTCTAGTCATTCCTGCATAGGTGTACCTCATTCTGAACAGCCAGCCATTGGGAGGCAGCTGGGGGCTGCATGTCACACAGACACAGTACAAGTCCCACCCTCATCAGAGGAGGATACTCCAGGAAAAACCTGGAACAAAGCTCTTCATGCTTAACCCTGTGCCTCGGTTTCCTCATCTTTAAAAAGGGGGTGGCAAATAGTACCTACTTTGTAGTATTATTGCAAGAATTCAATGAGTGAATATGCATAATGTGCCCAGAACAGTGCCTGGCCCATGTTAAATGCTGTATAAGGATTTGTTGCTGCTACTACTGTTGCTGTTACTATTATCATCATCTTAGGGCTGGCTGATTAGCTCAGTTGGTTAGAGTGCAGCCTTATAAAACCAAGGTCATGTGTTGGATCTCATAAGGGTCAACTGCCAGAAGAAAAAAAAATTACCTTTATCATACTGTTGTTGCTATTATTCTTGATAACCTGAGATTATTATTTGTGCTTAGTGCACTATGAGAAGAAAGGCGAGACCATGTTTAATGAAATTATATGTTTTTAATAGATTATGTTTTTTTAAATCAAATAATCAAATATAATCCTTTAGATTCTTACATTGCGATTTTTTTAAAAGTCCTGTCTGTTTAGGGTGAGGTATACTTGTGCGTGCTGCAGATGTGCTCTATGAGCATTCCTCTCTTTGTCCTGGTCAGGAATGATTCGGGTTGACTTTTTACCTCCCTTTAGATGCTAAAACCTTATGGACAGCATTTGCTCTGGGATAAAGCAAACTTGAACTGTCCAGTTGCCTGTGTCACGGGCCAGGCTCACAGCCTGCAGATGGGGTCTCTGGCTGCAGCACTGGGGTTAGGAGGTGACACAGATGCTCGGTGGAAGTGGGGTAGGGCTCTGCTCACTGGAGGGAAGGTCCAGCCACACCTTCTGGGATGAATATATGTGACCCACCTGTGGTCTTCTGAGGTGTGAGGAGCACTTCCTGCTGGCTGCCTCCTGGGCCCTGGGCTCACAGTGGTTGCTCTGAAGCCAGTTCTCCCAGCCGCATCAGAGGGACCATGGGCATCCCCAGGTCTGGGCATATGAAGCTGTAACACAGAGCTGTTGGCTGAATCAGTGGCTGGGCACTCATTTGCCATTCTGTGGCCAGCACTCACCCCCGCCCCCACCCTACTGGCCCCATTACCATTTTCTTTTCAGTTATCAGTGAATGCCATGATCACATTTCAATAAGTGAAACCAAAACATCTCTCTGGTGCCACCCGGACCTCTTTTCAAGGCTGAGATCCCTAGCATGCTTTTATTTGTGTTCAAAGTATGCAGTAAACATCTTGGTTTAGGAATTCTTTTTTGGTCTGGGAAAGTTTTGCCAACAAATATCACTTTGATGGGGATGTGAGGGGCAAAAAAAAGGTAAGCCATACTTATTTGCTTATTTGGGTCATTTTGATTTTTTGTTGTTGCTAATGTGGAAGAAAATTGCCTGTTTAACCGTGAGTTCGCTGTTCTATAGCCAAACGGGGGAAAATGAATATCTTCAACTCATTTTGCACACTGCGTTTTTGTCAATTTTGTTTTGGAAAGATGCTATACTTCTTTTGTTCCAGTCCTTTTAAGGGATGCTCTGTAAGTAGGCCTTGGCCTTGACTAACAGTGGTATGGACAGGACAGGGTTGGCCCAAAACACAGTCAAATTAGGCAGCCGGGCAGCCCAGTCCTGGTGCATGGGGCTTCAGGCCGGCTTGGCAAGGCTGCCATTTCAGCTCCAACTGCTTGGATTGCAGTGGGGGCTCTCAGGACACTGAGCCCAGCTGCCCTGTACAGGGCACAAGGGGAGGAATTTTCACCAGCCTCCAAAAGCGTGTTTTCCAGGTGGTTAGTCAGCCAGATCATGCCAAACAGGGCCCAGGAATTTCCCCAGAGGCTTTTCTTGGGCAGTTGGTACTGACTTCAGAGCTTGGTCAAACATGGCTTTCAGTGACCCCCCTCGGTAATTTTGGTGCCCTGCTGACTTCTTGAATGCATTAGTCATTCCAAAATATGATGGGCCTGTCTTCTTCCCACTCAACTCACCATAAATAAATTCAACTTTCACAGGCCTGTCCTGCTGGGCAGCAACAGTTATATTCCGGAGTTTTCTGAATCGTATATTTGATCTCTTAGTCTCATATTCAAAGGTGCAATTTGTGGGTATTCTTTCCTTAGACTGTATCTGTGTATGGGTGAAATTGAACAGCTGTTAATTCCTGTGACTTGGGAGGATGTCAGATACATTTCCTCATTCACGTTGCAAACCAGAGGACAGCATAGATAGGGGAGGTGCCTAGAAGATGGGAAATCTGCCTCGTGGGCCTGTCTCAGAGTCTAGGTTTACTGTGTACCTTGTATTCTGTACTGCATTGCCCCATATGGGAATTTTAAGTATAGAACTCATGTGGTGACTTTTTTTTTTTTTTTTTTTTTAAAGATGACCAGTAAGGGGATCTTAACCCTTGACTTGGTGATGTCAGCACCACGCTCTCCCAAGTGAGCGAACCAGCCATTCCTATATAGGGATTCGAACCTGTGGCCTTGGTGTTATCAGCACCACATTCTCCCATGTGAGTCATGGGCTGGTCCGTGACTTTTTTTTTAATGAAGATTTGTTGGGACCCTTGCGATTGCAAGACTTAGAGATCCAACTCAGGCTAGCTGAAGCAAAAAGAATGCTTATTGATTGTTCCTGTAACCGGGAGGCTTGGGTGGAGCCTGACCCAGGTGCAGAGATGACCACTGGCAGCTCCAGGTTCGCATCTGCTAGCTTAGCTCCCAAGTGGAGAGAGAGCATCTTCTTTCTGGTGGCTGCAGCTGAAGTCCAGGGGCTGGTGCTCGTTGGTGCTATGGGCCTGGCTTGTGTCCATGCCCCCCAAAGATGTTCTAGGCCGATTGGCCAGGCCTGGGTCATGTGTCTGCCCTACGGTGGCTCCCTCAGTAAAAAATGAGGTGTGTTTATCAGAATCAAGGGGGCATGGATGCTGGGCTAGCAGAGACAGCAGATTCTCCCCCAGAAAGCCACACTGGATTTCTGGGTACCCACCCATCTCTCTCATGGCCATCTTCTCCCATCCTGTTTTGAGGTGGAAATGTGGCTATTCTCTCCCCCACATAATTTCTTCTCTTGCAAGTTTCCTTCATTGTTCCTAGATCTAGGGACTTGTTGACAGCCTGCTTGTAACAGACATGGGTGACTGTTTAGTGAGGAGATGCTGGCACCAGTTCCCCCCTGCATACCCTGCCACCCCCATTTTAGTAGTGAAATCTTTACTTTAAAAAGGTGGAGAAGGGCTGGCCTGTAGCTCACTTGGGAGAGTGTGGTGCTGACAACACCAAGGCCACATGTTCAGATCCCTATATAGGAATGGCCAGTTAGCTCACTTGGGAGAGCGTGGTGCTGACAACACCAAGTCAAGGGTTAAGATCACCTTACCGGTCATCTTTTAAAAAAAAAAAAAAAAGATGGGGTAACATACGTGAGTAAAGAAGGCATGTGGTCATGAGGCACAGTTTTGCTGTGACCTGATTTGAATGTGGCATTAATTTTTTTTTTTTTTAATAAATGCAGCACCCAGAATTCACACCTCCTCCACATTTAAACCCAGACAAGGAAGTTGTGTGAAATGAATGTGTGCCCCTGACCCATCCACTCCTGTCCCCAGTTGGCAAAGAAATTTTCTCTACCTTAAGCCCCAAGTAATGGGTGACTCATTCTGAAACCAAAAATCACAGGGCCCCTAAATTTGCAGAAATTGAATACTAAAAGGAAGATAGGGATGTCATAAAGCCTGCAGCCAAAGAAGTGTTCCCTCTACCCGGGAAGCCAAACACCCTAAGGTGCATGCTTGCTTCTTAGCCTGCCCTTCAGTCTGAAAGGACCGTCATCTCTTTTTGGATTCACTTAAAGTAGTAACTTAATAAGCAGACCTGAGACAAGAGACTGAATCATTCAAACTCCTCATTTGAAAAATACGGCTTGGTTTTTGTTTTTTGTCTGTGGAAAAAGTAGACATTAATTGCATGGCCTGACCTTCAAAGTGTGCTCTTTTCTTGGAATTCCAGCCAGGGCATGGAGTGAAGAAGGCAGCAGGACTGACCTTGAACTTGCCTGCTCAGCTGGGATTTGAGCCATATCAGGCAGTTTAGAGCCCCAGCTTTGCCTTTTTTTTTAAAGTCTCTGTTAAGATGAAATGGAATCCAGCCTCATTTCCAGCTCCTCTTGCAAAGCCAGAGCTAACCCCAGGCCTGGCAGTGTTCTGACTGGGGCGAGCCCACCACGTGCTGTTGGAGGTTGCCTTGCCCTTGAGCATCTCTGTGACATTGGGCAAGTCACCGCCCTCTTTGTGCTGCTTCTCCTGTAGAGGGGGCTTCCTAATGCCCAGCCCTCAGGTTGTCCTACATGAGAACATCGACACTGCAGTGTTTAGTATGTGATGGGGGTCACTGAACAGAGACTCTGGCCAAGGAGGGCAGAATGAGGAGCCCAGAGAGGCATTGGAGCTTGGTTGGGCAGACTCTGCTTGGGTACTCCAGTGAGTTTCTTCAGGGCCCAATTCTCTGTTAATTTCTATAACTAATAAGTGAAGCGAGCGAGCGAGTGGGTGTGTGTGAGTGTGAGAATAGTGGGAAGAGAGGGAGGAGGAGGACGGCGGGGCCACTGTGGGGCTGCCGCTTCTCTAATGGGCTTAACTAGGCTAGGGAGGAGGACTGAAGGTGACCTGTGACAAATCCCCTGAAGAGCAACTGCCCAGGAGACAATTCTGAATTCAGTCTCCTGCTTTCAGAAATAATAAAGAAGAAGGGAAGGGGCATGCAGTATTCGGCACAAACAGACTCTGCTGTTGCCAGGGGCTATTTGCTTCTTGAAATTCTGCCCCAAAGCTAGCTAATGACAGGTATCCTCCTCTTATTTCCTAGGTAACCAGCAACAGCTCCTTCCCTTAACCTTCCTTTGAAGGTCTTCTTATTCTCTGTTCCCCTCCTTTTATCATCTGTCCTTGCTGTGACTGCTGGAATATAGATCACAGAGGGCAATTGAGAACACCCTTGAATGTGTGAAGTCAAAGACTGTCGGGAGGTCATGCCTGCCATTTCCCTGAAAAGCACTTCATTTTCCAAATAGTAATCAGATTAGAATGTACATCATACCAGGCAAGTTGATGAATTATTGCCGTGATTTGAAACATCAGTGTGTCAGAGTGTTGGGGAAGCTCAAGCATTTGGCCACAGTTGTCATATCAAGAGGCAGAAGTTGAGGTCCTTGGCTCTATCCTGGCATAGCTACTGCCTGGACAACAAGTGGAGAGATGTGGCCTTTCCTGCCGTTTTTTTAAATTATAGTAAAGTAGACATAACAAAATTTACCGTCTTAACCATTTTTAAGCGTATAGTTCGGTAATGTTAAGTATGTTCACATTGTTGTGCAAACATCACCATTCATCTCCAGAACTCTTTTTATCTTGCAAAACTGAAACTCTGTACCCATTAATAATTCTTCCCCCTTCCCCCAGCTCCTGGCAACCACCATTCCACTGTCTGTCTCCATGGATTTGACTACTCTAGGGACTTCATATAGTGGAATCATACGATATTTGTCCTTTTGTGGGTGGCCTACTTCACTTAGCATATGTCCTCAAAGTTCATCTATGTTGTAGCATGTGTCAGAATTTTCTTCCGTTTTAAGGCTGAAAAATACTCATATTCCTTTGTATGTGTATACCACATTTTGTTTATCTGTTTTTCTGTTGTTGGTCACTTCAGTTGGTTCCACCTTTTGGCTATTGTGAATAGTGCTTCTGTGAACACAAGTACCAATCCTTTTCTGCTTTGAGGCTTTTGTGGAAATGATAGAGGCTCTGGAGCATCTGGCCAGACTCTATCAAAACAGAAAGAGTTAGAGATTTGGGTTCCTGCTCCTAGCTTTGCAGGCTCACGAGCAGTGGGGTTGTGAGCACTTTACTTGACTCCCAGAGGCTTGAGATTTCAGTCATGTCATGGGATCCTGCCACATACCAGGCTAGACACTGGAGCGGTGCAGGTTATGGGCCAAGGTGCCTAACACAGGAGCTGATACTATGCAGGCACACATTTCCACAATGCAGCCGCCGCACAGTGCAGGCAGAGGAGCCCACAGCCTGGGACAGAGGCCCACCGCCTAATCTCTCTGCACCTCAGTTTCCCCTGCGGTATCATATAGAGATTAGGGTAGATCGTCATCTACCCCACTGAGGGATTTGGATGTGGCTTTAGGTGGTACAGAGAGGGCTGAAAGAACTTAGTGAGAAAGCTCTTATTGTGACTGGTATCTCCGGGGTGGAGGAGGGGGCCTGCACATTTAATATGACAAGTTATTACTATTTCTCTGATGTTTGTGAATCTCCCTGTTTTAAATGCATGTAACAGGCCTTGGCACTTTTTTGTTTATTCATGATATGTGTTTTTACAATTGCTTTCTATTTATACTGGTTTTGTGCTTAAAGCAGTAATTTTTCAACCTTTTTACTTGGAAGTAATTTCCAGTTACACAAAGTTGCAAAAACAAAAACAGTATGAATTCTCATTTAAATGGGTATTCTGTGTACTGTTTTTCACCTTTTAACATGTTATGCCATTTGCTTTCCTATTTGTTTGTTTCTCTCTCTGCACACACGCATGCCACACACACATTTTTGGGGGTAAGCAGAATCCATCATGTCCCTTTCCTCTTTAGTGTCAGCGTGCATTTGGTAAGAGAAGGGTGTTCAGCTCTTGCCCATGGTACAGCTATCAGCTTCACAGCATTTTTCCACTGTCTGCGTTCTCGTTGCATCCTGTGGCCTAAACATGTCCTTTATGGCGTATTTTCCCCTTCTCAATACAAGATCCAATCCAGAGTTAGGTAGTACCTTGTCTTGTCTCTAGCCTCCTTTACTCTGGAACATTTCCACAGCCTTTCTTTCTCTTTTACAACACTGACTTTTTTGAAGACTACAGAACCTCTCTCTTTGTTCTAATAAAATGTTCCTCATTTTGCCTTTGTCTGATGTGTCTTCGTGATTAGACTGAGATTGTGCATTCTTGGCAGGAATATGGCATAGGTGATATCATGTCCTTCTCAAGGTGTCACATCTGGAGGTGCATGATGTCCTTCTCTCCGTCCGGACCAAGTTCATTTCGGTCAACTGGTTAAGGTGTTATCCAGTTTCTCCACTGTGTACTTTCTCTTTTCTTTGAAACTAATGAGCAGTCTATCAGGAGACATTTTGAGATAATGCTCTTTGAGATACTCTGCACCTCATTAAAATTCCCCCTTAAATTTGGCATTCATTGATGTTCTTGCCTGATCCAGTCTTCACTAAGATGGTTGCGAAATGATGATTTTCCAACTTCAGCACTCTGTCCATGTTTAAAATCCTGCTCTTGGCATTCTATTGTAAGCAAGATCCATCCCTTCTCCTCATTTATTTATTTAACTCCTATTGGCATGCACTCATGGATTCCAGTTTTTTTAGTGGTTTATATTTCATTACTATATTTAATTATTTTGGTGCTCATATTGTCCCAGAGTTGGCCTGTAGGAACCTTTTCAAGCTGGCCACTGTGTCCCAGTGATGAGCCCCCATCATTTTTTTGAGCAGTCCGTTACACTTCCTGGCATAACAAGGTGTTCCATGTCTGTATTGTACATATTCTGCCCATCTCTGGAATTAGCCAATTCTCTAAAAAGCCCTGGATCCTCTCAATGGGCAGTGTATTAGAAGCCAAGATCTGGGTACTAGATGTGCCCAGTGCTATTGGATGTCTTTGCATTTAGGCCCTTTCAGTGGACAGAACTAGGAAATATATGTTATGTATATACACAGAATGTACAATTTATACATGTATACGTATACATCCATACACCTATATATGTATACATACTTTAGAAATCATAAGTTCATACTACTGCCTCCAGTTCTAATCAATTTCCACAGGGCTCTCTCTTGTCTTCCCCCATTCCATGCCTCTTCCTCCACAGTGAGAGCCCTGGCTCCCAGCAACATTAACACATTTAATTGCTCAATCCTGTGATACATCTAAAAAAGTTTCAGAATTGCTTCATTCAGAATTGTTTATTGTTTAATAAATGACAAGTTCTGCACTTGTTTACAATTCCTCTCCCTCTGCCACCCCGCCCCAATACTTCACCTATCCCAAAATTGAGGGTATATAGTCAAATATTGTGTTCATAAACTACTTGATTAGTCCTTCCTTCCTTCCTTCCTTCCTTTCTCCCCTTCACGGTAGGTATGGTATTCATTTTAAATAAGTTTACGTCCCATTGTTATTGATTTAGTTTCCTTTTTTAAATACATGGGATATTAATACTCAAAACTGTGCAAAAAACTAAGTTCAAAGAAGTATCCCTCCCTCACCACATCCTTTCCATCTCATTTCCCCCTCCTCTGGTGGATAACAAACTTGATTGTTTTCTTGAGTATCTTTCCTGCATTTCTTTTTGTAAAAGTAAGCAGATTTATGTATGTTTTCTTTTCTCTTTTTTCTTACACACAGGGCAGCGTGTTATATGTGTCTTTGGCACTCTCTCTTTTGCTTAGCAGTATCTCCGGAAATTCCATATCAGTTCCCAGAGGTCTTCCTCATTCCTTTTACAGCTGCACTGTGTGTATGTACCATGGTTTATTTAACCAATCTCTCATGCTTGGACATTTAGGTAGTTTCCACTATTTTGCAATTACAGATAGTACTGCAGTGAATACCCTTGTGTGTGTGCATTTTCATATTGTTGGAGGTGTGTCTTCCATATAAATTTCTACAAGTGGGACTGCTAGGTGGAAGAGAACAATAGTGATTTAAAGTTTCCTTTTAAAATGTATTTAAGTGTAAAAAAAAGTGAGATAGTTCAAATAAAATGATTACGCAAATGACAAGGAGTACCGGCAACACACAGATGTGACAAAAATCATAAAGGCAAACAAATGACTGAAGTTTGAGCAAAACAGGGCTAAATTATTGCTGTAGTCCCTTCAAACTGCAAAATAAAAACCTGGTTGTGGGGGAAGGTGGCTCACAGTATAATAACCAAAGTTCAGAGGGAGCCACCAGGAATCTATTGTCAGAACCTGAGTCCGGGCCTCAGTGACCATCAGTGGAAATCTGTGTCCACATGAGCCCACTGAGCATCTTTCCCTGGTGGTGGCAGCATGGCATATGCACCCTAGGCGACACTGAGATGGGCACAGTGTCAGCAGGGACAAGCGGGAGTGGGGACCCAGAAGGCAGCACAGAACCATGCCGGACCTTCTGTTGAGGGATTAAGAGGGGGTTCACTGTGACCCTGAGTTATCAGGAACGGTCAGATCTTCTCCAGCATTCTTTTTGAAAGACACCTGCAGAATTCATTTTAGAATGGTGAAAATCTAGGGAGACCGTCACCCTAAAAACCAATTATTACCCACCACTCCCATGCCATGGAGCGTTTTGTGTACAGTTTCAGGGAACTGGCAGACCCAAGCTAAGAACCAGTACTTCTAAGAGTTGCTTAGATAAAGTTTTTAAAAAGAAGGGGGAAAGCCTGGTTTTGTCATGGGAAGAACTGATCTACATTCATCTAGAAAACTAACCTAGAGGAACAGGTCATTCCACAACTATGCCAGCTAGATGAGAACTATGTGGGAGGGACAGGGGATGCCACTGTGAGCACCAGAGTGACACAGCCGAGGATTGGAAACCTTGTTGTGTGTGGAGTGACCCTTGTGGACCTGGTCTTGCACCAGGATGTGACTTGGGGGTTGGGGAGGGGGCAGGGCTGGCCTTGCCACTGCATTTCTAGCTGTGTGAAGTCACTACACTTCTGGGTTTTTGCTTCCTCCTATATGGTATCCAGGGTTGGACCAAACCAGTGGTTTCCAGGCAGTTTTGTGTGAAGCCCAGAATTCCAGAAGGCGGGTTCTGCATGAGGGGACATGTGGTCAGAGACATTCGGTGCCCACCACCCTTCACCTGGGGTGGCTCTGCTCTCAACTATTTCCCATGGTGGTGTGACCCAGAAAACTGTCATCCAAAATTAATATTTGCTGCTTAAGAAAACATGTGATGAGCACAGGGCTGGATTGTCTTTAATCTTTCCTTGACTCCAGAATTCTGATTGTGTCCAAGGAGATTAAAAAGCCAGAAAAGAGACAACCAGGTCACAGCAGGTTTGGCCTCCAGGTGGAGGCCCTGGGGCTTGGCCCTGTAACCTTGGGAGTCCTTGGAGCCAAGTTCCCCCGCTGTGTCAGCCAGGCAGGGGTGGAGCTGTGCATGGGGAGGGAGAACTTGCAACTGCACGGGAGGTGGCCTGTGGTCACAGGGCAGAGGCCAGAGGCCAGGAGGCAGCAGGCATCATAGTCTTGCTTGGTAGGGTTCAGATGTCTCTGGTGGCATGCCTTATCAGTAAACACGAACAAAACAAATACATACAAAACTTAAGCATGCATCTCCCAAATATATATACACTTATTTATTATAAAGTGTACATATTTGCATTACTGTGCTAATGTTATGTACAGTATAAAATAAACAAAAAAGATGTTAAAAGATGAGAAGAATTAAAAATAAAAGACCTAGTGCCCAGCAAATCATTTTGCATCCCCACTGAGGTATCTGCCCCCCACTTTGGAGAAGGCCAGGGTAGTTGGAAGGAGAATGGGCTCCTGAAGGAGGTTGGTGGAGGTGAAAATGCCAGGAAAGAGAAGAGTGTTTCCCACCCTGCAGTCTGTACCACCTTCCTGCTCTTTGCCATGTCCATAGACTGCTTATAATGGTGTTTACTCAATAACTTTCTATAAATTGACTCACTTTTTTTCTTAAATTTAGCCTTATTCTAAGCAGTAATATCCATAAAAAAATAGGTTTTCTATGCAGTTAGAATTTTCTTCTAATGCACATTAAAATAAATATAAAGCTATATAAATAAAATGTTTGTTTACATAACACTTAAAAATCATCTGTTGGCTCCCCCCATGTCATGGGGGACTGCCCTGTGGGAGACTCTGTGACATCTGGCTTCAGATCGGATTGGGAGGGAGGGGGGCTGATGAAAGTGAGCCTCCCAGAGGTGCAGGTCCCATATGGACATGTGTGGGGCACACTCCTCTGTGCCGGGGTGGCTGCAAGCGCAGTCGTGCCTAACAGAGTCCAGGGAGAGTGGCGGGGATGATCCGTCGTTCTCTGAGAAGACTCTGTTTGGCTGTGGACCACCCTACCACACATCACAGCTGCCATGAATCAATGCCGACCCTGCCTATTGCCAAAACTTCCCCCATTGGGCTAGACCAGTCATCCATTCAAGAGATATTTATTGTGCAACTACTATGTGCCAGGGCTTGAGCTAGATATCAGAGATACGGTGGAGTACAAGACAGATCAGGCACCTAGTGTTATGAAGCCTACATTGTAGTGGAGGGAGGCAGATAGTAAACAAGCAAAACAATAGAGAATGTGAAATCCAAGTAGTTATAAATGTTATCAAGTAAAATCAAGGTAAGGGAGGAAGGGAAGACAAATCTCCTTTATAGAAAAATTCTAAATTATGTGGATCCTCAAGGAAGTAGAATGTAACTCCCACTTCCTTAAGTGTGGCCTGTGCATAATGACTTCCTTCCACAGAGTACGATATGGAAGGAGGAGGAAAAGTTACAGTGGAGAAAGCTGATGAACATTAGCCTGGCCAAGTATTAAAGATTAACATCAGTAATCAGAAGTCATATTGATAGTGTGTGCCCTTGATTTGATGTGATGAGAAGATCACTTCCCTTCTGTGGTCTTTCTTCCCAGTACCCATAGCCCCAGTCTCACTATCTGCAAACCATCAGACAAACCCAGATCAAGGGTCTCTTCATGATCCCTGACCATTACTCCTCAAACTGTCAAGGTCATCAAAAGCAAGGAAAGTCTGAGAAACTCTCACAGCCTATAGAAGCCTAAGCATGATGACTGAATGTAACAAGGGATCTTGGAGCAGAAAAAGGATATTGGGGGGAAACTAATGCAATCTCAACAAAATATGGAGTTTAGTTAATAATGATTTAAGAAGAGGTTTAAAAAAACCAAAACAGGTGGAGAGGGCATTCAAGAAAATATCTCCAAGGAGGAGACAATGGAGCCGAGCCTGGAATGATGTGACTGAGTCATGCCTGGGTAATGAAGACCTGGAGTGAGAGCCTTCCAGGCAGAGGAAACAGCTGTGGAAAGACCCTGGGGCAGAAACAAGCTTGGGGCATTTTAGAAATAGTGAGAAGCTCAGCACAGCTGGAGTGGTGTGAGCCAGCAAGGCAGGGAGGACAGGGGGTGGAAGGGGGTGAGGTTAGAGGTAGATGGGGGCCAGGCCGTGCAAGGCCTTAAGGTCGTGGGAAGGCATTTGGATTTCATCCTGAACATGATGTGAAGGCCTTGGGAGTTTTGAATGGAAGGGTGATGTGAGCTAATTTCCATTTAAAATCACTTGAGTTTGGGTGGAGAACAAACTAGGGGGATAAGAAAGGAAGCTGAGGCTAGTGAGGAGGCCCCTGCCCAAGCCCGGAGAAGCCCATGGCAGAGTCAGTGTCAGAGCCTGAAGTATGCTTTCTCATCCTTCCAGAAACAGAAATGTAGGTTCACAGTTTGTCATCTACTTTTCCCCAGTATGTCTCCTGAAGAAGGGGGAAATGGCTTGAACTCTGAGTTCCAAGGATATGCTGTTTGAAAGTCCACATCGCACAGCAGAGAACTCTGTTTTGGGGACACCTTAAAACACAACCATCCATCTTTAATTCAAGATGTTTTTCATTAGTGGTTCTTAACTGTTTCTGAGAAATAGAAATGCACATCATGCTTAAGTTGGTTGCTTTAAGTTGCCCTTCTTTAACTGTGGAAAAAATAAAATGAGATTGCTAACCTCTCTCTGCCTTCAGAAGTATTAAGTGGGAAGGGAAAACAAAAGGCTTCAGTCATGTCAGAGCCCTTTCTAACATGTAAACAGCTTTAGGATATTTTCTGTGAGTTTGGGTATATTTTATTGACCACATATCATACCTTCTAAGCTGCCTTAAATCCTTTGGGAAGGAAATGTGGTTTCCAAGTAAAATAAGTATCATTTTTTAATCTTGAAATTAAATAAATGACTATACTTTGTGTTGTCAAAATCTGGGCCGCATTTCTTGGTGTTGCCAAGATGAATGGAAAGGGAGGTTCTGAACTCCGTCTTATTTCTCCCCTGGTGTGTTGCTGGTGTTCAGGTCACCACTGTTGAACATTTGCTTGATATGTTAGGAGTGATTTCTGTGTACTTATTCTTGAACATGAGTGTGTGTATAAATCTAGCTCTTTAAAGCTGTCTGGGCTCATCCCACTCTTGTGTTTGCTTTCAGAGATCGAGATGGTCATCATGGAGCGCAGCAAGCTCTCGGAGCTGGCCACCAGCACCTCCGTGCAGGAACAGAACACCACAGATGAGGAGAAGAGCGCCGCTGCCACGGGTTATGAGAACACGCAGTGGAGCAGGTAACCGCCCAAGGCCCAGGTCTGCTGCACTCAAGTTGGGCAAGTTGGGCAGGGGCACTGTTGGGCGGGTCCACTGCTCAGTCTTAGGGAAGAGGAGGTGGTTCAGTGGGGAGGTTGAGTACCTTGGCCAGGGCAATTATGAAGAATCATCCAGGGCCTCTTCCCACCCACTGGATAGCCTCTTCTATGCTGCTTCCTTTCCTTCTCCAGCCCCTGGCCATCCAGAGGCACAGCTCTCCGCAAGAGACATGGGGACAGAGCTGTCACTTGACACTGTAGAGCTCACCCCTTGTAAAGAGATGGCCAGGATAGAGCACTACCACCCCTGAAGCACTTTGGAGCTGGGCCCTGGCTAAAGAATGTGGGCCATGCTTCCTGGAAATGCTCTACTGCTCCCAGAAAGGATCCCCTCAGACTGGGATCTCCCTGCCTCATTCATTCATGGCCACGAGTACTATGGCCCATGGGGCCACCCTCGTGACTCAGCTGCCGTGATTTAATGCTGCTGTCCACCTTTGACTTTTTGCCTGATTGTTCATTTCAATGATGGCCTGCTGAAGCTACATCTTCTTAAACCTTGGCAATGCCACATTTCCTGGAAGCTTGCAGTGGCACCACCCCATCCACAAAGGGATTGGGTGGAACGCTCCCAAAGTATGCAGTGAACTGTTAAGAGGGCTTCTTCATTTCAGGGTTATTTCTTTATCAAGAGGCCACACTGCACAGACCCCTGCAAAAACTTCCTTATTAACACTACCTTAGTGTTAATAAATGCATGACAGCATGGTTTCTCTGACAACCTACAAGGCATTCACATCCTGAGCCCTCAGGGTGGGGTGATGGAAATACAAACACACCCCATCCTATTTGTTAATTCAACTTGAAGGGAATGGTTGAAGCCTGCTAATTTTTCCCTCCACGTCTTGTTTATCTTCCTGCTTGGCAAATGTTTCAATTATCTAACAGATGGGATTAATTTTTATCAGATGTGCAAAGGAGCCATTTTTAGTTTTTGTTAAATAAAAAACATTGGTGTAATTTATAAAGACCTTTTTGATTTTGCTTGGCAGTAAAAAAAAAAAAATGTAACTCCTGAAGCTCTGAAAAGTAAGGAAGTCATTCTAAACACAGAAGGTGGGGACAACATTTAGATGTTTGGCACAGCATTACTCAGAAAGTGAATAATTGTGGCGAGCCCGTGGCACACTCGGGAGAGTGCGGCGCTGGGAGCGCGGCGGCGCTCCTGCCGTGGGTTCGGATCCTATATAGGAATGGCCGGTGCACTCACTGGCTGAGTGCAGGTCACGAAAAAGACACACAAAAAAAAAAAAAAAGAAAAGAAAGTGAATAATTGGGAAAGTGACAAATGACTAGGAGTGGAGCATGCTTAGCAGGTGAAGGTGTATCTGCCTAACAGAATATTAGCTGCTGCTTTTATGCAAATACCGTCATTATGTGTTCAGTTTCTTAGGAACTAATGAATGGAAACAGCACGTATTTTCTTCCTTTGCTAAAGGAAGAAAAACAGACATGTGTTGCTTTATAAAAAGAAAGGTAAGAAACAGATCAAAATGTTATGTTTGACTATTGTGGTTGATGGCTTCATTTTTCTTGAATTTTAGTGAAGAGGGATTTTCTTAGAGTTGATTGAGTGGTTTCTTAACTTTAGACGACTCTAACTGGCATCTTTGACCACGTGGTTTATAATGGAGGCTGGTTCAGGTGTCTTGAGTTAGGCTGCATGCAGGCCCAGGAATCTTGGACCAGATCTCTGCCCTTCTCTGAGACCAAATGCCAGGGAAGAGACTTGTCCAGGTGGAGAATTGCTGTCTCCTTTTTCAAGGTATCACGTTGCTTTTCGTGAGAAACTGGCACTGCCCTCTGTTCCCCAGCTCCCAGCCCAGAGGCAGGGCAGGTGCTGAGGATGCAGATAGGTGGCCATTTGTTCTCTAAGACATGAGTTGGATCTTGACATTGGTCTACTTGCCCTGAGAAACAGCAGAATGAAAAGTGGAGTATTCTTATATTCCCCATACATTACAGGCTATATCTGTATTCGGGGTTAATTATAGGCCAAAGAAACTAAAAACATTCAAGACATTGTTTCTTTTCCTAAAAAAAAAAAAAAAAATCCTAAAAAATTATGAAAGTAATACCCGTTCAGAAAACGTGAAATTTCATGAAAGTATAAAGAATGAAAAAAACGTATCCATGATCCCAGCATTCAAAGGCAACTGTACTACCATTTTGGTTAATTCTTACCAGTTTTTTTCAATGCCAAGTTTCTGGGAATTCTGCCTTTTCTTCCCCCAGAAGCTTGTTTATCGTTTTTATTTCTCCTCCTCTTTTCCATATAATATCACACCCCAAACATTTTTTTTCACTTCATTATATTCTTAGTAAACAAAATGCTTTATGGCTTCCTTAATACTCCATCTCATAAAGGATGGTCCCTCTGCCCGGCCCTGCCTTTGCTGCTGTCACTTCATTGTTCATATCATTCCCAAATGAAAATGTAATTTAAATTCCAAGCAGCTGGTTTACAAGAAAATATTTTATACTTTATTCCGTTTGTAAGTTTGAAGTGTTATCGCCGGAGGCTTTCAAAAACCAATATAAGGGGCTGGCTGGTAGCTCACTTGAGAGAGTGCTGTGTTGTAACACCAATGTTAAGGGTTTGGATCCCCGTACCGGCCAGCCACACAAAAAAACAAAAAACAAATATACATATGGCAGAAATATTAAACACATCTGAAAGGTGATCTGGGGCTCCAGGGAAACAGGTACGGAATATCAATGTCTCCTTTAAGGTTTTACTTTTAATTTTTGTGTGTGTCACGTGTTTATTTGAAAAGTTATGACAAGTACATTTTCACTACTTTTTCTTTGGCACTTTTCAGTTTAATATTTTGTATCGGTGGTACGTTTATGGAGTTCAGAATTCAAAAAAGTATAAAAGATCATGCAATGATCAGTCTCCCTGTTTCACTTCACCCAGTTTCACTCCCCATAGAAACCAATGTTGATAGTAGCTTACGTGTCCTCCCAGGGATTCACCGGTGCCCTTGATTACTCCCTGAGGGGCTCTGTCTCCTGGTCCCAACCTGATACCCAGAGGGGGCAGCCACAGACCATCACAGGATCAGAGCCTCCTGCCTGCAAGGCAGATCTGTGCTTATTCTATTAGTCTTGTGTGGGAGGTTTGCCTGGCCAGACCCTTCACCTGGAAGGGCAGCATTTGGGATATGCGTTTCTGATATTTGCAGCCGATCTATAGATCTAGCCCACAAAGCATCAGAGGTGAGAGACCTTGCTATTGATTCTTACTAGTCGGGAAAAGTCTGTCCAAGAAATTGCTGGGCCAGGACACTGCCAAAATGAAATCACAGAGAAGTGCCCTTTAACATTAAGAATAGAAATCAAATAGCAGCTCCCATGTACTGGCACCTTCCGCAGTGCCTGGCCCTGTGCTGGCTGCCTTTCAGGCTCCATTGCCCTTGAACCCTCTCAATAAACACACAAGGTTCAAATCCCCATCATACAGACTGGGAAATGGGGAGGTTTGAAGTAACTTGCCCAAGGGTTTGTGCTAAGAGGCAGAATCAAAATTGAACCCAGGTGGTCCGGCCCCGGGGCCCACATTCTTGAATTTGTTATCATTGTTTGTGTCTAGTCTGGTATTGTTAGTCTGTCACACTGCCCTGTTTCTTCATTCTCCTGTGACACACATCACTTTGAAGTGATGATGTGTTTCTATCTGTACTCTGTCCCTGTCAACTACTGTCAAAGGCGTGCCAAAGAGCAGGGACTTCGTATCATTGATCCCCAGTGTCTGGGACACCTGCTGAATGATTGTTGAGTGACTAAATGATATGTTCCTTGGTCAGTTTCCCCTCTAGATAGCAGCTCTCCACGAGCAGAGTCTTTCCCTCATTTGTTTTTGTGTCGTCAGTGCCTGGTACTGGCCTGGGCCCATGGTGGACCCACTACATTCAGTGGCCTGAACAAGTACAGAGTTGTGAGAGGCAAGGGCAGCTATTGGCCCACAGGCAGGTGGGAGATGGGAGGTGTTCACCTATGTGTGCCACAAGGCTCAGGCATGCCCTGCTGTCTTCCAGACCCTTCCTAGATATGGTGTACCACTCCCTGGACAGCACAGATGACGACTACCATGCCCTGTTTGTGCTCTGCCTTCTCTATGCCATGTCTCATAATAAAGGTAAGCAGCCCCCTACCTGCATTCCTGGCTCTGTCACAAGTACTCGGTGGCACTCCTCTCCTCTGCTTGCAGAGAGGGGAAAGGAAAGCACTTTCTGGGAGGAATTTCCTTTCTGGCTTCAGCAGACTTCCACAAGACTCCTCTTCAGCCTTATTAGAATTTCCGAGGTGTTTTTCTGCAGACTGAAGCCACAGGAATTGGTTACTCAGGCAATATGAGGGGGAAAGGTTGAAGTGTGGACTGTCTACCCAGTATGACTGTATTCACACTGTGGTTTTCTCCCAGCCCCTTGCTTTACAACTCACTTAGTGTCCGGCCTCTTTCCTGATGTCAGAACTGAAATCAGTCAAATTGTGATCTTGGTTTTGCTATTTATAATACTTGATATTCTTGCTCTAGGTTCAGAGCTAAAATAGACCCTGGGTGGATTTTGTGGAAGCGTAGGTTTCCTTTCTGAAGAAAGGTGTGGCTCTCTGGCTTCCCCTGATGAGGCTACATGGCCATGATCCAACTGTGGAGTTGACAGGTTTGGTTAGGATGCGCTCATTCATTCCCTCATGGCTGACTCCTGGGAACGGCTGCTCGTGTTTGCCCCACCTGGCTTGGCATGGGCTCCTTCCAAAAGTTCCACATCAGAAGCTCTTCAAAGGTTTCAGGAATATTCCTTCCAGCCCCTGCCAAAAGCTGGGCTTGGCATAGACAAAACATTGCATCAGGTAGGTTTTTCATAAACTTATTGGTGAGTAGGTGGAGTTGGTTTTACTAAGACAGCCTATGCCTAGAGACATCAAAATGCACTCAACTAAGTATGTGTTTATTCTTAAGCCATTAATCATGGTAAATAAGCTGATCAGAGGCAAAAGAACACATAGTGAAGAAAGTCTGCCCTCCCATTTTCGTCCCGCAGCTGTCCTCTTCAAAGGCCGTTCATGCTACCAGTTTCTCCTGCAAAGCCAAGTAGGGGTATATATGATTTTATTTCCGTGTTGCCTCCCTTAGCCATAAGTGGAGGTGTTCATATCGTCTGCCCCCACCGCTCTCTCGCTCTCTCGCTCTTCTCACGCCATCACCTGCCCGCACACTGTTTCACATCCAAATTGAACTGCGTTTTTCTTTTCAACCTGTGTCTGTGCCATTATTTGTCTGCCATGCCATCAGTGAATGGCTCTGAGACTGTCTCCAGGCTTTTCCTCTTGTAGATAGGACTGGTCAGAATGGCTGTGCTTGTGTGTAAATCATTGAGTTCACACGCATGCCCGTAGATCCAGCCTGAAGCTTAAAAGAAGCATAGCAGGCTCTGAATCCTGCTGATGTTTCCCTCCTCAGCCTGGCTTGGCACCTGGCACCTGGCACACAGGGGCCTTTGGTTACTGGAGTGAATCAAACTCCATGAGACTTACTGACCCCCACCTGTGAATTCCACACTATTCCCCCAAGTCCTGCCCTCTGCATCTGCCTCATCCCAGCTCTGCAGCCTTCCTCCTGCCTGCTGCATGCCCACCTCGGTGTTTCAGCAACACCTCGAAACAGTCTAATGTTACACTCTTAACCCCATAAATACACCTGGACCTACTCTTTCTGTTTCAGTTGAAATTGCCAACCAAGCAATTTCAACCTTTGAGCCCAGCATTTAGTCGTCAAGTTGCGTCAGTTTTTCCTTAGATCACTGATTTTTTTTAAGCTACTCAATTTATTTTATTTTTTAAATTAACATGCAGTAAAATTAACTCTTTTTGTATATAGTTTTGTGAATTTTAGCACATGTATGGATTTGTATGAAAACTACTACAATCAGGATACATTACAGTTCCATTATCCAAAAAAATTCCCTCATGCCATTCCTTTTTAGTCATACCGTCTTTGCACCAATTATTGATTTTTAAACCATTTTTTTTTTTTAGTAAGAGTTTATGCTATAAGTTTCTCTCTAAGCACTGCTTTAACTGCATCCAATAAATTTTGATATACATAACTTATTTTCATTTAGTTTATTTTATAATTTCCATTCTGTTTTCTCCTTGTCCATTCTGTCATCTGTAATTTCTAGCTGTTTCTGTTATTGACTCACTTCTGCTATTGGATCATAGCCCCCCTACCTCATTTTTTTTTTGCATGCCTAGTAATTTTTGATTGGTTGATAGTTATTCTGAATTTTACATTGTTGAATGCAAGATTCTTTCTTCCTTTAAATATTTTTGGGCTTATGGTTAAGTTACTTGGAATCAGTTTGATTCTTTTTGAGACTTGCTTTTAAGCTCTGTTAAGGCTGATCCAGAGAGCCATTAGTCTAGGGCTAGCTTGGCCCAACTACTAAGACAAGACCTTTCTGAGACTCTATATGATGTCCCATGGTAAGGTGGTCTTTCCACGCCAGCCCTGTGTGAGCTCCGGAGATTGTTCCCCCTGCTTCATTCTGATAGGTCTTTCTCTTTCGTTCCATGCATGCTCAGATCAGAACACAGCTGAAGCCCCTTTGCACATCTCTGGAGCTCTCTCTGTGCAGCTCCCTCATCTTTGGTACTCTCTCCCATGAATGTTAGCCACTAAGCCTCCTGAACTCCAGACTCTTCTCATCTGAGAGACCGTGAGCTTTGCTTGGCGTTTCTCTCCCTGTGCTGAGGCCTAGACACTTTCTCCAAACAGTAAGCTGAAGCAATCACTGGGCACCTCCTTTTTTCTCTCCCTCTCTCAGGGCTCACTCTCGTATGCTACCTGTTTGTCTCATCGCGTCTGATAACCATTGTTTTATGTATTTGGTCTCTTTTTCTAAGTTCCTTGAATCAGGAGGGTAAATCCAATCCATCTTGGCTGGAAGCTGTAGCACGGTTTATTTTAAAAAGACAGTTCTATTGAGGTATAATTGATATATATAATAAACTGCACATATTCAGTGTATAATTTGATAAGTTTTTATATATGTAAACAGCCATGAAACCATCAGTATTATCAAGACATTGTACATGTCCCTCACCCGGAAAGGTTCCTCCTGCTTCTTCCCCTCCTCCTATACCCCCTCCCCAAACAACGCTGATGTGCTCCTGTCATTATAGACTAGTTAGAATTTCGTGTAATTTTGTGTGAACAGAATTGTGCAATGTGTACTCTTCTTTGTGTGGCTCCTTCGAATGTGTATAATTACTTTGAGATTCATCCATGCTGTTCTGTGTATCAACAGTTCCTTCTTACTGTTCTTATTCTTAGTCCATTGTATGAATGTCCCACAGTTTATCTGTCCACTAACGGACTCTTGAGTTGTTTCCAGTTTTTGACCTTTACAACAAAGCTGCTATGAACATTTGTGTACAAGTCTTTGTATGGATATACATTTCCTTTTCTCTTGAGTAAATACCTAGGAATGGAATGGCTGAGTCATATGGGAGTTGCATGTTTGTTTGGGGTTTTTTTTAAGAAACTGCCAAACTGTTTTCCAAAGTGCCTATATCATTGCACAACCCACCACCAGTGTACAAGAGTTCCATTTTCTTCACCAGTACTTGGTATCAGTACTTGGTATGGTCACCTTTTTAATTTCACCCATTCTAATAGTGTATAGTGGTGTCTTCTTGTGATCTTAATTTGAATTTCCCTAATGACGTTGAACATCTTTTCATGAGCTTCATTTGCCACGCACATATCTTCTTTGGTGAAGAATCTCTTCAGATTCTTTGCTCTTTTTTTTATTGGGTTACCTATTTTCATATGGTTGAGCTCTGAGAGTTTTTTTTATTCTGGGTACAAATTAGATGTGTTTTGCAAAGATTTCCTCCAAGTCTGTGGCATGTCTTTTTGTTTCCATAACCATGTTTTTTGAACAGCAGACATTTTTAATTTCCATGAAATTCCCATGGCACTTTTGTATATCTCTTTTTCTCGGCACATTTTCTCTCCTGTTCTGGACTGCTAGGCCTTGGAAAGCAGGGGCCATGTCTCTTCTGATGCCCCCTGCAGTATCCAGCGTAGTGCCTGGAACTCAGTCAGTGCTCAGCCAAAGTTTGCTGATCAGTTGCCTATAAGCCATCTGGCAAGTCTCCAGGGCCACTCTCTTCCTGGCAGCCTGTGCTCAGGGTCTCAGCAGAGAAGCTGCTGTCTGTGAGTGGAGATGTCAGGCTCTGAGGGACAAGGAGCACAAGGGTGAACTCTTCTTCTTCCCGTGGCTGGTTTTCTTGACGGGCTCCTTCCCTAGGTCCCTGCCATGTGCCAGGGGTGGTGGAGTCTTGGCTTGCATGCTTGCACTGCAGCACCTCCATCCAGAGATGAGGCCTGCAGAGACCACCCTCCTGAGTTCCTGCCTGGGGACGTTACCTCTTTTTCTTGGGTATTTCTTCTTAGAAGAGTGGAACTGTATATTTGAGGGAATTCCTTCTTCCATTCATTTATCGATTCATTCACCCTTCCAGCAAATATTGTGGAAGCCCCTATTAGATGCCAGACACTGTGATTAATACTAGAGAAGCTGCGGTGACCAGACCAATACTGTCACGGAGCCTGCGTTCTGTGAGAGGAGACAGACAATAAGCTAACATGATTCCACTCAGTGAGAAGGGCCACAGGGAGAATGAAACCAGATGATGCGATGGGCCAGACTGGGGCAGAGGGCGTTGCGTCAGCCTAGGCAATCAGGAGAGACCGAGGGAGGCTTGAGAGACGAGAACAAGCCAACCTTGTGAAGATCAGAGGAAAGAGCATGCTGAGTGGGGCAACAGCAAAGGCTCTGAGGGGGCAGCAAGCTTGGGGTGCTTCGGGGACAACGAGGCAAGCGTGGCCAGAGTGGAGGGAGTCCAATGAGGGTGGTGGGAGGAGAAGGCAGCCCCATGGGCAGGAACTCATCATGGCAGGAACAGGAGCTTAGGTTGTAATCCAGTGCAGTGGGAACCTCAGAATGCTCCTTAAGCAGGCAAGCGTCACATAGTCTATGTGGCTTACATGCGTCTGCCTTCTTTTGAAAGTGACCATCTGTTTTGTCTGAAAATTCCTTTGGTTCCAGAAGACCGTGATCAGGTAGTTCATGATGAATTTACTCCTGTAGTTATTCCACATACACATGTGGAGCCCTGGCTATGTGCCAGGCAGTGTGCTCAGCACAGGGGCTGTGACTCCAGGCAGGCCAAGACCCTTGCTCAAGAAGCATCAGTCTGTAGAAAAGCCTTTAAGGAGACTGTCTAGCACAATAGAGGGCCATGTGCCTGGTGGTAGGTGCAGACTGTGCTGCAGGAGTCAGGGCCCACTTCCTGGGAAAGGAGCAGCCAGAGGGTTGGAAGGGTAACTGGCAGAGGGCAGAGCGAGAGGGGGCATAAGAGCCCACAGAACATCTGTAGGATCGCCACCTGTTCATCAGGGTGGGCAGGCTGCATGCCCGTGGTGGATGGGTGCTCTGAGAGGCAGGCGGTCTGGAGCCAGCCTTTGGGGGTGGCACAGGCAGCAACTGCATTTCTACAAGCTGTGTGGGGGCTGCTGGAGGATGGTTAGGCCAGGAAGTGATCTGATTTCACTCTGCGTCCCTCAGAATGGGTTCATGGTAATTCAGCCAGAAGACAGGAGGGATGGAGACATGGGCAGTGTTGAGGAGGTGAAACTAAGAGGCTTTCTTATCATTCAGAAGATATTTGTTGAGTGCCTGTTATGTGCAAGGCACTGTTGTAGGCACTTGAACAAGTCTGGTGAATCTTGGTTAAGTGACCAAGAAGATAAATTGTGAGCATGAGAAGTGGTAGAACGAACTGAACAGGGTGGAGTGATAACTGGTGATGGTGGTTCAGGGGTTACTAGCCAGGGTGGTCATGGAAGGCTTTTCTAAGGAAGGGACATCAGAGCAGAGGCTCAAAGAATGAGGAGGATCCAGTTCTGCAAAAAGCTGCGGCAAGAGTGCTCTGAGCAAAGGGGACAGCATGTGCAAAGGCCCTGAGGTGGGAAAGAGCTTCCATTTATGAGGAGCAGAAAGCAGGCCAAAGTGAGGCTGGCCAGGTGGGGAGGGACCAGATCATGGAGGGCCTTGCAGGCCATGAAAAGGGATTTTAATTTTATTCCAAGTGCAGTAGGAAACCCCTAAAGGATTTTTAAGTAGGAGAGTGACATGATCAGATGAGAATTTTTGAAAGAACTTTCTGGCTACTGTTTGGAAAGCAGCTTAATGGGAGTGGGAGACTGAGTCACAAGAGGGAGAACTGGGAGACTTGTTAGGAAGCCATTGTAGAGTCCAGGCAAGAGATCATGTGGACTGGATTAGGTTGCTGGCTGTAGGGATGCAGGAAACTGGAAGGATTTGCAATATATTTTGGAGCTAGAACCAAGCTGTGCTGATGGGTTGGATTTGTGGGTTGAGTGAAAGGGATGGGTCAGAGATGACGCCTGTGATTTGGCTTGAGAACCATGTGGTGCCATTTACTAAGACGGGGAGAAAGGAGAGGCACAGGCCCGGGGGACAGGGAGTTCCGCTTGATTCGGTGGGAGGGGGCACCATGGGAGGAGCCTGTGTGATACCCAAGTTCCTGAGTTCTGTCACTATGTCACAAATTGTGGTGCCCTTTCCAGAACCACAGGCCATGGAGATTTGGGGAAGAAAGTGGAAAGTTCAAGTTTGACATTCTGAGGCCGGGTGCCTAGGAAGCTGCCCAGTGGGGGAGCTGCCACCTGGTTTATGTTGTGCTCCAGTCCTGGCTTATGGGTGCAGGGTCTGCACTTGGCAGGGTTTTTGGTGGTGGTGGTGGTTGGTTGGTTGGTTTATTGGTTAGGCAGCAAGCCGCTAGCTGCACTTGACCCTCAGCTTCTCTTTCTCAGATCCTGACCCCCCAACCAGGCCCCCGAATGAGATGGTCTCTTTCTAATAGATTTTTCCTTATAAGACATTCTAACATAAAAGCAAAGTTAATAAAAACCAAATGTGAGCTCAAGCCTTCCAGTAAATCATGATATATTAGATACTGCACCAAAATGAATATCCCACAGTGGAAAGGGTTGACCAATTGGAGGAAGATGCTTGTTGTGATTCAGTTGGGCCACATAATGAATTTTGGTTCCTATCTGTTAATAGAAAATGCAGCCCTTCGCTCTTTTGTCAAGTCTGCCAAGCCCTGGTCCAAAGGCAGGCGGGGGGTGGGAGGTGAGTTTTTAGTTTTTGTATTCTTAAAGGTTCCCCAATCCACCCACCACCCTTCTACTCCTGCCTCTTTCATTTATCATTGTTTACCCAGGAGGATATCTTGCGCTTTTTGTTTTGTTTTGCTTAGAAGTTACTGCAACATGGCTGAGAGGTATGGGAAAGGTTGAAAGGTAATAGGATAAAGGGAGGCTTTCTCCATGCAGAGAGCTAGCAAAACATCATTGTGGATCTCAGCTAACACATAATCAGAACTGGAAGTACGTTGAAAATCAGCCCAACATCTGGTTAGCTTTCGAAATAGTTGGTCTATAGTTTTCCAAAGCTGGCAGTGCTTGTGTGACTTCAGCCAGAGACCTAGCGTGGTCAAAAGAAATAAAACAATGTTGGAACATTATTTACCTGGTGTTATCATGGTCTCTTTATCCAGGTTTGTCTGTCTAATCCTTTTCACGTACATTTCGTCTGGGTCTTTTCCACCCCTACCCTGAATGGGGGCTACCACTAAGGGGAAGAATCCAGAAATCAGAACTGAGAGGGGAAGCTTAGTAATTAGTTACTGACATTGCAGAGGCACACCCTTCCCTTCTATTTCAGATTCTTTGAATTAGTTAGTTGGGAGTTCTACCCTTTTCCCACCACCCACCCCTGTGGAGAGGGGACACCCATTCTGACTCATTTGGGCAATCAGAATGAGCCAGCACATCTTCCCAGGCATAGGAAAGGCATCCAGGTTGCTTTGGAATTTATCTGTCACCAGGCACTTAAGGGCTGAAGCAAATAGGGTAATATATTATCCAGGTGTTTATTTCAGTCAGTGTGTGAGTGTTAGGGTGTGTGTGTCCTGTCACATGTGTGCTATCTTACCTTTAACGTGCATGTTCCTGTCATACGGTGACATTAACCTTATTCATTCACAACTGTCAACCACCATTTTGTTTCAGGCAGGTAGGTGGTTTAAACCCAAATCAAATGCTTTTCCACAAATTAAATGCCTTCCTAAGAATAGTGATGGTGATGTAATGCTTGTTATAGAAAAAAATGAGAATAAGATTTCTTTCCACTTGCCTATGATTATACCACCTAAAGATAACCAACTGCTAACAATTTTGTTGTATGAGGGTAGTTCAAAAAGTTCATGGTAATAAAAGAAGAAAAAAAAAAGAAAAAACAAAACAAAAAAGTTCGTGAAAAGATTTTCTTTTAATTTAGTTTTTCCACAGAACTTTTTGACGTACCTTCGTATTTCTTTCTAGCCTTGTTTGTGTAAGGGTGACAGCTGGGCTGTTCTGCACATTGTCATATCGTAGCTTCTGTTTTATGTATGTTTTCCCTAACTTTGAGATATGTCTGATCCTCTCCTCGTTTTTTTAAGTGAGCTAAATTTGATCAAAATTGATTACCTCCTTTAAAACTTAATCCAGGAAGTATTTATGGACTGTTATCTTCATGCCAAGAACCCTGCCAGATAATGTGGTACACATGTTTTGGGCAGGTGGAGGAAAAGCGAAGAATTAACAAGCATGGATCATGCGACAGGGCAGAGGGTGGATGGTGGCCCCAGATCAGAGGGCCATGTTCAGCTCTGGGCTTTTACACTATCTGTGTGACCTTGTCAAGCTTTTATCTTCCCTGATCCTCAATGTCCTCATCTATAAAATGGAAATAACGTTACCTACTGTGCAGAGGTCGTGAGGATGAAATGAAGCATCACACGTGATATGCCCGGGAAGCGGGCACCATTTCTTCAGTGCTTACTGTAGGAAAGAAATCTTGTCTTAGCAGGATCATCCTCTCCTCCCTCCCAGAGGCACCTTGTCTTTTTGCAAAGAGACCTGGTGTTGCTGCTGTTTGGAGTGAGTGCTTTGGTCAATGATGAGGCCTGCTTGAGAAACACGTGCTGGTCAGTGGCCACCGACTGCTTTCTAAGGCACTGTACCCAGAGGAATGTCTGCAACTTTTGAATTGCCACACAGGCCCTGAACACTGAGGACCCAGGTGTACTAACTCAGAGTGACAGGAGATTTTACAGGCTGTGGTGAGAGACGGGAGAGGAAATGAGAACAGGGGTTTTTTTCCCCCAAAGTTTGCCATGTGTTGTGTGTAATCGACCCTGCTCTCCGTCTCCCCATGGCTGGGAGCAAAATCTACCTCACGTGGAGTTCATTGCAGTGCTGGCTGTTTCGGAGAAGGACCCAAAGCATGGAGACCACCTTGAGCGGCCTGGGGAATGAAGACTGCTCCAGAGTCAGCCAGAGCACAAGCAGATCACGTCACCCCCAGCTAGCTGCCTCTTGGCGGGTCCCTCCGCTGGATCACCCTGCAGGGATCCTGGCAGCCAAGCCTTACTTCCCCCACCTCTGCCTCATGACTTCCGCCCCAAGCTTTGCTCTCCTCCTCACAGTCTGCCCTATGCTTGGCAGGCTCTGGCCTTCCCTGGCCAGCTCAAGGCAAATTCGTGTTCATCTTTCAGAACCCAACCTGAGCGGCCCATCCCCAAACAGCTTAGCAGGCCTTCTTTGGCCCTTGTTGTGTAGCTTGATTTTAGCTTTTGTTAAGTTGTTTTTGTTCTTTTGTTCTTTCTTTCTTTTTGTAACACAATGATAGAGAAGCACATTAAGCCATGCTGAAACTAAAAATTCCCATCTGTGCATACCATGAGAGGCAATAGTTATTGACCTGTGACTGCCTGATTTTTATTTGATCCTGACACCTATCCTGGGACACACAGTTATCTTAATTATTCCCATTTCACAGGTGAGGAGACTGAGGTTCAAAGAGGTTAAGTGTCAACACACAATTCCTCCCACACCCTGCACGGGGCTTCTCCTTCCTCCCGTACCTTACTCTCTCTCCCAGGAGAGAGTGACCCTGAGGGCACGGAGGAGACCTTAGAGGTGGCTGTGGTGGGCACAAGAGGACAGGCACCTTGTCCAGTGCTTGGGTGGTCAGCTCACTTTGCAGGCCCTGCCACCCCCTCCCCATCTGTACCCCAGGGAATCATCCAGAAGTGGTTTGAGCTGTGCCTCTAACTTGCTCTGTTACCATGGGGAAGCAGCTTAACATCTCTGAGCCTTAATCTCCTCACTAAAGGAAGGTGTTGGACTCAGAATCTGGTACAGATTGAAATGTTTCAATCCTCTGGCACCCTCCACACACACAGTGCAGTTGCCGTTTGAGAGAGGCTGGAATTATACAGGAGCGTTTTTTTTCATGTCACAGAAAGATTTTTTGCCACAAATTTATTTTCCAGAAATTCTAAGGGGGGGGGCAGGAATAAGAAAGAGAGAAAATGGGCCTCTTCATGGAAATTCGAGACCTGGTCCCAGTTTGCCTTGCTCTGGTTCTGGCACATTCCAGAGGGGGCCAGCAGCTGGTCTCTTTCCACTGTCCTCTTTGAAGTGGGGTGACCGATGGGTGGGTCTAAAAGTTGGGTGATGTGCCTGCAAGGCAGAGGAGCTGGGATTTTCCCCAGAACTGCTGAGCGGCACTTTGCAAGGGACCAGAGATTAAAGGATAAAGAGATTGTTAGGACGATGTTGACATCTCTGGAAAAAACAAATGCCAAAAAAATTCAGTTGACGTTCTTCTTGCCATTTAAAACACCAGAATGTGTCAAGGTAGACATTTAGCCTCAAAATGGGATACAGAGTCTGCAAGTTAAATTTTCACTGCAATCAGATTTTTTGACAAAGCCGCATTTGTGGGGTGTGAGAGAGTACCACTCAACTCAAGTGCCGGGCCTTCCCTCACCCGGGTCATCTCCTTGGTGTGACTTGGCCTCTGCTGGAGCTGGAAGGAATTCAGTAAAGGAAGATATATTGTTAGGGCTTATTGTGTTACTGTGCGTGGGGGAATTAGTTAGAATCCAGATGATCAGCTCTTCACTGCTGTCCTCATTGTCCTGTCAAGCTTCTAAATGAAGTGTCATCTGGTACTCAAGGGGCCCTATTTCAAGAGTTCCGAGAAGTGCCACCTTCCCCCCTTCTGTAGAATAACAGGAAGAAACGTGCTTCAAGCACAAACAATCCATTCGTTTCTCTGAGCTGGGATCCAGCAAATGTTTGTTTCTACAAGCACGTTTTCAAGAGCCATGTTAGAAGAGCAGATAAGGAGTTTGAAGACCTTTTCCCAAGCCTGGACTGTTCTAGAAGCCCAAATAGGTCTTCCTGTAGCCCCCGCTCCCAGGTGTGACTTTAGGAAAAAACGGTAACATGGTTACAGACTTGCCCATTCCTTCTTTCCTTCCCCACTTCTCTCCCCTCCCCCATCTCGTCTCCTGTCTTTTACCACGGTTAGTTTTCACAGGAAGAACTGTTGACTTTTCACTGGAGGAAAAATTATTGCTTTGCCTCCAAAGGCTAGGTCTGATAAGTCTGCTTTATCAGTTCCATTGTATGTGCATCTTTGTGTAATAAAGGGTTAGCTCAGTCACTTTCTTCTAGTGCCACCCCTTCTGGGGACAAGGGTGGTATCTGCCTTTCCCAGCTTGGAACCTGCAGCCTCCTGTATTTGGTGAGTGTTAAGCCCAGTTTGAGTTTGGTGTTGAGAGCTTGAGAGATGGTTGTTGGAGATGACTGTAGTTTCCTTTAGGTCTGGTCTCTGTTTCTCTGGGTTTGTGTCCCCCAAGTGTGCCCATAAGGGAAACGGACAAATGGCCAGGCTCCCTCAGATGTTCGGAATCTTGCTGAGCACAACCTAGCCTGTTTAATGTAAATACGTTAATTGCACATGTGTGCCCAGGTGTTTCTTTGGTTATCTGACTTGCACCCAGGTGTCCCTGGGTTATCTGACTTAAGTTTAAAGGACAAACGGCTCTGATGCACAGGGTTCCCGAGATGCTCTGGAAGGCCCTTAGGGTTGCTGTGGTGGGGCTGCTGTTAGTTACCTGAGCTTGCATCCAAATAAAGCATGTCAGCTTTACCCACAGCTCCCAGGATCTTTCAAATTGCTTCACTGTGGCCTGCACATGAGGGATCTGTGACCCAGTCTGCAGAACAGGTTTGAAGGGTCTGTGACCCAGCCTGACAGGGGTCTGTGACCCAGTCTGTACAATGGGTGCGAAGGGTCTGTGACCCACCCCGACAGTGCCAAATACAGGGGTGGTCTCAGGTGGCACAAATGCACCGCATGAAAGTTACTTTTTCAATTCCCTTCCCATTCCTTCTGCTTATGTCTGAAAGAATGTCACCACATGGGACTAGTTAGTCTTCAGTGCTATTAAGTACCTGCTAATCTCCCTTTTTAAGAAGATAGAGCAGGCCTCAGGCCACAATGAGTAGGTTGGCAAGTCATTGGCTAGAATGTAAAAATATTGTTCAATTTTTTAAAAATACTTACTGTCAGTTATTGCATCAATGCTGATTTCCAATTCATAAGGAGTGATAGAAAATGTATGTTTTAATACATTTACATAAGTTCAATTTACAGAAAACTCTGAGGTACGTTGTGTGGTAGGCAGCAGCCAGTCATGACAGAAATCACAAAGATGGATGTGGTGGCTGAAGTTGAAGAAACCCCACTCTATGAGGTTTTTCAGGATGAGAAACTCTTTCACTAAGGCAGCTCTTCTTACATCTTTCCCCTTTCTCTGTTCCAGGCATGGATCCTGAAAAATTGGAGCGAATCCAGCTCCCAGTGCCAAATGTGGCCGAGAAGACTACCTACAACCATCTCCTGGCTGAAAGACTCATCAGGATCATGAACAATGCTGCCCAGCCAGGTGCCTGCCTGGGGGGTGTTATCTGTTCACAGAGCCGTGGAGTCAGAGCAACTAGGCCGCCACACTGGGTACCACGGGCCCTGGGTTCTGAACCTGGCTCTTCTGAGAATCTAGGCAAATCTCAGCCACTCCCTCCCTCTGCCCCTCAACCCCCATGTTGTTGCTCCCCAATACTCTCCTGCCTGCTGCAGCTGTGTCTTTGTCTCTGGGTCTCCTCTTCTCCACCCCACTCCTACCATGGTAACCATCTCTTTCCATGCCCATCCCTTCTTTTGCCAGTTTGCCAATGTCTGCAGCCCAAGGTTATGTTGTGAAAATGAACTAGGCTGAGAGTCTGAGCAATGGGAGAAGGTTCAAAGGTTTGGATCAGGTGCTCTTGATAATATATGACATGGCCAGTGTCTGTACTGGTCAGCCTAGGTCTGAGGTTTCAACCCCGATCTGCAGTCAGGAGAAGAGCTAGAAATAGCAGGTAGAATGACCTAGTACAGGATTTCTCAACTGGGGGTGATTTTGCTGCCGCCCAGGAGACACTGGAAAATGTCTGGACACATTTTTGGTCATCACAACTGAAGGAGGGGGAGCTACTGGCATGTAGTGGGTACAGGCCAGGGATGCTGCTAAATGTCCTATGGTGCACAGGACAGCCCCAGCACAGAATTCTCTCCACTTCCCCTGAGGCAGCACAAGTGTGTGAGGACCCAGTGTTAGAAGACAAAATTTTCTAGCCGGGCCAACAGTGGGGGTTGATACAGGGGTAGGTAGGAGTGAGACCATGCTCTGCAGAAGTACTGAACTTGGAGGAGGCAAGGCAGCTGAAGAGAGGTTATGCTAGTAGGGCTGGGGGCACTATGTGGCTGGGGCAGGGAGAGCTAATTGAGCTGAGACTAACGATCATTTTTCCGTGTGGTCCCTGGGAGTTGTATCATGCTTAGGAAGACTTATTTTCCATGTATATAGCTTTCTCATTTTAAGCAAACAGATTCCCTCTTCTCCTGTTTCCACCTAATTTACAAAGGGACAGGCAGGGAAGTATGTGGAGGTGTATCTGCCTTAAGTGTTTCACATTAGCCCATCCTGTTCCCTCCTAGTCCCGGAGGTGTGGCCTGGAGACTTCCTCCTCTCCTGGCCCTTCCTTCTACATTGGGAACTTTCTCCAGAAATAAGCTTAAAGACCCACAATAAGAACAGTCGTCCGTCCTTCGGTGGGGCAGTTACAGATGCTTCCAGGAGAGATGCCAGATGCGCATTTCAGCTTTCAGAGCATCTGGAGTCTGCCACTGCTCAGCTGTGAGACCCTGGACAAGTCATTTCACTTTTCTAAACCTGTCTTTAGAGCATCCATTCCAACCAGTTATTATAGAGATTCCGGGGATGGGGGTGGGACATATATAAAGCACCCAGCACCATGCCTGGCTTCCCGTAGGACAGCATAGCAAGCTGTTGTTAGTCAGAACTTGGTTGCAGTTGACAGAAAACTAACTATGACCGACTTAAGCAGTACAAATAGACAAACTGTCTTAGCTCATTTTCTGTTGCTCATAATAGAATACCTGAAACTGGGTAATGTATAAAGAAACAGAGTTTATTTTTTACAGTTTTGGAGGCTAGGAAGTCCAGTGTTGAGAGGGTGCATCTGGTGAGGGACTTCTTCCTGGTGGGGACTTTCTGCAGAGTCCCGAGGAGGCACAGGGCATCACATGGCAAGAGGGCAAGAGCATGTTCACGTGCTAGCTCAGGTCTCCCTTCCTCTTCTTATAGAGCCACCAGTTCCACTCCCATAACCCCTTGTTCCCATTCATTAATCCGTGAGTGGCTTAATCCATTCTTGAGGACAGTGCCCTCATGGTTCAGTCACCTCCTAAAGGCCCCACCTCCTAACGCTGCCACATTGGGGATTAAGCTTACACATGAGTTTTGGAGGAAACATTCAAACCATAGCACAAACATACACAACTGTGTTGGCTTATAAAGTCTGTTGGGGGCTGGCTTCAGGCACAGTTGGATCCAGGGGCTCAAATAATGTTTTCAAGATTCTCTGTCATTGGACTCTGCCACCTTCCAGACTGGCAAGCTCCAGCCCTCCTTTCCCTGTTGGGGCTCTAGACTTGCTCTATGAAAGACACAGGTTTGGGCAGGCTAGCTGGATGGGAGATCTCAAAGCTTTGTTTGCAGAATGCTTTACAAAGATTAAAAATGCTGGCAAGGATGGGAAGGTGGTCTGTGTGGATTATAGTGCTTGTGCCCGTTAGGGCCTCAACGCTGTTCCTGTCTTCTCTGCAACCCAGCACAAGGAGAAATTCTCGTGCCCAATGATTCTGGCAAATTGTGTAATTGAACCTTACTGGCTCTGACTGGCTCCCTTGCCTGTCCCGTACCCAGTCACTGTGACCAGGGGAATGGAACACCCTGACCAGCCTGGGTGATATGCTCTGCCCAAATCACATGACCCAGAGGGGCTGCTGGTTTTCCAAAGGAAAGTGGGAGATGCTCATCCCTGAGAAAGGGGAAAGAATGCTGCACAAGCAAAACCACCACAGAGGCTACTTTCTAGGTTTCAACAATATTTAGTTTCTCTCTTTTTCCCACCTCCCCTCCCCCTGATAAAGAAACTCCAGGGACGTACTTGGTATATAGCCTGTTTTGATAGGAACATTGAATTGTAACTGATTGGGGAAGAACTTGCCATGTGGGGGCTCCGTCTGTGTCCCCTCTGGATATTGGGAGTCCTTGAGCAGTCTGCCTGTCAGCTAACATGTTAACCTCAAAGTAGTTAAGGCATGAGCTTGTGTTTAAGGGCCCTGTGGCCTGGGAGTGCGAGGCTGACCCTGGTATGCTCTGCAGATGGAAAGATCCGGTTGGCGACGCTGGAGCTGAGCTGCCTGCTCCTGAAGCAGCAAGTCCTGACCAGCTCTGGCTGCATCATAAAAGATGTGCACCTGGCCTGCCTGGAGGTGAGGCCCTCTTCTCCCTCCCCGCATTTGTAGGCCAAGGAAAGTGACAGGAGGTTGAGCGGAAAGCTGCTGGCTCCAGAGAGGAGCCCCTGGTCTGCATGTCCTCAGCACTAGCTGGAAGCAGCTGGGCCTGATACCCTGAAACCGTGCTCCAACTGTGTGTTCACAAGGACCTTCCCTTCAGCTGAGACTTGTTTGAAGAGTCCACGTCATTGTTGAATTTTAGTAACTTCTGTTACAGTCATTTGGTTCTGTATTTGTCCCCAGGAGTTTAAAATTTTTCCTTTTGTATTACAAAAGTTTTATACATATACATACATGCATGCATATTTATTTAAAGTTCTTCATACTAAAATACATACTTATTAAGTTTTCAATAGCTTTTATTGTCTCCCCCCTTATTTTCCATGTTTATTTTAGAAATTTTAGGAAGTATGAAGAGGTAAAAAGTAACAACTATAGTTGACACTTTGGTGTGTGTCTTTGCAGACACACACACACACACATATACAAACTTAGAAGTGAATTTTTTTATAAAAATAGAGTCATAATGGCCATATTGTATAACCCATTTCCCCCACTTAACCGTATATTAACAATGCTGCCATGTGATTACATTAAATTGCCTGTCCTCTCCCTCTTTCATTTTGAGCTCTCTCTCCCTCCCTCTCTCTCACGTTAAGAACCATTTTATATATTAAGGATATTATTCCAGCATCTGTTTTATATGCACTCAGATTTTAGAATTCATAGTTTACCCAACTCACTTACCTCCTAAAGACCTGCCTCCTTCACACATTCCTTCTCTTCTAACAGGGAGCAAGAGAAGAAAGCGTTCACCTCGTACGACATTTTTATAAGGTAATTGGCATAGCATGGGTGGACAGCAATGTGGGTTTCTTGTAGGAACAAGATTGTGGTGTCCAGTCACGTACACATAAAGGTTACATGTCTTCAGTCATTTTTATGCCCCTAATTACTGATTCTAAAATACTCAGATTTTATGGTTTCCAGAACAGTGTGGTCTCTGATCTTTTCTGCCCATGCCCTCTTAATCAGTAAAAAATTTTTTAAAGCTTTTATTTTTAATTTACTTTTTGGGATTTTTTTGGCAGCTGGCCAGTACAGGGATCTGAACACTTCACCTAGCTGTTGTAACACTGCACTCTAACCAGCCATTCCTTAATCAATAAAATTTTTGAGGACTCAGCTCTAGTAGTATATGACTATTTGGTTATCAATTATATGTAAATTTGCTTATTTAGGAATTTGTATGTAAATTATGGGTTATACTTATACACATGACTAAATTATACATGATGAACTTATGTTCATGAGTTATCTATGCTTATACATATAAAATTGCTTGTGAATTATCTATGAATTATAACGTGTGTTATTTATATACATATATGTTAATAAACCTCACACAAGCCCCTAAAATTTTATTAACTTTAGTGAGATTTTGTAAAGTACCACCATGACTTTGAGAAAAATTTGTAGAGGTTTGTCTTCAGGTTCCAGGTGATTAGTTTTAAAATACTTAATTGTGACGGTTTTGTCTCTTAAGGCATATGCTTTAGTCCATTTGGTCTGCTATGACAAAATATTTTTTAAAAAACCCATAAACTGGGTGACTTATAAACAATAGGAATTTATTTCTCACAGCTGGGATCTCTAAAATCAAGGCAGATTTGGTATCTGGCAGGGGCCTGCTTTCTCCTAGAGTGTGCCTTCTTGCTGTGTCCTCACATGATAGGAGGGATGGACAGTCTCTCTGGGGCCTCTTTTATAAGGCCACTAATCCCATTCATGAGGACTCTACCCTCATGACCTAATCATTTCCCAAAGGCCCCCACCTCCTAATACCATCATCTGGAGGATTAGGGTTTCTGTGTATGAATTTTGGAGGGATACAAACACGCAGACCTTACAGGTGTAGTGTATGCTTAGGCAAGGCTCACTCCTTGTCAGCCATAGTGAGTTAATCCATATGTCAAATAGTCTTAGTCGTTTTCTAATTTTTTGCCCCTATATCAGATCTCTCTAATCCTATTAGTGATGGTTCTCCTCTTAATGTGGTTGATGAAGATCCTTCCAGGAGGGACACATGTGTCAACACTGCTGTTTTCTTGTGGCTCACCTGTGCTTTCATTGTTTGTACTCTCTTTAAAATACTCTTTCTTTGCAGGAGCCACTATCCAGTATTGTCATTGTTTGTTGAGATAAAACAAGGTCATATAACCTAGAAATCCACCTCTCCAGACTCAGATGAGCCCATCCAGCTGTGATGGTGGACATGCCCAGACAAGCGGGCCACCAATGTGGGTCCTGCACAGAGGGGAGGAAATCCCAGTTTCCCTTTAGAACATCCCAAACCACACTCAGCCTCTAAGTGAGGATACCCCCACCACACCCCCACCAGCAAAGCCCAAGATAAAGCAGAAACCTCACGGTTGCGTTAGTCATCTTTGAATCTCTTTCCAGTGTTACTGCTCTAACTTTATGTCCCCCCCTAGAGAGCTTTTGGATTGCAAAATCAGAAAGACTTATAGGGGACATTTTCCCAGAGAGTTAATATTTTTTATTAACAAAAGGAGAGCTATATTTGAATTTCAGTTTCCCTCTCCTAGCCCAGATTTTCCTCTTTTGCTTTTATCCTATAACATTTACACCGTAAGTATAATATCTTAGAAGCTTTTGCATGTTTTCAGGGGTTGTCATTTCTGTTGGTAGTACTTATGCCACACAAGAATATTCAAGTTTATGTGTAGTCCTGACAAATGGAAAAATATGAAAAGGATCTATTGCCTTTCCCACCCCAACTTTTTCTGTGTGTACGTGTGTCTGTCTGTCTGTTCATCCATCTGTATCTCATTCAGGATGTATGAGATATGACAGTTCTAACAGTCATTGTCAGTAGAGATTATAATGACAGTGAGTGCTAACGTTTACCCAGCCCCAATTGAGTGGCAGGCTCTGGGCTCTGCGTTTTATGTGTATTAACTCATTTCACCTTCACAATGACTGGACAGACATGGGCTGCCATCCCAGTCTTGCAGTGACACAGAGAGAAGCTCTGAGAAGTGAAGCTGGGCTGTGGCCCCTGGCCTTGTCTCAGAGCCAAGTCCTTACCCAGTACCCTCTTCTGAAAGGGACCTCCTAGGCAGAGTCGCAACCCGAGGAATTGCAAAACCCCAAAGGTGCTCCTCAAAAACAGGTGGAACAAACCGTATAATTTTAGTGTTAAGTATATTTAATTGTACACTTCCTTTCAGAGGTGTGGAGCCATATGCTTTTAATATGGCAGCTTAACCAGGATTTCCCATTTCTCCAACCATTCTCAACCAATAGGTGATGTTAAACACTTGAAATAAGTACCATTCCTCTATTTTAATTACATACAGCATGACTTTTGTTGTATTTTAATTCACTGCTCTGCTCCACATGCTTGAAAAAGGAGAAAAACATTGAGTGGTGCAATTTGATATTTGGTCTTTCATTTGAGTGTGTGTTCACGTGTATATTTCACTTCCCAATGATTTACCAGAACTCGTTAATGAGAAACAGATGGCCCCCAAAAGCCCCAAACTGGAGTTTATAAAACTTTGTTTATGGGGAAAAAAATAATACTCTCTTCCCTCCCTTCCTTTCTTTTTAGGGAGAAGAAATTTTTCTGGACATGTTTGAAGATGAGTACAGGAGCATGACAGTAAGTGAGGGGCCAAGAGCACACCTGAAATGGCACGTGTCTCTGTGCCTGCCCGGCTGCCCTGTGACTTGGGGCTTTCTGACCAAATGGCACAAATTGGTGGGGGAGTGCATTTAAAATGGTGCCTTTTGATCCCCACAGCTGCTAAAATTTCAGATTATGTTCACTTGCCCTAAGTGGGCCATGTCAGTTAGATGGGTCAGAAAGATTCACTTCGATATGAATAGTGTTCTTATTGAGGACTTATTCCGTGCCAAGTGTGTAAAGCACGTTGTGTCTATTAAATCTCATAATTCTCATGTCAATCAGTGGGAATAGCTACTGTCATCGTCCACTTGTTGATGAGGAAACTAAGAGTAAGAGAGGTCAAGTGATGTCCCCAAATCTGCCTGGCCAGGGAGCAGCAGAGCCAGGCTTCTAGAGCAATCAAAGGGGCAGTCCCCCTTCCTTCTCCATAGATTATGCTGCCTCCTCCTCTGCCTCTCCACCAGAATGTTCCAGCATGTAGCTCCTGCTCAGATCTGCAGCGCCAGCACCAAGACTTTCTTTAATTTCTCCCTCCAGCAGGGAGAATCATGGGAAATGATAGGTTCAGAAGATAACAGCTTTCTCTGCTTTGTCTCTGTGTTCCCAGCACCTGCCCCTTAGTAGGCACTCAATAAATCAATAATAAATGATACTTCTCATGGACATTACTCGCCAAAGTGTGAAGTGATTCGGGAAGTTTATAATAACCCTAAGTGTTTAAAGTGTCAAAAAGAAAAAAGCAGGCAGTGTATGCTAAGTGGCTCCCTGGCTTGCTAGCCCATTCACGGGGTGTCTGGACAGCTGAGTCCTCAACCACGTCCTCCATCACCACATATCTGAAGCCTCCATGGAGCATTTTCAAGGGAAAAGTATGAATTGACATAATTCATCTTCAGAAATAGCAGCAGCACTTGTGCCTGGCCTCCTTGTGAGAATGCGGGGCCACCCGTACCTGTGCCTTGTTTCTGTTGATGTCCCCCACCCTGTCCTTCCTCCAACCCCAGAAAAGCAGCCCAGTCTTCTCCTCTTCATGCCATTAATTAGAGCAGGAAGGATTCAGTGGTTATTTACTTTTTTATCGTACTCCATGACATCCCCTTCTGCAATGTAATCCTCCCCAGTTTAGTTTCCTGTTTGGAAATATACGGTTCATATGTCACTCGACAGTGTAGAAAAGCTCAGGCTCCTAAACCCCTGCTTAGTGTCTTTTTTTGTTGCTTACCAACTATGCAGCCTTGGGCAGGTCGCTTAAATTGTGAGCCTTGATTTTGTGTGTGTGTGTGTGTGTGTGTAAGATGGAGCCTATTACACAGAGAGGCCCAGGCTAGATGTGGAATAGCTGAGATACCCCGTGTAGAGTCCGTGCACAACAGATACTCATTTCCACTCCCACCACAGGGAGCCTCCTGAGTTTTGTTTGTATGCTTTAATCAAATGTTTATTGTGTATCCTGCACAATGTCTGGCATTCCAGAGAAATACCAATGCAACAGCTCCGTACCTGAAAGTCAGCTCGCAGTGCAGCCTTCGGGAAGCTACCTCTGAGGGAAACGAGGTGGGGACAGGCCCGTGAGTGCTGCTAAAGCACCCATGGAGGCCACTGCACTGGGCTAGGCCATGACTTCCAATGCCTCCCTCACTTCCCTGTCACCTCTGGTTTAATGCACGAGGTGTGATGAGTCCGGCCGTCTATAGCTTCACCCCCAGCAGACTGAGGGCACTCACTGGGAAGGTTGTGGAGAGCAGTGGGCACAGGGCAGAGGGAGCTGTGCGTGAGCAGAGGCAGGCTGGGGAGGTGCTGCTGGCAGGCTGGTGCAAAGAGCACCCTGGGTTGGAAATAGGGCTCTGCCACCGTGCTCCGGGAGAAAGGGGTATGGGGTATGGATTTCTTCAGACCTCTGGAGGAAAGGACAAAAGTGTCCCAAAGACAAAGGCAGGCAGCATGTACCAAATGGCCCCTTGAGCTCTGGCGTGATCACCAGCCATCTGAAAAGTTGGGCCCTTACCACATCCTTGCCCTATTTAGTCAGCTTTATGTGGCAGGAGGAGGAAAGTCTGATATGTTTGAGGCCCACTTTCTGAAAAGAGGACACAGAAAAAGCTTGTGATGCTTGAAATAGCAATCTTAATTCTATAGAAAACTCACGATTGTGAGATGTCAGGTAAATGCAGTGTTAGTGTTCAGCCACACACGTGTTAAGTAACAGAACCAGTGCAACCAAGCCGGGGGTTGGGGTGATGTTACCCTGTGTCTTAGTAATCAGGGAAGACTTCGTGGAGGTGGTGTGGAAGGAGGCAGCTCTGCTCCTATCTGGCCTGGTGGCCGTTGGCACTGAGCTCAGTGTCCCCCTCTGATATGGGTACCAGCACCCACTGTCTAGCAGTAGATGAGCCCAGCAGCTTCCTGGCACTTAGTATATGCTCCGTAAGTGATTTGGTTATATTATCCCAGGTAAGATTGAAGGGAATGAGGAAGGAAGGGGGAACATTGATCCTGGGGTAGAAATCACAGGAGCAAGGCAGGCCTGGCCTCGTGTCTCGGCTCTCCCACTAGCCACCTAAGGGACCCCAGTTCCATTCTTCTGCGTCTCCGAGACACCGTTCTCTCATCAGGCAAGTGGGAAACACACCTCTAAAGCTTTTAGGTCCCAGCCCGTCCCACAGTCAGCTGTCGATAATCAGAAGCTGCAGTCACTACATCTGCTGTCATCATCTTCGGAAGGAGGGGAGGAGGAGGCAGGCAACAGGCAGGCTCATGCTCAGAGGGATAAGCCACCCTAAGGGACCGGACTCCTTAGGGACACCCCTATTCCTGCTGGGTTGGAAGGGGGATGAGAAGAGAAAGCCAAGCTTTTCATAGCAGGGAAGCAACTTCTCAAGAGTTTTTGAGCTGTTGCTCAATTAAAGGAAAAATGTACAACTTGGAACAAAGAAAAAGCATATTTCTCACATATCTGGCACCTCCCGGCTCTGCCTCAGTCTGAGTCCAGGGTTGACATCACTCATGTGTGGGTGAGGGTGAGAGCCGTGTGACCTGCTCCATCGCCCCTCTGCCCCCAGTGAGGGACCTTCTTCGAGCTTGCCTGTGTCATCTCTTCCAGATGAAGCCCATGAATGTGGAGTATCTCATGATGGATGCCTCCATCCTGCTGCCCCCAACAGGCACGCCGCTGACAGGCATTGACTTCGTGAAGCGGCTGCCCTGTGGCGATGTGGAGAAGACCCGGCGGGTGAGTGCATGCTGGCCCCTCCCTCCCATGCACCCATTTGCCAGAACCACTCCCAGGCCAGGGAGGAAAGGGGCTCTTGGTCAAAGTCAAGGGCCCACCTCCAACATGGGCTCAGAGAGAGGGCATCTCCCAAACACACCTGCCATCCGACATCCTCTCCAGAGTGTGTTGCCCTTTGAAAAGCGAGGATTGAGATTACGATGCATCTGGCCCCGGATGTTGGCGGCTCAGCCCCCAGCCCTGAGCTCAGTGAGCGGAAGCTGGGTGGCCAAGCTCTGCGGACCATGGGGGGCAAGCACAGGACATCCAGAGTAGATGAGGGTGGTGTGAAATTGTGGCCCAGAGATCTCAGGACCCTCAGCGATGGTGTGATGTTAAGGTATCTGACCAATCTCGGGGCTGGGCACACGCAAGTGAGACTATAGTTCTTGCTGGCCTGTAGGAGACACGTACGTGCAGAGCAGATTAGTTCTCAGAACCTGTTGGAGTGTGTGCTTCCGTTATCAGCGTTTTTTTCTGAAGCAGGCGCTCTAGGAAGCAGTCTCAGCAAGGCTATTCATGGTATTTTATCTCCCTTGTAAGATCAGTTTCTTTCTTAGAAAGCACCATAATCTTTTCCTAGAAAATCATTCCCTAGAGACATGAATGTTAGTGGATAATTTAGAGGAATTCATTGTAGACGGCTCCTGTTATCAGCCTGCATTGTCCTCTGAGTTCATCTGTATGTGACCAGAGAGGCAGAAGTGTTTCACTTTTGGATTTTGAAAAAGAGGAGAGACCTGCTGTGTGTTCCTCAGACTAGAGGAGTCTGCAGCCTCCCCCACCCAGCTGGTGATTTTGCCTCGGAGGCCTGGGGTGCAGAGGAAGTGGGACCCGTGTATCTGGAGTTGATGCACATTCCCAGCTGTCTGACCAAACCCACAAAGCTCACCACAGGACCCACCCTGTTCGGGCCACTGATGCCTTCCTTTCACATGCTGGGTCCCCGCTGGCCAGGCACACAGTGTTGTTTGTGGGTGGCAGTGTTTGCACTGGGTGTCCTTGGCATCAGCTTTCACAGGAGCACTGGTTCTGACAAATGCCTATCTTGTTGGCGACTCCTTCTCAAGGATGGCACACTCACCCTTGCTTAGCCTTTGGTTAACCAAAGAGGTGCTCCCTGGCAAGTTTATAGAGAAGCTGCACACCCATCTGGGGCTGCAATGTCCTCGTGCCAAGAGGGCCCTGCTTCAGGGTACCTCTCGGCCCCTGAGTCAGGAGGCCCAGAGGACTAAATGCTGAGAGCTGCTGCTCGGGGTTGCTTTCTGCCTCTTTTGGTTGATAGATGATCAGGTTTTTTAACACTTATGTGAGCGCATATCCCTTGCTAGTGGATCATTCTTATCAGTTCTTTATATGGATTCTCTCACTTAATTCTACAACCACCCTAGGAGGTGGGCACTATTGTTATCCCCATTTTAAAAAGAGAGCAAGAAACTGAGACACGAAGAGTGACTTGCTCAGGGTCACCCAGCTAGTAAGTAGCTGAGCCAGGAATTGGCCCAGGCAATGTGGCCTCCAGAGCCTAGATTCTGGCCTGCTGCTTTCCACTGCTGCCTTCGTCATTTCTGTTAATTCTCCTCAGGGCTAGAAACACAGCCCCAGTCCTCAAGGAATCAGAGCCTAGAGGGTGAGGTGGGAAAAGGCAGTGGACAGCCATGTGGCTGGGCCATCACTAAAGCAGCATGGGTGAGGGAGGTGGGAAGGCACCAGAGGAGTAGTTCTTAAACCAAGGCTGTGCAGGAGTGGGCTGGGCAGGGGGAGGCAAAGTCCCAGAGAGATGTAGCACAGACTGGCACTCCATGGAGATGATCACACCTGAAATCCAGAGTGGGGAGCAAGGAGGGGGCCTGGCAGGAGCCAGCTCACAGGGGCTTCAGAGCCCAGGGAGGACCTTGGCCATAGCCTCTTAACACTGTTTCAGGACATTGTGCCTTGCTGGGTTGGGGCAGACAGTTCTGGTCCACAGGAGAGACATGGGAGAAATTCAGGGACAAGGCATATGGCAGGGGGAGGGTGTGTGTCCACTGTGAGCCACTGTCTCTTCATCTATACAGCAGAATATGCCTGCCTTTCCAGAGTTGTGAGGACTCAATAGAAGGCATAAACACAGAAGGCCAATAGCAGGTCCTTTGTGGTAGTAGTTCTGTTCTGCCCTTTAAAGCCCTTCACATCTCACTTAGTTGCAGGTTCCCAGGGCTCCGCTGCCCACCTCGCTTGCCCCAGATGGGATGCACAGCCCAGATGGCCAACTGGAGCACAAACGTCTGGCCTTCCCTGGGGTCTCTTGTTAGGCCTTTGTCTGTCTGACCAGTTCACAAAAGCAACTGTTGGGTCTCAGGGCCTCTGGATGGCAGAACGATATCAAATAGGGCCACCCACCTCAAAGGAAAGCCATCCACTTTCGAAAAGTTTCCTTTGGTGACTTCAAGAATCAATTTCTGAAGGGGAGTTTTGGCCACTCACCTCAGTCTGGTTCCTTTTGCAAGGCAGCTGTCTAGAATCATCCAGAAGCTTAGCTTCTCAGACCCATTTCAGAAATCAGAACACAGCAGTGTGTTTTGAATTTGAGCTAAAGGAAGTGTATGGTTTAACAAGCAATTGAGAGCTTATGTGGTTTATTTCAAGTTTTTTGCTTATATTCAAAGAACATTCCATCTTATCCCTTTGGATTCAAAGGCTTTCGCACGCGTGCGTGCGTGTGTGCGTGCGTGCATGTGTGTGTGTGTGTTTCACCAAGTAGACTTTTTTTTTTTTTTTTAAACTTTTAGGAGGCTGTTCCTTTTCAGAAGTCCCACCCTTTATTTTACTTAAGGACTTGTCAAAGTTCAGAGTCCTTACTGGTTAATCATTCCTAACTTATAAAATATACATTCATACATTTATCAAAGAGCTTCTGGATTCCTACTGTGTGCCAAATGCTGCACTGTACATGGAAGTGCAGAAGTGACCAGGGTAAATGTCCCCACCTTCTGGACCTCTCTATCTAGAGAGGTAAAGTTTATTAACAAGTAAGTGAATAACAGGGTTGATGTCAGACCATACTCAAGACTTGAGAGGAAAAAAATGACATGATGTGGCCAGGACTTGTGGTGTGGTCATATTTAAGAAAGAGTAATCAGAACAAGTTACTCTGTAGAGGACACATCTGAGCTGAAATCTGAAGGATGAGAAAGAGCCAGAAGAATTAAAAAGGAAGCCCTTTCCAGATGGGAAACAGCACATGCAAAGTCCATGAGATATGAGAGCGTGGCGTGTTCTAGGAACAGGATATCTGGCTGAGTGAGTATGGAGTAGTGATGCAGAGGAAGAGCTGGGGAGGTGACAGGGCTCTGCAGGCTGTGGGGAGGCATCTGGCAATAAAGTCGTTTTTCTTCTTGCACTTTATAAATTACAGCATTAATCCTTTCATTCTCAACATATTTGTTGAGTGTTTTCTAGGTGCCAGCCACTTTGCAAGATGCAGGGATAGAACTGGGACAAAATAATATAAAATAAGGCCAGAATAGCAGTCATGCCACTGTGCTGAGAAGGGAAATTCATGTGGAAAGAAAGGTCACCAGAGCTGTTGGGGTTCCATAAGAACTTCCAAGCAGAGCTTTGGACTTGGGCTGGACCCACCCCCATGTGTAGGGGCAGCTGAGACAAGTGGTTAAGAAAGAAGGCAGGTTTGTGAGTCAGACCAGCCACGGGTCAAGTGCCAACTCTAGCTGTGTGATCTTGAGCAAATTACTTAATGTCCCTGAGCCTCAGGTCCCTCATGTGTCCTACCTCTCAGCTGTTGCCCAGAGTAGATGACAGAGTGGCTGGCAGATAGACGTGGAACATTCTAACATCTTAGGTGGGGAAGAAATAGGATCTTTAATGTTCTAAGTCTACTGAAGGTTAATGCTAGAAAAAAGAGAGTTAGGGATAGGATATTTTGGTGAATATCAAAATCTGAATTTAAGCCATTAGTTGTCTTTATATAGTAATCTTGGAAGCCGTTATGAAATAAGTGTATTTGCACAAGGTTTTATTTGTCCCCACATTCTGTTTCCCTCTTCCCTTGTAAAAACCACAAGCAGTTTTTGTGTTTATTGCTATTGACCTTGAGGAACTAGGATATTTTGCTTTACTCTTTGGATATGTATTATACATTCAAGAAAACACAATAATATTTTATAAAGTTTTGAAAAGGAAAAGTTTTTATAAAGTTTTAAAGGAAAAAGAATTTCCCGTGATTTCATCACCCTGAATAAACAGACATTTTTTGTGTCTCCTCTATCTTTGTTTGCAAACACATCTTTTCATGGTTGCAAAGAGAGTGTACTATGGTCTTGCTTTCATCTCTCCCCTCCTTTTTTTCTCTTTTCATTGTGGTGCAAGAAGTTTTTCATGTTGTTGTGATAAGTTTTAATAAGTCTGATTTTTTATGGCTGCATAAAGGTTTATTTGGTGGCTTCCGCCGTAATTTTCTTAGGCATTTTCCTGCTAGTAGACATTTTGGTTGCTTCCAGTATTACATTACTTTCAACTAAAGTGTAACAAGCAGCTTCATGAATACAGTGTTTTCTTTCTTTTGAACTATTTCTTTAGGATTAGTTCCCAGAAGCAGAATTTCTGGTTCAAAGGGTATGAACGTTTTTCTATGACTCTCTGTGCATTGCCAAATTGCTTTCCCAGTGTAAAGCAATTTTGTGCCCATGTTAAACTGCTTCAGCACTCTTTCAAAAATGACTTTCACAGCCACTTCCATGGCCTGGGTGGGCTTCTAACTCGAGTGACTGTCACCTAAACTGAGCAGCTTGCAAGTGTAGCAAGGAAGCAGGAGGGAGAGAGTTCAGCGTTTGTTCCAGGGCCGGCCCCAGGCTCAGTGCGTCACCTGTGCCACCTCCTTGCACCTTCAGAGTGGGTACCCCATGAGCACCCCACATCCAGAGCACAAGCCTGGGTGCGGGGAATTCATGTACCCATCTGAGCCCCAGTTTAAACCAAGATCCATCTGACTCCAAAGTCCTGTTCCTACTCATTGTACTAATTCCCCAGGGACACTGAGTTTGCCAGAGTCTGTTCCCAGATGCATTGAAGCAAAGAAACTGGAGAAGTCCCTTCTTTAATTTGAGCTTGGTCACCTGTCACCCCTTCCAAAACCAAATCTGTTCTTCTAGGGTCAGTCTTCCTAGTATTCTATGGAAGAATCTGAAAAAATAATAATTTCTTTTTCCTTTTTAGTAATTTTTAAAAATTTGCATCTTTATTTAGCAAAGAAAATTTGAAAAGCATTCTATAAAACCCAGGGTTCCACACCTTAAATCTTTTGAAGGCCAAGGAATGTGGTTGGAAGAATGCAGAGTTTGGAATCCAGTTCGTTGAGAGACCGTGGGCAGGCTGCTGCTCATCTGTGGGCTTTGGTTTCTCCATCTGTAAAAATGGGAGCCACACAGTTATTAAAAGGCTGGAATGAGATGATACCATACATCCCCGGCACAGTACCTAGCAGGCCATGGGTGATCAGAGGGAGTGGTTGTTGTTTTGGAGGAGGTGGAATGAATTGTATGACCCTGAGCCCCATGATTTAGCTTTCTTTTATGGATTTGCTGGGTTGTGGCTGCCAACCCCTTATAGCCCCCCATGGGAGCCCAGCATTTGCCCAAGTGGAGAGCACTATCCTATGGGAATTAGCCCTCCTTACACTCAGGGGTGTGGGCTCCTTGTGTGCTCTTCCTTCTCTTAGGAGTTGGGGCAGGAGCCAAGAAAAGTATAGGGAGATTTTATTTTATATATTTTCTTTTTCTTTTTTAAAAAATTAATTTATCGGGCCGAGCCCGTGGTGCACTCGGGAGAGTGCAGCGCTGGGAGCGCGGCGACGCTCCCGCCGCGGGTTCGGATCCTATATAGGAATGGCCGGTGCACTCACTGGCTGAGTGCCGGTCACGAAAGAGACAAAAAAAAAAAAAAAAAAAATTTATCTATCTATCTATCTGTCTGTCTGTTTGTCTGTTTAATTTTGTCGAGATACAATGTGGTTGATTATTGTGGCCCATTACCGAAACCTGCCTCCCTCCTCCCTCTCTCCCCTCCCTCCCAACAATGTCCTTTCTGTATGCTTGTTATATCAACTTCAAGGAATTGCAATTGTTATGTCTTCTTCCCCCCACCCCGGTTTTTTTGTGTGTGTGTGAATTTATTTATTTATTTCTAGCTCCCACCAATAAGTGAGAACATGTGATATTTCTCTTTCTGTGCCTGACTTGTTTCACTTAATATAATTCTGTCTAGGTCCATCCATGTCGTTGCAAATGGCAGTATTTCATTCTTTTTTATAGCTGAGTAGTAGTCCACTATGTAGATTTACCACATTTTCCGTATCCACTCATTGATGATGGACATTTGGGCTGGTTCCAACTCTTGGCTATTGTAAAGAGTGCTGTGATGAACATTGGGGAACAGGTATACCTTCGACTTGATGATTTCCATTCTTCTGGGTATATTCCCAGCAGTGGGATAGCTGGATCATATGGTAGATCTATCTGCAATTGTTTGACGAACCTCCATACCATTTTCCATAGAGGCTGCACCATTTTGCAGTCCCACCAGCAATGTATGAGAGTTCCTTTTCCTCCACAACCTAACCAGCATTTATTGTTCAGAGTCTTTTGGATTTTAGCCATCCTACCTGGGGTGAGGTGGTATCTCAGTGTGGTTTTGATTTGCATTTCCTGAATGCTGAGTGATGTTGAGCATTTTTTCATATGTCTGTTAGTCATTCGTATGTCTTCCTTAGAGAAATGCCTGTGTAGCTCTTTTGCCCATTTTTTAATTGGGTTGCTTGTTTTTATCTTGTAAAGTTGTTTGAGTTCCTTGTATATTCTGGATATTAATCCTTTGTCAGATGTATATTTTGCAAATATTTTCTCCCACTCTGTTGGTTGTCTTTTAACTCTGTTAATTGTTTCTTTTGCTGTGCAGAAGCTCTTTAGTTTGATATAATCGCATTTGTTTATTTTTCCTTTGGTTGCCCGTGCTTTTGGGGTCATATTCATGAAGTCTGTGTCCAGTCCTATTTCCTGAAGTGTTTCTCCTATGTTTTCTTTAAGAAGTTTTATTGTTTCAGGGTGTATATTTAATTCTTTAATCCATTTTGAGTTGACTTTTGTGTATGGTGAAAGGTATGGGTCTAGTTTCATTCTCCTGCATATTGATATCCAGTTCTCCCAGCACCATTTGCTAAAGAGGCAGTCTCTTCCACAGTGTATAGGCTTGGTGCCTTTGTCAAAGATCAGATGGCTGTGGGTGTGTGGGTTGATTTCTAGATTCTCTATTCTATTCCATTGATCAGTGTGTCTGTTTTTATGCCAGTACCATACTGTTTTGGTTATTATAGCTTTGTAGTATAGTTTAAAGTCAGGTAGTGTTATGCCTCCAGCTTTATTTTTTTTGCTCAGTGTTGCTTTGGCTATGCGTGGTCTTTTGTTATTCCATGTAAATGTCTGGATAGTTCTTTCCATTTCTGAGAAAAATGTCATTGGAATTTTGATGGGGATTGCATTGAATTTGTATATCACTTTGGGTAGTATGGACATTTTCACTATGTTGATTCTTCCAATCCAAGAGCATGGGATATCTTTCCATCTTCTTGTATCCTCTCTAATTTCTCTCAGCAGTGGTTTGAGTTCTCCTTATAGAGATTTTTCACATCCTTGGTTAACTCAATTTCTAAGTATTTTATTTTTTTGGTGGCTATTGTAAATGGGCAAGCTTTCTTGATTTCTCTTTCTGCATGTTCACTATTGGAGAATAGAAATGCTACTGATTTTTGTGTGTTGATTTTGTATCCTGCTACTGTGCTGAAATCATTTATCAACTCCAAGAGTTTTTTTGTAGAGGCTTTAGGCTGTTTGATATATAGGACCACGTCATCTGCAAAGAAGGACAGTTTGACTTCATCTTTTCCAATCTGGATGCCCTTTATTTCTTTCTCTTCTCTGATTGGTCTGGCTAGTACTTCCAACACTATGTTGAATAGAAGTGGCGAGAGTGGGCATCCTTGTCTGGTTCCTGTTCTTAAAGGAAAAGCTTTCAGCTTTTCCCCATTCAGGATGATATTGGCAGTGGGTTTATCATATATGGCTTTAATTATGTTGAGATACTTTCCATCTATACCTAACTTGTAGAGGGTCTTTGTCATGAATGAGTGTTGAATTTTATCAAATGCTTTTTCAGCATCTATAGAGATGACCCATATGGTCCTTGTGTTTGATTTTATTAATATGGTGTATCACATTTATTGATTTGCCTATGTTGAACCAACCTTGCATCCCTGGGATGAATCCCACTTGATGGTGGTGAATAATTTTACATATGTGTTGCTGTATTCTGTTTGCTAGTATTTTAGTAAGGATTTTTGCATCTATATTCATCAAGGATATCAGCCTGTAGTTTTCTTTTTTGGTTATATCTTTACCTGGTTTTGGTATCAGGATGATGTTTGCTTCATAGAATGAGTTTGGGAGATTTGGTTCTGTTTCAGTCTTTTGGAATAGTTTGTAAAGAATCAGTGTAAGTTCCTCTTTGAATGTTTGGTAAAATTCTACTGTGAATCCATTTGGTCCTGGGCTTTTCTTTGTTGGGAGCCTTCTGATAACAGCTTCAATCTCTTTTATTGTTATTGGTCTGTTCAGATTTTCTACATCTTCTTGGCTCAGTTTTGGGAGCTTGTGTGTGTCCAGAAATTTATCCATTTCCTCCAGATTTTCAAATTTGTTGGTGTATAGTTGTTTATAGTAGTCTCGAATGATTCCTTGTATTTCAGATGAATCAGTTGTAATATCACCTTTTTCATTCTAATTTTTGTTTTTTGAATCTTCTCTCTTCTTTTTTTTGTTAGCCATGCTAATGGTTTGTCAATTTTATTTATCTTTTCAAAAAACCAACTTTTTGATTCATTGACCTTTGTATTGTTTTTTGGGTTTCAATTTCATTAAGTTCTGCTCTGATCTTAATGATTTCTTTCTGTCTACTAACTTTAGGTTTGGATTGTTCTTGTTTTTCTAGTTCTTTAAGGTGAAGTGTTAGGTTGTGCACTTGCCATCTTTCCATTCTTCTGAAGTGCGCATTTAATATGATAAATTTCCCCCTTAGTACTGCTTTTGCAGTATCCCACAGGTTTTGGTATGATGTATCATTATTTTCGTTAGTTTCAATAAATTTTTTGATTTCCTGCTTGATTTCTTCTTGGACCCGTATGTCATTAAGTAGAATGCTGTTTAATTTCCATGTGTTTGGATAGTTTCCAGAATTTCGTTTGTTATTGATTTCTAATTTTAATCCAGTGGTCTGAGAAAATACATGGGATAATTCCAATTTTTTTGAATTTGTTGAGACTTGATTTGTGACCTAATATGTGATCTATCCTGGAGAATGATCCATGTGCTGATGAGAAGAATGAATATTCTGAGGTTGTTGGATGGAATGTTCTGTAGATATCTGCCAATTCCAATTGGTCTGGCGTATTGTTTACATCTTGTGTTTCTCTGCTTATTCTTTGCCTAGATGATCTGCCCAATATTGGCAGTGGGGTGTTCAGGTCCCCTGCTATTATGGTATTAGTGTCTATTTCCTTCTTTAGGTCTAATAGAGTTTGTTTTATACATCTGGCTGCTTCAACATTGGGTGCGTATATATTTATGATTGTTATGTCTTCTTGACAGATCAGTCCTTTTATCATTACGTAGTGTCCCTCATTGTGTCTTTTTATGGTTTTCAGTTTAAAGTCTATTTTGTCAGATATAAGAATAGCTACTCCAGCTCGTTTTTCATTTCTGTTTGCATGGTAAATCTTTTTCCATCCTTTCACTCTTAGTCTATGTGAGTCTTTATGGGTGAGGTGGGTCTCTTGAAGGCAGCATATAGTTGGGTCCTCCTTTTTAATCCAGTCAGCCAGTCTGTGTCTTTTGATTGGGGAATTTAAGCATTTTACATTAAGAGTTGTTACTGAAAAGTGTTGATTTATTCCTAGCATTTTATTGATTTTTGTTTGGATGTCTTAAGTGTCTTTTGTTCCTTGCTTTCTGATTTACTGTTTGTTTTCTGTATTTATTGGTTCCTTGGGTTGTAGATAACCTTTTTGTTTGTTTGTTTTCTCTTCATGAATGCCATTTTTATTATAATAGTGGGTTTTGATTTTTCTTGGGTTCTTATGGCAGTGGTAGGTATTTTTCATGAACCAAACTCAATACTCCCTTGAGAATTTCTTGTAAGGGTTGTCGTGTGGTTGTGAACTCCCGCAGTTTTTGTTTGTCTGAGAAATATACTATTTGCCCTTCATTTCGGAAGGATAGCCTTGCCGGGTAGAGTATTCTTGGCTGGCAATCTCTCTCTTTTATTATTTTGAATATATCATCCCATTCCTTTCTGGCTTTTAGGGTTTGTGATGAAAAGTCTGATGTTAGCCTGATTGGGGCTCCCTTATACGTGATTTGATGCTTCTCTCTTGTAGCTTTTAAGATTCTCTCTTTGTCTTTGAGTTTTGCCAATTTGACTATAACATGTCTTGGAGAAGACCTTTTTGGGTTGAATACGTTTGGAGGTCGTTGAGCTTCCTGGATCTGAAGATCTGTGATTTTTCCTATAGCTGGGAAGTTTTCTGCCACTATTTTGTTGAATATGTTTTCAATGCAATCTCCTTTTTCCTCCCCTTCTGGAATACCCATGACTCGGATATTTGAGCGCCTAAGGTTGTCTGTTATCTCTCTTAGATTTTCTTCAATGCCTTTGATTCTTTTTTCTTTATCTGCCTGTGTTATTTCAAACAGCCCATCTTCAAGTTCAGAGGTTCTCTCTTCAACTTCCACAAGCCTGCTGGTTAAACTCTCCATTGTGTTTTTTATTTTGCTGAATGAATTCTTCAGTTCGGCAAGCTCTGCTACATTTTTTTTCAGGACATTGATTTCCTTGTACATTTCTTCTTTCAGGTCCTGTATAGTTTTCCTCATTTCATTATGTTGTCTAGCTAAGTTTTCTTGTATCTCATTCAGTTTCCTTAGAATAATCACTCAAAATTCCTTGTCAGTCATTTCAAGGGCTTCTTGTTCTATAGGATCTCGAGCTTGAGAGTTATTATCCTTTGGTGGTGTACTTTCTTGATTTTTCGTATTTCTGGTATCTTTTCTTTGATGTTTATTCATTGTGGCAGGGGTGTTCACTGTCCACAGGTTTGACACTATTGTCTGACTAAGATGTTGCTGTGGTTGCCAATTTGGTATGGCTACCTCAGTGACTGCTCAGTTGGCCACTAGTGTCTTGCATGTGTGGTTGCCTCGGGTCTCGGGCCTCTCCAGGGAGCCACCTCTCTGGTCAGCTTGGACTCTGCTGGACTGCTGGTTCACGGGGCTGTACCGCCAGGTGTGTGGTCCCTGCCGAGCTTCCACCTCTCCTGCTGGACGTCTCCCTGTTCCGCGCACACTGGGCTGGGCTGCTTGGGTGCACAGAGGCATCGCAGAGCGTGTGGTCTCTGTGGAGCTTCCCCTTCCCCTGCTGGATGTCTCCCTGCTCTGTGCACGCTGGGCCGGTTTTGGGATGGAGCCAGGTGGCGGTGGTGAAGCCTATGTGCTGCTGGATCGTGTAGTGGTGGCCCCCCCACAGGGTGTGTAGTCCCTACGGAGCTTCCGCCTCCCCTGCTGGATGTCTCTCTGTTCTATATGCACTGAGCCGGGCTGCTGGATTGCACTGCAGCAGTGTGGTCTCTTAGGAGCTTCTGCCTCCCCCACTGGATGTCTCCCCATTCCGTATGCACTTGATGTTATGTTTTTATAGTTGTAAATTGGTTGATTTGTGGGAAAGAGTGACGCTAGGGACCGTCTATTCTGCCATCTTGGCCGGAAGTCCCGTCTAGCATTGAGCAGACCTCCAATCAGATGTTCCTGCCCAAGTGTTTCAATTCTTGAGCTAGTTATGCTGAGGTGAGTGCACGGGGAGTTCAGACCTACTGTGCTAGTGCGGGGCAGAGAACAGCAGCTGTGTCCGCAGACAGGGGCAGCATCTGGCTGTATAGGTGTCTGGTGGTCTATTTTATGTATTTTCTAATCTATTTTATATTTATCTATTTATTTGTTTGTTTGTTTGTTTGTTTGTTGTATTCCTGGAAGTAACTTCCATTTGTTGTTTGCAGAGCAAAAGCAGATGTCTTACCAACAAGGCCTCCATTGGGAGCCAAATTCTGAACTCCTTTTATGCTTATTGGCAGGTTTCAGGTTTTCAGGGAGACGGGCTGTGGAAAACCACACATGTTTCTATTTTCTCATCCCCCCACTCTGGTCCTGTTTGAGTTCCTCACCTTCAGAACTTCGACAGAAATGGGGTTTTGACACAGAAATGAAGCATCCCCTTAACTTGGACCTGACTGCGATAGGCCATTTTCTTTCTTTTGTCCTTATCCCGGAGGTCATGACTCCTTATTTGAGAGCTCAAAATGCCACATATTTCAAGTGACCACCCACATTGTGGGCTTTCTGCACTTGGGCTGGCACGGGTGTTTGAATTTCCTTACGCACTCAGTTAAATGAGACAAGTGTCAGACATTCCTGAGTCCAAACCCTAGTTCAGCCAGTTATCAGCTGTGTGAACTGAGATCACTCTGCCCCTCTCCACTGCTTTTCTTCTGTGAAATCTTAAAGTTGTAGTGAGGTGTCCACAGTTCCTGGCACACAATAGGTGATTAATAATAGAAGCTCTCTTGATTTTTTAAATGTAGCTGCACACCTCTTTTTCTTCTGATTGTTGCAGATGTCTTTATGAAGACTACTTTTAAAAACTGTTAAGAACAATCAGATCAGATCCTAATGCTACTACTACTGCCATTACCATAGTTGTCATCATCATTATAATATAAAAGCTTAGCTTTCTCTAGTGCTTTATAGCTTACAAAGAGGACTGCATTACCGCAGAACAGGCATAGGAGGTGGGATTACTCTTGGAATTTTTTTTTTTTTTTTTTTTTTTTTTAAAGATGACCAGTAAGGGGATCTTAACCCTTGAGTTGGTGTTGTCAGCACCACGCTCAGCCAGTGAGTGAACCGGCCATCCGTATATGGGATCCGAACCTGGGGCCTTGGTGTTATCAGCACCGCACTCTCCTGAGTGAGCCACGGGCCGGCCCGACTCTTGGAATTTTTTATGTGGGAGACTGGTCCAAGCTCTCCTGCTGGTTCAGGGCCAAGGCAGGATTAGGGTTTAGACATGCTGATCCATATCCTTATTGGCCAGGTCGTTAGGAGGCCGTGCAAGCCCACCTCTCTGCAGGCAGTCATTTGACTCCTTTCTTGTTTGGGGAGGTACCTTTCTGAATAAAGGGTACCCTTCCCTCACGTAGGCCAGGACTGTTGCCTTCAGAGCTATAAACAGGAAGACCAACAGTGTGCTGAAATTCATCCTTGTGCAGCCCCCAGTGGTTTGTCCTCACAACCTTCTCTGTGCCCAGTGTGGTACCAGATGAGTGACTGAATGGCTGCCCCTTTATGGAGCTCTGTGCTGGCTACATTCCCTGCAGCATTATACCCGAACCTCCTAGTAGCCCCGCGAGTTAGGGATTATTGAACCCATTTCACAGGTGATGAAAATGAAGCTGGAGAAGTTAGGGGCCTTGCCAGCACAGTGGAGCTGGGAATCCAATGCAGACCTGTCTGTCTCACTGGAGCTGTTTCCCTCGGGTGGGCACTCTGCCTGCAGTAGGGCCCATCGGCTGTACAGCAGGGAGAGAAGCCTGGAGGTATGACCTCTCATGTGGACGACTTCTCTGCTTCCTGGCTCTGGTTATTGGCAAGCCTGTTCCAGGGTTGAAGGCTGCTTTCTGCACAAACTTCGATGGATTCTGAGGACTCTGCTTTTTTCCTGCTCTCTGGAAATGCCTGATGGCCATGCTGGATTCTGACAAGATGCCTCTCCTATAGGCAAAGCAGCCCTGTGCTGGCAAAGCCACCTCTGTCTCTGGTCTGCTGGCTAGGAAAGCCTGAGGGGTACTCAGAGAGCTAAAGTCACTGCACACTTTTCCAGTGCCAGGCCTCTGTCCTGTCAGCAGCTTTCTCCTCATCGTGAGGCCAAGAGGCTGAGAGGTGAAGGGGCTCACTCAGGAAGGGGCGAGGGCAAGAGTAGGATTTTCATCGGGTCTCACCAGCCCTGAAGTACATCATCCTCTTCAGTTTACCCCTCACCCACATTCAGCAGGTAGGACCTCAAAATACTTGTGCTAGTGATTTGGATTTCCCAAGTCCATGCTGGTTTAGTTGAAAGAGCCCTGGGTACTAGCCCTCCCTAGAAGCGTGGCCATGGGCAGGTCACTTGACCTGTCTGTCAAGTTGGGCTAACTGCTGGGCAGGAGTGTTATGAAGGTCCCATGACACCTGGGGAACAGGTCCTGGCAAATGACAGGAGCTCAGTTTAGGTAAAGTGACCCAAACCAAACCTGAACCCATGGATAACTGAAAACAGGCTGTTCCCCTTTGATTTTTTTGTCTTACTATGAAAGCACCAGAACCACAGTACTAGAAGAGGTAGGCTTTATTTTGTTTCTTTAAAAAATTAAGAGTCAGCATATGGTTTCTTAATGGGGGCATCTCCCTGAAGTGACTCTGCAGTTTCACTCTTCTCTAATCCCTGAACTGTTTGTCCAGGCGATCCGGGTGTTCTTCATGCTGCGTTCCCTGTCACTGCAGCTGCGAGGGGAGCCCGAGACCCAGTTGCCACTGACTCGGGAGGAGGACCTGATCAAAACCGATGACGTCCTGGATCTGAGTGAGTTGGCTGCCCTGAGTCACAACAGGGGTCAGGGGACATGGGTTACCACTCTGCTCTTGACTCACATGCCACCGGGGGAGTCAGTGCGCAACCTGCATTTTGTGCTGCCATTGATCTATGACCATGAGCTAACTGTGCATGTCTCATGAAATTTTTGAAGAAAAGGTCTCCTTGAGGTCAGTCTGTGGATTCTGCTTTCTAGAGACCAGGTGGCTTGTTGCAAGTTTTGTACACAGTGATTGGGGGCTCAAGCAAGAGCCCCTCTAGGGTCCCTGCCCTCCATATAACCATAGCAGCACCAGTTTAATTGGCTTTATGTACTAAGGGTTTTCTGTATGATTCCAATGATAAAAAAATTCTGGCAGACTGGCCAGTTAGCTCACTTGGTTAGGGCATGGTGCTGATAACACCAAGGTCAAGGGTTCAGATCCCTGTACCAGCCAGCTGCCGAAAAAAGAATTCTGCTGCTAAAGAAAGCAAGCTTGCATGAAGCAAATCACCAGTGTTTAGGTTAGGATGAGGACTTTGGGAGCCTGAGAACCATGTGCTTATCCTGCAACTTTGGGCTACTCGTATTCTCTGCAAAATGAGGCTAAGATTTGAAGGAGACAATAGATTTAAAGCCTGGTCATGTTCCATAGCTTTCTGTTTTCTCCATTTGCTGTGGGGCAAGTATATACTGATGAGCTATGTGGTTCTGTGACTCTTAAAGGCATTGTGGTATGTTAGGAGTCTTTGGTTATAAGAGATAGAAAACCCAACTTAGGATTGCTTAAGGAAGAAAAAGGGGGAAGTGGCTTATGTCACTGGAAAGTCCAGGAGTAGTTCTGCCTTCAGGTATGGCTGGATCTGGGTACTCAAAGTGTCATCAAGAAACTGCCCCACTCCATCTCTCAGCTCTGCTTTCCTCTGTTCTAGCTTCATCCTGGTAAAGGCTCACCAGGTAGTGGCAAGATGGCCCTCAGCAGCCCCAAGATTTGCTGAACCAGCTAAGCGGTCCTGAGAGAAAGAGAGCTTCTCTTTCTTTAGAACTTACATAGAAGTCTGGGGTAGAGCTCTCATTGGCCTGGCTTGGGTCATATGGCCATCCTCAAACCAGTCAGTGGTCAGAGGAATGTGCGTCACTGATTGGCTGGTCCGGGGTCACATAGCCAGTCCTGGAGCTGGGAGGTAGGGCCAGTTGCTTTGAATGCCATCACCTGAGAGTGAGGAAGGAGGCCTTCAAAGGAAGATGATGGAGAAGGGATGGAGGCTAGGCCAGCAGAAATAGCAGATGGCTGCTCTGTGTAGTATTGTTATGCTATTGTAAACCAGCTTTATTGAGGTGTAATGTACATGCAGTAAAGCTCCCCAAGCTCTGGTGTATAATTTGATGAGTTTTGACAAAACTATTTAGTTGTGTAACCAGTGATCATGAGACAGACCATTGCATGTTGGCTTTCAAGCCAGACATCCCTGCCCCGCTCTGCATTTTCTTGAGCATATGACTAAAATCTCCACAACTTCCATGTCCTCTTTCTTGTATTATAGGGTTGTTTTGACGATTGAGTGAAACATGACATGAAATATGACCAAGCATAGTGCCCAGCATGTAACTGTGCTCAGCAAACTGTAGTCAGTTATTACCTGCTGATTAAATGAATGAGTGACGTTTATACAGAGTGTAACACACTGCCTGACACATAGGTAATTCTCAGGAAATGAGTATTATGGGGATTACCTAGTCATCTAGTTTCTTTTTCTGGACTTCATCTATTTTAAGTTCCTTCATCTTTCCTTTCTGGGAAGATGGACGGAGCCATGTCCCCGCTGTGCTCTGTGCCCATCTCCTTTGGCCCTTTCACCCTTGGGAAATAGGAACACGGACTTCTGTAAGGGTTAAAATTGATCGAGTGGGCTGGTGAGAAGCATAAACCAGTTTTTCCTTGATACAATTCAAGGAGAGAAAGGGAAACAGCTCGCTTTCAAAGGGGTCACCCATCAGGGCAGCAAGAATGTTTGCATCCGTGAAATGGAATTAAATTTTATGATGGGAATCCACATTCTTTCCTTCCTCCCCCTAGGAATGGCCTGCTAAAATAAAGGTTAAAAGTATTTCACTTATCAATTTTAATTGATTAGGTTGCTAGTTGAGATCACTTAACTGAGCCTTTTTGGGTAGTTGGCCATTAAGAAAGTAATGGCTGTCTGTCTTTACCCAGCCTGATTGCAAATCATGTCATTTGCTAAAGAGGGTGATGTTCAGAAAATATTAGGGATTATGAATTTTAAAAGCACATGGTACTAGAATAAGAACTGCATGTGTTGGCTGGCTTATGGCAGGGCGGGTGTGATTGTGTGTAAATGCTGGAGCTTGTCACTTACCACTGGGGAAAATCACTGTACTTTGGGTTTCACAGAGTGCTGCCTTCTGTGTATGCAAAATATAGGAAGCATGGTAGGTGAAGGGTAGGTAAGGCATTTACATTCGCTGAATGATTGGAAGCTGGGCATGTTTTTATCTCCCCGGTGAGTCTGAGGCAGCTGACTCAGGGAGAAATGTATAGGATTGGTCAGCTTTTATCTAACTTGATATGGTCTGACAGACTTAAAGGAATTCCGGCTCTGAACAGCAGGAAAAGGTGACATAAAGTGTATTTACTGACCCCGTCACACTTTGATAAGAAACCACAACATAAAGAGTCCTCCCCAGAAGTCATCTCAAATGTTTGCTGACCAGCAGCAGGGCTGCGTATGGCAGGCAGCTCTGGCACAAAAGGTGGCTTCTGACAAGGAGCATCAAAGTTGCGGTCATTGCTTGGGAAGGAAGCAAACTGACCACACTTAAAGTGAAGCCTGTTTTGTTTTCTGCTGGAAAGTACAGTGGAATGGGGTGGAGGTCACAAACTGGCAGCCATGTAGACTGTGTCTGCTGAAGGAGGGAGGAGGGAAGGGCTAGGGGTGGAGGAAGGAAGAGGGGGCAGAAGGGAGAGAGGCAGGTAGGAAGAAGGAAGGAGAAGGTGAGGGGGAAGGGAAGGAAAAGAAAGGAAGGGTGGGGAAGGGAGGACTAGATATAATAGATTGGAGGGGGCTGGCCAGTTAGCTCAGTTGGTTAGAGTGCAGTGCTGATAACACCAAGGTCTAGGGTTTGATCCCTGTACTGGCCAGCTGCAAAAAAAAAAAAAAAAAAAACCCAAAAGAATAAAATAGAGTAGATTTTGTGAATAGTATCGTGCATCTCCATATACCCAGCCCTCAGCTTCAACAGTTATTACCATTTGCCCTAAGTTATATTTCGTCTGCCCCACCATCTCTTTTTAAAATACCCGCACCCACCCACACAGAGTCTTAAAGCAAATGGAAGACACCATATTACTGCAACTATAAATACTTCTCTCTAACAGATAAGAACTTTGCATTACTCTTCTTAATTGAATTGGTTACTACCAATTCCCAGCCCCGGCTGCTGTGTTGAGCTAGAGGGAGGGATGGGCAGGGGCAGCCCTTGTAGATGGAGCCTGTGCTCTCACCTGTGCTGCCAACCTGGCCCTGTTGACATTTGATTTTGCAGCCCCTGCTGCAGTTGGAAGTAATCAGCTTTGTGACCTTCCCCAGGGTCTTCAGTTTGTGAAGCTCAGTTGGCTTACCTTTAAAATGGTACTAAAAGACTCCAAGGGGGGCTGTTGAGAAGATAAATGAGGTCATGTATGTAAAGCACACAGCTCTGTGTTTGGTGCATCATAGGTGCTCAGCGAGTGAGAGCTGGCTGTTACCCCTGTTGCAGCTGCATTGTAAGTGAGCTAGAACTCAGACTGTGGGCTCCAAGGGGTCGCCATTTTATATTCAAATTGGCTCGTCACTTGTATGATGGCACTGTTTTGGAGGGTAAGGAAGACTGCTTTGGCCAGATGAAGGGAGCCATACCCCATCCAGGCTGTGGGTCTCATTCACTCCAGTGTGCCTACTGACCAGGATTGCTCTGAGGACAAGTGGGCTTTGAGGAGAGACTACAGATTCCTCCCTGGGGTTGGCCTCAGAGTCTTCTCAAAGGATTCTTGCCTGTTTCCAAATAACATGGACAAATCACTGTAGAAGAGAAATTCACTCAAACATCCTAAAGAGATACCAGGCAACCAGGCGTGTTCAATTTCCAGTTTACTTCCAGCCTTGTTACGTGGGCACTTGACATTCTCATAGTTCTAGCCAGAGCAGGTGCTGCATGCGTCCAGTCTTCTGTTCTGATATTCCAAATCCATTCATGACATCCAATCAGTGAAATCCTATTTGATGAAAACCCATTCATTCAGCTATTTAAGGAGCACCTGCTGTATGCCAGGCACAGTGCCAGGAGACAGGTTGTAACAGAGAGCAAAAGCCAGACTTGGCATTTGCTTTTGGGGTGCTTCCAGTTTGGGCAGGAGGAGGCTGGCGAGGGCAGACCACTAACAGGTAAGTAAGTAAATGCACGATCACAGATTGATTGAGGTGACTATGTGAAGGCAATGAACAGGGTCCCATGCTAGAGAATGGCTAGGAGAAAAATCCTCATAGGCTGGTTAGGGAAGGCCTCTCTGAAGTGGTGCTGTGCCAGGAGGGACTAGAAGTTTCTATAAGAAAATGTGGAAGCAAGGCCCTCCATGTGAGGATGGCAGAGGCAAGGCTGAGGTAGGAGAGAGCTTGGCATGCTCCAGGATCCAAACGGAGGCTGGTGTGGCTGGCACATGAATAGCAGGGGGACAGTGGCTGGGACAAGCCAGGGCTTAATTCCAGGGTTTCTCACAGGGACATCTGTCCTGAGAGTACACTTACAGAACTGGCCCTGTCAGTCAGACGGTCCCAGCAGAGGATTTGGGCCGTGCTGAGGGGCTAGAAAGACCACGGAGTGTAGTGGTTATGAGCGTGGGCTCAGGAGCCAGACTGCCCGGATTGGAATCCCAGCTTTTCTCCTTGCCCCCTGCCAACTGCACTCCTTTGGACAAGTAACTTAATCTCCTGGTGCTTTTGCATCTGTGAAATGGGAGTTTGTTGGGAGGAGTGAGTTCACATACGTGAAGTGCCTAGAACAGCACCTGACACAATTGCAGGGAAGCCATTTAGAAGGTTACAGCAAGGTCCAAGGGTGCAGTGCCAGTGGGCAGAGGGAAATGGGACAGTCTGGGAACAGCATTTTGTGACTGACTCACTGTGGTGATGCCAGAGATCCAGGCTGATTCTGGGGTTCTCAGCTTGGGGACAGTCCAGGTGGCAGGGGAGGGGAGGATGGCAATTCTGTAATCAGGAGAGTCAATCCTGGAGGAGGAACTGGTTCTGAGCAGAAGGTGATGAGGTTAGTCGGGCAGCCAGGAGGCAGGTGCTGTAGGGGAGCTCAGCCAAGATGTCCAGGGACAGGTTGGAAGCCTCTTCATGTTCACCCTCAGAAGTGTTCTCCATGTTATTTCATAGAGTTCAGAACTGTCATGCTTAGTGGCTTGCATGATACTGCATCGACTGAGACTTACAGCATAACCATTCCACAATTATTGGACATTTCTGCTTTTACCTGCCATAACCTAGATGTCTGTTCCTCAAAAGATCCTAACAGTTTGTTAAAATCCTGTTTCATGTGGTCTGTGAGAGAAGGCCCAAACCTCCAGAGAAATGTCTACAAATAAGCAGGCCTCTTGACTTGGGGTCTGCTCGCTCACCCAGGCATGGACACACTTCTCAAGGTCTGGGGACCTGGAAAATATCCATCATGGTATAAGAGCAGTGGTTCCCAGGCCTTAGGATTTCACAGCCCAGTAAAGTGTGAAAACAAAGGTAAAGGGCAGCGTTATAACATCAAGGTCACGGGTTCAGATCCCCATACTGGCCAGCTGCCAAAAACAAAACAAAACAAAAAGTAAAATTAGGAAACAAAAATAAAACAAAACAAAGCTTCTAGGGATAGGATTGCCAACATTTCTCTTTTTTTTTTTACCAAGTAGTCTTTTTTTTTTTTTCACAAAAGCATTTATGAGCTATCATTTCATAAAAGAAAGAACATTGTTAATACCAGGTAAGTAGGTAGGATGTCATTTCTTAGAATGAGGGATGGTCTTTCCAAGAAGCAGCAGTGGCGACTACATGCCCACATACTGTGCTTTAATGGGGTGTGTCTAAAAAAATATGTGAGAGCCGACCAATTACCAGAGCAAAAGCCATGTCTGTCTTTCAAAATTCACAGTCTTTTAGGGGAGGCAAACACTGAGCCCAGTGTCACACAGATCAGAGTCAGATGACCACTATGCTGGGTGCCATGAGAGCAGATAACAGGGCAATTGACATGGTTGGTGAGCAGGGAGGCTTCTGAGGGAGCAATAAACCATCTGAGGCTGGGCGTGGGTGTGGGTGCCTAGAAGGAGCACAGTCGGACCAAAGGTCATGAGGCCAATGGGGAGTCAAGAAGATGAGACATGGCAGTGTGGCTGGAGGGCAGGGCAGGGGAAGGGGAGGGTGGGCGGTGAGATGAGGCTGGGCAGCCCTCGTGGGCATATCAAGGATTCCAGGTTTCATCCTAAGAACAGTGAGAAGAGTTTTTGACTGGCTGATGTCATCAGATTGTATCTCAAAAGGTCCTCTCTGGCCTCAATTGGAAGAGCAGGTTTATGGGTCCAGGCAATGTTACAGTAGGGAGTCCCATTGGGAGGCCAAGTGTGCGTCCTACAGAAGTGTTGTCCACAAGTGGTGTACCTGTGTGGCTCGCACACTCTGGCTTGCCCCACAAACTATTATTGAGTGCTGTCCCATTCTGCTCTGTGGCCTAGGTGCAGGGGCTCTTTATTGCACGGAGGCCCATCTTATTGGATGCAGCATGTTCTCTGGGACCCAAACCATTGTGCCTTTGAAGCTAAAGCTATTAACAATTATGCCATTTTGGTTGTGTTCACCTCCTGGCAAGGCAGGCTGCTGTGGACCTTCCCTCTGCTCTCCTTCTGGCTGTTTCTAGACCAGGACCAGCCTGTTAAGAGAAGTGGCTGAGGGTATGGAGGAAGCCTTGGGGCCCAGGAAAGTGCATGCTGAATCCTAGCTCTGCTACTCCCTGGCTATGTGACTTTGGACAAATTGGTTCATCTCTCTGAGCCTCATCTTTCTCTATGATAAAATGAGAGCAGCAATGCCTACTTTGTATTATTGTGAGGATTACTTTGGATTATTGTGAGGCAGGACAATAAGGTGGATATAGAGGTTGCAAACTGTTGGTCCTCACATGTAGTTTGGTGGCCAGTAGAATGTTTGCAAGCAAATTTTACATTACTTGCCAATATCTTAAAAATCAGGATACTTTATTGTAAAAACCTAGCTATGTATCACTTTGAATATGAGAAGCTCTGGCTACATGGGGTCTGCCATTGGCAGCCCCTTTTCATGGGGCGGTGTGTCCTCCCAGCTCACTCCATCTCTAGCCATGAGCCTCCTCTTCACTGCAGTCCTGTGTATCCAGATACCTGCCCAGCATCTCATGCTTACCACAAACACACAGAATTCAGTCTTCTCCACAAAACCTGCCTTCCTGCAGCTTTCCCATCTCAGTTGGTGGCAGCTCCATCCTGGAGGCAAAAACCTTGAGCTCGTCCTTGATTTCCAGTTGGTCAGCATCTGTCCAGTTCTTCCCTCTGAATATATCCAGGATCTACCTGTTTCTCCCAGCTCCGACCCCAGCACACTGGTTGCTTTCATCTGAGTTATTGCAATAACATCTTACCCAGTCACTTGCTTCTGCCTCGTCCCCCACAGCTTACTCTCAACGTAGCGCACAATATCATCCTTTTAAAATATGAATTGAGCCATGTCCTTCTTTTGCTCAAAGTGACCACCCATCCCACTTTGAATAAAAAGCAGAGACCTTTAAGGTGACCCATGAGGCTGAACAGCATCTGGCACCTCCTTCCACTCTCTGCGTCATTGATCTTTTTGAGACACACCCGGCCTGCTCCCACTTCGGGGCCTTTGCTCTGGCTGTGCCGTGCCCCCTCCCCCAACCTGCAAACCACTTGTTCCCCAGAACAAGTCACTGCAGGGTACTACAAGGCCCACAGAAGCTCACATAGGACAGCCATACTCCAAATTCTTGATCCATGTTTGAAATCTGGAACAGGTCCCCCCTCTTTATTATCCTTTGTTTGCTGATGAATGTGAGCGTGAATGTGAACGTCATGAAAGACCCTGTAGGATTCTCCACTCTCCCAGTTCCTGGCATTCTGCGTGCTTCTCCCCAGCTCCCTCGTAGACAAGAGCCATTAGGCAGAGTAGAAGTGCCCAACTATATTCCTCTGGATTGCCTAGAGATTCATTTCCAGCAAAAGTACTATGAAGCTCCCCAAGCAAGTTACATGGTTTGACTGTAAAATGTGAAAATGTGAGCTCATTGATTTGTTTCTCTTGCAACACCAATGATAGTTTTGTGGTCCTGTCAGTTCTGGAAAATTGTCTTTGTTGGTTTATTTTGCTGATGGCCACTCAGTCATTGTCATGCCTCATCCTGGTGAAAGTGAGAAAACATGTAATGAAGACAATGACAAACAAATGCGGAATGTGAAACATTCTAGAAGATAGCTGAACTGAGCTTTTCAAAAATGTGAATGTTGTGGAAGACCAGAAAAGAGGAGGCAAAGATACTGTTCTTAGGTTATTGAAATGGAAGAGACATGACAACTGTCAAGCTGAGTCTTGGATTGAGGGGAAAAAAGTAGCTTTAAGGACATTTCTTCTGGAAATTGGGGGAATTTGCATGTATATTTTGATTGGATAATATAATTGAGGTCAGTATTGCATTTCTTGGGTGTGATAATGGCATTGTGGTTCTGTGGGAGTATGTCCTTGTTCTTAGGAAGTATGGGCTGGAGTGTTTAGGAGTAAAGTGTCTGATGCTTTCAACTTTGAAATGATTCAGAAAATAAAAGTGTGAGTGTGTGGTGTAATGAGAGGGAAGCAAATGTGGCTGAATATTAACAATAGATTAGTCAAGGTGAAGGGGATATATGTGTTTATTGTACTCTTCTTCAAACTTTTCTGGAAGTTTGCGCTATTTCAAAATAAGTTTAAGGAAGGAGCAAGAAAGAGATTGAGTCCTTGAAAATCCAACATTTAATAAATGGGAAATGCAGTGTTTAGGAACTAGAGTCCCTGACTCAGAAAAGCCTGGGTTTGAATCCCAGCTCTGTGACCTTGAGCAAGTTAGTTAACTTCTCTGAGCCTTTCTTCTTCATCTGTAAAGTGGGATTAATAGTGCCAGCTTCACGACTATTCTGCAGATTAAAAGAGAGAATCCGTCAGAAATATTCAGCATCATACTCAGTGTACACAAGCTTTCATAATAAAACAGTCGTTAGCATTCATCATCTTGAGTGCATGTTGGGCATTGAAATATTTATTTTCTCATTGGAAGGTTCTCTGTAGGAGTTCTGATAGAGAAAAGCCTCATGACTCTTTCTGTTGGGGGATACATTGAAAAGTGAGGAGATCACACAGGATTGTTAATTAGATGATAAGTTTCTTGGAAAGATGACTTTCAGGAAAGTACATGCTGGCTGATTGGAGAAGAACTGAAACCACAGAAGGGGGACTTGCTTCAGACGCAAATGGCTCCTTGGGGGCAATTTAATTCAAGCATCCCAGCATGGGACCCTGGAGAAGGGTTTGTTGAGTGCTGACGCTGAAGTGGACTAATGTTAACGCGAAACCCACAAGAGGCAAGCGCGTATGTGGCATTTAAAGAGGGGACTAGTGAGGCGAATGTGGTTCTGTGGTCTTTGGCCTGCACTCCTCCACCCGTGTTTTGTCTTTAAAAGGAGCACAGTTCATGTGGGCTCTCTCCATGTACACATGTTTCGTGGAGCGCCCTGGTGGGCATCCCCAACTGCCTGTCACCCAAACTCCTAACTTGAAGTCACTCCTGACCTCCCTCCAACCCCACAGTCAGGGAGTCACTAGCCATCTGGCCTCTGCAACTCTAACCGTCACCAGTCCAGGCTCTCCACCTCTCCCCTGTCTAGCATCTTGCCGCACAGTGGTCCATCCATCCTGATGCCCTGTATCTAAAAGGTGCATCAAACCCACTGTCAATTCCTTGCTGTTAATTCTCAGAGCCTTTGACATAGCCACCCCGAGCTAGCCTCGGCCCTCCTCTTCTGCCTGGTCACGGGCTGCTCCCACCTGGCCACAGGCTGCTCACAGGCTCCTGGACACAGCCTGCCTGCCCCTGTCACCTCTGCTTGGATGGCCCTCCCTAGCCCCGGCCCTGTTTCCTTCCTCCTGCCCTACCCTCCTCCTGCACATCTGAAACGCACCCTCACCACTTCGTGTATCCCTTGTGCCTGGCACAGCACCTGGCACATAAAAGGCACTCCTGCAAGGCTTGTTGGATTGAATTGATTGAAGCTTTAGGAATCGCTCTAATTATTTGTAAACAGTTAAGGACTTTCATTGACATGAAAGTGGCACTTCTAAATGTTGTCTTGAATAGTTTTGACTGTGAGTCAGAAGAATGATGTTTGCTCATTATTGCCATACATTTGAATAGTTGAGTTCCCTGTGCAGACTCTTTTTCCCTCTAATGAAATATATCAGAAACCTTAAACCCACCTTGGCATTTTCTAAAAATGTGAATTTTCTTAATGTCAACAGTCAACCTACCCCAAATCATTTCACCTCTCTAAAGGCTAAAATGCCTCTCTCTCTTTTTTATTTTTATTTTTTCTTACCCTGCTTTGAAACTGGGACTGACCCTGAACTAGACTGATCAGAAAAAATCATGTTTGAGTAAAACCACCAATTCTCTGAGGAAATGGAAAACATGGCATTAACAACGTTTCCCCTCTCTCTATGAATTAGACTTCTCTCTGTGCTTGATGAATAATGTTCCTGACCACTTTTCAGAAACGAAGTAGAAATATGGAGAAATGAAATTTGTATCTTATAAACTGACTGGAAATGTGATTATAATACAGCTGTCAGTTTTGTTCAAGTGGAAAAATTTTAAGTAAATCCAATTGCAGCATTATTTGGTTCTTTTAAAGCAGGGTGATGTAGCTGTTTCCTGCGTATTGATTATTTGATTGGTACCTGTCGGCTGGACCTATTTTTTTTTCTCAGTAGCACTCATTGATGTGGTTTAATGTATATTCCTGTAATCTTTCCCTGTTTTATAAACTTACAATCATAATTGAGCTACATTAGAGAGACATGTTCTCCTGTGATCACAAGGTCACCTAATGACTGTGCCCTCTTTTGTTGGTTATGTATTGAAGTGGGTTTAGGACAGTTCTTCTGAAAAAAACCAAAAATTATTTTTCTTTCTCTGCAAAGCAGGATTTCTAGATTCCATGCAATGCATTGGGAGAATGAGGCATTGGAGTAATAGAGACTAGGTTTTGACTTTTCCCTTCTTTGCCTATTAAAATTATTGTTTCTGCTGAAGACACTGCAATTTATATATTTTTTCCATATCCCAGTCCTTCCCATGCATTTGAAAATGGGGCCATGGTTTTGATTTCTCAGATAGGTGGGGACCTAGTGGCTTAGATTTGCTCCAACAGCAACATCTTTTGGGGCATATCACAGCCCTTGGGAAATAGACAGGGTCTAGATGCTGTGGAATCTCTCGGCTGCCAGGAGCGGGATTGGGGTCCTGCTGGTGGTTAAGTCTTGGCCCCTGCACTCACAGGCACTGTGACCTTGGCGTGTTTCTTGACTCCCCTAACCTCACATCTTCCCGGCTGTCCTTCCCAGGACTGTTGAGAGGGTGATACACTCCCCGTCAGTGCTGAGCACAGCCACTGTCGTGACTTCATAGAGCCCGGTCAGTGCAGGCTGGCAAAGAAGCATCTCCATCTTGACATGCTGAAAAGCTGGCTTTGGGTTTCTTATCCAAACCCCATTCCTCCCTAGTCAATAAACGGTGATTCTGTCTTTCTAGTCACTCAGGACAAAAGCCTTGGAGTGTCCTCATCTCCTCTCTTTCTCTCATCCCTACAAGCAAATTCCCAGCAAATCCTGCCAGTTGAAGCATCAAATAGACCAAGAACTTGGCCCTTCTCACTGCCATCAGCTCCTGCACCCTGGAACCAGCCTTTTGGCTGGGGGAGGGGCAGCTTTTTCCTCCACTGCTTTCTTCACCTTTAACTGGAGGTATCCTTTTAAAACAGACATCCGAACCCTTCAGCAGCTCTGGCTTGCCATCTCAGGGTCAGCTCCAGAGTCCTGCTGGTCACCTGCAGGGCCCTGTATGATGTGTGCCCCCCACCCCACATCTGTCTCCCACTGTGCTACCCAGTCACACGGCTTCACAGTGGCCCCCGCCCTGGCTCTGCCTCTCGGTACTGCTGAAGTCAGCCTCCTGAACAACATCTGGCTGACAAGGTGGGGGAGGGGAGGGCAGTGAGAGCTGCCACAGGAAACAGGAATGCGTGGGGGCAGCAGGTTGAGGGTTAACGTTGAGTTTCACAACATCCCTTGCTCCAGCCTACTCGGTCAGGCTGTCTGGGGCTCCGCCTACACGGGGCTCCTCACCCTGAAGCCGCCGGTCTCCCGCCCTCCACACGCCCACCTCCATCACCTGGTCCAGCCACCAGGGATGACACAGGATCCGGTGACTGCTTAGGCTTCAGGAGGGGAGGGTTGGCTTCTGGCCCTGATATCTGATCAACCACAGAACACCCAAAACAAATCTCTGGGGAGACTGAACCAGCGACAGACAACGTGACCTTTATGGAAGGTCCCCTGCGCACCACCTGTCCGGGCCCAGGAAGCCGGCCTCACACTTTCCCCAGCACCCAAACCATAGCTGGCTCCACTCTGCCTTCCTGGTCCCCACCCTCCAGTCCCTGCCCTTCCCCACAAGAATGGGGGAACGTGGGCCAGCACCTTCCTCCCACCCTCGCTTAGGAGGAAGGTGGCTTCTAATCTGATTAGGTGGAAGCAGTAGGAAGTGTCACCTAGCATCCTAAATACAGGTCAAAGGGGACACACTTGGAATAACATGCAGTGACCTTTACAGTCTCTATTAAAAAACAAACAGCAAACGTCCTGACTTAAGAACTCCCGTGAAAGGATCTCCGTGTTCCTGGTGACCGGAGTGATGCACCGTAGGCGGTGTGGGCTGATCTTTCAAATGAATGTCAAATGTTGCTTCTGCTAAGCTTTTAAGAAATGTACAGAATACTGAGCTTGAGACATTTAAAAGCTTAAATTGTCATTTCCACTTTGACCTGTATGAAAGTAGAAGTGAAAATTGGTTTGCCGCACTGCCATTGAGCAGTGTAGCTGCACAGCAGGGGAACTGCTCCTGGGGCATTGAATTTGCCCCTAACTCCATAGAGCAGGGCGGGGCTGGGGCTGAGCCTGGGTAGCTGGGTAGCTGGGTAGTGGGAGGGCTGGCAATTTTTGGCCCGGGGCTGTCTGTGTCAGAGAAAGCTATAGTAGAGATCCTCAACCTGAGTTGTGCCTTAAAATCACTTCAGGAGTTTTGATGAAAACTATCCCTATCCAGGCCCCACTCCAAAAGGTTCTGAGTCACTTGCTCTGGGGTGGGGCCCTGGCATCTGTATTTTTAAATGTTCCCTAGCAGATTCCATTGCAGCCATTGTTGAGAACCACAGGATTAGACAGAGAAATGTTCTGGAACTGAACACTTGGTCTCTACTGCTCTCCATGAATTCCAGTTCCCTCCAGGAACTCTCCAGCCAGATGTCGTCAGGGAGGCCAGCATTGGTGGCATGATACAGCAGTCACATCTCTCTCTAGGTTCTGAAGAAGTTGGCTTCTAAGGTGGAAACTGTGCGCCATCCAAGACACCACCACAAATCCCTATGGGAGAGTGACATTTCTCAGTGAGTTCAGCATAGCCAGTCTTAATTCCAGAACTGCAGTAGACCTTGAGCATTCTGCAGAAGGAAGGGAGGTTGGCAGTAGCTCCCACCCCCACCCCCATGTGTGTGCTCGGGCAGTTGCTGCACCGCTCTCTGCTTGGCCTTGTTTATAATCAGTTGACGTGGGCTGGGCGGGAGGTTCCCTTGCAGAGCTCCAAACTCTGCAGCACTGAAACCCTAGCCCGTCCCTCACTCTCCTGGTTGTCCTGAACCAGCGCCAGTCTTGGAAACGGCCTGTTCTGTTTCAGGCAGAGTTGCAAAAATGCCTCGGGAGCAAAGACTGTCCAGGCCAAGTCAGACATCCAGACCAGGGAGGCTGAGCTGGCCTCCCCGAGTCCTCACAACTTTTTGAAGTCATTTGCTTATAATTAAGAGCTAAAAGTTCTCATCCCATCTTTCCCTCCACCCCTTGGTCGGGGCTACCATTTTTTATACTAGGTTCAAGGTAAGATAGACGTTTCTTTCCTCTCCTTGCCAAATTCTCATGCAAAAAAGCCCCATCAGCTTCCTGGTTTTTCAACTTGGCACATCCAGATTATCTTTTGCATTTATCTTTTCTCATTACCCATATCCAGTCCTTTGAATTTTATAATATGCTTTGCATTTTTCTAAATGCAATTGGGGTTTTCCAGAGCTGTGCAAAGCCAGGAAATATGCATGTTATTTAAATGACTCTGGTTAACCTTTAGTCTCTTTAACTGGTTTCTCATAAAACTCGCCTCTCCCAGCCATGGTTTGTGTTCTCCAGAGCAGCATAATTGGTGAAGACCTACAACCTTCTTTGATCCCTGCTGGGCCCCCTTCCTTTTGCTGCCTCCACGTCAATGAACCCTGGTACCAGACTCTCGTAGAGGAAACTGGAGGTGGAAATGTGAGTCCCAAGCAGTGTCTAGCAGAAGGTCCCGGGCTAGACTTATACAGCCCTTGTTGCCACTTTCTGAGGTCTCCCAGGGCCTCTGGCTTCAACTGCTTCCCTTATCATGGCATCCTCTGCTGTGTGACAGTAATGACAGTAGATGCCATCTAGTAACCCATTTCCTTGGGCCAGGCACATTGTAAGCATTTTACACAGCTTAACTCATTTAACCCTCACAGTCTGGCAAGGATGCCATGCTATCATCCCCATTTTACAGCAAGGAGGCTGAAGCACAGAGAGGTGAAATAACCTTCCCTGTGTGAATTTCAGACTACAGAACTTGAGCACTTGGCTCTAGGCTAGGACTCCTCCTTCCGCTCACTCACCCACTAACACACCCATCCATCGACCATTTACTGAGTGGTGGGCACTGTGCTAAGTGCCAGGAACACGAAGGCAAGACACAGCTGTCCTTCCTTCAGGCAGCTGGTGGCACCTGGCAAGAGTGGGACATATCAAGAGGTGGATACCAGTGCTTTGATGGAAACTGCAGGATACAACAGGAAGAACAGAGAGTAGTTGGGCATTTGCTGGGGGTGGGCCTTTTTTTTTTTTTTTTTTCAAAAGGGGGCAAGGACTGCCTCTGAGAGCCCGAGCTATTGCCGAGTGTTGTTCTGAGTGAGTGTTCAGGAGGCGGACCAGTTGGGCAAGGATATTCCAGGCAGAGGGGGCATCCAAAGTGAAGACACAAAGATGCATTTGGCAACCTTGGTCAGTGCCCATGTCTAGAACACTAGTGGTGTGTTAGTTTCCTATGGCTGCTCAAACAAAATTCAAACTTAGTGGCTTAAAATAACACCCATTTATTATTCTATAGTTGTGGAGTTCAGAAGTCTGACATGGGTCTCACTGCACTAAGATCAAGGTAGTGGTCTTTTCTGGAAGCTCTGGGGGAGAGGCTCTCTCTTGCCTTTTCTAGATTCTAGAGACCACCTGCATTCTTTAGCTCATTCTTTAGTACGTTCCTCCATATCCAATGGCGGGTCAAGTCCTTGTCACCGTGCATCACTCTGACCACATCTTCTGCCTCACTCCTCCACTTTCATAGATCCCTTCTGAATAGATCGTGCCAGATAATCCAAGATAATCTCCCATTTCAAGGTCTTTGATTTAACCTCACTTGTGAAATCCCTTTATAAAGTAACGTATTCACAGGTTGCAGGGATTAGGGTGTGGGTATCTTTGGGGGCCATCGTTCTGCCCACCACAGATGGCATGTAGAAACTGGCAGCAGGTGGGGCTAGAGAGGTGGGCGGAGGCTCTGCATCACACAGTGTAGTTGTGGAGTCCCTAATAATCAACGGCAGGAACAGTTACCCCCCAGATGCTCTTCGGTTGTGTGACCTTTGCCCTGCCTCCCGCCGTGTCCTTGGCAGATACTGCTGACCCTTCAGCCCCAGTGCAGGGCTAAGGTATGCCCAGCAGGCCCAGCAAGCCCCTTTTGTCTGGACCCAGGGCCCCACTTTAGTGGTAGAAATCAAAACTCCTCTCAGCCTCCCCCTCGCCCCTCCCCACCCCATCATCTCTAGGGCGCCCTACCCTCATCTCTGCCCAATGACGTTCCCAGGTTGCCTCCCCAGTCCTGGGCACCCAGCCTCACCCTGTCTTCTTACCAGTTTTCTTGGTCATACCCCTGTGTTGCTGCTGCTGAGGCTCTTCCTATGGTTGGGGCTTTCCCAAGTAGCTCAGGCTCACTTCTCCCTGAACTTTCCTTTCCCTTTTACACTAGGAGGCTCAAACATCTCCTCCACTGCCATCTAAGCCCCCAGTCCTAGACCACCCTCCCACCCGCTGCGAGGTACCCACTCCCTGGGGTCCTGAAGCCACAGAGGCCCTTTTTGTTTCTTCTCACATGTATTACAGGATAGCATCCAGTTGACTTTGGCCAGGAAGAGTTTTAACCAAAAGCCCAAATTTGGTTTTGAAAGGGACCTTTCTCCAGGAAAGGATTAGAGAGTTCCAGTCATTAAATGGTCTGCTGCAGAATGTTAGTCCCAAACTAAAGTGGTTGGATTTTAAAGTGAAATAAAATAAATGTGTATATGTTTTTTTCAAGAAGTGAGAACATTGTTAACCATGATGGAAAAACATTATTTTTCGGGCCTCAAGCTGTGTATGAGGATTGAAGTTCTGCAAGGTTCTGCAGATGCCTCCCTCGACTTTGATGGCTCTCGTTAAAAAAAAAAACCAACAATAACCTTAGACACTGTGTGCCTGTGTATGTGTACGTGTGCATGTGTGTGTGTTTGCATGCATGCACACGAGAGATCACAGTAACTTGCTTTGTAGAAATCCAGATCTGCTCACTGACAGTTACTCACCCTACAGGGCCAGGGACAAAGGGCTCCCAGGTGGTTGCCACTTCCCTGTACAGGCTGCCCCTCTCCAGAAGACCCAGGTCCAGTCTTTCACTTCTTTTCCTCCTGTGAAGAAAGTGTTTCTCTTAAAAACAAGTGCCACCCCCGCCCCCACTCCCTATATGACATTGGATCATACCAAAGACAAGAACTCATTTGGGTTAAAAATTGGGGGTTAAAAGTGAGACTTGAGGCTTAATCCTGGTGGGTTCACTGGTGAATTGGGAGTCAGTCATGTTTGAGGATAGCCAGAGGAGTATGAGGGTAGCACAGCTATTTACTGAGGCCCTACTGTGTGCCAGAGCTGGGCCAGGCCCTGGGGAGAGAGGTAAGCAAGCCCTGCTTCTCCTCAGCCTCTCTCTTCTAAAAAGAAAGGGATGCTTTCTTCCCAAGGCCAGACTCAGCCGGATTCAGGGTAACAGGTTCCTCTGCCCTGGATATAGTTTTAAAACTTCCATATTTGGCATATCTGTATCCTAGTTTTGTTGTTGGGTTGTGTGTGGGTGTGGGGTTATGTTTAGCATTGGAAGTTGTGGGAAGTGGAGACCCAGCTGCTCAGGGATGGCCACTCCACCCAGTTAGGAAGAAAGTGGGAGCTCCCTGTTGAGTCTACAATTGCAGCTCTTTCTCTAGCAGATCTTTGGGTTTTCCTTCCTGGCCCTAGCCCCTTCCACAGCAGTGACTCCCTGGAGAGCCCAGTCAAAGGCTCTGAGAAGTTCTGCAGATCCAAAGCTGGACAGGTGGGTGGGGTCATAAGAACTGCCCCTCATCAGCAGCTCATCGTGTGCTAGGCACTGAGGATTTACATGTAGGGGCCCTTAACCAAGGGGGCCCAGTGGGTACCTGGCCCCAGGCTGGTGCAGCTCTAGGGCCTTTGATCCCATTCCCTAAGCCCTGCCACCTCCCGTTCCATCCTAGCCTCGCCCGACCATGCAACGGAGCTGGAACCTATTCTTTCGCCCGACCGTGCAATGGAACTGGAACCTTATTCTTCCTCAGCACTGGTTTGGGCTAAAGGTGGGGCTAGAGGCACAGAATAAATGCACCACCCTTGCCTGTAGCCCTGGCTTCTCTCCTGAAGTGGGTGAGCCCTGTTCTCCCTGCCTCCTCCTGCTTATACAGCTGCCCTGTCAGCTCCCATCTAAAGGGGACCTGCCATGGAGAGTCTGTCTTACAGAGGGAGGAGGGATGGCCCTGGTCTCCTGTTTCCTGTGTTTAACCTCAGTGGAAACCAGCAGTAGGCTTTTCACCTTATCAAGAAGGTGGGAGAGTCGTGGGACATGGCCCTGTCTCTGTTGGCAGCCACACCGAACCCTCCCTGTTGGTTTTCTGTCTTCACCAGCAGGGTCACAGTCCCAGCCCTACGGGGCCCACTCTGCGTATCCTGTGCAGTCTGACCCTCAGCCTTCTCCCCAGCCCCACAGCCCCACTCTGGCACCCAATCACACACCCACTTTCAGTTCCCCGCCTATGCTGAGGTGCTCCCTTCTGCTCCTGGACCTTCCCTCCACTGTGGTCCCCTTTGCTTCCTTTCTCTCCACTTCCTTTCCCTCCACTGCGGTCCCCTTTGCTTGGCTAACTCTCTGACATCCTTCAACTCTCTGGAGACAGGCCACTTCCCAAGCAAAACCTTTTCTGGCCACCAGATCTCTCTTCACAGCATTTCCCACTATGTATGATTTTCTCTTTTTGTGTGGTTATTTGATTCATTTGGGTGCCAAGCTGCTTAGGGGTCAAAAGCCTGTCTCTTTCATTCACAGTTGAATCCCAGGGCTGACAGCATCATAGGTACTCAGTGAAGACTTGCCACTTAGGAATGAATGGAAATGAGAGAGAGGGTTAGAGACCGAGCCCATAAATGAGCACATCAGCCTTGTTTTCAGAAACAGACCATAATTCCAGGGCCCAAGCATGCTTGCCATTCTGACAGACATGTGCCATTGGTCCTCACTTGGGGTTGGTCTCTTTTTTCACTGGGAAGTTAGAATAAGATCAAGACTCAATTCAAGGGCCCAGCATTAGTCTTCTGAACTCGCCCAGCTCTGAGTCATCTCCATGGTGGAGGGAGGTAATTTTAAACTCTAAAGGTCAATCAATACATCAGAACATCTAGTAAATCATATGCTTTCCACTTGGTGCCCCTTCCATTCCCTTGAAAAGCCTGCCCTTGTTCGGCTCCCCTTGAAGACACTGTAGAAGATAAAGCAGCTCAGGCTGAGGTGGTGATTTCCTCGAGGAAAATTAACGCTGTACCATCAATTCCAAAGGCAGAAAGGGCCCGCAGCCAGATGGCTGTGCATTGGCTGGAATAACTCACGGCTGTTGTGGGCCCCAGGTTTGGGGAGGCCTCTCCTTGGCTCTGTATATAAATCACAGCCCTTTTGCAGAGAAAGTGGGAGCCTTTGTCAGGGCTGGGGGAAGGGGCCAGCTGCAGAAGCCCATGCACGCAAGAGTCTGTCCCGTCCAAGGGGTTGAAAGACACATCTCTAACACCCTTCTCAGCCAGAATCAGTACTGGATCATTAGAGACGGGTCTATAAAGCCCATGTCCTGGGTTCCAGCGGGATCATAGGCTCCGGGCCTGGCTGTCACAGGCAAACCCATTTTCACTCCAGACCTTAACTGGTCAGAGGGCACATCTGCGGCTTTTAAGAAACAAGTGGCGAAACGGTTTTAGTGAAGGAGCAGGAAACCTTGCCTCAGGATGAGCCCCATAGAGATGCTGGGGACAACCACTGGTGATCACACACAGTCCCAGGCCAAGTCCCAGCTTTGCCACTTGCCATGAGGCCTTGGTGGCTCTCTTCATCTTTCCAAGTCTCTGTTTCTTCAGCTGTAAAATAGGGATGATAAGGCCCAACAACATACGGCTGTAAAGATTCGATGAGAAATGCATTTAAAAATATTCAGAACGGGGCCTGTGTGTTATAAGCCCTTGGCAGGTGTTGTTCTCCTGTGGTGGTCTTGGATTACCAGAGCCAAGAACAAGCTCAGGTTTTGTTCTGAAGTGGCTTCATCTGTCTCACTGTGTGTGGGACCCTCGTCCCAACTGTCATATGCTGAATTGGTCAGGCCAGGCCAGGCTGTGCTGCAGTAACAAATTAACCTGGAAATCTCCATGGCTTAACAGTAAAGATGTATTTCTTGCTCACTCTAATGTCCCACGTGGGTCACCATGTCACTCAGAGACGAGGCAGGTGGAGGCTCCACCATCCTGTAGTTGCCCCACCTCCTCACTGTCTTCTGCAGGGAAACGTGAAAGAGCTGGAGGGCTGTGCTGCAGCTCTTAAATGCTTCAGTCCGGGAGGGACTCACTCTTTGCCCTCTGCTCCAGTGGTCTCACCAAACTGTCTGGGATGGGAATATGGGCTGGGGGTAGAGAGATGACAGCATACCCCCTGCCTATCCTTGGGAACCCCTAAGTTCAACAACTGGCATTTGGGTGTATGGGGGATCAGGAGCACCCAGCCCCCATCCCAAGGCAGGAAGAAATCTGAGAAATTAACAATGAGGGAGGAGCAAAGACTGAAACTGAAAGGGAAAGGGAAGAACTTAGTGAATTTGGCCTTGACTGATTTCAAAACATTAGGCAAATACTGGGCTGGGCCGAGATGGGGCCTGAGGGAGGTGGTAGTGTTGACTTGCAAATGATCACATCCCTAAACCATCACTGCTGCTGGCTGATCAGGAGGCACCAGGGGAAACCCCAGGATGACCCTCGGGTTCTGGGAATTGAAACACCCCTCCCCCACTTGCCCCAACACCAGAAGAGCGGGAGGCTTGGGAAGCATGACCACATCTTGGGTCATTGCCCTGCAAGCCCTCAAATGTGGTTTGGGCTGAGGGAGCTACCTGCACAGCGAGGCTAAAGTCCTGGTGGCGCAGGCGCAGAGCGTGGTCCCAGCTCTGCCACTTGGTGGCTGTGTTTCCTTAGGAAGTGACTTACCTCTCAGGTGCTCAGTTCCTTCTCTGTGAAGGAGGGAGAATCATAAATAATGGCTGCTTAGCGGGAGACCATGGAGATGAAGAGAGGGTACATGAAGCCCAGAACCACCCTTGGTTGCAAGTGCACGGTTGTGCTTCATTGTGGTGCTTGTTTTAAATCAAGATCGGATCCAGGGAACTTTGGCTTCCTTAGTTTCTGAGGTGTGCACACAAGCACCAAAGCCAGTGATAAGGCCCATGCCCATGCCTGACAGGTGGAGGTCACAGGGGGTAGGGGTTAGGAGCTCAGGCCCAGGACCAGCCCCACCTGGCTTAGGTCCCCCAGTTGCTGTCTGCGACCTAGGCAAGTTACACTCATCTGTAAAATGGGGATATTAACTGCTTCCCCCTTACTGTGGGGTTATTATAAGGATTCAGTGAGACAATCCATGTTGTTTTAACAGAGCTTTGCTGTAGTAAGAATCTGGGATATTAACTTATGGGTAATATCCCAGTTAAAGATTTAGCCAAGATGTGTCAAGTTCAGATGGTGGTGATGGGAGCTATTTTATACCTCCACCCAGAAGGGACGATCCAGTTCTTGTCTTTCCAGTGCCTGGTGTCATCTTTTGAGACAGTGCTACCCACCTTCCATTCAATTCATGTTCACCTTAGCTTCATAGAAGCAGTTCTGTGCCTGGGTACCAGTAATCCCCACGTGGAGACCATCGAACACCACCTTAAAGATGTTTGCCATGTCAGAGAGCCAACCCCCTCAGGGCAAAGTGGGGTAGGTTAGGCTAGTCCTAACCTATACCCAGGAAATCAGGGGATCGATAAGCTAAGGGAATATTTTCTCACTACACATAAAGCTAAATATAGAATGACTAAAATAAATTCATACGTGTACCATCTAAAACCATCTCAGGTGTCCCCGCCTGTGGTCTGCACACAAAGTGTATTTGTTAGATTACATCTGGGACCCCTGCCTACCCTCAGAGCTTCAACTGGTCCTGACATCCAGGAAGGAAGCCCTGTCTCCCTAGGGGTTAGGCTTGATTTTCATCACACAGCAGTGGGAGGGTGAGGCAGTTTTAAAAACCATATTTAATATTCAATATGGTCATTTTTAATGTATGCATTGAACCTAAACTACTTCTTGTTTTTTTACAGCCACCTATAGATGTTAAATGTGGACAGATTTGGGTTGGTAGAACACCCGTTCAGAAGGCTGGGTGAAGCCCTTTGTTTGAGTAATAGTTGGATTCAACCCCAAGTTCTTTTGGCCCTGGGCAAGAAAGTTTATACCCGTCTCATCATCATGTTTTCCAGGGAGGCAGGGAATCAGATACAAACAAATTATTTATCAAAATCACCAGGAATAGGCATTTAAAATGCCAGTTTCTTAGTCCTCTGCAGCTAACCTGGTATGGGGTCTGCATTTGTTTACATGGGTGGGTACACTGTGTCCTGGGGGTGGGGGGATAAGGGGGGGTGCCCAGGTCACCAGCCAGATAAGTGTGCTGCTCCCACTTGAGATGTCTGGGAGAGAAATTCTGACAGGTTTGGGGCAGGAAGGGTCCAAGAAGCTGATCAGAGCTCCCCACACTGTGCAGCCATGCTGGAAGCCCTCTGGGTAACTCTGAGGGCCTTTTAAACCTCTGCCGCCCGTTAGCTTCAAGGCTCTTGTTGCCTTAGAGCCCATTTCATTACAGAGCAGCCTTGTAGATCTTTCTGTCACTTGGGTACTCTCTGTTCCTAAAGTGATCTCTGCACTGAGACCTCCTGTCCTTTGGCGTGGGTGACACATGGGGGACCTGCTCTATGCCAGGCACTTGACTGGGCCCTTATGTATTAGATGAAAGAAATCCTGAGGAATCCTCCTGCACTTCTGAAGCATGTAACAGCTTTATGCCTTTGAGGCCCAAGGCTCTGAGAGGTCATGTGAGCAGCCCAAGGGTGCATAGCTTGGACGTGGCAAAACCAGCCTCGGGCTCAGGCTATGTGGCCCCCAAGGCCCCTGCTCTCCTCTCTACCACCAGGCTTCTTCCCTTGGCCTTGCCCGGGGAGTAAGGCTACCTGTAGCCAGGAGCTCCAAAATGTTTGTGCTTCGGGTACTATTGCTGGTGCTCACGGCCATTGTCCCTGTACCACTTTCAGCTGGGAGTGGGCGGGGGTCTTGATGGGGAGGAGGACAGGCCCAGAAAAACCTCTGGAGTGTTTTCTCAGACCCAGAAAGAGGTTGCCGGGAGAAGGCCCACAGTGACCCCTGGGTGGGCAGGCTGAGGAGACTCAGTGCTCTTGGATAGTCATATTTTGTGATGTCCTCTGCATAGCCTCAAGCTTGAAAGTGTGCTCATGACCCCTGGCCATGGGCTGAAACTTTCTCCAAAGTGAACCTGTGATGGGCTGCTAGAGTTGGAACTCTGCAGACCTACTCTTTTCAAAGGCCTAGAAATGGTGCCAAATCAAAACCTGGGCACTGGTTGGAAAATGGGCGCGTACTTACTGCCATCTCTGCCCCTCCCCTACCTGTAGAGTGGGCGCCTGTAATTTCATGTTTTCCTTTTGCTGTTTAAAGGTGTGCTTGTTAGGCAGCAAGTAGTATAGAAACACATTCAAACACTACGAAAGGCTCAAACAACGCAGAGGGCATAGAGTAAAAACTGAAAGTCACCCTTCCCCTCTCCCCAGCCATTCTGCAGCCCCACCCCAAGCCCTCCATCTCTCCAGCAGCAATGCCCAGCTCTCATCTGGGTATGCAGCCCTCCAGACCATGCTTTGTGCACCTGCACACATATGTGTTCATCTTCATAGACAGATTTGGTCTGGTTTATTCATCCCAGCCCAGGCACAGGCCTAGCACTTGGTAGGCATTCAATAAACATTTACTGAATGAATGATTCAGGCTGTAGTTTTTACACAAATGGAACTGTATACATCTTGTTTTGCAACTTGGTTTTGGCACTTTAAAGCGGGGTTTTCCTGTGTCAAGGACACACAGGTGGAGCTTATCTGCATATTATTGCACTAAATGGAAGTGTACTAAGTGCTGTCCCTTGTGAACAGGGTGGGTATTGGACTATGTCCACTTGTTAACTGTCACAAAGGACCAGGAGTGTCAGCCTTGTGAGCAGCTTTGTTCACAGCATGGTATTTGGTAGAAGGGATTCCTAGCCGTGAAATTGTTGGGTTCAGAGTTGGGTGTCTTGACATTTATGACAGCTCTTATCAAATTGCCCTTCCCAAAAGCAGCTATTCGATTTGAGCGTCCTGCAGGCAGTGTTGGGGAATGTGCCTTTCTTGGACTCTCTCCCACACTGACACTGTCAACCTTTGTGATTTGTGCCAGCGTGATGAACAAAAGCACATCCATCTCCTGAGTGTCATCAGCCTGGCTAACTGGCCAAAGGTGGCTATGAGAGTTCTGCCCTCTACACGCCAGGTGGCTGGGAGGAGGGGCCCAGCCCAGGGAATGGCAGCCTGCCGAGGGGCAGTGGGCATGGCTCTCTGCACATTCTCAGCCCACCCAGCTGCCCCAGGGCACCGCTCCAAACCAATCAGTACTGTGTTCTGCTCCGTTTTTTCATGCTTGTCTTTGCTCATCAAGGAGATGCCAGAAGAGACTTATTGCCATTGGAATTTCTGCCTCCTTCCTGCATGTTTAGAGGCCACGCAACTGTGTTCTCTCAAATCTTCACCATCCTTCACACTCGAAATATCTGTTTAGACGTTCCCAACCCTCCACTTGGCCATTGTTTATTTTAAAATAGTCCCAGAAATATGCTTGCTTAGTTGTTTAGTTCTCTGCCAAACACTCCACTGCATAAAATAATACATCCCCCGCATTCCAGTTCCTCAGAAAAGCCACAGAAAGGGGACCTGTCTCCTATGACCAAAGCTTATTAGTTGTTGGGTGACCCATTGGACATTCACTTTGAAATTCACCTTGGAATTCTTGGCTTGAAGGAGAACCTAAAAATAGTTCACTCCTTTCCTGTGTTTGTAGATTCTTTGAGTGATTCTTAGGGGCCAGTTAGAAAAGGACCACGGGCAGTGGTCCAATCGGAGCTCCAATCAGAGTTCTTACATGACAGGTGTCCTCAGGCAGAGTGTGATGTTGATGGGCATCTGAAATATTGCCGTGGAGCCTCTGCATCTCCCCAGTGGGCCATTTTATTACTACATCTCTTCCAGTAACGCCCCACCCCACCCTACCCTCAGGGAATCTACAGTCTGATGTCTTAGGAGGCTCTCGTGGATTTTGCTGTTAAAGCTGCCAACCTCCTTTCTCAGTAAAGACCTGAGATAAACAGTTTTCCCTCTTATGTTTATATCTGACCCAACTTACACCATGAACTGCTTCTATTAAAAGAAACAGGAGATTGATAACTGGTGTTGAGAAAGATACCACTTATTTCAAAGAGTAAAAGGGAAGTTGTGTGTGGCTTTCAGTAAAAGCTCACAGGCCTGTGCAGTGTCAGCCACTTGATGATGAAGCTCCTCTTTGTGGGGGATGCTTGAGGGTCTGGACCTAGTGGCTTCTGAGAGGCAGCAGGGCGAAGAGCAAGAGCATGCTTTGAAGGCTGCAGGTTTGGCCCCACCACTTGGGGCTGGTAGAGCCGTATGCCCTGGCAGCTTCCTGTACCCACCAAGTCTCAGGGCCTCCCACCCACCTCTGGAGGTCGTCTCGGGGTACAGGCACTGTATAGGGAAGGGCTGGCACAGAGGCAGTTAGAGGTAGCAGGTGCTCTGCTCTGCTACTCTCCAGCCAGGTGACTTCAGCACATCACTTAACCTGAGCCTGAGGTATCCTTTATCTGAAAAACAGGAAAGCTTTGAGCACAATGCCTGAAACAGCAGGTCTCTAATATGTGTGAACTAGAGTTTTATGGCTGAGGCTATAAAATGACCTACTAGGCTTTCTGGTAACTCCGCTGTAACCAAACTGAGGCCTGAGCTCCTCCTCCTAACTCACCCCAGTCTTCTTTGTGAAAACATTATGTCCATGTAACAGGTCCCTGGCAGGGGTGCTCTGACACCCTGGGGCAATTCTGAGCTACCTCACCCCCAGCTGCCATGGGCTTCCTATGTCAGTGGCTTCCCCACCGCAGGCCCTCTCTCACTGCAGGTCTGCCTGGCTCAGTATGCAGGAGCCCTCCATACGCCATTGAAAATAAGCTCTCTAAAACCACGCTCAGACCATTCCCTACCTTGCAGGCATTTCTAGTATTTTCTGAAAAGTTATTTTTAAATACAAATTTGAACATAATTGATTTCAGTTCTGTATTAGTCCATTTCTGTGCTTATAATGAAATACTTGGAACTGGGTGACTTGTAAGAAAACGAAATTTATGCTTACAGTTTCAGAGGCTGGGAAGCCCAAAGTCCAGGGAACACATATGGTGAGGGTTCTCTTTGGTAGTAGCTATACAGCAGTGCAGGGGTCTCACATGGGAGAAAATGGTGGAGTTAGAGAGAGACTCTCACATGCTCTCCTTTTAAAGCGCTCTGAACCACGCCCCAGACCACCATTATTAATCCTTTAATAAAAAAGGATTGCATGGTCCTACAATCTAATCATCTCTTCAAGGCCCCACCTTTCAATTACCATAACAGGATTTCCCACCTTCAACAGTTACAGTGGGGGCCAAGTTTCCAATACCTAGAACTTTGTAGGATACAATTTAAGCTTCAGTGAGTTTGGGGGGGACATTCCATCCACAGTGAGTTCTTACCCCAAAAACTTTTGGTTTCTTCTGTTTTCCTCCCTCCCTTTCTTCCTTTCTTCCCTCCTTCCTCCCTCCCATTCTTCCTTTCTCTCTCCCTCTCTCCCTTTCTTCCTTATTTTCTTTTCTTCCTTTGCTCTTGGCATAGTAGTGAAAGAAGGGGCTCTGGAGTCAGTATCTATTAGGGTTCAAGTACTAGGTCTGTCATCTGTTAGCTATATGACCTTGGGCAAGTTCCTGAAACTCTGTGAGCCTCAGTTTTCTCATCTGTAAAACAGGGTGGATGTGAGAGTTAAATTACTTAATACACACCCAAAAGTGCTCAGTCCAGTGGTTGGCCCATAATATAATCCTCAGTGCATGTCGGCTGTCTTTGTCCTCCTCATCATCATGACAGTCCTTAGTCTAGTAGGAGACAGGCCAGGAGGCAGACACTCCCCTCCCCAGCCCCTCAGTGTTGAGGTCCCCGTGGTACAGGGAGCTGGGATGATAACTGTTTCCACCCAGGCTATCCCTCCACACCCATCCCAGGATTCTCCTCCTCCTGAACTCCCCACCTCTGCATCACCCTGGCCCCTCAAGCCTTTGTACCCCTCTCGTGGAGCTTTGGGACACTGCATGGAACGCACCTTTGTCTCCTCTGAGTCCAGCCAGATCTGCCCAGCACAGCAAAGTGAGGTAGAGAAAGGAGCCCCAACTTAGATAGAGTGCCATCCCTGCCACCCCTCGCAGTGAGCCTGGGCCCCAGACAGGGCATCCAGAGAACTAAGCTGCTTTTCCTCAGCCAGTCTGTTCCCCATGGCCATACTTGCCCTAGTGAGTGTGCATCTCGTATTAAAAAATGTGTATTTTGGGTGGTGCATTGAGACCTCCTAAACTCCGGCCAACACTTCTACGGTTCTCAGGCAAAGGAACAGCAGGCTTCCAGTGCCAAGGGTGACCCACGTGGCAGATTGTGGAGGCTGTGGAGCATGCTCTGCTGTACTCTTCAGTGGTTTTGCCTGGACGTGATGGTCTCTTTCTCCCCTGCTCCCTGTTGAAGGTGGACAGTGACGGTCATCTTTCTCTTTATATCTATGTCCTGGCACTGAGTAGCCGCCAAATAAGTATCTTTTGAAGCAAAGTGATCTTATTTTTGAAGAAGTAAACATCAGCCAAGCATCCAAGGGTGGGCAGACACATGCCAGGCCGAGGGCCCAGTGTGGGCAGAAGAGGGCAGGGCATGCAAGAGACTGAGCCAGTGTAGGGTGGAAGGGAGAGCAGGGGGCATGAAGGATGTGGCGATGCAGAGAGGGGACCCTTGAAAGCAAAGGACAGTGTCCCTCAAGCAGCTCCAGAAAGGCCATTTCCAAAGCCACAGTGTGGGGCAATGGGGGTAGCTAGACTGGAAGCGGTAGCTGATGGGACGTGCCTCTCATTGGACCTGGAGGAAGAGGGCAATGACCCAGACTATGGCGGCCTGCGGGGATGGGCAGTGGGTCTGATGCGGAGGTGGTAAGGAGGGAAGATCCACCGGTCTCCTGACCTGTTGGGGTGTGGGGCTGACAAGTGTCTTTGGATGGCAGGCAAGTCTCGTTGTGCTCATGCAGGGGCCATGGCGGTTTATTTCTGTCTTGTGTAATGATGGTATTAGGAAGCCGGACTGACCCTATTCTTCTAAATGACACTCAGGTCTCAACCTTTTTTCCTAGGTACTTGCTAGCTCTGCAGGGCCCCTTCCCAGCCCATGTCTGTCCTAATGAGCCACCTTGCTGTGTCACCTTTGGGTGACAGAAGATGCATACTCCGGGGTCTCAAAGGAAAACTGAAAGGTGACATGAGTCAGGGATTCCAGGGGCTTGACCCAGAAGCTTCGTGCCAGCCCCAGGCAGGCAGGTAGGCTGGCCATGCCCACTAAGTTTCCAGCCCTAAGGTGTGATTCCAGTAAACAGTCTAGAGGCCGGAGCACGCTTCATCTATAGGTGCAAGGTCTGTGGGAGGAGGCAGAAGTGCCCTTGTGCCTTAATAGACCCTCTTGGTTCCAGCAGCTCAGATAGGGGCAGCTGAGAGCACAGGAGGCTTTGTCTTCTGAAGTTTGAGGCATTTATAGGCACTGCCTCCCTTCCTCAGCTTTTTCCAGGCCATGCCAGGCAGTTCCCTTCTTAAGAACTGACCTTGCATGTCCCTTTTGCATCTGAGTTCTTTAGGAAAAAAATCCCTCCTCTTTGGGGGGTGGACCCTGCATGCCTGCTTTGGCCTCCACTGCCCAAATATGCCTTCTCTCATTTTGCTACTGTCTCTGCTGTGTAGTTCATAATATAACAAATGTGAAAAATTCACTTTGCATGATTGCCATGAATTTTACATGAATCACGTTTAAATCAGTTAAGTGTAGAATGAATCAAGTTATCATTATCATGAAGAAGTGGGGGCTAATTTAAAGGGGTCGTAGGCCTGTTAGCACATAATGGAAAAAGTTGTCCACCAGTGGATCAGCCACGATAAAGCACTTAACCTTTTGCAGTTCTGGGCTTCCTCAGTACCCGGGATGCCTTTGAAGTTTCTACTTTCTTCTTGGGAGGTGTGATCAAGCAGAACCAGAATAAAAGTCACATTTTCCATGACTTGTTTCTTCTTTGAACAGTTGCTAATTTTTTTTTTTTTTTTATAATATGGGTAATCTTTTAAATGACATTCTGTTTCAAATGTGTGAGCTTGGGGTCTTTGATGTAAATAGCAGGAAAAAGTGGGTGGTAATGTTATGGAACATGGAAAGCCTACCTTTTCTAGGTCATGCTTTAAGAGCAAGAACCAGAGAGAAGAAAGATAGGAAGGGCAATGGTGAGAAGGAAAGAGAGTAGATAGTGAACAAGAAAAACCCATGTAGGGATCCAGGCTATACAGGCCCTAATTCCAGCCCGGCCACTTCTTTTTCTGACTCTGGGTCCTGGAGTCTCCCTGCCTCCCCATCTTCACTTTGATCCATCCTGGCATTCTGTCCAGGGGCCAGCTCTGTTGTGGTGGGAGAGAGTTTGCCACAAGCCCCGTGAGTATTAAGCAAGATAGGATCCGGAAGCATGGCAGATTGGCACCAAACAGGATCCTCGCTTTGGAAGTTAATGTTTTCTGCTCATTTTTAATTACACAAATACTGTGCAAATACCTTGTCCGTGTAAGAAAAGGAAACTAGGACCTTCCTACCCCTCTGGCCTCCTCTCTTCCACATCCCTGAATAACCACAGTTACAGGTGGGTGGGTATCTTTCCAGACCTGTCTCCCAAGAGGCATACAGGAACCCAGAGGAGAAATCTAGGACCACTGAAATTTTTCTAAATTTATTTTTTGATGATAAAAGTGTTAGTTCACTGTAGAAAATTAAGAAAATAGATACAAGTATTTCAAAAAACACTTGTAACCATACCATACCCAAAGATCACCATGTGAGTTCATTTTACAGAAATGAGGCCATCCTGTGCCTGCTGTGTGGTGACCTTCGTTTTCCTGTCAGGCCCTGTGGGCATGCCTTCCGTGTCCTGGGCTGGGCTGTTCCTCTCAGCCAGACTTCTCAAGATGTGGTGCTTGAGACAGTTTTTTGTTGGCACACGTGTGAATATTTTGTCCATATAAAAAGTGATGTCTTCTATTGACAGGTGATGCTAATTTTGCATTTATGTAAATCATACAAAGTATCCTTTTAAAATAAATTTAAGTACAAAGGGAGAGATAATTTAAAGAAATTATCAATTTAAAGAATTACATAATTTAAAGAAAATATCTAATAATACAGATGATACAACTGTGAAAAAATCCTTAGGGTGGTAAAGAATGACTGAGGTTGAGGAAAAACTATTTTAACAACATTTTTAAAAAACGATGTAACATTCCATCATAAGGTTCTGCCATGATTTAGTTTCTCTTTATTGGTGAATTTTTCCCTATTTAAGCTCCCCCTCCCTCCAAGTTTGAATTTTCCTGCAGCTGAATCTCTATACCCAGGATGGCCAGAGCATAAAATTCTAGAAGTGGACTTGGTGGGTTCAAGGACAAGCCCACCTGAAAGGCTTTCTTTACTTGCTGCCAAGTCACCCTCCTGCAAGGCTGGAGCAGTGTGAGCAGCTGGGTGAGTAACCAGGAGCTGTTTTCCTGATTTAAATTCATAGCCCTGAGTAAATGCCTCACATCACTTACCAATTCCCTTATCTGAAAGATTTAATCAGCTCCCTTACCCTTGACAGATTTCTTGCTCTCCTTGTGTTCTGGGGGCCCTGGTAAGTGCCTTTTAATATTTCCATTGTGAGTGTTAATCTTTCATTAAAATTTGATGCTTCAGAAATATTTTTAAAAGGCTTTAGCTCAATTAATTTCATTCCCTGCCCTATTATTTTACAGCCTTCTTTACCTGAATCACTAATGGCAAAGAGCGCTGACATATAGGACTAGGTTCAGGGCTGTTCTGATTAACTCCCACGGATCCCGTAAGCAATCCATCAGAGCTGGGAGCACATTACAGCTTCCCTGTTTACTGGCATCTTTTCAGTGAGCTTTACCCGTGCAGGAGAACCTCGGCAGCTTTTTGGCCCAATTGGACATCTGTTTTATGAATGGCCTGAAACATCTTGCCCCAATGTCTGAGAGTAAGATGAGGAAAAGGATTTTGTGTTTTGTTTGTTTTGTTTTTAATAATCCATGGGTTGCAAGTTGCTTGCATTATAACAGCAGGATCACAAGCCTTATGATCAAACTCAGCTGAGTTCAGTGTCAGCTCAGGGCAAGTCTGTCTCAGCTGGCCCTTGGCGGATGGGGGTAGAAAGGTCTGCCTCCCAGGTGATGCTGAAAGGCAGGGGTGAGCAAACTTTGCTGTAGTAGAGTTACCCAGAGAGTTTTTAAGATGCCCAAGGCCCAGCTCACACCCCACACCAATTAAATCAGACCAGCAGGGGCAGATCCAGCATCTGTGCTTTTAAATGTCCCTGGGTGATTCCATATGCAATGGAAGTTTGAGAGCCACCACTCTAAGGATTAGCTGAGGCTTCTGTAGCACACTCCAGCACAAGAGCAAGCAATGGGTGCTCAATGCCCGCCCATCAAAAAAAAAGTTAGGGGAGAAGATGGAAAGACAGAAGGCAGACCCCACTCAGCCCTCATTCTGCAGAAGGGCCAATGTGAACCTGCATGCTGGGAAGGTGTGCCTATCTGTGTATGCAGAGGTCACAGAAGGAGGCGAGAAGATCAAGTGGCTGTCAGCTTTTGCTCTAAATCATTGCCAGGTGCCTCTGCGTGCCAGCCTGTGTGGTGTCTCTGCTGAGTCCCCTCCTCCTTGAAGAATCAAAGCTCTGCAGTAAGGAGACCCAGGGCCCATCTGTGGCTTCTACTAAAAGCCAAGAGCACAGGGGTCTCACTGTGATCATCCATAGTGGTATTCCAGATCTAATAGGTCTGCAAAGCACGTGTCCAGAGACTCTCCCAGGCCCTGCCCTCCCAAGCATCAGTCCAGTGGGGCTAGAGTCCTGAAACCTGCATTTGACACCAGTGCTTGGGTGATCCCACCTGGCAGCAGCCCTCATTTTGAGAAATCCCAGGTCCTGCCCGAGGCGATGTGTCTGAGCTTCAGCCTTTTCGTTCTCTGCATGTTTCTTCCCAATGCTAGATGTGTGGGAGTAACTTTTCACTCAGTCTTTCAAGGAGCCTTCTCTGCCCCTACGCCATGCCCAGCCCCAAGTGGGGCCAGGATGGAGAGATACCGGGACAGCGATCATGCCAGACCCTGCTCGTCCTTGGAGGCCCAGTGGCAGAAGCAGGTGGCCATGAGGAGTCCCTGCCCAGCAGTGAGGCCCCGGGGCAGTGTGCTCTGGCCTCATTATTCCTAATGCTCCTGTCTCCCCTGTGCCCATTTACTGTATCTGCTGGCTCTGTGACACAGAGAGAGCTGTGTGGGAATGTGTCTTCAATGGGCTCTGCAGAGGGCATGTCAGCTAAAGCACCGGGAGTGCATGTGGCCAGAGCTCCCCATTCCGTCCAGGTCAGGGAGCTCTGGGTCAGTCTGCTTCCATGTCTCCAGGGTTTCCTGGGACAGGTTCTCCTCACACGGAGCTCGTAGCCAGAAGTGAAGCAGGACGGTTTCCCACATTCCTGCACAGTGGTCAGGGTCTCTTCTTTCTATGGTTTTTTCTAGTCCTTTGCTATCCAGCACAGTAGCCATAAGCCTTCCATGGCTATCTAAATTTATTTATTTATTTTTTAAAAGATGATCAGTAAGGGGATCTTAACCCTTGACTTGGTGTTGTCAGCACCACACTCTCCCAAGTGAGCTAACCGGCCATCCCTATATAGGATCCGAACCCGTGGCCTTGGTGTTATCAGCACCGCACTCTGCCGGGTGAGCCACGGGCCAGCCCCTAAATTTAAATTAATGAAAATTGAGGTGAAATAAATTCCGCTCCTCTGTCAAACTAGTCACATTTTGAGTAATCAGCCCCCATGTGTGGCTAACAGGGCAGTGGAAAAAATTTTTTAATTTTCTTTAATTTTAATTAATTGAAATTTAAATAACCACATATGTGGTGGCTCCGGTACTAGACAACACTTCCATCGACACAGAAAGTCCTATTGGGCAGCACTGTCTAGCAGGTGGGATAAAATAAGGTTTTGGAGTCTTCCAGAATCCCAGCTCCCTCACTAGTGTGTGGCTGAACACTTTCCACTCTGCTGAGCCCCAGGTGTCCCCATCTATGGCCCAGAGGCCATGGCAGCTACCTCCTGGTGAGGAGTGGGTGAAGCAGGGACAATGGTGACGGAGCACTGACTCTGCTTATTCATTCCTCACTGTCTGGGAGCTGGGTGCTCTTATCACCTTGTTTGCTGATGAGAAAGGGGGGTTCTGGAGCCTGCACTGTGTCTAAGTGCCCAGCATAAGGCAGGAAGCAGGAACAGTAGGGATTGTCGTTCGTATCCAGCCAGAGCTGCACCTGGGGCTTAAGAGCGTGGCTGCTGACAAGTAGGCTTCGAGCAGCAACCCTGCCAACCAAGCATCAGCCGCCACAACTCTGCTTGTGACTTACGCTTATTCACTAGGGGACAGGCTGAGTAGCTCTTTTCTTTTGCCTAATTTGAATACATGGCTCTTGAACTTGCCTCTGTGCATCAAGCTCAAGAAGGTGTGGGGATTTCAGAGCTGGCCAGACTTTAGCAAGGAGGCAGGTCTGGGGACGCTCAGTGACTTGGCATTTCTTCCACCTATTATTCCCTCCTACCATCCTGCCCAAGCCTCCTGTCTCTCTTTAATCTTTCTCTCTCTCCCTGTTGGTGGATTTCCTCTGCCAAGAATTCAGCAAGAGCAGCTGAAGGCAGCAATGTTCATGCAGCCTGGCCAGAATGAAGTCACCCTGGCTCTTGCTCTGAAAGCAGCTGATCTCTTAGCACAGGTGGCCAAAGGTCTTTCTTCGGCTGGTCCAGATTCATCTAATTTAGTGCAGCCCACACAATCTTTTTACAGGATTGGGGTTTGGTTTTGAGTATATGGAGGAACACAGATCCGACTCACTGTGGGTATTTCCTGGCTGGGGTCCTGGGAATTGACCTCACTGAACATCATAATATTAGCAGCACGACCTCAGGCCAGTTACTGACACTGTTGTGGTCTCAATTTTCTCATCTGTAATGTGCAGTAATGGTATCTCAATAATGGTACCTCCTGCAGTGTTCTGTTATATTTTAGGGTGGCTATAATTAATAATAATTTATTGTATACTTTCAGTTAGCTGGAAGAGAGGATTATGAATGTGCCAACACAAAGAAATAAATGTCTGAGGTGATGGAAAACAAAATAGTACCTCCGCTGGATGGTTTTGAGTGCTTAGCACAGTGCCAGGTGTTTATTAAATACTCAATACACTGTAACTGTATTATTTGAAATTAGCATAGGTATACATTTGCAAATAGGTGGAACTTTTGAAAACAGTCTGTTTGCAGGATTTGCAAATGAACTTTCAAAAAGAGTTTATAAGCTGGTTGAGTATTGCCTTCCCGTTGAGCTAGCACAATTTATACTAATAGATTTATTTCAGTTACTGGTTTATAGGCTGTCTATACCCAGCAGATTGTGGCTGTGTGAGGGCAGGGTCTTCATTTTCACTGTACATCCCTAGTGCCTGGGACTGTGCTTTGCCCACAGCAGATACACAGTAAATATTTGATGAATTAATAAATAAAGGAATGAATGGGAAATCTTGTTAATTTTTTTCATATCCTTGGTAAACCCTTTCTTCACGTGTGTTGTAAATTCCAGTTTTGGTCTTAATTATAAACTTCCAACTAAAGGCCTAAATTAGATTTCAGTGAATAACCATAGGCAAAAACCTTTAGTTGCCATGACAACCTTTTCATAGTCCCCGGTTCCTGGGCATCTGATTACATTCCTTGGCATGGCTGTAATAAGCTGCCCTCACTGACTGGCCCCCAGCCTCTGCAGCATCATCCCCCATCAGCCCTCACTACCTCATTCCACGGGTTTCAGCCCCACTGAAGGACCGGAGTTTCCCGAACTCACCATGTTCTCCTGTGCTTCTGGCCCATGGCATGTGTCCTTCTCCCTGCTGACTTCAACACATCCTTCAAATGTCTGTCAGAGGAGCCCCCACTCCTGCAGTCTGGTCGAGGAGCCTCAGCCACTGCCTGTCCTTGACTGTCACACAACCTATCACTCCGTGTGTCTCCTTCATTCTTTGTCCCCACTCTTCTGTGTGCGCATAAGAGCAGGGACTGAGCCTCTTATCTCTCTCACCAACACCTTACCCAAAATAGGCATTCCTTCTCTCAACAAGTGTTTAGTGATCACTTACTGTGTGCCTGGCCATGAACAGTGAACAAAAATGACAAAAAGCCTTGCCCTCATGGAACCAACATTCTAGAAGATACTCTGTAGAAGTTTCTTGAATGACTAAAGTGCATGAATGGAGTTCCCTTTCTTATTCTGTTCTTCATGAATTTAATAGAGTAGTTCGTGTACAAGTTCATTTTTAAAAGGAGAAAAACTCAGAGGGAAAAATAGTTAAAATTCTCGATTTTCATCACATTTGAAACATAGTTTAATAATTTAAAAGAGGCCATCTGAATGGGTGTGTAGTGTTGTCTGGAGTTATGCTGGTAAGATTTCGTTTCATATTAACCCTATCACTTTAAATCACATGCTTTGAAAGTGTTGCTCTAGTGCCAAAAGTTGGTTAGCAGTCAGCTTGAACACTAGAGATTAACAAGATAAAGGAGGGAATATGGTTTGTGAAGTATACAGCTTTTGTTTAAGTCCAGAGGTATGGCTTGTCTCCACCAGAGGTCTCCCATATTTTACTGTTAATGTTTGAAGTATACTGAATTCCCACAAGCTAATTAAAAATCAGACTGCTATGCCAGTAAGCATTCACTCTGTGAACTAATTTCTGCCAAACGGCTATAAATGTGTCCCCTGGTATGAAAAAAAAAATTTTTTTTTTTTTAAAGATGACTGGTAGGGGGATCTTAACCCTTGACTTGGTGTTGTCAGCACCATGCTCTCCAAGTGAGCCAACCGGCCATCCCTATATAGGGATTCGAACCCATGGCCTTGGTGTTACCAGCACCACACTCTCCTGAGTGAGCCATGGGCCAGCCCTCTGGTATGAAATTTAGATGTTCTTTCCCATCAGAAAAGAGGCATGTGGTTTAGTCCCAAGTCTTCATTTGAGAGACAAGGAAACTGAGGCCCACCCAGAAAGGTGAATTGCCTTGATCAAGGCAACACAGCCTAGTAAGTGGCCCAGCTGGGCTTCAGACTAAGGCCCTTCTTGCTCTCAGCTCACTGTTCTCACAAACCCTGAGTTGAGTTCAGAGAACTTCTACATGCCAGGCGCTATTCTAGCACTTTGCAAATATCTTTGAGTCTTCCTAGCAACCCTATAGGGAAAGCACTATTACTGTCACCCCCATTCCTTTGTGCACTTTTCTGATGAAGTCCTTTAAAAAGGAAACCCAAGGGAAAGAGAACATGTGGCCCTCTTTTCAAGAACCTTCCATCTAGAGGGAGACAGAAGAGGTGTGTACACACAACACACGTGAAGGACAGTAACAAACCCTTTCTGCACCTCAGCTCATTTGTTTCTGACAGCATTCAGGAGAGTAAGTCTGGGGATCTCCATTTTTCAGATAAGGAAACTGAGGATCAGAAAAGTCACCCAGAGCAGGGTAGCCCAGTGCCTGGCATATAGTAGCCACCAGGGAAATATGGGGTGGAGAGACCCTGACCACATCCTGTGGAAGGGCCCAGAGCAGAGAAATCATAGGTAGGGGCCCCGGGCCTCCTGAAACCCAGGATATCCTTGTTCACCAGCTGTTAGCAGGGAGTAATGAACTGTACCGCAAGCAGATTCTGTGTTAGTCTATCTTGTATTGCATAGTGAACAGCTTAGGTATTCAAATCTTTTCTTGGAAATCTCAAGTATTCCATTCGGCTGCCTCACATAGTTAGGTAACTTTGTTTACTCATGCTAAACAGGGCCATTTTTGGAGAGGAAATTATGCAATGTGCTATGTAAGTGTGGCATTCCGAAGAGCGTGTGCAGAGATAAGTGTGGTCACCAGTGCATTAGAAGATCAGATCTGTGCCTCTGGTGGCAGGCTGTGTGTCACCTGATAAGGGGTTGTGCCATGCTCTACTTGGAATTGCTGCTCATCTGGATTCTGTTTCTGGTAATTAAATTTTCACCAAGTTGCCTGTCAACTTTGTGTAGTGCGAAGAAGGAGAGCAAAGAATAAAGCTTTTGCAAGTTGCCCATCCTTACCTAGACTTGAGCAGGCAGTGGGAGCTGCCCCACACATGTGCTGGATGGGTGGAAACAAGGAGGGTAAAGTTCTCACTCTGTTCTCACTGAAATTTTGCAAGGAGGAAAGATGAAAACATGACCGATTTTCTTGGTCACTTTGTGAAAACCAGTCATATGTGCATGTGCATTTCAAACTAACAGAAAGGATGTAGCTGTGGAAAACCTCATCAATGGAAGCAGATAGAACTAAGCCCAGGCCCAGTGCCACCCCCAGCCTGTGGGCACCTAGGAGAAGGTGCTTGGCTTTCCCAAGCCTTAGGCTCCTTTTTTGAAAGTGGCACCAATGCCCCTGCCTCCAGTTAGTTATTGCTCCTGGGCCATTTAACAGTCACCAAGACAGTTGACTCATTGCACAGTAACTGCTGAAGAAACAGATGACAGATTTGCCCACCCATACCTGCACAGTGAGCATTGGTATAGTGTCCTCGGTGGCTCTGGATCCATCAGGTGACTTTAAGATTCTACAGGGTTAAGAGATGCTAGAAAGAGCACTGCAGGTGCCCTTCATGTCTAAACTCTTCCTATTCAAATCCCTGCTATTCAGATTCAGGAACCAAATGGATTTTCACAGTGCAAGGGCCCTGTTGTAATCACACAAAAGTGATATAAAGAAGGTCAGAAAATTAATAATGATATTGTAAATACTGTTTATTGACCAGTGACCTTTTGTCAGACATGCTGTTGTAACTTATCTGAACTTCACAACTCTAGGAAGTCAATTTTTCCCCAGCCTTTTATTCTGAAAAATTTCAAGCATACAACAAAGTTGAAGGAATTGTACAATGAATACCCTTATATCCACCACCTACATTCTACTACTAACATTTTACCATACTTGTTTTACCACATCTCTACTCTATCCATCCATCAATCATCTTAATTTTTTTTATGTATTTCATAGTAAATTGCAGGCCCCAGTGTCCTTCTCCTAAATACTCCAGCTGGTGTATCACGAAACAGACCATAAAGTCATTGTATTGACCCTGGCCTGCAGACGAGGCAGCCGAAGCAGAGGCACGTGTGCCCAGGTCAGCACAACCGGAAAGTGGCAAAGCTTCAGCTGGACTCCAGGCAGCCAGCCCCAGGCTGGGCTCGTGACCGTCCCCTGCAAGGCTTCCCCTGCATCCAGAGCTGTGTTAGGGGTGGGGAAGCAGAGTTGGAATGTGCTAGGAGAGCACAGAGGTCTCTCAGCAGTGCTTCAGCTGTTTGCTCTTGATGCTCTAGGCAGCAGTGGGCAGAGAGGAGGCCAAAGGCCAGGACATCAGTGTGGCAGCTATTCTGAGAGCCCCAGGAATGGTGGTTGAAATCTTAGAACCAAACACTAGGTCACAGTTTTCCTGGGTAATTGGATTTGAGCAAACATCCTAATATCTGCATAGCTGATTCCTGCTCTCCTTTGCAAATCTGGAGAGCAATACCAGTGCGGTTTCTCGTTTATTCTTAGAGGGGTCCAGCTCATAGGGTTGGCAGTAGAAACATGCCCAGGCCCACTCTCCATGCAGGAAACATCCCACTGCTCAACTGCCCCTTGCCATGCTGGGAAGGAATGCTTTAGGGAGCTTCAAAGACTATGAAGTAATTGATTGCTACCTGCAGCAAATAACCCATAAGCTGCTGCTGGGTTGATGGAGAAATGGTTACTTAATTTTGTTCAAAGGATTGATTTGACTGTCAGGATAAGCAGCCAACCTAATTGAGTGGCTGGTTCACACCCTCAGCGGGAATGGTCAGATCTCTCTCTTCTTTTGGCTCCAGAGTGTCATGAGCCACGGATAGAGTCCCCTCCTGGAGTTAATCCAGACTAAGGAAGGTCCGGGTGCTCCTACAGGCCTGTTCTCCCTCCTTTGGTGGGTGTATGGAATTTACCAGGGCCCACTTCCTTGTCATTCCTGCCCCGCTGGTCTGCACATCAGTCAGCACGGGCTTTCTTTTCAAAGTGCTCCAGTTATTGCCCAGGGAAACATGATGTGAGCAACTTTCATATACCCCCAAACGGCTGTTGTTTTCACTTAGTAGTGGATTTTGATAGAATGGTGACATTGGGGAGACGGATTGCACACTCCCACTGGGCTTCTGATTGATATCCTACAGCCTGTGCTCCCAGCCTGAGCTCACCAGGCCCTCCCAGCCATGCATCACTGGCCACCAAAGGCCTCTCCCCTCAGCTGCATTCTGTCTTCAGGGAGCCACACAGTGCTGGTTTTCCTTTGAGTTGCTGTCAAAGCATTATTCAGTGCCACAAAGGGCTGCCATCTGTCCACTGGTCTGAAGGCCCCCTGAGGGCAAGGCTTTGGCCTGTGTTGTGTACCGCTATATCCCAGCATCTGGGAAGAGCCCAAGGGGCATAGACACCCAGTGCCTATCTATCCTGTGTGCCAGGAAGAGACTCTTACGGAGGGGAGAGAGCTAGCATTTTCCGAGCTAGTGAAGGACCTAGGTCTGCCAATGGAAGGGACCACCAAGTGTCCAGTGAAGGGGGGACCTTGCCAAGGGAAGCCCAGGAGCACATAGGGGGTTCCAGGTCGTCTGCCATAGGGTCAAACCTCCAGGGCTTGCCTCTTAAGTCATTTGATTGTCCCCTGCCAGGACCGGCCAGCATCCCACACCATCAACAGCTAGCCCCAGGGTGGGGGGGTAGAGTCCTCTCTCTGAGGGAAATGAGAGTGGGTCTTCTCTCTGGCCCCATCTAGGTTTCAAGCAGGTTGTTCAGGATAGTGTGACACATCACATGTCCGTCTGGCTCCATGACTCGGCCACATTGCTATCAGTGTGTGTCCTTGGGGAGGTTGCTTGACCTCCTGCAGTTTGTGTCCTCTGGAACCAGCAAACCCACCTCAAAGGGTCCTAGGATCATGTCAAGTGGGATCTCAGGTCCTGGCATACCAAAGCACTCAATAAATCCTGGTCATGGTGTCAGCAGCAGTTGTCATTCATAAAACTACTGAGGACAGAGGTCCTCACTTTAAAAACTAAGCCCAGATCAGCTTTCAGTAGGTGGCTTTAGAGAACCAAAGCCTGAATAGCTCTGCATCCCCAACTCCAGCGAAAGTCAGTGATCCTCACTGTCTGCTCTCCTGCACTGCCCATAGACCACTGCAGCATATCCCTTTCTAATCTCTGGCACGAGGGCAGGCCCTGGAATAGAAACCAAGTCAGCTCAGATGGATGTACTCCTTGCAAATGTAGTCCCGGGCCTTTCTGGTCTGTCAGCTGTGACATCTCTCTGTAGGCCCTGCTATCTTAGAATCCCAGGGTGAGCCTGCCTTTCTCTTGGGGAATCAGTGTGCGCTGTTCCTCAGCCCCTCCTGATCTCTGATTAGCAGCATGTGCCTGAGAGACTTGGTGGTTTACTAAATTGCTAATCTAAACTCCAGCTGTGGCCAAAAACCCAGAGGATCGGATTTCAAAGCACTGGAATTCAGCTGGCCTAGAGATCCCACTGTAAGGATAAAGACTTCTTCGATTCTAAATGTAGTAGGAGCCACCAATGCCAAGAACTAAATTACAGTATTGGCATCCACATTTTATTATGAAGGGATCATTTAAATACAGCAGAAAGTCAATCAGCCCCATTTATTGCTCAGTAATGAGCTTCAGCCTGTCAGAGGGAGCTATAGAAGAAGGCTTCAGCCCAGGGGCTAAAAAGAACAGCTGGTTGAGAAGTCCTTGGCCCCAAAATGAGAGCACCAAAAGACATTAGCTTCCCCCTTTCCATCCTCAAATACATCCTCAGTGCCAGCCAGCCATTGCCTGGGCCCCTCCCAGGGGCACAGCAGTGAAGGCCCCCTGCCTCCTTGGGACTTAACGGTCTGAACTGGGAGGCAGGCCTCCACAAGGAAGGATTAAGTGGGAGAATTTAGGAATGGCTGGCAGTGGGGGTAGGGGCTGGGAGATGTGGGGAAGGGGGATGCCACCACAGATGAAGGGTCAGGTAGGCCTCTCTGGAGAGGCCAAGGGAGCCTGTGTAGCTGGCTTACTCCACGACCCCACAGGAGTTCTGAGAAACAGCCAAAACCCATGATTCATTTTCCCCTTCTGAAGAGACGCGCTTAGTCAGGAGGCTGTATTTAGAAAGCGTGGCTTCGCCTTAGGCAGGAGGTTTCTGACTGGAGAGAGTCATGGCTCGGGAAAGTCGGGGCGCTCCCAGCAATTTGACTTGGACCAGGAGGACACCACAGCTTGTGTCCATGATGTGTGCTCCCTCTCAGGTCCTCTCCACAGTCCTGCAGAAGTTTAAGCCTCATTTTCAGAAGTGAGGAACCTGAGGCCCAGAGAAGGAAGGTGACCTGCCCAGGGTCACACAGTTATTAATGATGGAGCTGGGATATAAACCCAGTCTCTATGGCTCCAAAGCCCAAAGAGTTTTTACCAGGCCAAGTTGCCCTGATTCTACACTTTATGGTGAGGTGTCTCTTTCCTGCTTTTTCCTTTTCTTCTTCTCTCCTCTCTCCCAACATCCTAGAATTCTGTTAGAAAATTGCTAGTTTCCCTTTATTCTGCTTGATACTGCAGGACCTTTTGAGCATCCAGAATATTCAGCCCAAGCTGTTTCTCCAGGCCAGTCTTCTGAGATGTGGTGTGCAGCCCCTTGGTGGTACTATAATAATTTCAGAACTTTATGTGTGCCTGGATATAGCATAAATTAAACTAAGTCACTGTTGGAATTAACTATTGCTGAGTAACAAACCATCTTAAAACTTAGTGACTTAAAAATAATGACATTCATTTCATTCACAAATCTATGATTTGTCCATGGCTCGATGGGAATAGCTTGTCTCTGCTCCACATGGCATCAGCCAGGGTAGGGACTAGAGGGTCAGCTGGGGCTGGCTGTGGGCCTGGGACCTTGGTTTCTCTCTGCAGGTGTCTCCACGGCAGCTTGGGCTTCCTCACAGCATGGTGGATAGGTTCCAAGAACATTTTTATAACGTTTCCTCAGAAATCATACAGCATCACTTTCACTGGTACTTTTTTAGTTTAGGCAATCACAGCGGTCCACCCAGGTTCAAGGAGAAAGGATGTAGAGTCAAAATCACACTATAAGAAGAGTGGGTAGGGTGGGAGATACTGCCGTGGCCATCTTTAGAAAATACAGTCCATAAGGAAATCCATTTCAGTGCCCCTCTGGTCCATTCTCTTACACCAGGGAGAAAGTCTCAGATTGGTATTAGTTTTTTGATTATACATATTTTGGGGGTTGAACATTAAGATATGTTGATCAAATCAATATTTCTAGCATATTTATTGTTACAAATCGTAATTATTCTTTATGCCTCTTGTCCAATCTCTCCACTTCCCCCATTCCCTCCCTCTCCCCCTCTAATTACCCTAGATTTCTTCTCTCCTTCAGAAAGAATAATGGTTACTCTGTTAATTTGTTACCTAGATGATCTATCCAATGCTGAGAGATGTGATCGGGTCCCCCAGTATTATCATAGAGCAGAGCTTCTTCTGTCACTCTGAAATGGGCTTTGTGGAAAGAGACATCCTCTTCTTTTCTTTGTCTCTGCTGGTGATTCTCCTTGTGTAAATGCAGTCCAGTGGTTGGCAGACCATCTGTGTGGTGGTTGTGGCGTCTAGCCACTTTCACGGCAGCCATGGTTATTGTGGTGGCTGTGGTGGGCCACCCACATGGAGGTGCTGTTTTTGTTATGCTCCTTGGCACTGGCGGTATGCCTGGTTGTGGGGTGTGTCTGGTCCCCTTCTCCATGCCTCTGATCCCTGGGCAGGCCCCAAGGCACTGGCGCCATGTGCCTCGTTGTGGGAGGGGTATCCGGTCCCCTTCTCCATGCCCTGGGTCCCTGGGCAGGCTCCGAGGTGCTGGCACTGTGTGCCTGGTTGAGGGAGGGCGGCCTGGTCCCCTAATTTCACCTACTTAATTTTACCTTTTTTGTTTGTTTTCTGTGCTTTTTGGCAGCTGGCCGGTACGGGGATCCATACCCATCACCTTGGTGTTATCAGCACATGCTCCAACCAAGTGAGCTAACTGGCCAGCCCAAACACAGTGCTTTAAAGAGAAAAATTAAGCACAAGGCATACTTTGCTGCTGTAGATGTGCTCTCACATGTACATATAAATAAGAATATTCCTTTGACTGCTGCAGCAAAAGCTTATGAACAACCTGAATGTCCATCCGTTGGAGAGCTGTTAAATCAGAGTTATACCTACCATGGGAGAGATGTAGTTATGAAAAGGTGCAAGGAGGATCTCTGTTCTGATGTGTTACCAGGATGCACAATTCAGTGGCAAAAGCACAGTGCAGACTGTGTGTGGTGTGCCATCACTGGTGAAAGAGAAGGCAGGGGAGGACATAGCCATGTGAGCATTTGGAAGTGCACAGTGGATGGAGAGCAAGAAATTCCTGCAGTGGTTGCCTCTGGGAGGGGGACAGGGGAGACTTACTGGCCGCTGTGATAAAGTTTCACACCTTTTAAAATGGGAGCATGAATGTGTTATCCAGTGAAAGAAGTTGATAAGCTTAGTATTTTCAAATAAAAGAAAATGGCAAATCTTCTCCTCCCTCAAATAAATAAAAGTGCCGAGGAGGAGTAAGAGGGACCCTTCACCTTTCCCTGGAGCAAGATTCCACTGGGAGGCAGCCTGTGCCTTCAGGGTCCTGGCGGATGATAGGAACACCTGCCATCCCGCCTGTGGGGCCTGGTCCCTCCCCAAAACAGAGGCTTGGTCTGCATGGTACTTTATGGTCCTGAGCCCAGCTCTGCCAATGGGCACCTGAGCCTCCCTACTAGCCCCTGAGCTCCCGGAGGCAGGGGCCGAGCCTCATCCTGGGTATCATTGCCCAGCACCTGGTGCCAGGCCTGGCCCCAAGTGGGCAATTGCACTACACATACGCATGTGTGAGTTGAACTGGACACCCCAGCTCCTGACTCCCAACTCTAGCTGGTTTAGAAACATTGCAGCTGTGTACCAAGGGTGCTGTCGGAGAGCTGCTTGCCATCAGCCAATTCTTGGTAATTGCTCACTGCCTCTGTGGTTGGCCTGCTGCTGCTCCCCAACCCTGGCTGGGCCTAGAAGAACAAAAGGCGCTTTTATAAGGGTGTGGAAAGAGATTCTTTTTTCCTTATTCAATTTTAAGTATGCAAATAACATCTATTTTCCCCTTTGGAAAATCACAGCTTTGCATATAAACCAAAATCACTTCACATCTTGCTTTTTCCACTCAACGGTATGTTCTTGGGACTTAACCCTGTTGAAGTATCTGGAGAGCTAGTTCATTCCTTGGCATTGACATACAGTTTTGCACCAAATGAATGAACGCATTTTGTTTAGGCTTTCCCTTGTTGCTGGACATTTGTGTTCCTATAGACCCAAGAGCTCCTCTCGACATCCTCATGTGTCTCTTGGCCCACACAAGTGTTTTTCTTGGGAACATACCAGTTGCCAGGTCATAGGATGTGAAACTTTCAGTTTTAATAAATAATGCTAATTTGCCCTTCAAAATGGCTATGTTAATTTATTCCTATGTTAATTTATTCTCCTACTAGCACCTTTTGAGAATACCAGTTTCTCTAGGTCCTCGCCAACACCTGATGTTATCAGGCGTTTTTATTTCTGCCAGTCTGAGGCATAGAGGATGGTATCTGGTTTTGATTTGTTCCCTGATTTCTCATGAGAATAAGCACCTTTGCTTGTGTTACTACTGACTGTCCCCATTCCCTTATCTGTGAATGGCCCGTGGGAGTACTTCACATTCACTGCTTTATTCATCCTACCTCTGAGGTCATATGGATATTCTCCTATATTGTCTTCCGGTAATTTTCTGCAATTTTTTTAAATAGAGCCCTACTGCCCCCCTTTTTGAAGTGAAGTTGGTGGGGGAGGGAGCCAGGAAATTCAGAGGGACAGTGAGATCTGGCAATTGGAGGTGTGTGGATGACCACGAAGTCTCATGTCACCTGTCACCTGCACTCGCCACTCCTGAGAGGCAGGGAGGCAGGCTCCTGAGGCCGCTACACACCAGGAATGAGCTGCCTGTGCTGAGTCCTTCCCACATTCCCACATCCCTCATGGTACCTCAGCACCCTGCATGGCTCCCTGTGACTCCAAGCCACATCCACAAAGGCGTGCACAAAGGCTGCAGGCAAAGGTGGGCAAAACTGGGTTCCATGCAGCACCTCTCTCTCCAGGGTTCCTCCTCCATCCAAGACACCATCCAGAGGTGAACAGACACTGTCCTTCAAGGCTTCAGGAGGGAATGCCCACGGCCAGTGTGTGGAGCAGCCCAGGGCATAAGAGGGTGCGGGAGTTCCTTAAAACTATACCCAAGAGGCCCACCAACGAGTCACCCCAAACCAGCATTTCCGTGATTTCCCTCCAGGATGGCGTTCTCTTGTAGTCGGTAGAAGCCACTTCATTTCTCCTTAACTGCCCCCACAGCTTCTGAAAAGCGAGAGGCTCCCTCGCCGGGAGCCTTCCTGTCTCACTGGTACTCTCGCATCTGAGTTTTCTTATGAAATCTCTTGCTGTGTTCTCACAGGACTTTGATGTCTCAATTACATTTCTGAGCGTTGTTCCGCTTTGGGGTTTTGTCCTTCCTTTTTTTGTTCTTTGTGGCAGAGGCGGTAGGTCTTTTTCCCCCTGAAACCCCTAAGGCAGCTGGGCTTTATGAGGGAGTCGGGTTGCCTTCCGACAAAGCCCACTGTCACCAAAGCCCACTGTCATCACAGCGTGTGACTGGGTCTGCTTTCTCAGGTCAGACCCTCAGACAAATGAACTTCTTTTGTGAACGTGAAAAAAGAGGAAAGCTGAGTTGTCCCATTCAGAGTGGGGAACGAAAGAGGAGAAAAGAGGCAGGAGGGAGAGAAAGAGAAAGGAAAGAGAAAGCGGCTATGGTTTGTTCTATTTTTTAAAAAAATAAAAGATTCTCATTGAGGAAAATGTTTTAAATATTAAGTAAAGAAAATAAACCTTACCTACCACAAAGAAAATACTTATAAGAATGAATGTGATGACCTTCATTTTTGATAATTCAGAAGACATCCAGAGAAAGTCATCCGGAATGGAACTGAAAATTCAGGATAAAATGTGTTTTTAAATCCTTTAAAATACTTGGCTGGTCTGTTGGGAAAGGGAAGAAGACTTTTGCCATCAATGAGAAGAAAGTACAATCTGCACAGTTACACCCATCTGGGGCTGGGTTTGCGATGAGGGTGTCTGGCTGTCTTAGGTGGTCATATGCTGGAGGGACAGAAGGGGGAGAAATTGACCTCTCATCCTTAGATCCAGATGAAAAGTAAGAAAGCAGGACAGGGGGCGGGGTTGGTGCAGAATCCCTGAAGAAAGCCTGAGTGCGAATTTGTAATTCTGTGTTTTGGGGATCAGAATTCCCCCAGATACGTGGTTAAAGTGCTCCCAACAGAACTTACTGGGGTGATTGATAGAAGTGTTCCACAACTGGAATGTAGTAGTGTACAATTGTAAATTTACTAAAACTTAAACTGCACCCTTAAAATGGTTGAATTTTATGGCACATAGATCATACCTCAATAAAGCTGTTAAGAAAAAAAAACACTCACCTACCATTGTTTCTCTAGTCATAGACTTCGGTTAATGTTTTGGCACATTTCTCTGCAGTTATATTTCTTTGTAGGAACACTTATATTTAACATATCGAACTCATAGTAAAACTCACAGTAATAAAATTTTTATCCTCTTTTTATTTAAAATTGTAATGTTTTCTACTGTCATTGCAATTATTTGCAAATATGATTTTTAATTTTTGTTTTTTCAAATGTATTTCAAAATTATACTTTGAATACTTTCTCATTTTAAAATAATTTCAAGCAACAAAGTGGTACGTGGAACAAAAACGAAAGTTCTCCCATTTATACTTCCCACACACACACTTCCACCCCCAATTCTCACTTCCCTCCCCACAGGTAACCTCTTTTCACAGTTTGGTTAAACATAATTTTTAAGTGGGTATATAATTTTCCATCTAATGGGAAAAAAATCATACTTAAGTTGTTCCCCTATTTGGGGACATTTAGGTTGTTTCCTGATTCAGCTGTCTTGTTTAAAACGTGGCAGGTTAAAAAAAGAAAAATAAAGAAAAGAAAAAATAAACTCAATGTAAGAAAATTTTTAAAAATAATAAAAATAAAACATATGTGGCAGAGGAATCCATTGGAGGGAACTCAAAGTAGACTGTAGATTTAATGGTTCTGTGTTACTTGCTTCATTTCACAGTCATCAAAGACAGGCACTGAATTAGACGTTGAACTGGAGGGATAATTTTAAAATAAGAGAAGCGACCTAGCATATGCTGAGGACCCCCTACACACAAGAACCCACACTAGAATGCTTTTCCTCTCTGTTCTCATTTAACACACCAAACATCTCAAGACAAGGGACATTATTCCCATTTTATAATTGGGAAAACTGTGATTCAGAGGAGCCAAATGCCTTGCCCAGGATCATATACCATCCGGTGCAGAGCTTGGCTGTGTACTGCCAGACACCAAGTTGAGTGCTCGGCGATTCTATAATGGCACAGGGCACTCTTGTTTTCTTGTCTTCGCTTGATTTAGACAAACCATCACAATTGTAACCTGCTATCGGTCTATAAGAAAGTACTGAAATGTTACTGGGATTTTTGGACCGCTGGTTATTTTTAAGCTACAGTTTGAGCACCTAATATGCAGTGAACATTAGACTAATGCTTTATGTGCTTTATATCAGTCCTAACAAATAGCACTTTGAGGGAGTAGGCATTATACCCGTTTTTCAGATGAGGAATATGTGGCCCAGAGAGGGAAAGAAACTCGTCAAGCATAACTGGCAGAAGAGGGACTCAGACCCAGGTCTGTGTGATTCTAGGCCCAGGCTCTGACCCCTGAGCCTGCTACCCAGCAGACGAGAGTCAGCTGGAATGTCTGCATCAGGATGGGTAGCCAGACAGTGCCTCATTCTGCTCTCTGGCTCCCTCCTCTCAGATAACAGCGACTTGATTGCATGCACAGTGATCACCAAGGATGGTGGCATGGTCCAGAGATTCCTGGCTGTTGATATTTACCAGATGAGTTTGGTGGAGCCCGACGTGTCCAGGCTTGGCTGGGGAGTCGTCAAGTTTGCAGGCCTCCTACAGGTAAGATGACTAAAGACTCCAGTATCTCTTATTGGTTACCTGTACAAACACACACACAGTTGTCATCTTTACAATTTTTAATGATACAAGGAATATGTGAACTAATTATCACTGGAAGAAAGCTAAAATATCACACAGATGCACAGATAAAGACCGAGTCAGTCCTCTTTGACCAAAACCCTCCATCTTTTCACTTCCCTGCTCCACAACAGAGAACCTCCATTATTGGTCTGATCCTTCCAGATGTTTCTCTGCCAAGTGCACATATAAATGTAACTACATGTACTATGTTTTTAAATTGTGTACATACACTTGAGAGAGAGAATGTGTGTATTTCTTATGGCATCACATTGAACATATTCTAAACTTTCCCTTTTTACTCGATAGTGTGTCTTATGGTATATAAATTATACCTCAATAAAGCTGTTAAGAAAAAATAAGCACCCCACCTACCAGTCTTCTTCTAATGAGAGATTTCTGTTCATGATTTGGCACATTTCTTTACATTTGTACTTCTTTGTAGGGATACCTTTTTTTTAACATATCAAACTCATAAAATTTTAATCCTCTTTTTCACTTAAAATTGTAATGTTTTCCACTGTCATTGCCATTATTTGTAAGTATGATTTCTAACTTCGGTTAGCATACGCACACGTGCTGGTATCGTTTTTCACTGTTGTATGACTATGTACCAAGGCATGTTCATCTAATGTCCATTGGCTGTTTCTGGTTTTTTTACCAAACAGTGCTGCTGTGAAGAGAAATGTTCTTACTTCCTTATACACTTGGGCAAGATTTTCCTAGGCAGATACCAAGAAGTTGGGGTGTGCCTATTATAAATGTTAATAGATACTGCCAAATTCGTCTCTAAAATGATTGTTGCCAGTGGCAATTTATGAGAACTCCCTTCTCCTCACCTCCTGTATAGCAGAAGTGGGCTCTAAATTGCCAAACACCAAGTTAGGGCTTGGGATTTCATTATGTTTGTCAGCATGGTGGGTGACTAATGCCAGCTTGTTGAGTGAATGAAGCGCAGAACCAGAAGGGCTGAACACAGCCTTCCAGCTCACACTTCTGTCATACCCCTAGTCCCTGAATGTACAGCAGACACTTCAGGACTGAGATTTGTCCTATATCGAGGCAAACCATTTCCTTGCTGGACAGTCCTGGTTCTGGAAAGGCTTTGCCCAGGATGACCCCCCTCCACCTTGCCATCATGGGACCTGCTGGCTGTGTCCCACTCCCCATGAGAACCTTCCATGTATTTGAAGATGCTATTGAAACTTCTTCCCTAACCTCCTCCTCCTCAGAATCTTTCTATTTTTTAAAAAAATGTCTTTTACAGAGGGTGATGTGAGAACAATTGTAGAAGAATCTTTCATTTAAAAAAAAGACTTCCATGTAAGACATTGTCCATTAGTTAACTTATGCTTCTTATTTGTCTAGGCTTATGATCAATTTCCTTTAGAGTTTAGTGTCAGGAAAGTGTTTTTCTCCCCTGAAGGATTAATACGTGTCCTCCATCAGACAATGAAAGCCACATAAACCTTTTTTTTATTTTTTGGTCGTCTTCCAATAGCTACTATTTGTCAGGTTCTTACTACCCACCACACTCCCTGCTCCAAATGCATAGTACCTCATCTAATCTTCCCTGCCACTATTTGACACAGGTATTATTTCCAAAGAGCCCATGCCAAATGTAATGCCTAAGAACAGTAACCATCTTACTTCATGAGCCTTTTTCAACATTTTCCCCACCTCCTCTAGCATTTCTGACTTTGTGTCTATCTCCTGTCTCATGCTTTTATCTCAAATCACCTCAAACCTTTATGGGAAGCAGATTCTCTATGCAGAGGCCATTCTAAGGTTTTAGATTGGATTCATCCTTGTGACACTTGCTACACAGTTTCTTCTCCACCTTTGAAATATAGCTTGCTTCAAATCTCTGCCTACTGGCCCTCCCTGTCCCTTTCTCAGGATTAGCTTTTTCCTTCAGGGACCAGAAGTTCCTCAAAGACATACAAATGGATGCCAGTGATGATGTCTTAGAGAAATAAGGAAGAAATGGGTTAGTAGATGAACGACTGCATCTAAGATCGTGCCAGATGAGGACAGCAGTTTGGGTTCATTAGCTCTGGTTTTTCAGAAGTGAGAAGTGCTGGAGTTTGCCCGTTGAATTACCTGGAAAGGCTGCTCTACCCTTTTCTCCACTGGCTGTCTTAAATCCTCGTGGAAACGAGTTCCAGCCTCCATAACCAGCAGCGGCTTTTTTGGGTTCCCCATGCCTCCCATCCTATCTTCTCCCATGGGGTCTGGTCTGGTTTGTACCATCCTCAACTCTGGTAGACTTGGGAGGCTGTTGATCTCCCTCAGAGCCAAAGCAGAGTTGAACTTGGGGGCCTCTTTCTAGGTGAGACATGGATCCCACAGCTTCTGAGCAGTTGCCATCCTCCCAAACCTGACCGAAACCCTTTTCCTTGCCCCCTCCCTGTGCAGGACATGCAGGTGACTGGTGTGGAGGATGACAGCCGTGCCCTGAACATCACCATCCACAAGCCTGCGTCCAGCCCCCATTCCAAGCCCTTCCCCATCCTGCAGGCCACCTTCATTTTCTCGGACCATATCCGCTGCATCATTGCCAAGCAGCGCCTGGCCAAGGGCCGCATCCAGGCGAGGCGCATGAAGATGCAGAGGATAGCTGGTGAGTGGCCAGGCCCTGGCTGGGTGTCCTCTGGGCCCTCAGGGGGATAGAAGTAGCCACAGGACTATCAGTGCGGTTCTCATACTGACCTTGAGCAGCCCTATAGCTTCTCTAGAAAAGGACACATACAGCTCAAGAATTAATTGTGCTTTACGAGACGATGGGGGATCTGCTCAGAATTTCTGCTTCCCAAGCATTTGGTACCTAGAGAGTTTCTAGGGCTGCATGGAAGAGAAGGGGAGCCATCCCTAGCAGGCAAGACATCAGTGTGGGACAGCTGTTCTCTGTCCTTCACACTGAAGTTCTCAAGCTACAGTTACAGAGTGCTTTGATATTCCTCTACCACCTTCAATTCTAAACAACCCTTGAGGTCTGTACGACCTGCTCTGCCCATTTGACAGAGGGGGGAACTGAGGCTTAGCAACTTGTCCCGTATCTCACTGGCAGCAAGTTGGCAGAACCCAAATGCAGACCTTGCTACTCTAAAGCTTACCCCTTCCTCCTCCCCGCTCCCCTTCCCAGCTCTCACAAGGGGCAGCCCTGCTTGGGGAGGGGCTGGGAACCAGCCCTGAATTTGTTTTACGTTTCACAGGGATGACGGTGAATGTGTCAGGAAGGCCCAAGCTTTTTCAGAAATAAAGATACTGAAACGAGGGCATTCTGTTCTTCGGGGTGGAAGGCAGAGCATTCTCAGGAAACAGGCGTTCTGTCAACTACTAAAATTATGGACAGTCTTTCTCAAGATACCTAGCGCCGTTTGGTTCAGGCATTCTGAGCCTCGCTCCATTCTGGTGTGGTTGCTGAGAGGATTTTTCAGCCCACTGGGGGACGTGGGGGCTTTCTTAAGGGATAACCTAAAAATTAATCCTTGGAGGGCTCGGCCTTGTGGATTCCATTGTTTATTGCGCATGCCTTGTTGATTTGCACAGCCCGCATCCCAAATAGTCATCCCTGCCTTATTTCTCACTTAGCTGAAACTTGGCCTGCAAAATCATTACAGAAGCATTTCATAATGTGCAAAGTGAAATCATTCAGCCCTTTTAAGATTTATTTTCAGAGGGTTTTTTTTTTTGTTTTTTTTTTTGTTTTGTTTTGTAAAGCAATTTCTCACAGCTGGAGTGAAGGCCAAATATTTCATTTGAAAATTGAGAATTATGCCGTAAAGTGGCTGTTAGAACTAACGCCTTACATACTTAAATTGATTTTAAAAAGTCTCTCTGAATTGATACATCATGAGATTTGTCTATGGAAAGGAAGATAACAGCTGTGACAGATAAACACACTCATAATACACATGTACATATGCATATATATTCTTTCTCATCCAGTCCTCGCCCTGCACAGATATATAAATAGGAACTTTCAGGGCAGAATTGGCCCCCCTTGCTTTGGGGTCTGAAGCTAAGCCTTGAGGATCTTTTTTCACTGGAAGATGAGAATCCCAGGTAGAGATTGGCCTGGCATCATTCCATGCAAGGAGCCAGTCCTGGAAGCCCCTTCTTCTTGGTCTCAACCTCTGCCTGAACCTCTCACTGGATTCCCAGTTATGTTTTGAGCCTCAGTGGGATCTTTAGTGTACTGCTGGTCTCCCCTGCTCAAGAGCCTACTGCCTGCTTGGCATCTCCCAAGTAATGCCTGGCAGGGCCACAGCCACTACAGTGTGTGTCCCCCACCCCCAATCTTGTCCCTGCCCCCATCCCACATGCTGAGAATGAACCACGGTGTTGTTTGACTGTAGCCCTCCTGGACCTCCCAGTCCAGCCAACAACTGAAGTCCTGGGATTTGGACTCGGCTCCTCCACTTCCACCCAGCACCTGCCTTTCCGCTTCTACGACCAGGGTCGCCGGGGCAGCAGCGACCCCACGGTGCAGCGCTCTGTGTTCGCATCTGTGGACAAGGTGCCAGGTAAGCCAGCCCCCCATCCTGCACCGTAGCTGGCCCCATCATGGTGGGGGTTCAAGGGCTTTCTCTCTGTGGAGTCTGTGTGCACTGCCCTTCCTGTCTCAGAAATCCAGTCAGCTCGAAGCACCAGCTGTTCAGACTTTATCAAAGCATAGCACAAGATTAAACATGAGCCCCAGAAATAGATCTTGGCTTTCCCTTTGGTGTTTTGCCGCCTTGGTTTGGTTTTCCAGAGATTTTTTGGGTATGTGGAAGAACTTCTCAGAAGTAAGACTAAGTAATTTCTTGGAAATTTCTTGGAACTACTAAAATGATTAGTTATGAGGTTGTGGGAGAGTAATTTCCTTCTCCATGGATGATGACTAGAAGGAGATAGTGTGTGTGGTTCCTGTTAGAACCCCTGAAGAAGTGAGACTTCAGAAGAAGGCCCCTGCCCATGGGACCCTGTCCCTTTTTTCTATCTGGGAGCATCTCTTCTCACTTTCTAATCTCTTCCTCCCCCTCTCCCCCCAAAAAGAGAAACTTGAAAGGAAAGTTCAAGGTCAATTTGGCAGAGCAGAAAGAACCACTTCTCCAGAAGACCAAGCTCTCTCCTTCCTGTTCTGACACGCCTGCTTTAAGTAAATCCATGTGCACCCCAATCCCTCAAAAGAGAGCCTTTCTCTTGAGTAAAAATCTTTAGAAAACTGGCCGGGTTCTCCTCCACAACTTACCCCCTCCACATTTAGGGTTTCAAACTTAAATTTCAAGTGTTGTAAAATGTTTTCAAAAGTGGTAATTGATTTAAGAACAAAATGTAGCCATAAGAACCTGCCCAAAATCCAGGTCCTTCTTTTCACCCCCACCCCACATGATTTTTTCTGTTTTCATTCTTTGATTTGATTAATTAACATAAGTATATATATCTATTGTAGGCATATGGTTTTTAAAATTCTAAACTGGACATAATAAAATGGAAAATAAGTCTACTTTGCTCTAGAAGTAACCACCATTAACAATATATTGCATATCCTTTCAGAAGTGTTTATTTGCATGTCATATACATGATTTTGTGTTTTTTTTCACATTGAGTTACACCACATATGTGATTCTGCACCTTGCCTCGTTTTACTTAATGTTCGCATTACATATTAGCACATATAAATCAACTTTATTCTCATTAACTGTTATATGGTGTTTTATCGTATGGATAGACCAAAAAATATTTTATAACTTTTGTATTGATGGATATTTGGGTCACTTGCAATGTTTTGCTCTTATGGTGTCAGAGTGAACATCCTTGGGATATCTTTTTGTAATTGTGCACATCTCACATCTGTGAGATAAATTCCCAGTAGTGGATCTGCCAAGTCAAAAGGGAAGATTTTTAATCTTGATATATGTAGTCCCAACATGAACTCGAGAAAAAAGTGCCCCAGTTCTCTTTGCCACCCGCAGCTTGTAACTGTTTTCATTCTTAAAACCAATCTTAGACTGCAAGATTGATTATAGCACCACATCTCTTTTCAGCTATGAAATGTGAAATGATTCTGCTTGTTCCAGAGTCTGGTGTAGGTTCTTTGTTAAAAAATTCTCCAGGTTGCTTCATATTCTTTAGCAGTGGTTGCTAAGTAAATATAAGTTATGCCTGTGAGTCTAGGTTAATAAATACTGATTGGCCTGATAAGAAATTATTTCTCTAGGGTCAGTAGTGGGCATCTTTCAGTTTGGGAACTTACTGGTTAAGGAGAAAAGCCCAGGCCTTATTTCCACTCCAATCCTTTTTGGAGCAAGGTAGACTATAAATAAATAAATAGAGCCAAGCGGCACATTTTCTAGCATCTGCATGATCATTTCTCTGTTTGCAAAATTCTTAACAGTGACATATTACTGACTCACCCTGCCTAGGCTTCCAGGGGAAGTGTGAGGTCATCCAGTACTGGGAGTGTGTTCCTGTCGACAGCTGCCTGGGCCTGCCTGGCAGGGCAGGTTGGCTCAGCTGGAATGTCCAGGGTCTTGTAGCTGGTCCCAGGTCAGGGAACTTGAGGCTGTGCCAACTGGGACTACAGCAAGTCAAAGGTAGCTGCTGAAGACAGCCATCCACCCCTTGGTGGGGTCTCTCTCATGACTGCCCCTCAGGTGCTGGGGTGGGGGTGGAAACCCCATTGTCACTTACGTGCCCCCCAGGGTGACTGCCCTTTGTTACAGAGGCATCTCTGCCCATCTGCCCTGGCTTGGCATTAGAGCTGTAACCTGAAGAGCAAGTTGAAATCCATGAGCTTTAACATGAGTTTGGGGGTAGTGGGACATCTACGGAGAGGAGGGAACAGCGGCTGCCGCCTACCCCTTATCATCTGCCTTCACGGCAGAAGCCACACAGCATCTCAGAATCCTCCTTAAATCTTCTCTCCACCTTCCCATACCTCCAGAAAATACCCTACCTTTTCTCCCCTCCCTAGACCATTCCTGAGATCACAGCAGCAGCCTCTTCAGTGTCCCCAGCTTCCAGTCTCATCTCCTGCCTTCCATTCAGTCAGCAGGATCTTTCTAGAACATAAATCTGATCATGTCATGCCCCTGCCTACAACCTTCAGGTAGCATCCTGTTGCACTTAGAACAAAATCCACATCTCTCCCTGTGATTTTGTGTGATCACTGTGAGATCCAGCCCCAGCTGGCCGCTCATGTGAAGTGTGGCCACGTTCACTCCATCCCCCACCCCAGTCGCACCAGCCCCTGCTGCTCTACGTCAGCACTTATCAAAGTAGTGGTTTGGGGACCCCTTTGTGCTCTTACAAAGTATTGAGGAACCCAGAGAGATTCAGTTTATGTAGATTATATCTGTAGATATTTATGGCATTAGAAATTTAAGATGCTTTTAATATTTACTAATTTATTTATTGAATAAATTCATTGCCTGTAAACAAATCACAGTCAGAAGAGCTGTTAAAAAGGAAAAAAATAAGCATAAATAACTCAGTTTTCTATGAACAATAACTCTATTTTCCAAAACAACAGAAAAATTAATGTTTTACATTTTTACAACTCTCTTTAATGTCGGGCTTAATAGAAGCCAGCTGGATTCGCTTATCTGCCTCTGATTTCAATCTGTTGTGATTGTGTACATTATGTATTCTCTGGAAAACTCTTCTGTACACCCCTGTGAAAAAGAATATAACAGGAAAATGATGTCTTTTCATTTTTGTAAAAACTGCGATTCCCAGACCATGCTTTGAGAACCACTACTGTAGATCACTGAGCCCTTTCCTGCCTCAGGGCCTTTGCAGTGGTGGTTCTTCTTAGATTTTGGTGTGGCTGCTCCCACTAATTGCTCAAGCCTATGTGCTGCCTCCTCAGAGAGGCCTTTTCTGATCTCCACTTCCGTGGCTAGGGTTACCCACCCCGCTTCATCACATTAGCCTGATTTTCTCCATGGAACTATGGTTCTTCACCTGGCTGACATATTTGTGCACTTGAGTACAGTCTTTCTCCATCACGGAGAATGTCACCTGTGTGGGAACCTAAGGGTCTGGCCTGTTCACCTCTCAGCACCTAGCACTGTGTCTTCATTCATTATTTGTTGAATGAAGAGTAAGCCCACACTTGTTCTCTGCACAGCCTTGGAGCAGATCCCATCAAATGCCTTCTCCCTTGTCTGAACTCCAGAAAGACAAGGCAATTCCCTCTGGGGCCCTAGACGTTTGGTGGTTTAGTCTGTGGCACTTTGACAAGGGAACAGGAGGGAACTGAGACCCCGGAAGATCTTAAGCAGCATTCCACTGCTTAATTTATGTCGCCAAAGTGCGTGAGAGGTGTGTCTAGGGACAGATGCACCTAGGTGATAGTTTGGGGTTGGTTACACATCAGCTGACTTTCGCCATTCTCTCTTTATTCAGAGGTTTGCAGACATCAAAGAGCAGGGCCAAGGGGGTGCTGGCTAGTGGTGGGAGAGTTAGTCACCAGAACATGGCCCGGGCTGGCCTCTGATGCTGGTGCTGCGCATCCACAGCTGTTCCTGAGGCCTGAGGGTACTGCGCCATGACCCCTCCTGCCTTCTGGAATCCTAGTTGCTGTGTGTCCATTGCCACGGGCCATGCTGTTGCAAAACCCCAGGCTGCACGGATCCTTACCCCAGGCTGCATGGATCCTTGCTCCTGCCTGGGGAGTAATTCACAAGGAAGGAAACAGCTCTGCCAAGTGCCTTGCAGTGACTCCTAGAGGAGTTTGCTTTATTAAGATGCATCTTCTGATTTTATCTGTGAAGCCAAGTAATTGTCATAGAGCAGTTTCTCTCCCCTTTAGAAGCTATAAACAATTATATTTGATGAAAATATACCTTTCTTTTCCTTGGTGGAGATATTAAAGAAGATTATACATCAGGGCTCATAGGTGACTAGCCCCTTCGGTGTATTTTTCTCCCATTTGGCTTAGAAAGAAATTGTAAATTCTATTTACTGGCCAGTTTTAATGTTTGTGGCTCTCACCCCATAGAATGTTCAGCTGCATGAGGGCAGAGGCTGTGTGTACACCTGGCCAGGGAAGAAGGAGTTGGTGGTGGCTGGTATGTTGGCAGTGGGCAGGCATGAACAGGTCCAGACTCTAACCTGAGCTCTCTGTGGCTTTGAGGTGCATCACTTCTGTGATTAGAGCCCTCACGACCCATCCCACCCACCCACAGCAACAGCTTCTTTCCAGAATCTGCCATGGCTGGTCCAAGTGGTCCCACCCACGAGGCCTGTCTTTCCATAAACTCCAAGTGGACCAGCAGACACCAGAGCAGAAGCTGTTCCTTTTAAGCGACCTCAGGGCGTTGGGGGCAGCAGCCTCCATTCAAAGGGCCAGAGTCCTAGCCTCCCAGAGTAGCCGCGTTCCTCACTTCTGGACTCCTTTTGGCCCAGAGGCTGCTTCGGAAGGCCTCAGCAGACCAGAGACTGCTTACAGGTGTTCACCTGGTGGGGGAGGTGGAGTGGGAAGTGTTATAGGGATTTGAGTGAAGCAGCCAAGTAGGTTGACCTCTGCTGGCCCTCATTGATGGGGCTTCGTGACTTCTCCCCACCAACCTGTTAATTCCAGGGACAGGGACTGGGTCTGCCTCTTTCACTGCTCTCTCCCCTGCTAAAAACCCTCTAGTGCCTCCTGTCACCAGCCCCTCTCTGTGGTCCACAGTCCTACACAGTCTAGCTCCTGCCCCCTTTTCTGGGATCAGCTCCCAGTTGTTCTGTCCCTGCAGCGCTCTCTACAGGTAGCACAACCCAGCATTACAGCCGCACTGGCTCCCAAGGTCCAAGCACATCCCAGCTCAGGGCCTCTGTCCCTGTGCTTCCCTCTGCCTGGAACCCTCTACACGGCGGGTTCCTGCACAGCCTTCAGGGCTCTGCTCGGATACCTCCTGGGAGGCCTTCCCTGAGTGGCCCGGCCCACCCTCGGCCCTTTCTGCATGGCAGCAGTTTTTCATTTTTTTAATTGATGTGAAATTTACCTTATGTAACATAAAGTTAATCATTTGAAGGTGAACAATTCAATGGCATTTAATACATTCACAATATTGTGCCATCATCGCCTCTGTTAGTTCCAAAACATTTTCAACTCCCCAAAATAAAACCCTGCAGCCTTTAAGCAGTCAGTCCCCATTCCTTCTTCTCCCTTGCCCCTGGCAACCACTAATCTACTTTCTGTCTCTAGATTTACCTACTCTGGATATTTCATGTAAATCATATGATATGTGGCTTTTTGTGTCTGGCTTCTTTCACTTCACCTAATGTTTTCAAGGTCCGTTCATGTTGCAACATGTATCTGTATTTCTTCATTCCTTTTCATGGCTGAGTAATATTCATCACATGGATAGACCTCATTTTGTTTCTCCACACATCACTGATGGACATTTGGATTGTTTTCATCTTTTGGCTATTGTCAATGGTGCTGCCATCAACATTTGTATACAAGTTTTTGTTTGAACACCTATGTTCAGTTCTTTTGGATATATACTTAGAAGTGGAAACTAGGTCATATGATAATTTAACTTTTGAGGAACTGCCAAATTGTTGTTCCACAGTCTTCATAGCCCTCACCTTGAGTTAAAATTGCCTCATTTATGTTCTTATTTGCTGCTACTATCCTGCACTAGAAGCCACTTGAAAGGGGGACCTTGTTTGTCTTATCCTTGACAGTACTGACACTTAATAATACATATTGATGGCTGGGTGGATAGGCGGATTGGGGGATGGGAGGTTGGGGGGGCAGAAGGATGGAGCTGATGAATTGTTCAGTCTCATTTCCCCACATACTGTCAGCTCCTGTGGACAGGGCATTTCTGTCTGGCTGAAGTCTGACACGAGTTGGTGACAATTCTGGGTACCAGCTGGAGAGTGGGACTTCATTACATAAGGGCCAAGCTCCCCTTCACTCACTTCCTATTCCAGCTTTCTATTGATTTGGGGGAACTGTCTTGGGGCAAACATTTAAATTTCCTGAGTATCTGGGAAGAGCTGTGCTTTTCACAGGTATTAATCTTTATCAAAGGCAGACAAACCAGCCTTATCACTTGCCTGACACAGAACACTTAATAGTTCTGTGGAAAAGCCATGCAGTTCCAGAGCCAGCCCGTGGCTGCTGAGTCACTGAGGAAGAATGCAGAGATGTCAGGGTGCTGACTGTGAAGCCCTGGACTAACATCCAAAAAGGAAAAGAAAAATCATTTAATTCATAGACATAGGTTCTGACTTCGCCTCTCCTGGAGATCACGTTCTAGGTGCTAATGTCATCTCATGGTAGTGTTTCCCAGAAACTAATTTTTTTTAGGCTTGTTATTTTTCTCTTTTCTGATTATAAAACTGGAGCCGATTCCTTCCAGCTCCCACAGGCAAAAAAATACCCTCTCTGGAGTCACAGGAAAGAGAGCCTCACCTACCACCTTCCTCCAGCTCCCCAGCCCGTGTTAACCTGCCTTCAGCTCCCTGGCCAGAGTCGGGCCACTGGCTCAGTGAGTTACAGAAACTTGACTGAAGCCTTTTTTTCTTTAAAGAAAAATTTATTGAGCTGCTAAGCACTTTATGCATTATTTTCATTTGATCTTCCCAACAACCTTCAGAAGGAAGGTTTCTGCATGTGAGGGAGAGACCTGCCCAAAGTCACACAAAATACCCCTCCCTACCCCAGCAAGGATTTGAACTTGAGTCTGCCCAGGTCAGATCCCAAGCCCCTACTACCATGCTGAACCAGCCACCTCTTAATTCCTGACTTAGTTTTGACGTATCTGAAGTGAATTCCCCTTTTCTGATTTTAGAAATAAATGCTAATCATAGCCACCTAAGGCCTTGCTGGAATTGGGCAAAACCACTTTGTCAGCTCCGATTCTAAGCATGTTACATGCAGAAAAAGTCCTATCTATTTCTGGAAGTGTGGGCTATAGTTTGCAAGAATTAACTGTGCCAGGCACTTTATATGCATTAATTTTATCCTCCCAGAAACTCTGGAAGCTGGTATCACTTGCCCTGCTCAGACCAAGACCACAGAGCTCACACGAGGTAGGCTGAGATCCATGTCTCCGCTTCCTGCTCTGAATCCCGTGGCTGCATTGGGAATGATTGAGCTGCTTCACATGGTGGCTCTGCACCTGTCTCAGAGCATCAGAGGTCAGCAGGAGTGGCCCTGGCCTAGGCAGAGTTTCCCAGTTCCCTCTTCTGCAGCCCACACTAGCACACTCCCGAGTCCTCACACTCCGAGACCAGGCTCTGCCGGATCAGGGACAAACCTGCAAAGCAGTAATTCGGAAAGATGCTCTCTCTCGAGACCACAACTTCCAAAGCAGGCTAGTGGTGCAGGACCCATTCTTATGCAGGTTTGTCCCTGGGCTGTCATGAACAAAAGTCAGAAATGAGACTTCAAATCCTGCCTGACCAAAAGCAGCAGGATTTGAGCTCCTTTCAATGCTTTCTGGCAGTTGTCTCTAAGAGATCAGCCTTCAGGTGGTCAGGTGGAGGGTGGAGACCAGAGCCCATTCAAAAATCAGGCCTGAGCTGAGTCCAAAGGGTCCCCTGCTTGCCAGGCCTCTTTTGCAGGGCCCCAGGGCAGCCATGAAGAGAGAGAGCCTCAGGAACCCTGGAGCTAGGCACACACAGCCCGGAAAGGAACCGTGTTCTCACATCAAGTCCCACAAGGGACTTGGTATGTACCCCAAGAAGACACTTCCCAATAGACACAATAGCACTTATTTCTAAGTGATATTATAAATAAAATGCCTCTCTTGCAAGATGTGGACACGCAGCAGGCAGAGCCAGCCAGCATGCCACAGATGCTTTTCCTAGGAGGTGGAGGGAGGGAGAACAAAAGAGTTCTAAAGAATTGAGAGTTGCTTCACCTGGAGTCATTACCTGCCTCCAACCTCTGAAATGCCTGCCTGTGTGCCCAGGAGCCTTCTGGTGTAACAGTGTGTCAAGTAGCAGGAAACACTCCCTGGTTGTCTATGGAGAAGAGTGTGGAGCACTCATGCAGGAGGTGTGGGATGAGACTAGAGCCCCACATTCAACCTGCATTTGACCTTGGCTATGCCTTGAATGTTCTTGAGGCTCAGGGGGGCCCACTATACGGCAGCCTGGCTGGTAACACAGAACAGGCAGATATGTGTCAGTGTCGGTGGCAGAGCAAGAGGCTCAGCTGCATGCCCATGTGTGCACACCAGCACAGGCCTGTCCCTGCACAGAGGGTACAGCTGCAATCCATACTCGGTTCCAGCCTTCTTAGTACAAGTCAAACACATTTATGGCAGAACAGTTGGAGAAGCACCAAGAAAAGACAGAATTCACTAAACCTTGCCACCCTGAGGAATCTAGGAAATAGGCTACAGTGTTCTTTCCTGTCGTTCTTTCTTTTCATCCGTTGTGGGCTTTCTTTTCCCAGCACTGGAGTATTTGCCCAGACGAGAGTCAGCAGAATGGGGTAGCTAAGCACAGCCCTGGAGCCAGACAGTCTGGGTTCAAGTCTCAGGTTCCCACCTCCACCTTCTACTTGGTACATGGCCTTGGGCCTCAGTTTATCCAGATAAAAAACAGGGATGATGCACAACTATATGAGTATACTTAGCACTACTGAACTGTACACTTAAAAATGGTTACAATGGAAATTTTTATGTGTATTTTACCACAATTGAAAAAACAAAAATAGGGTGAAAATGTCACCTACCTCTTTAGTCTCTTATGCACATAAAATGAGTTCATGCACGTAAGTGCCTAGAACGATGCCTAGTATGTATAAAGTATTCAACTAAGGGTAGCTGCTCTTAGTATTTTTTGTTGTTTTTAGTTAAGAGCTGACCCTTGGGACCCCAAATAATAGGTTCCCTTTCTCACATAAATCAATTTGCACAAACAAAATCGATAATATAGTAGCCCCTTCTGCAGGAAATAACAAAGCCACCCTGCAGTGGTACAGATTTGCCCTTTTCAGAAAGGCTTTCATTAGGTGCTGATAAAACACTGCGGTGTGACAGAGCAGGCAGAATTTTCCTCCCCGCACAGAAGAAGCCCTGAGGGTTCGGTCATGTGATCTGCCTGAGAGGTCCCATAGCTTGCAGTGGCAGAGCCAGGGCCAGAGCGGAACATATATTCATCTCCTGAAGCTGCCAGCCCAGCACACATTTTGTCCCCTGTGGTGCTGATCTGCCATCATTTGTGTAGCACCTGCCTGAGCCAGGTAGTCCCCACTGACACTGACAACAGCTCTGGGATTCTTCATCATTCTTCATTCATCATTCTTCAGTCTACAGATCAGGAAACCCAAGCCAAGAACAGAAGAGCACTTTGCCCAGTGTCACACAGCTCACAGGTGGCCAGCCTGGGATTTGAACCAGGGCTGTCTGCTTGCGCTGTGAACCACCATGTCTTCAGTTTTGAAGATTATTCAGTGGCCAAACACCTGAGAGTCAGGTGTGCTTTGGGAACCCCATGAACTATTGCTGTATTCCATGCCATCTTGCATACCAGGAGCACAGAAACCAGCAGAAAAAGTACATAAAATTTTTCAAAAAAAAGTTTTGCCTTTTTTCTGTGGATATTTATTTTTTGCTTCTGGGTCATTTGTTTTATCAACTGCAAGTTCTCATTAGCAGGCAAGTGATAGCAGATGCCACGGATTGAAGGTTCATTAATGGCAGAAAATCCAGAAACAAAATTCTAGCCCTTAATTTTATATGTGAATTGATAAAAGTCCACCTTGATTTGATTTTTGCCTTAAAACATCCCTGACTAGCTCAAGGAACCCCCGGGTGCTCCCTGGAACAGGGTTTGACTTTAACACTTCCCAAGAACTAGTCATAGTACCTGCCTTTGGGATCTGAGAGAAAATGAGATGCCAAGTAAGTAGTAATGCTGAGTGTGCGGACAGCCAGAAGGAAAATCAGTTAATTCATGAGGACCCCTTAAGAATGAAGACAGGCAAATCAAAAGGCAGAGATGTGACAATACTGATGCTGAAGGCTCAGGGGGAAGCAGAAGTCTTTGAGTTCTCTGCATGTCTTTATGCCTTGGATGGCCTCTTCAAAGCATGGTACCTCCTGGAGCTAGAGCAGGGGACCATTGGCGGGGTAGAGTAGGGGAAGGACTGGCATTTTTTAAAGGAACTTTTAAAGTTCCAAGGAAGTTGTATGACAAATACACTGACTAGGGTCAGGAAAGGGTAGATTTGTTGAGCAAGTGTGTACTGAAGCCCTTTGTGAATCAAGTAAGTACTGTGCTGGGCTTACAGAGAAGGCTGGCCCCAGGAGACAACTTATAAATAGGTGGTCCAGAGCAAAGAAGCAGGCACGGTGAGAGCTCTGCAGGGCATCCTGGCACAGAGGGGCTGTGTGTTCAAAGGCATGTCTGCAGGGGAGGGCAGGGAGGAGAGCCAGGCTGGGAACTGGGCAGGCTCAGTTGGTGAAGGGCTTGGTGGGCTTGCTGAAGGGTGACAATTTTATCTTGGAAGCAGCAGGAAGCCACTGAAGGTTCTGAGGCAGAGGAGTGATAAGTCAGGGACACAGGCAGCAAAATGGCCTTGGGCTTTGATAGGCTGGGGTTGGAAAGGGCAGGGGAGGAGGGTAGACAGGAAGTAAAGGCAGGGCCCACTCAAGCCCCTTCACTTCCTGCTCATGACCTGTGTAGTAGGTGGCACTATGACCATCTTACAGATAACAAAAATTCTCTCCACAGAGGTAGCCTCCTTGTCAGGTTGATGTGCATCCTTTTATACCTTTTCCTAGGCATCTTTGTGCTGTACTTGTACAATAGGATCATAGTACTTTTTAAAAAAAACAAAAAACTAAATGATCACTATTTTCACTCAACAATATATCCTGGAAATTTTTTTTCATGTTATTTCATAAGAGCATGCTCATTTGTTTTTGACTGCTATGGTCAATCATCTGGACAAACCACTATTTAGCCAGTCCCCTATCGATGGATGTTTAGGTTGTGGCCAATGTTTTGTCCTTTAACAATAATAGGCACCTCCAAGCACCATTGCGTAAGGGTTTCCTTAGGCTAAATAACTGTGAAGTGAATCCAGAAATAGGTAAGCTGTAGAACCAATGGGATTTGGTGACCAGTGAAATGTGGGGTTGGGTGGAGTGGGGAGCCGCAGGGCTAGTTTAAGGCAAACTATTGAAGGGCCTCTGTTTCTCTCTCTCTCTCTCTCTGAATGTTCTCTGTGCATTCAGCTAGCACAGAGATCATTTGATGATCCCAATTTCTGACCCAACAACCCTTGTTACTGATGGACATTGTTTTGTCCAGGAGACCTTCAGGAGCTGATGATTAGAAAGGTCCCCAGGGACTAGTGGGGGTCTCCAAGGGCTGGCCAACCCATGGCATGGCTCCTCATCCCAGACAGAGCCTCTGAGCTTGGCATGGTGGAGCCACCAGTGGCTTCTGCTCTTACTCCTGGCTCCTATTCTCTTCTCTCTGTAGCCAGAATCCCACAACTAAGATACAGCTTCCTTTATTTGTGGCTATCCAGCCATGGCATTTTGTATAAATGTGGTTTTCTTCAAACACACACACAGTGTTATTTTTGTAACATCTCAGATTCCCAAAGGGCTGAAAGTCAATATTATCCCAGTGTGATGGAAATGGCTGTTCTGTGACATGCCTTCACACTTATACAGCCTGCTTCCTTAAGCCTCAGAGTGATCACAAAAACATATTCCAAAGCCCATTGACTGGGATTGATGAATTGTTTTACTGTCTCCATCGCTCCCTTCTGTGAACTCCAGTCCTTGAAAGCCACCACCTGTTTCCATGTTGAGTGTGAGAAATTCACAGTATGATTTTGGGAGTAGATGCTTCAACTGTATGAAATACTAAGTTTGGACTGTGATTTGCAGTGACTCCTGAGAAAGTATTTGCTAGCTGGTAGAAATTCAGGTGCATGGCATATCTGGTATACTTCTAGCATCCAGACTTTTAAGGCCCCAGGAGAAAAGTCCCATTAATTGAATGCCTCCTGTGTGCTAGGCACTAAGCTGGTTGCTTTACGTAAAATAAGATTAATACAAAGAAACTGTAGTGTTATTAATTTTGCTTTTACAGCTGGGCCAAGCAAGACTCAAAAAGCAAAGTCACTTGCCCAGAGCTAGTTGATGAAGATGGAGCCCCTTCTTCCAGTGCTTCTAGGGGCTTCCTGAGAAAAAAGTTACTTCTCACTCTTTGTTCTTTCCTTTCCTGCTAAGTTGATTTGAAGGCTCTGCGGAGCTTTTGAGATAAGGCATCCTTTTGTTGTGGCTTTCTGATCATGTTGGCCTCACAGGCCGATGGTTGGGCCTCAGATGCTGCGCTCCAGGCACACTCCAGTCTTTCAGGTCACAGATGTCCTCAAACCTCGGGGACAGCGGGTGGCAGGAAGAATCAGTGTTGATGGAATGAACCTCCCACAAACACCCTCCACCACCACTACTCTTAGTAACCTGGCAAATATTCTGAAATAGTTGGCATTTACCAAATCTCAGGCATTTTGGAAAAATGCACTTTCGGAGGCCAGATTTCCAGCCTGAAGCCCAAGGGAAATGTCCCTCAGCTCAGAGCAGTGTCCTAGCATCCTGAAGCAGTGCCCAGCCTAGTGGAGACCTCAGCCTGCTCATCATTCCTGTCTCTGACCTCTTCACTCTTCTCCCAGCAAAGAGCAAATGCAGAATCCATCCTGCACTCCTGTCCCCACCATGTCCAGCAGAGGGGCCCTTTGTGCCCGCCTGGCCTGAAGCACCCATAGCAGGCTGCTGGACTCGAGCAGTTTAAAAGCTACATCACTTAAGCTCCTGCTGTGCACCAGGTGTAGGTCATCATGCCGTTTAAACTGTGCCACATCTGCCAAGCAAGCCATCACAATAAAGAGGTTAGGGACACATGCCCTGGAGTCAGACCATCTGGGTTCAAGTCTACACCCACACGCATAGATGACTGCGTGATGCCAGGAAGTTCTGTAAAGTCCCTGAGCCTCAGTGTCCTCTTCTGTAAAATGGGGCTAATGATAGGATCTGCCTCTCAGAGGCAGGCACTTAACACTGGGCCAGCACTCTGTACGTGCTTCACACCATCTCAGAACATAATGGTCACCACTGTTGAGGAGGGAGACAGGGTGCAGAGGGGGAGAGCAGCCTGCACAGAGTCACTCAGTGCTCAGAGGTGGAAGGTCAGCACTGCAGCCTCGTGGCCAGGCTCAAGCTCCTTGCAGGGCTCCTGCAGGCGGCTCCATAGGGCGTTCACCAGTGTTCTCGCTGGAGCTTTCAAGCTCTGCTGCTGCTGAATGGATGGCACCAGGCCAGCGGACTTCAGGGGACCTGTCCTCTTAGAGCTACTGTATCCTAGCATCATCCATCCTTCCAGCAAGTGCACACTAAGTGCCTCTGGCAGCCTGTTGGGGTAGGGGGGCAGGAGACGTAGAAATGGATGGCTGCTGTGCCAGAGATGGCTCAGGGGAGGGTCACTAATAAGGCGAGTCACCCAGAGGACCCGTGATGCTGGAGCACAGGGAGTGAGGTGTGGTGGGGGGGAACATGGGCCTGGGAGGCCACGAGGAGGCATGTAGATTTCATTGAGTGCTCTGGGAAGCTTCTGGGGGCCTTTAAGCAGTGGAGTGGCTGGACCTGACTTAGGATGGTCTAAGATCCTTGCACATGCTGCGTGGGAGTGGATTGGAGACAGCAGTGCTGGGCCATCAGGGTCCCCCCAGAAGCCGAGAGAACAGTTGGGCAGGGTGGGGGTGCCCCTGGCTGGTGTGGTCAGTGGTGGGTTTGGGTGCAGTTTGCCTAGTTGTGACAGATCTGCTCCTGAGGATGGCACTGTCCCTGCATGTCATGTTGCACCTCAGGGTCAGCAAAGCTTTTCCTGTTCATGATCTCAGTTGCACCGTGGGGGTGGTGAGATGGGAAACTGAGGCTCGAGAGGTGAGGCGACTGGCCCAGGTCACAGTACCAGGAAGTAGTGGTGTGCTTTGCACTCTGCTTCTGAGCCGTTCTGAGGTTGAAATGTCTAACTGGCTCAGGCACCATTTGAAGAGAGTGTTTCGTGAGGCTCACCGCATTGCCAGCATCGAGTTGTGTCTCCACAACCTGTGTTCACAAAAGACCGGAGGAAGGTACTGTTACTCTTCCCACTTAACCAGTGAGGAGGCCAAGGTGAGAGAAGTGAAGTAACTTGCCCAAAGTCACACAGTGGTCCATGGTATTGCTGAAACCCACTCCTAGGCCATCTGACCCCCATAGTCTGCTCAGCCCAGTATCCAGGATCCTCCTCAGGACCTGAAGAAGTTCTTGGCTTTGGTCTGGGGAGCTGTAGTTGGAAGTTGGGGCACTGTCTCTCCTAAAACCCCTCACGTGGTTCCTGAGCACACCTGTCAGAGCTCATGATAAATCAGCCTGGAGATGCATGTGCTTATCCAGCAGCACTAACTGGCTGTCTGGGCTTCCTGAGCCAATTGACATTTGCCCAGTATGTGTGATGTATCAACAGCTTTTTCTCCTGCTTTTTGCAACCCAGCCTGGCTCTCAGCCAGAACTCTTTTAAAAAAATAAATAAAATAATAATAAGGTGCTGACCTGCAATGGTAATTGCTGGTGCACCAGCCAGCGCAGGAGCCTCTGCAGAGGAGATTTAAGTTGTGCTGGTCAGGGAAAAATTTGGAAACTTTCTGGAAGGTTCTGGGGCTGGCCCAGAGTTTAGGTAGGCCCTTTGGTGATGCAAGTTTGGGGATTTCTTTGGCTCATTGCCTTGATGGAACCGCAGAGGTGGGCTTCTGTGAAAAGCAGTGGAGTTTGTCTTTTCACTCATTCCTTTATTCAGCAAGCATTTATTGAGCATCTGTGTGTACTGGGCACTGTGCTTGGGGTTGGTGACCCTGCCACATGGAGCATGCAGTCTTGTAAGAGTGACAGGCAGCATTCAAATATTCACAGCAGTAGCTATTTAGTAATGAGGAACCTGGCCTTATCTAATGGGGAAGGGGAAAGGCTTCCCTGAGCAGGTGGGTGGGTAGACCATGGAAAGAGTCAGTGGAGCAGACTGGATGAGGATCAGCATGCGAGGGGCCCTGCGTCAGGAAGGACCTGGATGCAGAGTAAGGGGAAGGCCAGGCTCGCCTGTCTCCCAGTTGATGGGGCACCTTCCATGCCTCAAGCTCCATACCATTCCTTATCTCATCCTCAGAACCTCCCTGGGGAGGCGTGTGCTCATGTTGCAATTGAGGTTTCCTGAGGCTCAGGCGGTTAAGTGACCCACCTGGGGTTGCACAGCAAAGCTGGCGTTATAGCCAGCTCTGCCCAGCCCCGCTCTGTGCTCTCACCACCACCCAGCCTCCCTCTCCGTGTTCTCTTTTTTTGCTCTTCCTCGCTATTCTGTGTTGTAACTGGTGTGGCTCAGAGGCCTGCCAGGAGAACCAGAACCCCATTGGAGGGTAATTATCTCTAAGTTATTGACCTCAAGTCTGTAAACAGCTGCAAACCCAAAACTGCCTTGACAGTGTCTCCTGTCCCTGGCTCTCAGTACTTTCTCAGCGAACCTCTTGGTTGATGGATTCCCACCCTACATCATCCACTTTAGAGTAAATGCATCTCTAAAACTTCGTCAGGAACCACATCCAAATGAGGAAAAGCCGTGCTATCCTGGAGGAGCAGAGGGGCCAGGTGAACTGTCCAGCCTCCAGTAGGAGAGTAACCTCATTCCCCTGCTGCCAGGGGTGACAAGGCCTCCTCAGCCCAGCATAGCCTTCTCGTCAACTCCTTGCTCCTCCAAGCAGACTTGTCCTTTCTCCATCCCATCCTGTCCCTCTGTGACTTCCATGGGACGCACTACTAGGTGATCAGGAAGCCAGTTGGCTAGAACCCCACGGCAGCAAAGAGGGGCTGTCCTGATGGTGCACAGAGGTGTGGCCCTATTGGAAGCATGGAGTCCCAGCACCTGCAGGATCTTCCCCAGCTCGAGGCCCTGGGCTGAGCCAGCCTAACCCTGCGGTCCTCAGCCCTTGCTGTGCATTTTTAGAATCCCCTTGAGAGGTTTTGAAAGAACCCAATGTCCTGTCCCAGCCCACTTAAGTCAGAGTGAGAAGAGGGTCATTGGTGGCACTCTCCGCTGTCGGAGCAGCTGCTCCCTGACAGATTTGGGGTAGAATGAGCTCTGGATATGAGAGTGAGATATATTTGGTGCCCTAGGCCCAGTTTCAGGAGAGACCAGTTCCTCAAAGCTTACTATGCTTTTAGCAAACCTGATGGGCACAGCTCTGCACCATGCTCTGTGCTAAGAACTGGGGAGTGGAAGGTTCTGGATGGCCCTCCCTCAAGGACTTCACAGTATCCTGGCGATGCCTAACTCACTGTAGCAGCATAGTGTGATCTGTGCTGCAATGTGGAAGCCCAGGGCAGTGAAGGCTCTGGAAGGAGGTCTGAAAGCATGGGCCAGGTTAAATGAGGTGCGTCCCAGGCAGGTGGCACAACTGGGGCTGTGAAAACCATGGTGTGCACGGGGGTCCTGCAGGTAGCCTGAGGTATGTGAAGCAGGAGGCAGCAGAAGCCATGTGGGAATGGCCTCTTACACCTGGTTAACCGTCCTGGACTTTGTCGGAGGGCCCAGGGAGCCACTGGTAGGCTTCCAGCAGCAGGGCTAAAGGTCACACTCTAAACTGACCATACACATAGCCCTGGAGCAGGGAAACAGTTCACTCACAGGGGCTGGCCCCACGCTGAGCTGCCCATGGGACCTGATGACCCACCCTTAACTGGGAAGAATAGGTGGCCGAGAACTTGTCCTCGTGTAGAACAGCTGGAGCCCAGATCCACTCATCCAGTCCAAGGCCAAAGCTGGGTGTCATCCTTGGTCTCCCCCACTTCTCTCATGCAGTCCCTCTCTGGCAGCTCTACCTGGGAAATGCAGTCAGGCCCCAGAGCCTCTCATCACCACAGCCCATCTCCTGGGCTAGGGCCGGCTTGCTTTTTCCTGAAGGACCAGACAGTAAATCTTTTAGGCTTTTAGGACCATACGGTCTCTGTCACCACAAGATTCTGCCATTGCAGCCAAAAGCAGCCACAGATGATATGTAAACGAGAGGGGTGGCCATTCTCCAACAAATCTCCCCTGACACAAGCAGGTGGATGCTGGACTTGTCCTGCAGGACCTTGTTTGCCAGCTCCTGACCTTGGCCAAGCCTGGGCTCTTTCAGTGGCTTCAAAAGCGGCCCCTCTCCTCTCTCCTCTGCTTCTCTTCTTACTCCCTGCAGTCTATTCTCAGCACAAGCATTAGAAAGATCCTTTCAAGGGGTTCATCAGAGCCTATGTCTCTTACTTTAAATCCATCATTGGCTGCCATCTTACCAAGAACGAAAGCCAAAGTCCTCACAGTGGCCCTGGGGTCCATACAGTCTTGTCCTCTGCTTCTCCTGAGACTGACCTCTCCTCCCTCTACTGTCCCCCTGGCCCACTCCAAGGCATCCCTAGGGGCCTCCAGCTGATCCTTGGCCATGCCAGGTGTGCCCCTGCCTTGTGGACCCTATACTGGGTGGCCTCTGCTGTGAACACTCACCCCAGGTACCTGTGTGGCTCTATCCTTACTTCCTTCTGGTCATTCCTCAGACCTCACCATCTCAGGAGGTCTTCTCTGGCCGTCCTATGTAATAGCAACCCTGTCCCTGCTCCCAGTGCTCCAGGTGCCCCTGCTGTGCTTAATTTAATTCTCTTTGTAGCACTCATCCCTCCTGACACTTTCTGTTTCTTCCTTGTTTGCCCCTGCTCTGTCCCACCCCACCCCATCCCATTATCGAACTGCAAGCTCCAGGAAAGCAGGCACTGTTTTGTTTACTTCTGAATTCCCAGCTCCTGGGCTGTACCAGGCATGTGGGTGGTGCTTGGTGAGTACTGGATGGATGGATGGAAAGGGAGGGAGGGATGGATAGAGGAATGAATGAATGGATAGATGGATGGACAAATATTTAACGCCCCCTTCTATATGCTAGCCATTGTTCACTGGAGACTTGGGTGAGCCAGACAGATCAGTCCTTTTGGGGTTTCTAGGCTCTGTGGATGCCATAGATAGTTCAGAACTGCTCCCCATGATCAGTGCCCTGAAGGAACCATCCAGAGAGCTGGGATAGTGTGCAGTAAAGGGATCTGACCTGGACTGGGAGTCCGGGATGCTGACCTGGGAGAAGGAGGAAGCACTCTGGACAGTGTTGTGTTCCAGACAGAGGCCCCCACAGACAGGAGAGCATGACACTTTGACAGTATGCTGCCCGGATCCCCAAGGACTTAAAATATCGCTGCCATGTGACTCCTGCCACCAGTTTGGCTAGGCACAGAATTCCCCCTTTGTCATCAATCCACCCTGGCCAGATAAGTGTCCAGTTCCCAAGCAGATGTTTATCCCAGTGCTTCCAACAGCCACCCTGGCCTTCTCCCTCATTAGCAAAAAGCACATAAAGAGGAATTTGACCTGGGACGGTTTTCCTTGATAAATTCTATTGGAGGGGAAAGTTCTTGGTCTTGGACCTGATTTGGAGAATGATGTTTTGTGTCACATGCGAGAATGAACAGCAGAACTGGGTGGAAGTTCCTTTCTTTTTTTTTTTTTTTTATTGAAACATTATAGATTGTACATGTCTGTGGGGTACCACATTGAGTGGAAGATTCTTTAAAAGGCCAGGTTCACTCAGTAGAGTTAGGGGTAAAGTGTTTGCAATCCCCTGCCATGAATTATAATCAAAACTTGTTATGAGAGTGATGAAAATGTTCTAAAATTGATTGTGGTCATGGTTTCACAACTCTGTGAATACAGTGAAAATCAGTGAATTGTACACTTTAAATGGGTAGATTGTACAATGTGTGAATTATATCTCAAAACTGTTGTACAGTTCTAAACTAGGTGGACTGTCAGAAAGCTGTCATCAGACGGTACATAAAGACCAGATTATCTCATTTGTCTCATTTTGGTCATAAGAGTCTAATTTATGCAACATTTTCGTTAAAGCTGTCCAAATGTGAGAAAAAGTCATTGGAACCCACAACACATTCCGGAATAATTTGGAAACCTTGATGCAATCCAGACTCACCTGGCACCCTTCCTTTTCCCTAAAACTTGCCTTTTTTCATTTATTTTTGACTTTGAAGAAAAAACTCTGTTTTTACTGGTAAAATAGCCTCCTGTTCCCTTTTCTTTCCTGTAAATTATGATATAAGTTTGCATTTCATACCTTTCCAGAAATCTCTGTTGATTGTGGTCTGACCTCAGAATCATGACTTCTGGGAAAGCAAGTAGGTATTAGAATCACTGCTGTGCACATTTGTTGAAACCTCTGAAGTGTGGTGAGCAGCTTATGTTGTGGATTTGAGACAGAAAACAGGTGAACAGTATCTGCCGCTGCTCCTGAAGTTACTTCCTGGTGCTGGTAGTTGATATGCCAGCACCATTGTCCAACTCACACCAAATGACTTTTTTAAAATATGATCGTAAATCCTGCATGTTATGCCTTGGAGGTAATTAGGGCTGGTTGTGCTCTTTTTGCATGGTAGAAGCAGGTGAAGGATGTCTGGAGGTGCTACGACTTAACAATACCAGCTACTGTTTACTGAGCATTTACTATATATCAGCCATGGTGTTGAGCACGTTTACTTGTGTTCTCACTTATTCCTCACAACGATGTGTGACATAGGGGCTGTTTCCCCCACATTATACCCAGGGAAACCAAGGCTCGAGGTACAGACTCTGTCCCCAAAGCCCACCCTCTTAATTCTTCTGTTGTTCCTCTATTCCCTATTCATACCCTGGCATTTAGACTCCAGGCTGCACTCCATCCCCTACCTGGAGGATGCCAGTGGAAACACAGCCATCTCCTAGGATTGGGAGCAGCTCAAATAATGAGAAAATGGTTAGCGCCCTTCTCCCCAGCACAATGATGTACCAAAATGCACTCCCTCTTGTGACAAGTGATGTGCCCTGTAGCACAGGCCCAGAGGAGCTACAAAAGAGAAGCTCCAGCAGTTCTGTTTAGGAGGCAGGATGTACTTCTGTCCAAAGAAATGCTCTCACGATTATTTATTAATTGTGAAAGGGAAGAAAAAATAATAGGGTTTCCTGGAAAGGGATAAAAGTTCAATATGATAAACTCCCGAAAAGCAATCAAAGGCCAAAGAGGGCAGAAAAATAAAGGACAGAGACAGTAAGAGAGATGATGAATCAAAGCGGCAAGTGTGTTAGCAGAAGCCAGGGAAGGGGCCGTGCTTCATCACAGTAGAGGTGCAGGGGTCAGCGCTACTGAGCGTCAGAGCAAGAGCCACTGGTGGGGGCTAGTCAGGGAGGCAGCAGGACTCAGCCCCACAAGGTCACCAGGCCCTGGGGATGAGCTGATGATGACAGGAATGAATGGAACCAGTCAGCTGTTTTGCTGTTACTGCAGGCCCATTGTATTAATTTTTCTGCATTAATGCATAAACAGAAAATTATAAATGATAACTGTAAAGCTATAAGAAGAAATCACTCAGTTTCTGTTTACTTTTCATCTGTCTTCTCTGTTTTTTCTCTTTTTTAAAAAAAAGTTTAGTTACCCAAGAAATACGAGTTCTTAATTTTCAAAAAATCAAAACATGACATATGAGACTTAAGTCTCCTTCAACTATTCCTCCCCAATTGCCACCACTCCCCAGACACCCCACAGTCATAGTTTGACTTGTCTCCTTCCACACCCTTCTCTGTGCCACCTGCATTTCATACATGCACCTATACTGATGGACAAGACAGGGCCACACCCCTTCTCTACAATTCTGAAATCCAAACAGCTCTGAAAAACCAAAAGATTTTTCCTAACTCACTTGGTGGCAAAACCTTCTCTGAGCTAGTTATTGGCTATTTATAAGAGTTTTTGTTTCCACTTATTGTGAATATATGTGCTTTTTTCCTGCAGAAATTTAGTATGGTTTTAGCTACCTGAGACCCAGCTGAGGGTGTAACATAATATATATGTATGCACCACATGGCTTTTTAACTCGAAGATTCTGAATTCCAGGACACATCTGCCACAGAGGTTTTGGATAAGGAGTTATGGATCTGTAATTGTCTTTGGTTTGGACTGCCCCCCCCCCTTTTTAACCTAAACAGAATCATAATTCTATATAACCTTCTGTAGCTTGCTTTTTTCAGATACCACTGTGAATCAGAAATCTGCTGTGTTAGTGCTTACAGATTTCACGCATTTCCTTTTCATGGCTGCCTAGTCTTCTGCAGTGTGGATACTCGAGTTTCTTTGGCTGAGCGTTTCGATTGTCCCAGGCTTTTGCTACCCCAGACAGCGCTGCAGTGGACATCTTTGGACATGCCTGTCTGTGCACATGTGCAGCCTAAGAAGCAGAACTGCTGGCTCACAGAGTTTTATTTTTAACAACATTGCCACCACATCAAAAGCATTTCCCTGTGCTGTAAAATACCTCTCCCTAAACTTCATTCTTAATAGCTGCATAATATTCCATTGTTTGAGTGTTAGTTCCTTAGGAATGGTAACAAAGTAGCACATATTAGGAGGCATAAACAACAGGAGTTTCTTCTCTCACTGTTCTGGAAGTAAGAAGTCCGAGATCAAGGTGTAAGCAGGGTTGGCTCCTTCTGAGGCTGTGAGGAGAAATCTGATGTGGGCCTGTCTTCCAGCTTCTGGAGGTTTGCTGGCAATCTTTGCTACCTCTTGGCTTGTAGGAGCATCACCCCAGTCTCTGCCTTCATCTTCACATTGTATTCTCCTGTGTGCATGTGTCTGTGTCCACATTTCCGCTTTTTATAAGACAGTCATATTGGATTAGAGCCCCCCCCCCCCCACGATGACCTCATCTTAACTAATTACATCAGCAACATGACCCCATTTCCAAATCAGATCACATTCTGAGGTACTAGGGGTTAGGACTTCAACATAAGAATTTGAGGGACTGAGGGGTAGGAAGGGAGGCAGGAGACAGTTCAACCCATAATGGTCTGAATTAGCCAAACTCTACTTAGATCACTTATTTTGACTACTTAAATTGTTCCTGCTAACTACATTATGAATCGCCCAGTGACGAACATCCTTACACAAAAATCTTGGTCTGTGTTTGCAATTATTCCTTTAGAAACCATTTCTTAGGATCAAAGGGAATGCCCGTATTTAAGGCTCTTGATAGCATCTTGCCAGATGGCTTTCCAGAGAGTAGGGTGGGGGGTGCCCAACGGGCTACCCCTGGGCCCCGTGTTTTCATTCCTGGGCTCTCCAGAGATGCCAGCCTGCTCGGTGCTCCAAGGTGAAGCCCTCTGCACATGTGTGGGCCCGCCCACCAGCATAAGCACAGGTATTCTCACTATCAAGTCACGTGTTTAGTTTATTTCCCATTCCTGCCAGAAAGAGAGAGTGCTCAGGTTAACAGCAAAATAGAAACCATAGCTCAAAATGTATGTTTAGGCCATGTTCTCTTGCAACTGTATAGACGAATGGAGATTGCAGAAATACTGGGCCCCCTGGGCATCAAGCCTTAAATCAGTCAGTGAAATTTCACTCACAGGGCAGCTTGCCAAGAGAGGCCAGGAGAAAGAAGTGAGCTCTCTGATTTAGTTCAGTCTGTAAAGCCCAGGGCAGCCTGTGCATCCCGCGCCCTGAAAGGCAATCAGATCATGAGCACTCAGCTGCTTTGGGGGAGGGGGCTGGCCAGGGAAGGGGTTCTGTAGAGCCACTCAAAGCAAGCCAACCTGATGGCTTTTTGTAGACTCCAAGAGCTGGGGACAGGTTAAGAACGGGGGGAGCCAGAGCATAATTAATGGGGACTTCAGAGAACAGGCAGCAGAGAAATCCCTCAGAGAAGCAGAGGGTTTTGTGCATGCGATGAGCACAAGGACAGGGCTAGATGCGTGCGTTCTCCCAGCTAGGAACCAGCGTGGAACAGCAGATGACTAACTCAGCACAGCAAGGGCCAGTGCTGCACACAGCTGAGCACAGAGACCAGAGAGCAGGATGCAGGGAAGGATAAATTTAGCCTACGTTTCAGGGGAAAACATCGATCTCAAATGTAGTGCTGTCTTTTAAAGGAAAGTGGAAGCCTTAGGCTGGTCATTTGGGACAATTTCACTTGAACAGGTAAACAGCAAGGAAGAATGAATGCTGATAACCAGCTCATCCTGCTATCAAATCCGCAGGATCTTCCTTTTGGCAGAAGTGTGGCTAGTTTCTGCATGGGTCTGATGGGTGATCCACCCCCACACTCCCTTATTTTTTCCCAAGAAAAGGTGCTGCCTTGTTTTCTGGAAAGGTTTTAGGTTTATATTTCCGATCCACATGTTCATATTCACAAGGAATGACACAGGGCTCAGGCTCTGAGTTTGCTTGGCTGCTGGCCCAGGTCGCTGACATCTAATGGGTTTCACATGTTGGAGCAGGGCCACTGCCAGCTCCCTCCCATTGTCTAGTAACTGAATAAAGGACATTTGGTGGCTGTAGATAGATTTTTTTTTTTTTCCTACCCGGGGCTCTTCTAGCATTTACCTGGCATCCTGAGCATTATTTCTACTTGGGCAAAGCTGAGGGAACCACCACAGTCCCAAACAATAGAGCATCTGTCCTAATGATGCTCCCATAACCTCACTAGTCCGGTGGTGACAGTATCTTTCATGAAGCCTGCCTCTGACACTACTCCCTTATTTGGAAGGGGAAGAAAATCCAAACGGTCAATATTTGGGACACTAATCATATGCATTCGGGCGCCAGGGGTCATTGAAAGGCTGAGACATTTCCAGGAATTCATGGCTCTGAAAACGTGGGGCTGACCGTAAAGGATTTCCAGTGAGGGTATGAAAGAAATAAACCCAAATCTCCACTCTACCCCCACCCCTCCGTCCCTGAGCATTGCTCATTGTGTCTCAGATTCTTGGGAAGGAATGAAGTCAATGCACATAGTGATGTGGGTCCGAGTTAATAATAAATGTGGAGGAAAGAGAAAGGATGTTCAATATTTAAACATTTCAGAGCGCTTAGTTTGTTTTGCCAGTTACTGCCCTCCGCCTACTTCCTGGATGAGTTCTGTAAAAGTGAGCATTCTTTCTTTGACCCTGCGACTTGTATCTGACACCGGTAATTCAGAGAGAGGAGGAAACGATGCCTTTTCTAGGCAGCCCCAAACCAGCTGGATTCCTTCTTGTTTTCTGTTGCTTTTCTTAAATGAAGGCATTTAGAAGATGTCAACATGGAAACTAAGGTTTTCATGAATCCTGGGGCACTTGTAAGGAGTTTATAAGCTTTGGGGTCACATTCAGAGTTGTCATAATTTTCCCAGATTCATTCTCTTGGAGCTATCTCATGTTTTAATGTAGATTTTGTATTTTGGTTCTTACCTCTAACAGACTAAAAAGCTTTAACAATAAAACATAGGGTTGTGTTTAAGAAATGTCTATCCAAGTATACATACTAGATACGTTCCTTAAAAGTTGCCTGTAATGCAGAATTCTGTGAATCAATTCCTTTTTTCTTCTTGACACATTATATAAAAGGAAAAGCATTCCTTCAGGGGAAGGAAAAAACATTTGGCCCCAAGTCATAATAAAACCATGCTTAAGGATGCAGCAAACTTTAAAGTCTCTTAGTTAAAGGAAATCAATACTTTTATGATGAAATATTAATAATACTAAAAAAAATAATAATAAGTCAAAACTACAAATGCAGAATAGCCAGGGTGTTTTTAATGCTGAATGCATTAGCGTAGCATTTGCAAAGAAGCATGAAGTGAAAACAGATCAAACCATAGCCAATCTAGGAAGTCCCTCCAGGTCCTAGTAAGCCCCCTTTTTTGTGAGTTTTCTATCGAGAAGATACACATTTCCTTAGGTGCCAAGGTTACCTCCAAGCATTTTGTTGAAACTGCTGAGTTTTAGAAATTAGAAGATGAATCTAACTGGAGAGAGGAGCATGCACAGGTGTACACACACACACATAAACGCATGCACACACGTGCATACACGCACACACAGCAGTGGGCAAAGATAAATGGAGAATTAGGGAAAGCCACTTGTTTGAATACACAGCTGGCTGTTGCCTCTCTCCCTTTCCTGCATGAACTGTTTTGGTAGAGGTCTTTAAGAGGTATGCATTCATAGTAGGTTGAACCATTTGAAATGGCTGTTTTTGTAGGACAACTTGGTTGAATATTGGAAATTTCATACAGTTCGACCTGATACATTCAACTCTCCATCAAAGAAATACCAACAAACAGAAGTCACATGTATCTCAAACACAACATAACCTGGGATTTTAAGAATCTAGGTGAAAATAACAAGAACTCTATTTTCTCAAACTGTTTTTATATAAATCCCTTAGATTTAGATATATAAAGTTACTTTAGCCAAGTTCTCTTTTGTCTCCTTTTAGTAACTTCTAAAGCCTTTAGTCATGACAGCAAAATAAGGAAGGTTTTTGCTTTGTGTCACACTATTTTCTCTAAAGAGCTCGGCCATCTCTTTTGTCACATCCCTGTATGTCTAAAGACACTTATAGAAATGCAAATCCCTAGTTCTTGCCTCCCTGGGCTCGAGTTCCAGGCACCATACATTCCAGCTAAGTTATCAGAACAGCAAGTGCTACCTGAACATTTAGACTATGTTAACTCTTTCATCCTCATGAGCCCTGTGAGGTGCAGTGTTGTCACCCCACTTTACACGAGAAGAGCACAAGCTCATGGAGCAAGCACGTTCCCCACAGTCACAAGCCCATGGTGGTGGCCAGACTGTATCTTGTACCTGAGTGGAAACCGCAGGCCCAGAGCCAAGTACTTGCTCTTCTCAGGGCTTCTCCCTTGCAGTGATATAAGCCTCATGTGCAATTGTCTGATAGGCTGTATCCTACAGGCCAGCTAAAATAGAAGTTGACAGAGTCCTGTCCATCTAATAACCTCAGTTATGATCTTTTGAAGCTTACTCTGGGCTGATTATGTATCACAGTCTCCGTGCGGCACTGCACACACTCCTTGATTCTATCTGTCCCACGTAGTTCCAGATAGTATCTTCAGTTCTTTTTGTAGGTGATATGTAATAGAACGTCATCATCTGTCAGTCTAGTCTAACCCCAATGTGCTAAAACACACAGTAGGAGAGGCTTTAGTAACATGGCCTGGCTACAGAAATTAACCACCTCACTCTGCAGAACCTGAGTCCTGGCAAACACAAGCCCAAGAGCAGGACCACAGGCCTGCAGCCCTCTGCCTTGGGAGCACGTTAGTATGTGTTAACTGCACATGCCATTTGCGGAGAATCAAATTGAATTCCCTGGCCCCTTTGTACACTGCCACCTAGAACACATGGGGTGGGACGTACATGTCAGCGTGAGACACATACCATGTGGCCACTCCCTTGCTGGCCTGAGAGGATAGAGCAGGGCAGATGGGGTGAGAGAGACTTGCTGCAAAGAGTCAGGCACTCCTTCGCCAGCCAGAACTAAGGAGGACGTCCCTTGCAATCATTGGGTTCCTGGGTCAGCTCCCTTAGGCTCCCAGGCCAGAACAGTCCAGGGTCTAGGAGCCTCTGCATCTGGAGGTGCTCCTTGATTGCTGTCTAACCGCCTCCCTCTTGCTGCTCTTTCAGCCCTGTTTGCTGCCTCAGAAAAGAGGCAGCCGAGATGGTCGCTGATGAGCTTTCTAGTGCGTTGGCTGAGAGACTGTTGTGGAGGTCTTTTCTCACTAATGTACAGACGGTAATAAGATCGGAAGAGGGCAGGGGCTGGGTGAGGCAGGGACCTGGTCCTTCGGAATAAAGCCCAAGTCCTAGGAACCTTCAGTTCTAAAGATCCAAAGCAAGATTGTGCCGCTGTGGGAAAGTCTCAGAGATCTAGTCTACCCATGCCTGCTGCATGCCAGCTGACCCTCTGTGGCCTAGAGAGGTGTTCATGTCCATGGCTACAAAGGAATGCCAGCATGTAAAGATGCACCATTCCTCATGTGCAGGCAGCCCAGATGCCCCCCCAGCAGCCAAGGGGACATTTAGACCTTGACTCTCTCCCATGAGTGGCAGCCCACACAGGCAGGCCTTCACCTGAGAGCAAAAACATTTCTGAGGGCACAGTTAGGACAGAGATGGCGCAAAGAGAAGAGCAAGATACTGAAAGAACATTTTTTCTTTTCTGCAGGTTTTCAAGTATAGTCCTTAAAATCCAAGAGGATTTATCCATGGATAAAGAGCTATAAGCTAAAAGATTCTGTACCTTCACAGTTATTTTTGTATGTTGGACATATTGTCCCTTTAATAGCAACCAGAAATAAAAGTGTTTGAGCATTTTGAGGTGCAGCCAGTCCATGCTCTAGGGGTTGCCAGTGGTGGCTGCTCAGGCTTGGCTGAGGAGGGCTGTAGAAATGCCCCTTTCCCCAGGCACCTGATTTGCAGATCTGCCGCCTGGGCTGGACAGGAAGTGGCTTCTTCAGTGCCAGTGCACAGGAAGAAAATCAGAACTCACCATTGGGGGAGAGGCCGTTAGATTGCCCTGAAAGCCCAGAGTTTTGTACACACAACCCTGAAGCAGTAAATCATTTAAGATTCATTGAAGGGGGCCAGACAGGAGTCTCTATACAAATACCCGAGTCTTCTGCCTTTACCCAACCCTCAGAGTCCTAGCAGGGAGCGAGGGGACTGATGGAGGGATGCCAGCCTGGCCCACAGGGTCGCTGCCAACTCAGCCCTGCCCACATCATTAGATTCCTTCGTTTTTGTGCAGATTCCTAAGAGGATTCCTGGGCCACACCTAGCCCACTGTGGGTATGCCATTGTTGGGCTTGAATCTGAACCCTGCTTTGTCAGACCCCCAACACATGCTCTTTGAGCAGTTGTGGGTGGTTTGGGCCCTGTGCCCCATTTTCCTAAGGTGGTTTATCTGGGGTGGCCCCCACTCAATGGCCCCCAGCCCCGCCCACCCTTGGTGTTGCTCTTCTCTTGCCAGGGGGAGACTTCAGAGCCACCTCTTCAGTCACTGCATAGACGAGAAAGCTCTGTGTCACCTGTAGATCTCATGAGCTGGAGTCTGTCCAGAGTCACCAGTGGGCTGGAGTCCCAGACTCAGTCACACCCCAGCCCCTCCCCTCTCACTCAAGGGACCTGGCAGACTGCACTGGGAGGTGAAAGGGCAGAGCCGAGGAAAGAGCCAGTGAAGGGAGAAATAAGGCTATGGCCGTACTTGCTGTCTTCCGCTTGTGTGCGAGGTCACAAGGCCGATTGATTTTTTACTGTTTCCCAGCATCGTGATGGGTGGTGAGAAAATATGAACACTGCATCGTCAGAAACCTGAGCTGCAGCCTCGGAATGAACTTGCTAATGAAAGGCAAGCTCAGGGAACCCATGCCCCATGGTCCTCATTCACTTTGGAGACTGTCAAAAATGCATGGGTTGCTTCTCCTGAATCAGCCCTTGGCGGTTTTTATTTTATGTTATGCTTTGCAATCTGGAACAAGCATAAATAAATATTAAGGTTTTTTTAGGGCAGGCAGCTCCCCCCTCCAGATCACAGGGCTCTTTCCTAAAAGAGATCTGTCAAAAACTAGACTTCTTTGAAGCACCTCTGTCTAAGATTTCAATGTCTTACTCATGTACCTGACTCCGAAGCCACACATCTCAGAAGTTTGGTAAAGGCGGTCCCAACCTGTGGTACCTCAGTTCAAAGTAGAGCCTGGAGACCCCTGTCTCAGCCCAGAGTGGAGGTGTGCACTGACGTTCACACAGACAGGACACGTGCTTTGTTTGACTTGCTTGGAGTTACCTGCTTCTTGTTTTTAAAAGAAGAATGCGAGTTAATGTGTCAAGATTTTAAAAAATCAGGAGGTTCTACATGAAAATCTGTATATCCAGCTTCTCTTGAAGAAATGGAAACTGGCCACACTGAGGCCTTTGTTCTCTTGCAGCAGCAGTCAGGAGGAGCTGGGGAGCACACACTCCCATTTTCCCCAGTCTCCACCAATCCCTGTTGTCTCCCTGACACCGAGGCTGAATGTCCCGTGTACCACACAGTAACGTGCCTATGCTATTATTTTCCTAGTAGAAGAGAACTGTTTCTCAGTGCCCATGTCTCTTTCAAATGAGGGACACCAGAGGACAAATGAGAGGACCGTGAGCTTTTCACCTCTGGCCCCTCCTCATTCACTTACATTACCTGGCCAGCCTTGCTATATCTGTGATTTTCAAAAGTAAGATTCACAGAGGTATCTGGAAGGGAGAGGGAAGCCCCTCCTGGGCAGGGCATCGTGCTGGCACAGCAGTTCCATCTTCCTCTCATGTATAAATTGGAGTTTCACTGTTTGGAAAAAAAGTTTGAAAAGGGCTGTCATTTGCAGAATAAGGTTCCATCTCCAGTCAGGCAGCCGTATTTTCTGTGAAGTTACTTTCGAGGACATGCCCCAGGAGGATTTAATGGGACAGAAACCTGGCGGATGAATTGGTATGTTGTGAGAGCTAGGTCACCTGGTACAGTTTTCCCCGAGGTCTCGGCTCCCAGGAAGCTCAGAGCTAAATGGTGACATTAACTTCCCATAGCTGCAAGTGTACCTTTTGGCTTTCCATCACCTTTTATTGTGGGACTGTCACATTTAGTTTTTGTTTTAGTGGTTTTCAGTATTTAGTATCTATGGCATTTGGGTTTGGGTTTTAAAATAAAATCCTTTCTGTAAACAGGTAATATGAAAGAGCATCTATATGGAATGAGGCTATGGGCTGAGGTTAATGCCAGTTAGTACAGTGGAGAATCCCTGAAATGAATTCTAACCCAACTAGGTTCCCTCCACTTCAGCTCTCTAAAAGGTCTCTGTGGAATCCCCCATGCTCTTAGGTAGTTTTCATATCTTCCCAAGGGTAGTTTTTTTGTTGTTGTTGTTTAAAAAAAAAAAAAAAAAAACTTGAAATAGTGGCACTCAGTCACGTCACCAGTATTCCTGGAGTGATTACAGTGTGCAAAACAGCACAAACTAGGCAGACCACAGCAGTCAGCTGGGGCCTCCTTGATCACTCAGAGATTTAGGACACCTTTGGCTCAAACCACCCAGTTTTCTAGCCTGTGCACATCTAAGCTCTTCCCACTGTTTATCTCTGTGGCCTGGTGTGAGCCCAGAAGAAACTTGGTCCCTTTACTGGTTTCTACCCCGAAAACCTACTTGCACCATGTTGCAAAAAGTTGAGAGAGCATTTCCTAAAGATTTGGGGGGTCATGGGTAGGATCACCTCCCCATCTCTTCCCCTTCCCCTCTTTCTCTTTACAGTATCATGCCCAGATTCCCCCAGCAGGTACAGGGCCACTTTCCCTGCACTAGAAGCTCTGGGGGTCAGCCATTCCCTCATCCCTACAGGGCTCGGCTCACATCCCTCCATTAACAAAGCTTTTTCTCCCAACTATATAAGTTAAGATTAGATTCAACTACATAGTACAAACAACTCCAAAAGAGAAGTTCATTTTCCTCTAGGTAAAAGAAGCCTGGATGTAGGTAGTCATGGGCTACACAAATGCATCAGGGACCGAAGCTCTTTCCTGCTCAATGCTCTTCCATCCCTAAGGTGGGATTTATCCTCATGGATCCAGTATGTTTGCTGCAGTTCCAGCCATCACATCCAAGTTCCAGGAAGCAGAATGGAGGAGGATGCACCGCCTTTCCTGTTAAAGAGCCTTCTTGGAAATCCCACATGCTGCTCCTATTTCTGTCTCATTGGCCACAACTTAGTCACATGGCCATGCAGGTTCTCTAACTGCAGATAAAAGGGGAATTGGCTATTGGGAGACAGCTAGCAATATCAGAAACTATCCAAAACCCTCCTAACCCAGAGAATTCCAGGTACTAGCTGCTAAAGTAATAATAGTCATTGCACAAAACACCTAACCATCTTTGTAGTCAAGTTTATTATGCCCTACCTGGGCAGGCCGACTCCTTTATAGCTGACAAGGCCCCAAGGCTGGACAGGGCAGACTGCAGGAGCACAGGGGAGAGAACAGTTAACCCCAGGAAACTCCTGTGCAAGGTGGCTCTGAACTGCATGAGCCAGGAAGGATGGAGAAGGGATTTGTGAAGATGGAAAAGGTGCAAAAAGGAATTCCAGACTGAGGAAACAGAACAGCAAAGGCAGAAAGTAAGTGGTTCTTGTCACAAGGTCTGAGGACCTGCCAAGGCTGCTGGAGGTGGGTGGCCCCATTTCCACATGCTCCCCACCCACCCACCCAGCCTGTTATTCTGGGGTTCGAGAAGGGACCTGACTCAAAAGGAGGTTAAAACTCCCCTGAGTCCTGTGGATTTGACGAAGAATCTCAGGATAAACAGAGATTATCAGCTGAAATCCCTCAAGGTCAGGCAAGTCCAGTTGGGAGGGGCTGGAACCAGCTCTGTTCAGCTCCCTCCAGTTTCTACCCTGTGGGAATGAGCCCAGTAATGTCACATCTTTTCATTTTTTAAGTCAAAAATCCAGATTTCAATGTAAAATCTCCCGGAGTGTAAATGGTGATACCTAACACACACACGCACATGCACACATGCGTGCACACACACACAAAGCAAAACATGTCTGCAGCCCCTGGGCCACCGTTAGTCCGCTCTGGATCCCAAACAGCATAGTAACCTGGTTCTTGGCAGAGGAAGCTTAGAGATTCAGAGGCCTGCAGGGTGAGGGGGTGGGGTTGTCTGAGGTCTTAAAGCTGATTTGAGCAGAACTTGGACTTGAACCTGGAATTCTGCCTCCAAGCCCAGTGCTCCCTCTATCAGTGGGCCTAAAATAGAAGTCTGACCTTTTTGTGATATTTCTGTGCTTGACAAATGCCAGAGGCGTATTCATCAGTTCATCTTCCCAGAATAACTGGCAGAACGAGGCCAGAGGGCAACAAGAAGACCCCCACCTGCCCCCGAGAACCCAGAGCTCCTGGAAAGTAGGGGGTGTGTTTTGCCCTTGTCCTAGGTCTGCCTGCTTCTGGAGCATCATGCCTGGCCTCAGGTCTGGCAAGGTGCTGGGGGAGCTTCTTGATGAGGCCAGAGAGAGCTTTAGAGGCCAGAACAAATCCCAGGGATAGTTGGGAGCTTGAGTCTGTCCAGCTCCCAGGCGGCTTTGTCCTCCTTTTTTTCTGGTTTAAAATAATGTTCATAGTAGGAATCTTAGAAAATTCAGGCAAGCGCAAAAAATAATAAAACCACCTGGTTCTCTCACTGCTTCAGCTTCAATCTCTCCAAGTCTATTTTCTCTGTTCTGGACAAGGGGTCAGGGAGAGCCCAAATTTTTCACAACAGTGGGAGCACATGGGACATGTTTTTCTTTTCTTTTCTTTTCTTAAAATTTGTAAGAAAACGAAATTTATTGCTTACAATTCAGAGGCTGGGTAGACATGCTCTTTCTAACCTTTCTTGAGCATTTCCCTTGACACTTAATCTTCTTTTATACCAGCCTTTTTGTTGGCCGCAGAGGATTTCGTTATCTAGATGTATTAGGATTCGTTTGGCCTTTCCCTGATTATGGGACGAATCAGTTGCCTTCAGTTCCCTGTTCTACATACCAACCCTTTGAACATCCTTGTAGTTCAATATGTGGCTCCGCCCACAGTGACCACAGCATGAATTCCTAGATGTAGAATTGGTCAGATGGTATGAAAGTTTATATGGCCTTTGATCCACATTTCATAGGCTGTTCTTGAGACATGCTTAGAGAGAGCCAAGAAGGTTATCTGCTGGAAAAGCTCTCGGGAGGACAGCTTTCCTGTACCCCGTCCCATGATCTCTGGTTCATCCAAGTGTTTGCAAGTACTCAGGAGTCCACGTGTGTCTGATGCATGCCCAGAAAGCCTCTGGCTCGTCCGACAAAGCCAGTTTATCAAGGCCTGCCTTGCTGGGGAAGAGCAAGAGCCAGAGGACAGGATGTTCCAGCCGTGGAGCCCACCTTCCCTTCTCTCCACCTCCCTCCTGACCTTCTGATGTGTCACACCAACTCTCAAAGCAGTTTCCACATCAGTTTTGGAAAGAGCGCCTTGAAATTGCATGGAGGGCCTGGGCACTAAGAAAAAAATCTCTGTGCCTTTCTGGGTCCCAGTGCCATTGGGGAGACAGTGGAAAGGAAAGAAGTGGGATTTTTAGTAGCAGCAGGTGAAGGAAAGATGCAGTCAGCGAGACCCTGCAAACATGTGGTGGCAGAAGTTGGTGATTTCTTTTTTCTATTCAATTCTCAGTACATACAAATTTTATTACCAATCTGTGGCTCAACCCCAACTCATTCCCCAGATAAAAGAACTTTAGTATTCTGACTGTAGTTTCAGCATCTCGTGTGCCACCCCACACACCCCACTCCAGTTGTCTTTGTGTAGTAAACCAGATGTAGGGTATTTTGGTAATAAACCAGGGCTTCAAAGAAAGCAAGAGAGAAGACCTGTGTCTTCAGGGAAGAGGTGTGTGGCCTTTGGTGGCAGCCCTATCTTTCATCTACTCAGGCTGGGGTCTCTGTCAGGAGCATCCAGAGTTTCATCCTGGCTCTGTCATGGCACTCACTGGCCCTCTGTTCTTGGCTCTGATGAACAGGCAGCTCGGGAAAAGCCATCTTGATATTTTGATTTGTTAAGGGGTAATTCATTTTCCAGGCAAGTAAACAGCTTATAAACTTGGGGGTTTACCACTTTAAGTGATTAAGAAGTAAGCAGCTATAAAACTGGTTCTGTGACGCTGTGCATATTGTCCCCAAGGAATCCTCCTGAGCAGTGTTTGGATTTGCCGGATGTTTGCCATACTTCATCTGAGTGGGCCCCCCACACACAATATATCACATAATGCCTCTTCCTGAGAACTCCAAGTACGTTAATCCTGCTGTTCTCTCCACAAGCAGACCTCTGCGGTAGGTGAGGATGGGAAATATCCTCTACAGAAGAGGAGCTGCATGCCATTACATCACCCCCGAAACCTGGCTGGGGGTATAAACAGGGCTACCAACTTCTAAGGAACTGATCCTCAGACAAAAACATGAACATGGTACAAACAGCCCTTCCTTGATGGCCAGATGTAGGGTCCCATCAAGCCTTAAAAGGGAGACAGAGCAGCAGGCGCCATCTGTAGATGCAGGGAAGGAGGCTGAGGGAGGGCTGGATACGTACCAGGGTCCCACAGCTGGTATGTGAGCAGAGGAGGGTTAAGCCCAAGCATCCCTTGTGCCGGAGCCTGTGCTCATTATGCACACCAGGCTGGGTACACTGCTGCTGCTGAGGCTTTGCAGACCACATGGTCTCTGTGGCAATGCTCAAATTTGCTGCTCAGTGCCAAAGCAGCCACAGCCAGCGTGTAAGCAAAGGACCGTGGCTGTATGCCAATAAAATTTTACTTACCAAACAGCAGCAGCACCCTGCTGCCCTCCCGAGTTCTGAGAAAGGCAAGGTCAGGACCCATAGGGCCTTCTGGAAAAGTATCAGTGGCAGCTGGACCTTGCAAGGGAGTGAGGTTGAACCAGTGCAGGTGGCCTGAGCAAGGTCTGGGGCTGGTGTGGCAAGTGCACTCACTAGAGGAGTAGCAAGGCTTGGCAGGAATGTCCAGGAGGATTGGAGTCCCCTCTCTCAGCTAGAAGGAGGACTTGCCCCTCATCCCCACTGTGACTCTGTGCTACATCTGAATTACAGGATAGCAGTAGCTTGGTCCACAGGAACCACCATGGTCTGCATGGCTCCTAGGATTGTCAGGCATTTGCTCCGTGAAAGATTTTATGTATTTAGTGAAGTCAGAAGCCTCAGCCCTTTGGACAAGCAAACCGTAAAAAGGACAGAAGTCACAGTCTGCAGAAAAAGATATATCCTCTGGAAGAGGAGTTCCTGGGCTGGTTTTATCGTAATACGTTTGCTGAGCTGCACCTGTGCTGGGACTTGATGAAAGTTCTCTCATTTTATCCCTCCAACACTGGGGTGGTGAGAGGAAGTAAAGATACCTCCAGCTCTTCGCTGGGGAACAGACTCAGAGAGACATGACAGCTGTTCACATGTCTGGGGCTTTTACTTGGGGAAGCAGTTTCACCCAGGTCTGTGTGGCTCCAGGATGACTACTCCCCAGGCGGGCTGCAAACCCCAGAACTGGGCATGCAGCCCCCACCTCCAGTCCCAGAGTTGCTCTGAGGACCATTCAAAACCCTGCCGTCAATAGCTCTTCCCCAGAGCTCCCACTGCTCCTGAACCTGACCTCCCTGGAACCACCAGGGCAGAGTGGGACCCAGGGTTCTCCCCTCCACCCGGCTATGACTTCAGAGCTTGAGTCCGGTGCCCTTCCTTTGGCAGAGTGAGCACAAGTCAGCAAAGCCTGGAGATTCTGCCATGAGGATGGCCAGCATCTCAGTGTGAACTTTGTCAGGAGCCTCGGAAGCCCTGAGGCTGCGTGTCCCCTTCAAGGGCACAGCTAGTGTGTTGCTGAGCTGGCATCAGGTGCTCAGATTTACAGCTCACTGCCCTGACCTTGGTTCTGTGGCTGGCTGCACCTTTTTCCTTGAAACAGCTTCAGAGTGTGTCCAGGGTGGTCCCAGGACCAGTGAGATCAGCTCATTCCGGGGAACAAAGACTTCAAAGGAGCTGGGTTTGGGTTGTTTAGAATTGGCCTTGACATTGAGGCCCCTGGGCCTGCCTTTGAGGCCAGGGCTTACCCCACTGTGCCTCAGACACAGGGTGGGGGCAGCCCCTCCTGCCAGGCCTTTTCTCCTGCATAGTCACTCACGTACTGCCTTGTCTTGCAGGCTTCGCTGTGGCCCAGTGCATAAACCAGCACAGCTCACCGTCCTTGTCCTCACCATCACCGCCATCTGCCAGTGGGAGCCCCAGTGGCAGCGGGTCCACCAGCCACTGTGACTCGGGCGGCGCCAGCTCATCCTCCACTCCCTCCATGGCCCAGAGCCCAACAGGTATTGGCCACGGGACGCAGTGGGGGGCGTTTGGAGAACCCCATGATCCCTCACTGTTGCCACAACCCCTGACACCCAGCCCCACCTCGTCACTCAGGGTGTTCTGTGTACTCTTTAACGTGATGGTGCCCATGACGGGTGGATTTAGCTCCCAGCAGGGGAAGAATTACTCCTTTTCCAGGCTGGTCCACTGCGAGGCCTTCACTGACTGCAGAGCTGTCAGAGCTGCAGAGCTGGAGGCGACAGGCGGCAGGTGGGCCAAGCCACCCCATTGTCACCTCCAAAGCCTTAGGTGTTGTGAGGAGGGGTCTCCCAGAGGCAATTGTTGGAGCCCTGTGAAAAGAATTGTGTCCCTGCTAATTTTTTTTTCCCTCCATAACATACCAGTTTCCTCTTCAAATGTTTGGTGGGATCAAAGGGTGCACCTTACCGCCCTTTGGAGACTTTGTAGGATGTGGAGGAGTCACATTTTGACAACCTTTAACTTACATCAGTTAAGATGGAGAAGCGAGGGAACCACAGGCAAGTGGGAGTCAGCCTGGAGATGTGCACATGGGCCCCCTACACCCATCATTCTCAGCTGCCATGAGCCACTTGCACGTGAGCGCCCTGCTGCACTACACACAATCCCAGGGAGTAATGACCCTGGGCTTGTCTGCTGAACGACCCCAGCATGCAGCCAAAGGAGCAGGGACAAGCCCTGATGGCCTTAAGCCTGCGTGATGCTTCCACCCCCAGTGGCACCACCCCCATGGGTGTGGAGAGCCCTGGGACTGTGTCCCTGAACTCCCAGTTGGGAACTTTGGTGTCCTTTGCTCTTCCTGCAGGGTCCAATTTAGAGCCCTCACCCGTCATATCTTAGGGGCACCTCACCCACCTCTTGTTAAGTTATGAACTGATGGCATGGGCCACTGCCAGAGAGTGCCAGGGCGGTTGAGGGCCCTCAGCCGCCATCCCTTCAACCCCTCTCTTTCCAGTGTTTTCAGCTTTTGCATTCCCAGCAAAGGGTTAACCCAGCCTGGTGTCCATGCCTGTGGCTCAGGGCACTCCAGCCTGTCTGTGCGCCCCCCCCCCCCCCCCCATGAAGCATCCTTTACCTCCGTCTCCCACTGAACATTCACAAGGCCCAGGCAGGAAGATCACCCTCAAGCCACCTCACTGAGACCCTCTTCCACTCACCACCTGCTCCTCTCCTTGCTCCAGGCTAAGAGGAGGTGACCTCCCTTTCTGAGCTATTTCTAAGTCAGATTTCAGGTTGGCTGCACATTCAAGCAGTGGTGTTCTCTGTTCCCAGACTCATAGCTGGGAAATTCAGACAGAGCTTCCTCCAGAAGCCAAGAAGAGCCCTCAGTGTCCTTCTTAACCATGGTTTCATGGTTGCTCAGTGGCAGGCGTGGAGGGCTGTGTTCTTGTGCTTGTGTGTGCACCCATCTTCTGCCTGCATGTGTACATTTCTGTGTGTGTGTGTGCACCCAAAGACACATACTTACAATTGCACTTGGGATGAAAGGTCTCTTCCCAATGTTGCTGTGGACATCTGTCTTTCATTTTTAAGGAGGCACTGCCAACAGCTAAGTGAACAGATGAGCCATTCACTTCTTCGGCTAAAACTGAAACCAGCAAAGACCCTTGTTATCAGAATTGGGCCTCTGAACACATATGCTCCCCTGAACGTAACAAGGGGCTTCAACTCTGCACCTCTCCCCGAGGCTGGGGTCTACAGTGTGTGCTAGTTTCTTTTTCCTTGTCCTGCCTCAGCCCCTCCATCCCTACCCGCCCCATTCCCTGCACACTGCCAACAACTTATCTTCTCATCTCGGAAATCCAGAGGCTATTAGCCTGGCTGTCAGGTGGCCAGGCAGTTCCAGTCAATAAGTGACGGTCAGGACCTCTGAGGTGTCTGCTCCTGTTCAGTGCATCCCCGGCAGGCCTGCGAGGCGAGCGCACAGGTCCCCATTTTTTATTCCACATGACAGTAAAAGCCTGAGGCCCAGCCTGCCTGTCCAACTCTGCAGACACCGAGATAACTCACCTCCTGATGAAGGACTGGTCTGGCGGGCAGCTTGCACTTTCCTTTTACACAGGGAGATGAACGCCCTGGGACGCAGCTATTGATCCTGGAAGGAGACGGCATAGAGTCCATGAGCGCCTCCCTGTCTTGATGCTAAACTTCAACCTCCCTAGTCCATTCAGAACAAAACATGAGGGGTTTCCATGTTCCCTGTAGGAATGGATCTAACCAGATGGTCCCAACATATGCCCAGTGTCCTCCCAAGCCATGCTGGAGGGAAGCCAAGGACAGAATGAGGGAGGCAGTTCTTGCGGGGATGAGAGCCCTTCTGCCAGGTGCCGGGTTTGACATCAGCCTGGGTGGCAGCCCAGTGTTCAAGCTTCTAATCAGGGAAGGCTTCTTCTGCACAGCCTGCCTGCCAGACTTTCCACCTGCTGGGGGCCTGGGCATCATCTGCCAGAGTGGCATCCTTGCAGGGCCAGGAGGGGTGAGAAGCACCAGGGCCTCTCCCCCCAGCCCATCCACCCTAACCTCCCACTGTCCTCAGCCTAGACAGCAGAAGACAGCTGCAGCCCTGCCAAGTGGCCACTTGTCCTCAAAGTGGTTTCTGAGGACACAGTACTGATTTAAAAGCATTCCTGTCTGTACCTGTGTTTATGGAGCCTCCCAGGGTCTGGGAAGCTCCCCATTGTAGAAAGAAGCTGCCAGGCCCTTTGAAGCTGAAACTAGCAAACTCCACTGGTTGCTTTGCCATTGAAGCCATGCTTCGCACGGTCAGGTGTTTGGTTGGGAAAGTGCAGGAGAGGTGCCATCTACCAAGTGACAAGACAGGCCCAGTTTTCCATGGCTCTGCTCCACAGTTTTGAAAACTTGAATTGTACAAGAACATCATTAAAAGCCAGGGGTCACCCTCATACTGTTCTAGCAGTTGGTATGGCCTGGGCACCACCCATCAGTGTGGGCTCCTTCCACAGCCACTTCCTGGCCTTCTCAGCGTGCACCTGCTACATGGTGTCCCAGTCTACGCTCCTCCCCAAATGGAGCCCCCTGTGTGACAGGCACCGTGCCTTAAGCACTTTACAGACACCCCTTCGTTGAATCTTGGCACACTCCACCTACACTAGACAGCTGAAGACACGGAGGCTCAGAGAAGTCATGCTGCTTGTCCTGGATGGTGCAGCTAGCAAGCAGGAGTCCAGATTCAAACCTTAGCCTTGGCGACTCCAAAGCCCATGCTCTACCTTCTGAAACAACCAGCAGAATGTCCAAGGTAGCTCCTAAGGCTGTCTCAGGCACCTCCAGGGGTGTCCCAGAGCCCTGGCCTCAGTCTGGACCCTGGTCAGAGACAGCCCATGAAGTGCAGCTCCTCATCTGCCACATACAGTCCCCTCAGCACCCAGTGAAAAGTCTCACGCCATTCATAAAGGACCAGTAACATGTGCAGCCCCAGCCAGCAGAAGGCTTGGATTACGGGCCCTGTAGGGGAAAGGCTTGGGTGTCCCCCAAAACCATCAGCAAAGTGGACCCCAGGCAGCCACGTCTCCTCTGCCAGCCCATGTGGGTTTGTTCCCAGATGAGGGAGTAAAGCCAACGGATACTTGGTTGGGTTTTCCGCCTCCACCATCTGCGCAGCTCAGAGGCTTCCTGCCTGGTTTTGAAAGATGCACATGTTTATCTCAAATACAGATGCTCTCAGCTTCCCTGGGACCTTCGATCTGGGCTCCTGGGATTTAGTGGCTCAGGCTGCCCCTCTTGGTTTTGTGGGTTTCCGGCCTGATCCAGCAGGTCCACCTACCAGACTGGCCCATGCCAGCCTCTCAGCCTTCTTAGCAGCTCATCTTTTAGATTGTATCTACCTTGGGTTTGGGTTCCCCACCCCCACTCCCACAGTATTAATTTTTTCTAAATACTCAGATTTGTGTTGAGTCCCTACTATGCGCAGGCATTAGGGATACAGGGTGGCAAAACATGAATCTCATAGGCAAGCAGGGTCAGCTGAGGCCCATCAGGTGGTATGGTGTGTACAATTGTGAAAACGTGCAGGGGGCTCCGGCAGTCAGTGCAGAAAAGCCACAGGAGGCTCCCAGAGGAGGTGTCACTGGAGGTTAAAGCGAGGAATGAGTGGTTAACTAGGCCAAGGGTGCATGAGGAAGGTCGCCTTCAGATCTCACCCAAGTCCTCCTAGGCCCAAATCCGCTGTCTTGCAGGAGACAAGTGGATTTATTTTCCTCGTTTCCATGGGATTTACCTTTACAGTCTGCCATTCTGAATACAGACTGGGGGGTGGTCTGTTTTTGAGAAACAGTCTCCATGCCCAACAGGCCCAAGGCCTGTGGCCCAGCAGTGGCTTCAAGCCAAGAGGCTGAAATCTGGCCAGAGTCTGCAGGCCCAGCACAGGTGGCAGGCCCCTCAGCCAGGAGGGGAAGGGGTTGCTGGTTGCCCAGAGTACCCTCTGTGCCTATAGCGCCTGCCTCTGAGTCTCCTTTGCATGTCAGAGACAGAGTTGTGGGTTCTCTTGAGGGACTCTTTTAACAAGTTTTGGCCCTCAAATCAGGGGCCAAGAGACAATCCAGACTGAAGGAAGGGCCAAAACTGTGTCTCTGATGACCAGAGGAACCAACCAGAAAGCTGGGAGCAAAGGGGTTTTATTTTCATCGTTAGTTGTGTATCTGTTAGAGCTGTGCCCAGGGTACTTTAATGGCTGGTTTCAACATACAATGCGCATATCCATCTTCCCTTTTCCTTAAAGAATCCCAAAGCGCTTTCCTTAAAGGGCAGTGCTTTGAGATCCTGCGGTGCCTTGTGGGAAAAGCTGGACACACTGCACTGAAGAAGTGTCCAGGACCCTGGCATCTTGTCGCCCACACATCCAGCATAACCAGCCTGCTGGGCCTCCGCTTGATCCCTAGAAGAAAATTGCAGGGTTGGAATCAGCATTTTTCCCCTTAAGCATTTTACGGTTTTGAGAAGCTGAAATCACAGAGAATACATGGCGAGAAAGGGAATAGACACAACTTTAGAACCAAATGTGGAGCCAGTAGGAATACTAGTACCTTCTGGGTTGCCCCCATGCACCCACACAGTGACGCATATGACTTGTACACACTCACACAGTCACACACAGTCATACAAGTGGAAATGTACACACTCACACAGTCACACATGCAGTCACACATGGAAATGTACATGCTAACACACAGTCATACACATGGAAATGTACATGCTCACAGTCACATGCTTACTTACACAGTCACACACCTCACTCTCATATACCCCCTGCGTGGGATTCTGATAAGAAAGCTGTCTCCTCAGATAAGAGCTCTGTGACATACGCTGAGTTCTTTAAACAGCCACTTGTGCTTTTGATCTCCAGATTAGCTGGATTTCCCACACGTTCCGGTGGAGCTGCTTTGAGGAGGAGGAGGACAGAAAGTTGTTTGTTAAAATGGCGTCAGAGTGAGGTCAGCCTCACTCTGTTTTTTTTTTTGTTTTGTTTTTGTTTTTGTTTTTTTTTAAAGATGACCGGTAAGGGGATCTTAACCCTTGACTTGGTGTGGTCAGCACCACGCTCACCCAGTGAGCGAACCGGCCATCCGTATATGGGATCCGAACCCGGGGCCTTGGTGTTATCAGCACCGCACTCTCCCGAGTGAGCCACGGGCCGGCCCCTGAGATGTCTGTTTTTAAAGCACATTAGATTATGAGCCGTGGCCATCTTTAACTCTCTCTGAGGTTTCACAGAAAGAAAGGAGGGTCTGGTTCCTGGTGATGGCCCAGTGTCAGAAGCCTCCTTCCCCATCCCCATCTGCTCCCTGCGCCCTTTGTCTGAACATACTATCTTCATCCCAGCACACGCCCAGCCTGACCCGCATGTCACCAAACTCGGTCACCACTGTACAGTGGCACTTTGAGGGACAGAAAGCCCGAATAAGAGGTGTTATCTTTCCTCCTCAGTTTTCTCCTTGGCATTTTTTTTTTTTTATTGAGGCAAGTATGCATGACTTAAAATTTACCGTTTTAACCATTTTTCAGAGTGTCGTTCAGCAGCGTTTAAGTACATTCACATTGCCTGTGCCCCACAGCTTCACTTTTAAGCTTTGCTCTAATCCCCAGTGTGTCTCTGAGACTATGATTTCTTCTTCTGCAGGAAGCTACTCCTAACGTTTCTGTTTCAGCTGATTAGAACTCATCCCTTGGCCACATGGCACCTGGTCTCAGCATTTCCTGCTGTGGTTCAGTCTTGGTTTTCAAAGGTGTGGATCACGAGGTCACCACCCGGAGAGCATCATCTCATGGTTGAGGGACGGTGTCATGGAGCTCCTCGGACACTGAGGCTGTCCCAGAACTCGTGGAGCTGTGCTGCTGGCTTTAGTGTGTGACACTGAGAACTGTCGGCCTCATCAGTTGGGGTCAGAAATCTGCTTGGTATACTTAGCTGGTTTGGATCTGGTCCTCCAACCACACACCCTTCTCTCCTCAGACCATCCTGAGGGTACAGGGTTTTCATTTCTTAACTGCTGGTCCACATCTAAAACTGACAGGCTGTTTTGTTCTTCTGTCCCCTGAGGTTTCTGACCAAGACCAGATGTTGCTGATGACTCCAGATATTTCCTTCCCGACAGGCCCAAAACTTGTCTGTCGACTCGATTAAGTCGCACAGTGAATGATCTGGTTCTTAGATGTCCCAACCCTGCCTGGTCCTGGGGGATGGGGTGGGGGTGTCTGATCTGCACGGGGAACCGTGAGCCCACGCTGGGGTGCTGCCCACTCCCCTTGCACTCTCATTGATGTTTAGCGTCTGTTGCTGCTCTGTGTCCCCTCTATCCGTGTCACCTTCGCTGTTCCACTGTTACAGGCTTTATGATCTGTCACTGTGTTTTCCCTCTAGTCAGGAGTGGCAGGAAAGGACGCCGGCGAGTGTTCAGCCTGTCGGAGGCCGACGGTCACGGCGGCCACTGGGTTTAGTGCTTCGACCGGCAGCCGCCACAGCAACCCACGCACAGTCAATTCAGGCAGGTCTCCTCCGGTAGCCTCCACAGGCCCACGACGTCCACTCGCCACGCTGTTCTCACAATCGGCAGGGTCTGCACAAGCTGGGCCCAGAGGACACCAGGCCGTGAGCACAGAGAGCCACTCAGGAAGCCAGCCCCACTTCCCCAAAGCCGGCTCTTCCTATTCCCTTTCTGGCCATCCGTCATCTGAGAACCAAATCCCCCCAGCCATTTACCCTTGGGTCAGTTCCAGGCCAGACTTGTGCAGCCTGGAAACACTGTTCTTCTCTGTGAAATACCTCACCACGGCCAGCCTGAGCTAGAGGCAGATTGTCCCAAGTCCCCTCAGGGTCCCCCCAGTGTAGTCCATGGAGGTTGGGCAGCAGTTGGCTAGAAAATTGAGAATTTGTAAAAAGCAACCAAGAAGGCACCTAGTTTATTGTTTTCTTTTTTTTCCCTGACCTTGCTCAAACAAGTCAAATTTGGTCCTCTCCAGCCTGGGGCCAAAAGTAACTTCCATTATAAATGTATCGATGACTCCATTGTCCCCCTTTTTACACGTAGTGCTCCCCACCCCAGCAGCACGGCTCCTTTGCCAGGGCCCCACTGCAGCTGCTTTCTCCATGATGCTTCTTCTGTGGTTTCTGATGCGTACCCCCTACCCCCCCCACCTTGTTGTGCTTCTCAGCTGGGATCCTTTTGCGTTTTTTGTTTAAAAGCTGTTTCCTCTGAGCCTTACCTTTGGCTTACATGGGCCCTCCTTTTCTCCCCCACATCACCCAGCCTACCTTTCCCAGCCCACCTTTCCCAGCCCCAGCACAACCAATCCAAGTGTTTACTGGAAACTACCACTCACTTGACACACAGATCAGTTGAGACCCTGCCCAGAGCTGCAGATCAGCTTCTGAGGGTGCTGGCCAGGCACTTGGGGCACCCGCTGCCTTGGTGTCTTCTCAGGCCAGAGCCACAGGAGGCCTGTCCACCACTCAGGAAAACATGGACTTCCTGGGTTTCCCACTCCAGCCTCAGATCTTTCTCCCAGCCCATGGCCAGGAAGTCAGACTTTTCTCTGAATCCCTCATTTCCTGGGCCTGGTCCCAGCTTGTGGCCTTAGAGCTGAAAAACCCCAGCAGGCCGGTGAAGCCAAATTTTCAACAATAACCTTTGCAGCTCAGCACCTGACCAGAAAACAAAATGTGTCCTTGCTGGTTAATTTTCTCCCGGTGAAAACCTGGTAGAGTTCTCCTTTTCTTCCCCCTTTGGTTGGATAAATTTGTAGGTTACACTCAGGAAGCAGTTCTTAGTTAAAAAACAAAACAAAACAATGTTGTAGACAATGAGTAAGAGTTATTTTTTCCTACTTAAAAAAATAGAGGCTATTTTTAAGGGAAAAATCAACCCTTTTAATAAAAATTGTTGGTTCTTTTCCTAAAGAAGCAGCCAGTTTTGTGTGTGTGGTATTGTTTGTTACTTGGTTTACTTTTTAAATATATTTGACTATAGCTTTCTCACATCCTTAATTATTCTCATCACCAAAAACCCCATTATGGATCAGGGAAAGAGGATTGACAGCTTTTTTGAATATCTGCATGCAATGCAGACTTGAGCCAAGAGGGAACTCGTAAGTAGAGGTTTTGAGAAAACGTGAAGGAAATGTCTTGCCACTCTGTCTCCAGATGGCAGGACAGCGCCATTTGGAGAAGTACTCATTTCTAAACTGTCTGGTCAGCAGCTAACCTCCCAGTGGGTCCACAGGTGTGTACGTCCGTAGAGATGCTCACACCCCTGCGAAGGAGCAAGCAGGTGAGCCCCGCCCAAGGAACCACATGTCCTGATCAACAGCAGGCAGCTTGTGCTGGGTCAGAACACGAGCTGGGGGAGCTAAAATCAGCCCCGCACCACAAGGCGTCCTCATTGAATGGAACAAATTAGTTGGAATTCAGAGAAACCAGAATTCGTATGTAGTGTTTCCTCAGCAGTTCTGGGCTCAGATCACACCGTGAATCACTTTTTCCACTAGTGCTCACTAGTGCCCAGGGCCACCCTCCTGGAGCGAGGACAGACCCAAAGCTGCATGCAGTGGTTTTTTTCTGAACCTTCTTTCTCTCTCTCCTTTAAAAAAAAAAAAAAAAGACCTTAGGAAGAAATTAATTGGGACCTTTTAGAGCTCATCTTGGCCAGAGTCTTGTGGGAAGAAATGCCAGTGTGTCCCCTGGAGATTCAGTCTATCATTTGTGCATTCTCTCCATGAGAGGAATTCTCTTCCTCCCCTTCAGCCCATTCTGTATGCTGTTTGGTTTTATTTTGCTCCTCGTTTTTCCATTCTTATGCTGTATGTTCAGTTTGCTGTTCTGTTTTATTTGGGCTTAACCTAAAAGAGGGGGAAAAAAAAAAAACTAACTTAATTGGAATCACATTGAACAAAAAGTGTCTGCCATCACTCCCAGGGCCCAGAGGGCTCTCACACCCATAGGTGCACACCGCCTAGTCAATACCTGCTGCCAACTGCTTTTTGACCCTAAAAGCCATCCAAATAAGAATTTGTTTTCCAAGCACGGTGCCCACTGCCACCTTACCAATTTTTTTTTTTTTTTTTTTTTTAACCAGTAAGGGGATCGCAACCCTCGGCATGGTGTGGTCTCCACCATGCTCAGCCAGTGAGCACACCAGCCATCCCTATATAGGATCTGAACCCGCAGCCTCGGCGCTCCCAGTGCCGCACTCTCCTGAGTGAACCACAGGGCCGGCCCCAACTTACCAATTTTTAAATGACCAGCATCTGAAGTCCTGGAAGATGCTTTCCACAAGGAACTCCAGTTGCTTCTGGTGTTTCCATCCAGGCGAACTCATCATTGGAAAGCAAATGGGCCATTAATCTGTCTGTATTCTAATCAAGGGTTTTGAAAAGTACCACAAAAAGAATTGCCACTCCAAAAATAACCGCCTTAGGTGGGGCCTCTCCTGAATTCCTCCTGACATGGCCCCCCGGGCAAGCTCAGGACAGGAATGTCCAGGGCAGTCACAGCCTTTGACAGTACTGACTCAGCGCTTAGAGGAGGAGGAGGAGACACACCACAGTCCAAGGTTTTGTTTTGGTTTTGCAAACTGAAAAGTTCTACAGAAATTCCTTTAAAAATATATATATATATGTGTGTGTATATATATATTGCAGTGGGTTCTTAGGTAAATGTCACCGAATACAGAATCTGGAAATGGCCCGAAGTTATAAGCACGGTGAGCCCATTTACTTCCTAAACAGGTATTTGTCATCAGGTAGATGTTCCAAGATTGGCCTGTACATGAAGCCTGCCTGGGCCATGTCTCAGCACCCAGGAACAGCACTTTCATAATCCACATGTTGATTTTGCACAAGCCCCTGATTTTTTCCTCCTGTCACAAGTCAGGGTAACTCTGGGCCCTGACACATTTCCCCAGGCCTGGAAAGACTGGTTCTAGCAGTATCTGTGTCCCCAAAAGGAGGAAGTGGAGCCAGGCCCTGCCCCTACATGAGCCATCTCCCTCCCAGATTTCCCTAGGCTGTGGTTAAGGTTGGGAAGAGAGGGTACCAGTGTGAGCGGAGTATCCCGAGGGCTGAGAGTAGCTGTTTTTTCTCCCCCCACCCAGATGCCCCCACAACTCCGGAACAGCCTCAGCCTCACTTTCCTGACCAGCTGGTGATCGTCAACGAAACAGAAGCAGACTCCAAGCCTACCAAGAGTTTGGCCAGGAGTGCGGACATGGAGACTGCCAACCTGTCCCCCAGCCTCATCCCTGCCCCACAGCCCACCATCTCCCTGCTCTGTGAGGACACTGCTGACACGCTGAGCGTTGAATCTCTGACCCTTGTCCCCCCCGTCGATCCCTGCAGCCTCCGTGCCCTCACCAGCATCCCCCCACCTCCCATGCCAGCTGTACCGTGCCCGGTGACCCCGGGCAAGGAGGCTGCGTGTGTGGAGCCCGCGGGCCCTGCGGAGCACTGAGTCAGCACCAGGGCCTCCCTTTGCATTTGTGGCCCCCTGGAAGGGACCCACTGCAGGCAACTGGCAGCACTCAGTCACCATCTCAGCCTCTTATCCCTGCGCCCCTCGAATCGGAAGAAAACCATGCTGCGTTTGAACTCCTCTTTCATGTTGCACTTACTTAAGAGCAGGCTGGGACCCATAGAGACACCCCAGTGAGTGCAGATGACAGCAGTGGCCGCTCCAGGGAGAAGTTTGGGCGTTGTCCTTGAGCCCGACAGCCCCGGGGGGGGGGGGGGGCAGGGGGGGGGCCAGGACCCACCAGTACCTCACCCTCCCTTCAGGTGGCTCCTCGGTCACTATCCCCAGTGTGCACAGAATTGAACGAGGTCACTTTGGGTAGAAATTTGTAGAAAAGCAAACTTGGATAAACATCTCCTTTGGATATTTATTTCCACTTTTGGCAGCCGAATTTAAAAAGCATCTATTTAAAAAAAAAAAGTCCCAAAAAAATAAAATCCCCAACTCCAAGGTTTGATGTCACGTTAAAAGTGTAATGATACTGCTAAGATTTCATCTTAGCCTTCCCTTGACCTTCCCAGCGTTTTGTTTTGGAGGTCTTGGTGTGGCTTTCTGCATTTTCTTAAGCGATTCTTATCTCTTTGTTATTAGCCAACTCTGCAAGGCTGTGGAATGATAAAGTACCTTCCTAGAAAGTTTAGATTATTTTTTAAACAGAAGTAAGGGAAATACATGTATTCTCAGGTACACACAGAGATGAGAGGGCTGAAAGTTTCTCTACTGTAGCAGCCAAGGATCCTGGGGTTACCTGAGAGATCTTTCCGGAAAAGGGGAGAACGCAGCCAGCTCCCTGCTCAGGATGCAATCTTCATCTCTCACTTTACTGAACCAAAGAGGGATGGCTTTCCAGCATCATCTTCAGTTGTTGCCATCTTTGTCTAAGAACCACTGGGAACCATGAAGACTCCAGACCCAATGGCTGTGATGGGAATAAAAGGGGATGGGAACCATCCTGGGCGCGTACGCAGAGGGATGTCGAGAGCCAGCTCTCCCCAGTTGCAGGGGTGGCGTCCTGAGGGCTCCGATCTCTCATTCTCCTCTGTTGCTGCTACTGCCAAGACTCAAGTTTGTCTTAGAATGAAATCCCTATGGTCCCCTCTCTATTCAGAATGGGTGTGCGCAGGTGAGGACTTGGATATATCCAGCACAGCCCCACAGTGTACTTCCTACTTGGCTGACCTGGTAACCAGATAGCTGAGCAGCCCCTCACCTCTCTGGTCAGTGGTGAGACCTTCCACAGCTTTCCTCCAGAAGTGTCTGCAGATGTGTCTACTGGGAGCGTTAGCACACAGGGAGTCAGTGTCCGCTGCCGCCTGGCTAGCAGGGTGGCCTGCTCAGGAGATTCTCCGAGATCTCGCCATCTACCTGTTACTGGAACTCAGTCCTCATCCTCTCTGCCAAACCAGCTATCCCGGCAGGGTCTGCACAGGTCAGATTTCAGCTTCACGAAGGAAACACTGGTTCCACTGAGGAGGGGGGAGTGGTTGCCCATGAGGACAGGTTTCTGCAGTCATCAGAAGCTCCCACAGCTACAGGCACAAGGACCTTTGCTTCAACAAAGAAAAGGCCCAGCTCAGAAAGTAGGCCACTTAGGCAGAAATTCCAAGGGCCCTCACAAGGAAGGACAAGGTGTGACCCTCAGCAGAGCCCCTGGGAAGGGAAGGAGGACAGGGTAGAAGAAGGGGAAAGATGGTCGGTGGGGAGAAACAACCATGTCATCGGAAGACCAGGCACCTCGTGTCCCCAGCAGCTGGCATGGGTTTTGCTTGATCTTTTAGAGAGAGGGGTGTGGATATAGGCTAGCTCCAGAGCCATGCACTTCTGGTTTTGAAATGACTCCATCTTTGGGACAGCAGAAATGAGAGACAACAAGCTCCTTCCCTGCCCAGTGGCATGACTAAGAAGAACAAGCCTGCTGCTGCACTAAACGAGCTCACACAGGTGGGCCCAGGCCCTCCCTGGATCCCCGCCTGCCATCTGAAATCTAGTGACTCCAACCGGCCTCATGACCTCTGAACACTGAAGGAGGGCAGGGGTGGACAGCCTACCCTGGAGGACCAACTGTCAAATTAAAGGCACCAGTCAGGCCAGGGCTTCTATCCTATGCCCTGACCAAGGACAGGCCTGTCCCCATGTGAGCTGGCAAGGTCATTCCCAGGAGTGTCCTTCAGCAGGACACCTCCAGGTATATGGGTGGGGATTTCCTTTAACCACGGGTTCCCAGGCTTTACTGGTGAGGGCAAGGGATATACCTCCTTGTGCTAGGAGGTCTGGGAGTCTAGAGGAGGCAACCAGCCCTTCGGGCTCTGAAGAAGGACCTGCCTTGCCTAGGTCTTGGCCATCTTGGCAGCAGTGGACTTAGCTGTGTCTTCCGGAGCACCTGCAAACCTTACAGCTGGGGCGCTCCCCTGCAGGCCTGTCCAGACAAAACATACTAGGTCTTAGGCATTGGGCAGTGAGAGGGGGCACCCACAGCTGGGGCCACAGCCTCTGACTCGTAGGTCACCTCCATGTCCCTGCAGAGAGTACTTACAGCCCTAGACCCTGGTCTTCTCTCCCCAAGTCAACTGTCGGGCTCATTCATTTGCCAAGTCAGGGACAGGACTGGCCCCATGAGCCCCCAAACCTCAGTTTTGAAAGTTGCCGTAGAAGTGTGCATGTCCCCTTCTGGTTTGGAGGCTTGGGCATGCAAGGGCGCCTCTCCCAGCAGGTCACACGGGCATGGTGAGGTGCTCCCGTGAGCCTCAAAGCCACAGAGCGGGGTGGGGGGAGAGGCCTCCCCAGAGCAGGGCCCTTCTGTGCTCCCCTGCCAGGCTGCTCTCTGCCCAGAAGACATCCTCCCACAACCCAAACACTTGCGTTAACAAGTGATCCCAGGTAAGTGAAGAAACCCTCACCTCCTAAAGACATGTGCTGGATTTCTCTAACAATCTGTGAAATGCATTGTTTTTTAAAAAGGCACAAAGTGAGCTGATTCTGATCTTTGCAATAAATACGAAATATTTAATGTAGTCATGTTGCCATTGGGCATAAACTGTAGGATTTCCTTAATGTTTCTTTGAGCTGCAAATATGTAAATAATTCTTGTCCCAGGGAGGAGCAGGGGTTGGGAAACCTTGATGCTCTGAGCCTCGGGACCAGGACCATTCTAGGGAAGCACCTGCTTTCACTGGCATGACTCATGCTTCATGGGTACTGAACACGAGGGTGGAAATGAAAACTGGAACTTCCTTGTAAATTTGAACTTGGCAATAAAAGAGAAAAGAGTTACCAAGAATGTGGCGTGGTGCTCCTCGGCGCTGTGGCGGGAGGCTGCCTGACCGCTCATCCTGTCACAGATGCTCAGATGGGTGCAGTGGCCAGAGTCCCTCCCACCTTGATCCTTGCTCTGGTTTCCTCCTCACCCCTTCCCCAGGGTCCTAAGAGGTAGGCGGGGCAAGCACTTCAGGCTGAAGTGTCCCCAGCCCACTCCTGCCAGGTGCGGGGAGTGGGTCCATGTTCTACATCCCTCACCTGTTGGGCAGGTGGCTCTCCATCCAAGCCTTAGGGTTCTGCATCTATGGAAGGGGACAGTCACAGCCCTGCCTCACAGGATGAGCACAGGGAGCACTGCGTGTTGCTGCGGGGCTGAGGGAAGCAGGAAGGGCTCGCCGCCGATGACACAGCCAGGTGAAGCGTTGGGGAGGGCACAATTCCAGAACATTCCGATGTGCACAAGCGTGAGCCCTAAAAATCCCTGGAAATAGGTTCACAGGTTCTCAGAAACTTCTGATGCTCTGACTTAAACCTGGCTCAGAAACAGCCAGTAACATCTGGTTCTTTAGAGCAAACCCAAGTTGAGTCCAAAGGATAAACAGGGCACCCAACTCATGCCAAGGGTTGAGGTGTTGCCATCAGAAGGAGGAAGTCGCTGCTGAGGGTGGGGTTGCCCTTTGTGCCTCTACCTTGCACTGGTGGCGAGCAGGACCCCCTTCCTCTCCTGCTCAGGTTATCTCAGATCAGTTCCTTGGAAGTCTGACTATGAGGCCCAGGCCTGCAGCAGCTCTGGGGTCCCTTGGGTTAGGGTTGGATCCCCTCTGTGCTGTGACCTGGTCACCACAGGCTATTCCACTGGTGCTGGACACTGGACCAGGGTCTTACCTGCAGCCTCCTGCACCCCCATAGTGGCCTTGCTTTGTGGGCACATGGACATTCACACATCTCAAAGACTTTGGTCTAAGAAAAGGAACTTGCTGGAAGGATGCCAAGGGAGAAGGTGGAAGACAGCCTTGGGATGGACAGAACCAGGGCCAGCAGCTGTTGGGGGCCAGCAGCTGTTGGGGGCAGCAGCTGTCTGCAGGGGCTCCTGCAGCACAGCATCCCCTTCACACAGATGAGGAAACTGAGGCCCAGTGGGGCTCAGCAGCCTTCCCAAGCACCCCCACGTACTAGCCCACGCCTGCCTGTGTGCTCTGCCTCCCTGTGCTGTTCTGAAACCTCAGAGTGTTGATCCAAACCCCCCTGGGCTGTTGACTGGAAGGAGAAGATAAAGCAGCAGTTAGCAGACATGAGTGGGTGTAGGAATCATCTGGAAAACTCACCCAAAATCCAGAACCATACCCCACCCCAGACCTAGTCAGTGAGAGCCCTTTGCAAAGTCCTTTGCACACAGTAGGTGCTCAGTAATGGTGGCTTGTTCTCCTCTGCCTTCCCTGCCCTCAGAGAAAAGCTTGCCTTTTCTTTGGGAGGTAGAGTCAGAGCCAGACTATGCTTGATGTGAATTCCTGCTGTGCCCCTCATCAGCCAGGTGGTCTTGGCCAGGCCCCGTCTCTGTGCTCAGGTTTGCTATCTGTGAAGCGAAGACAGGAACAGCCAGCGCCTGTCTCACAGTGTGTTAGTGCTCAACTCAGGGCAGGTGGGCTAGGGGGCTCTTGGCATGAGATCCACTCAGTGACTGCTTCTCCCACCCACCTTCCCAGCCCAGGTTCAAACCTAGCAGTCGCCTCTGGCTTGTGTGATGGCTGGGGCCAGTCACTTTCCTTCATCACGTCTCCAGTCCTTCCCCCTTACCCCGGCTAGAAGTGACCCTGTGAATCAGCTGCTGTCACTTTTGCCCAAGCCTAGTGAGGGTCCCACAGAAGCAGGAGGCGAGGCCCGGCAGGGTCTGCCCGAGTGGATGTGCCCAGCAGGCCCATCCCTGCATCCTGACACATCTGGCAGGAAGGGGCAGTTGAGGTCAGGTGGCAGCATCCTGCCTGCGGGTGACCTTGAGTCCTGCACTCAGGGGAAGACCAATTCCCGGACAGCAACTGCTGGAAACCCCCTTCCCTCCTGTCCTGCTTCTTCATGTTGCTTCAGGTCAATGAGGAAAAACCCTCAACATCTAAAGTGCTTTTCTCCAAAGGAAGATCAATTCTGAATCACCAGACTGGGCACACATGGGGCTTCCTGGGAGCCCCAAAGGCACCCGATGGGCCAGTGTGAGGCTTTCCTGCCCTAAACAGGCCACAGGGCCCTGGTCCTGCCCCGCTCACAGCTCCACCACCTGGGCTCCTGGGCACCACGTGCTGGCCCCCTGCCCAGCCTGCTCTGGCCTCTGCCCTCCCTCAATGCCACGTGCCACCTGGCTCAGCCAGATTAGCTCCAAGAGAGCAGCATGTGCCCACCCGAGCACATGCCCGCCTAACACCTGCAATGTCACTTTCTTGGCTCTTAGCTTTCAAACTCAATTCATGGAAAAGGGAGCCTTTACTACTGCATTCATTGCCTAGGGCTGCCATAACAAATGATCGCACACAGAGCATCTTGAAACAACAGATATTTATTCTCTCACAGCTCTGGCGGCCAGAAATCCAAAAGCAAGGGGTGAACAGGCTGGTTCTTTCTGGAAGCTTTTGGGCAGGATCTGTTCCATTCCTCTCTCCCTGCTTCTGGTGGCTCTGGCAATCAATCCATGGCATTCCTTGCCCCTGTGGGTGACTCACTCTAATCTCTGCCTCCGTCTTCACATGGCCTTCTTCCCTGTGTCTTTATGTCAAACCTCCCTCTCCTTTCTCTTATAAAGATGCCAGTCACTGGATTTAAGGATCACCCAGGATGGTCTCTTCTCAAGATCCTTAACTTCATTACATCTGCAGAGACCCTATTTCCAAGTAAGTTCTCATTCACAAGTACTAGGGATTGGGACATGGATATATCCTTTTAGGGGAGGGTCACCAATCAACCCCTTACACTTACCAGAAATTAATGCTACCATAAAAACAAATGCAATAAAAAACAAATCTGTGCAACTACATTTTAACCAGGTCCATTCCTTGCCACAGGCTCTGGGCCCAGGCTTGCCCTCTCTCTGTTAAAAGAAGAGACCAACTGGTATTAGAGACCTGTTAGCACCTAACCATGACTTTCTCTTTGATAGGATCAGAAGGGCTGAGAGAAAAGAACCAGCTTACTCTGGGACTAGGTTATTTAAGTCTGCGTCCGCGTTCCCCTAACCGTCATCTCAGGAACAGCAGATCAGAGATGCTCCTATGGGCACACAAGAATCACAGATCATGGTGTATTGTAAACTGTGGAATTTTTTTCTCAGTCCTCTTTCTCCAATAGATTCACCAACAGGCAGGGATTGTGTCTGATTTGACCCAACCTCCCAGCAGCCAGGCAGTGTCTGGCTCATGGGCTGATGGAGTTTGGATGTGTGGAAAACTCATGTGGAAATTTGATCTCCAATGTGGCAGTGTTGGAAACTGATTGAGTCATGGGGGCGGATCCCTCATGAATGGATTAATGCTCTCCTTGGGGGAGGGGGGATTAATGAGTGAGTTTCTCGCTCTATTAGTTCCCCTGAGAGCTCGTTGCTTAAAAAGACCCTGGCACCTTTTCTCTCTCTCTTGCTTCCTCTCACCATGTGATCTTCTTGTACCCGCCAGCTGCCTGCCACTTCTCCGCCATGAGTAGAAGCAGCCTGAGGCCCGTGCCAGATGCAGTTGTCCCAGAACCGTAAGCCAAATAAACCTCTCTTCTTTATAAATTACCCAGTCTCAGGTATTTCTGTTATAGCAACACAAAATGGACTAAAACATGGGCTGTCTGTGAATGTAAATTGGATGGACGGATGGAACCATTCCTGGACACAGTTCCAAATTCCCAAAGCCTGAATTCCATTTGTGTCCCTATGCCCATAGCCCTGACTTTGCCCTTGTGGGTGAATCACCCTCTTTATGTCCACTCTGGTGTCTTCCAGGCCTTACCAAGGCCAGCCAAAACTCTTTGGAAGAATTTACCAGGACCAGGTTGACAAGGACAAAAGCGCTTTAGGACTTTCCTTTGCAATGATCAGAAATCCTGTGCCCCCAGCCCTCCCCAGGTGCCTGAGCTGAGACTGAGTTGCTGCTGGCATCTCCACATCCGTGAAACCTCATGAAGGATGAGCAGGTGGCAGTGCAGACTTTGGAGCCTTTGGAGCATCCCTACATTGACACCCCCCATCCCCATGGCCTTGCGCACATGGTTAAACCTAACTAGGCTCAACTTCCTCAAATGAGAACCTCCCCAACAGGGTGCTTGGTTGTGTGGATGAAGTGGGGGCGGCTGAGCCGAGCATTCAGCACCCAGCCTGGCACACAGGATCCCAGCCAGGAGGCCTCGCTGTCAGCCTAGCTAGAACTACAAAATGGCTTCAAGAAATACCCATAGCCCAGGTCCCCCTCAGATATATGGAACCGGCATCTGCAGAATGGGGCTGGGCCCTGGAATTCTTTTAAGGTCATTTTATGTGTTGACTTGACTGGACCAAGGGGTGCCCAGATAGCTAGTAAAACATTATTTCTGGGTGTGTCTGTAAGAAGATATTAGCATTTGAGTCACTAGGCTGAGTAAAGGAGATCCCCCTCAGCAATGTGGGTGGGCATCAGCCAAATCCTTCGAGGACCTGAACAGAACAAGGTGGTGAAAGGGCAATTTGGCTCAGTCTGCTTGATCCACAACATACACCATCACCTGCCCTCAGACATCAGCGTTCCTGGTTCTCAGGCTTTAGTCTTGGACTACAGCTACACCACCAGTTTTCCTGGCCCTCCAGCTTGTAGATGGCAGATTTTGGGACTTCTCAGCCTCCATAATTGCATGAGCCAACTCCCATAATATCTATCTATCTGTCTGTCTATCTATCTATCTATCTATCTATCTATCTATCTATCTATCTATCTATCTATCTATCTATCTATCTATATCTATCATGCATCTCTATCTATCTATCCTATTGGTCTGTTTCTCTGTAAAACCCTGACCAATACAGCAAACAATCAAGATGAGAAGCCTCCTTGGCCATCCCCCACCCCTCATTGCAGCACACGAGCCCTTGGTCTTGTCCTGAAAGACCCCAGGTCATCCAACCCAGGACCTTGTCACCTGTCTTTTTTCCTCTTACACCCCTCCCCCATTTCTGCCCCTGTAGCCACCTCCCATCCTTCTAGATGTGCATCAGTGTCACCTTCTTGAGGCCATTCTGAAGTTGAGCCCCCCATTTCCTCTATCACAGCAGTCACCTGTTTCCTTCCTGGCACTTGTTACACCCCAAAGGATTTTTGGTTTTTTGATTGATCATTTGCCACATTCCAAATCCCATTGTTGGTGCTGGCCAGTTAGCTCAGTTGGTTAGAGCACGGCCTTGTAACACCAAGGTCACGGGTTCAGTTCCCCATACTGGCCAGCTGCCAAAAAAAATTTTTTTTAATCCCATTTTTTTGTTTGGGGAACCCCTGACAGCAGAGCCTGAGAGGACAGGGTGCAGCTGGTTTATTGGGGTGGTGGCCCCAGGAAGCGGGAGTGGGAGCCGGGGTAGAAGGGCGGAGCCAGTAAACAGTGTGTGACTGGGCTGGTCACTGCTGGGCAGTGCTGTGGGCACCTGGTGCTCAGCCTCTCTGGGGACCCTCTGTGGAACCACATAGAATGAGGTGAGGACTGGCCCTGGGAAGGGCAGGAGGTTGGGCATTTATCCTCTGACTCTCATGCCCTGTGGGTTAAGGGTTGTCCTGGGGCATAGACATCCTGGCTCTTCCCAGATGCCCTGCCTGAGGCCAAGGCAGCTGCTAACTGAGCTCCTCCTTTGGACAGAAAAGTGAAGACTCAGCAGCTGCATGATGTGGGAGGCGGGCAGGGGCTGGGAACCTGGATTGGACTCAGGCACTACTAGGCCCCAAACACATAGGTCACACTGACAAACCAGAGGTTTGCAAACTGGGGGCCCGTGGGCCCAACGCAGCACACCAGTGAGCTCTGTTAGGCTTCTAAAGAAAAACTGAGCCAAGGTTTCAAAAGTGGGGGATCTTGTGCAAATATCTGGATTTCTGGTTTCTCTTTAAAAATCAGGTCTGGGACGATGGGCCCATGTTCACCTGGAGGTAAGTACCAACCAGTCCTGGGACAGGTGTGGGCTTGCCACCCCCGCAGCACGTCCCCACACCGGGCCTGGGGTCAGGGACTGGTTGTCAGTGGCTTGCACTGTTTTTTCTTTACCCCAGCGCCTTCACTTCCTGTTTGCAACTCCAGTGTCAGGTGCAGGGAGCTGCCCCTCGTCTGTCTTCCCCACCATCCTGTCCCCTATTTGCTGAACAGTCGAGCTAATCAATATTTGACTGGTCCAACCCCTGTGGGTAAACAGGCCACCCTCCTGTTTCTCCACACGGCTGCCCTCACACCTCCCTGAGAAGGCAGCTAAAATATCTGAGTGGCTGAGACCCAGGACCTTCTTTTTCTCTCACTCTGCCTCCCCACCAGGCTCCACTAGAAAACGTTATTGAAAGCAAGAAAAATTTTTTAAAGTGCATGCTGCAGGAACATTCTCTGGGCTAGCAGTGCTGGGGACTAACTTGGCTTGTGCACGGAGAGGCCCTTTCCAACCAGAGACAGGCACCAGCTTCCCGGCCAGAGTGCAGGGCAGGGCAAGGGACTCCTCATGCTGCAGCCTTCCCCATGCTTCAGCTCTGTCCCTGATGTTTAAAAGACATTAAAATAACAAATGCTGGCGAAGATGTGGAGAAAGGGGAACCCTCACACACTCTTGGTGGGACTGTAAATTAATGCAGCCATTTGGAAAATAGTATGGACGTCCCTCAGAGAACTGCAAATAGATCTACCATATGACCCAGCAAACCCACTACTGGCTGTACATCCAAAGGGGTGGAAATCTCATGTCAAAGGGACACCTGCACTCCCATGTTTATCGCAGCTCTGTTGACAATAGCCAAGATATGGAACCAACCTAAATGTCCATTGATGAATGAATGGATAAGGAAACTGTGGTATATATACACCATGGAATACTACTCAGCCATAAAAAGAATGAAATTCTGCCATTTGTAGCAACATGGATGAGCTTGGAGAAAATTATGTTGAGTGAAATAAGCCAGGCACAGAAAGAGAAATACCGCATGTTCTCACTCATAAGTGGGAGCTAAAAACAACAACAGCAACGATCAAACACATAAATAATAATAATAATAAGTCAAACTTTTAGAAGGAGAAAGCAGAACTGAGGTTACTAGAGGTGGGAAAGTGGAGGGGTACAGGACACAGAATTATAGCTATATAGGAAAAATAAGTTCTATTGATGTACAGTTGAGCCAGGTGTCTATAATTAACAATAATTTATTGCATGTTATCAAATGACTAAAAGAGATCCAATATCCACATCACAAAGAAATGATTAAGTTCGTGATAATGAGTATGCTAATTCTCCTGATTTGATCATCACGCATTATATACATGTATTGAAATGTTATATCCCATAAATATATACAATCAATACATTTGAATTTTAAAAAGCAGAATTTCAGCAATATAAAAAAGAAAATGTTCATAATGTTGATTGACAGTAAAACAGTAAGTTACAGCAACTATTATTTTCATCTAATCATATGCTTCTTTAAAATATTATAACAATTCAAATATTAACAGTTTGTTCCAATTTCTGGTCACAAATAAAACTTGGCTTTAAAGAGAAAAAAATAGAAAGAGCAGCAGTGTGCCCGCCACAGCCTGTCCTAGAGCAGGGCAGGTGTTAGAGGAGGGGCTCTTTCTCTAGCTTTCAATTATTGTCATTATTGATTGTGGCAAATCTCACCTCACATAAAATGAACCATTTTAAAGTGAACAGTTCAGCGGCATTAAGTGCATTCACAATGTTGCACAACCACATTCTTATCAACCCAAAAGGAAATTCCGGATCCATGCAATAGTCACCCCCCCATTTCCACATCTTCCCGGCCCCTGGCAATCACTAGTATATTTCCTTTCTCAATGGATTTGCCTAATCCGGACATTTCCTGTGAATGGAATCATGTAATATATGGCTTTTTGTGTCTGGTGTCTCTCTCAGCCTGACCTTTTCAAGGTTCATCTGTGCTGTAGCAAGGATAGTGCTTTGTTCCTTTCTACAGCTGGATAACATTCCATTGCAGGGATAGACATACAGTTTGCTTATCCGTTCACCTGTGGATGGGCATTGGGGTTGTGGCCACCTTTTGGCTGTTGTCAGTAGTGCTGATGTGAATGTGCATTTACAAGAGTCACCCTTTACCTGTTGAAGTCTGGTTTGATTCAGCAACCACTTGACAGAGAGCATCTGCGAGCCTGGGCAGCATCCTGGGGACACAGATGTGATCCAGACATGGTCCCTGCCCTCATGAAGGCCGGGACCAACAGACAGACAGACCTTCACTTCCCAGCTCTACCGCCTGCACAGAGGAAATGATAACTTCTCAGGCCTCCATTTGCTTATCTGGTAAGTGGGTCTGATGAGAGTAGCTGGGCGCACTTGAGTTCCCTGGCATCCCCCTCCCCCATCGCACTCCCAGGGGAGGGTAGAAATCACCTCACTAGTTGGCTCCACCTACATACGTGTGCCGAGACTCCACTCTGCAACACCGATGGATAGGAGGGCAGGAACACAGCGTGAAGGGGGCCTGCACTCAGGGGACCTGAACCCAGGGCCGCTAGAGGCCTTCCAGGCTGCCCCGGGGAGTTCTGCCTTGGTGCTGAGAGCAACAGGACACACTGAAGGGTCGTAAACAAAGACATGAGATGGTAGGACGTGCATGGCAAGAAGACTGCTGGACCTGCAGGTGAAGAGCAGTCAAGAGGGGCCACCGCAGTGGGGATGGGTCACAATCAGAGTGGGTGGCTGGTGTCATGTTTAAGAGGTAAAATCAACAGGTTTGGTTGGACTGGCCATGAGGCAGAGGGCGGGTGAAGGACAGCTCTCAGCTCTGGACAGGCATGTGGCTTGGCAAGTGTTCAAGTGATCGATCCCTGTGGCCAGTGTCCACCTGAGTGGCCTGTCACCTCTTTCTTTGCCATGTTAAAGTTTCATCTTTTGCTCTGTGCTTCCACTGATGGCCAAAGAACTGCATAGCTCTGGTGGCAATTTGGCAAAGTATAGAAAAGTCATAGTTCCCTTAATCCCTCCATTAAGGGACACCCCTTGCTGACACACTGGCTGAGTTCCTTCCAGTCTTTTTTCTATGCATTTTAGCAGTTGAAATAATACCATGGATGTCATTTCATCACGTGCTTTTGACACTTGGCCTCCCAGTCTCAGCAGGTCCCGGAGTTACTAGAAACTCCATTTCTAAACGGTAGAGCAAGTTCTGCAGCAGGATGCAACAGGTTAGTGAGCTGCTGCCCACGGATGGACGTTCACGCGGCTTCTGCTTTGTTCGAAGTCACTCTGCAGTGAACACCGTTGTACGTAAACCTTTGTCCACGTTTGACCTCATCTCCATAGAAGAGGTTCCTAGCATGGGAATTGCCAGATCACAGAAATAGAAACCGTTTTAAGGACTCTGGCTACAAACTGTGAAATGGCTTTCTGGAAATATTGGATCATGGAAACTCTCGCCAGCAGTACATGCAAGCCTCCCCAGCACCAAATGTTGACAGTTCTTAGATCCTTCCTAAAGTACAGCCCAGCTCAAAGCTCACCTCCTCTGTGAAGCCTCCTTGGATTTCACCTCTCTATCCTTGACATTCCTGAGTCACCCCCTCCCTCCACTTGCCCCTACTCCATACCAGCTGCAGGTCTGATGTTCCCGAGGGTGGACCTCCTCTGAGCCCAGAGAGGTCCCCACCCACTCAGCTTCCTAGCCCCAATCAGCCAGCATATTTTGTGCTTCTACTAAACACTGGGATGCCTCCCCAACAACCAACGAGGTCGGTATTCTGCTCTTTTACAGGAGAGCAACTGAGACCCAGACCAGAGAGGCTGAGTGACTTATCCAAGCTGCTAAGCCATGTTGCTGAGACTGAAATAGTAACAGCAACTCCTCCTTAATGGGCATGTCCTACACGCCCGGCTCAGCTAAGCAGTTTACGTGCCTGATCTCAGTTCATCCTCCCAACAACCCTACCACGCTGGTACTGTTATTCTCCCCATATTATAGACGAGGAACCCTTGACCCAACGCCACCCAGCTCGGAAGCACTGGAGACTTGGACTCTGCAGAACCTCGACCAGGAGTCTGTGAGGCTCCCCAGTGCTCTGTGCCTGGTGTCCTTGGCCTCTCAGAGAGCAAGGCCAGGGTGGCGAAATGCAGAAGGAGCCCCACGCCGCACCCCCGCCCTTCTCTCCCCAGGAGTTCACAGGAACTGCTTGGAGCTCGCCCTGTCTCAGTGTCTTCCCTCGAACCTGCTTATCTCCCACACCATATCAACTCACTTTTACTGCTAATCTGCTGGGCGGGAACAGTCCTTTTGGGCAGCCACTAATGAAGTACTCTGGGGCACCACTCTCTCTGCCTTGCCCTTGGTGGCATCTGTCACCGAGAGAAGGTGACTGCAAAACCCCACTGCCCGCGCCTCTCCCTGGGAAGCCTCAGTGGGCAGGGGGAGGGGGAGGTTTGGCTTGAACATTTATTCAGCAAACATTGATTTGATCATTTATTCAAATGTATTCAATTTGATCATTTATTCAGCAAACATTGATTGAGCACCTACTGTATACCAGGCATGGGGAGGCAGCAGTGAAAGAGACAACCTCCCAGTGGGGGACACAGGCAATAAAGAAAATTAAAAATACCTAAATTCTACAGTGAACTAGAAAGTGCTGAGCATGCAAGAAAATAAAAATAGAGCCCAGGAAAGAGGATCGGGCAAGCTGCGCCGATGAGAAGAGAGGGGTTGCGATTTTAAACTGGGAGGATGGTCGTGCTGAGAAAGGACATTTGAGCAAAGATGGAAGGAGGTGAGGGAGGGAGCCTCGTGGGTGTCTGGGGTGGGAGTGACCCAGACAGAGGGAACAAGCAACTGGTGCAAAGGTCCAGGGGCACTTTGCAGCAACTGTGAGGACTGATGCTGCTGGAGAGGAGCCAGGGAGCACAAGAGTAGAGGTGGGTTAGAGTGATGCTGGGACAGACCAGGGGTCCTGGGAGGCCACTGAGCAGACTTGGACTTTTCCTGAGGGGGATGGAGAGCCTAGAAGACTGTGAGGAGAGGAGGGCCACAGCATGACCTAGGTCTTAACAGCACCACTCAGGAGCAGGGTAAGGGTGGAGGCCGGGAGGCCATTTAGGAAGCGGTTGTCAAAAGTCCAGCTCACCAGGGCCCTGGTGCTTTGCCCCAAAGGCTCCGACACACGTGTGCACACACATGTATGCGATGCACATATATGCACACATATGCCCACACACACATATGTACACACGTATACATTTGCTGGCCACACCAGCCCTCACAATTCCTGCAATGTGCCCAGGACCTGTGCACACATTACACAGAGACCTGGGGGCCAGACAGATCTGAGTGCAACTCCTGGCTCTGCAACCAACGTTCTGTGTGACCAAGAGCAAGCGACTTCACATCTCTGAGCCTCAGTTTCCCCTCCTGGAAAATGGAAGTTTAGACACTTTTTTCCCAACTTGCCTGTGTGCAAAGTCTACCCATTGGCTTTACCGAGAGGAGGGGTGGCGAGTGGCCAGTCCCCAGCAAGTGCTCATACAGTGACCCTTTTCTTCTTGAGGTACCACGACGTTGGTGGATAAACTGGTTGCCCTGGTCTCTGACTTTAGGGAGTGGCCGCTGGGAGGCACATTTCAGCCCTGGAAGTCTCTGGGCAGGATTGTCCCAGGCTGGGCAGGGGGCTGCAGAGACCACCGCTGCCCTTAGGGAACTCCCAGTCTCTGGAAAGGCAGCCCCAAAAACAGCCCCCTAGGGGGCCAACCACCAGTTTAGACTGTCCAGGCGCAGAGGCCGCTCAGATCCTGCTCTGATGCTTTTAAGCTGGGAGAAGGTAATCGCGAGACACTTTGTGCAAGTTGAGCCTATGCTTTCCTTCCCTTCATTATTCCACAAACGCATCATCATTGTCACCTCACCCTCTTCACATCATGGTCGTTGTCCTCGTCATCTTCACCACTGTCTTTGTCATGTACATTGTCATCGTCATTGTCATCTCCTCCTTCACGCGCATCGTCTTCATCATTGTCGTCATCGCGAGACTTCACCGAGCGTAGCTACCGCTGCCCCAGTCCCTGTGCTCAGCATATCGTTGTGATCTGTCTCATTTAGTCCATCTCATTTAATCCTCTCAATAACTCTGTGAAGTGGGTACTCTCATCGCTCCCATTTTCCAGATGAGCAAACTGAGGCACAGACAGAGTACAAGGCTTGACCAAGGTCACAGATCTGGGAGTAATTCTACCCAAGCAGAGCTGCTTGGGCACCCAGACCCTGAACCCTAGAGGCAGCCCTGTAACCGGGACCCCATTCCTGCTGGGCTCACTCACCACCCTCCTTCCTCACTCCCAGACCAGCAAGAAAACCCTGGCGATGGCCTGAGCCTAGCGAGCAGGCTTCGCATGCAGGCCCTGCCCAGGCTGCGATCATCTTTTGGATTTTTGTTTTGTTTTGTTTGTTTGGGACAGCTGGCCAGTACTGGGCTCCAAACCCTTGACCTTGGTGCTACAAAGTGGTGCTCTAGCCACTGAGTAACCAGACAGACTAGGCTGCAATAATCTTACCTCATCTGCATCTGCGCTGATGTTCCACAGCACAGTGGTGGGTCTCCCTCCTCCTCTGCTCTTCCAAAGTGCTTTTCCTTTCCCTGGGTCAGAGGGTGCAGCTGATGTAGGGGTGAGGCAGAGACTCACTCCAGTAGCGGCAGCAGGATTCAAACCCAGGTCCTCTTCCCATGCTGCATCCACAGAGTGGCCGTGAAAGGGGAGCAGCCTGTGATGCTTGGAGACTGTTGTCATCCACAGAGCATGGCTCCTCCACCCACCCCCAAGGGACCTTCCAAAATGACACTCCACCCTCTCCCCCCAAGATCCCCCAAGTGACAGAGATACCTTGAGGATCTCAAATTCCCTCAAACACAGAAGGGAAAGCCGTTCTCTTTTTCTAGTCTCTTTCAGTCCTTCAAGTGAGAGCAAAGCAAATGTCTCGTTTGGGTCTGCAATGGCCATTCAAACATTTGCTGATCTTTCCTCTTTGCAGAGGAGACTCAAATCTTCAACGGGCTACCTCTGGAACTAAAACTGCTTTGTTTTACTTTCATTGTGTTTGTTTAGGTACCTGCTATTTATGGCGAGCCATCCTGGTGTTCTGCTGTGGCAGTGTTGTGGTATGTCCTTTTAAATTAAAATTAGCTTTTGAAACTGTTGGGTTTAAAATAAATCTGTTAGATGATAGTGCTCAGCCGTGGTTGAGCCACAATGGTGGTAGCTGGGAGACTTGAGTTCAGGGTAGTGGCTGCAAGCTAGCCCCAAGCCCCTTAGCCTGGCAGTCACGTCGCTTGACTGTTCATTTATTCTACAGCCCGGCTTTACCTATCCCAGCCCCCAAGTTCTATCACTGCCTCCACTGTTGCCGTTTCAGGCTTCTGGGCCTTTGTATGGACTCTTTCTTTTGCCTGGTGAACTCTTATGCATCCTTCAAAGCCATGCTCAAACATCAGCTCCTTGGGGAAGCAGGTCCAGGCTTCTGGGGGCTGTTGGGAGCCCCTCAGAGGTGCTCCTGTAGCCCTCTGTGCGTGTTTTTTTTTTTTTTTTGGGTGCCCACCCAGCAGCCATGTGCATTTCTCTGCTCACAGAGCCCCCGTTCATACACCAGGCATCGAGCCCAGAACCAGGGGAGAGATCAGTCATAGCCATCCTGCTTTCCTACCATGAGTGGTCCAGGGTGTGGGCGTGTGACCTTGTTTCAGCTAATGAGATGTAAGGAGGAGAATTTTGAGAGGGGAGGGGAGAGCTTCCTAAAAAGATTTCTCTCCCTGACAAAATAGAGACCCTCGAGCAAAAAGATCTTTCTCCCACCCCGTCCTCCTGAGGATGTGAGGTATGGGGCTGAGGCAGCTATTTTAGGATCATGAGACAAAACCATGAGGCACAGAAGCCACAGCAAGAAGAGGGGCTGTGCAATGCCACAGCAAGGTCACGGGGGCAGATGGAGCACATAGGCTCGGAGGACTGGGAGCCTGGGACAGGCCGAGAGAAGGGCAATGGGTAGGCAGACCCCCGACCAAGGCAGGCAGAGGTCCTGCAGCCTGAAACACAGAAACCTGCGCCCCTCCTCCCCCTCACGCTACCCCTCCTTCTGGCTCCTCTCCTTGCTCTTCTATCACGTTCTTTCATTCACTTGTCCCATTCATCACCCTCTCACTCACATATTCATTCATGCACTCATGCTTTCAATAAGCATGTATTGTGCACCTACTGTGTGCAAGCCCCTTTGAAAGGTCAAGAGGCATAGCAGTCATTAACAACAACCACCACCAATCGAGCACCATGGTGGTTTTAAAATATGCCCACAAATTCTTTAACACTCCTGACCTCAAAAGATAGAGCCTAATTCTCCTTCCCCTAAGTGTGAACTGCACTTAGCAACCCACTGCTAATGAATAGAATGTGGTGGAAACAAGATGTGTAACATGTAAGCTTAGGATATGAAAGTTACTGCGGCTCGTTCTCTCTCTCTCTCTCTCTCTCTCTCTTCACTTGCCTTGGGAGAAGCCAAGTACCATGTCATGAGGACACTCAAGCAGCCCTGTGGAAAGGCCATGTGACAAGGAACTGAGGCCTCCAATCAACACCCATGAGAGGGCACCATCTCGGAAGCAGATCCTTCAGCCTCAGTTGAACCTTCAGATGACGCAGACCCTGCCAACGTCTTAACTGCAACTTCATGGGGGACCCTGAGCCAGACCACCTGGAGAAGCCACTCTCTGATTTCTGACCCTCGGAAGCAGTGCAAAATAATGCATGTTTGTTGTTTTAAGCCACTACATTTTGGAGTCATCTGTTACACAGCAGTAGATAACTAATACAAGTTCAAGGTGCTGTTTTACTAAGTGCTTTCACTCGTTTAAACTTCCCAACAATGTTATGTTTTTCCAAATGAAGAAAATAAGGCACAGAGAGGTTCATTAACTTGCCCAAGGTCACTCAGCTAGGAAGTGGCAACCCTGGAGGAAAGTTGAGTCCAGAAAGGAGATTGGACCCACAGACAATTTTAATACAAGGTAGGGAGTGATGGGAAGTACACATTCCAAGGAGTTGACACTGGGGAGACATTAGCCCTGGCTCAGCCCAGGAAGGAGGGATGGTTGTGGGGCTGTGGGATCCCAGAGAAGATGGTGGGAGTGCAGCTGGAAGCAGAGAGGGCTGGTGACCTGCTTCTTGGTGGGACTATGGGATGGCCTGGACATGGACATGGCAGTGAGACACATGCAGGCTGAGGGTGGGCCTAAGACCATGCCTACCTGATACTCACAGACTTGTAAGGGCCATGCAAAAAAGCCAAAAGTCCCCATGTGTCCTGGTCCTGAGAGTTCCATAATCAGCTAGAGGCCCAGGGGTCTGTGTATTGGTTAGGGTGGTCTAGGTTATGCTGCAGTAGCAATGCATTCAGATTCCCAGGCCAACAAAGGGTCCATGCTCGAGAGCATGAAAGAGCCCACCAGCTCTGAAGTGAGCCACAGGTGACAGGTCACTTTGCTTGCATTTCACTGGTCAAAGCAAGGCCCAGGGACACAACGACCTGCAAGGGGGTATGCACTCAAGAGGAAAGGAGAACTGGACATCGTGGGGGCCCTAGCAATGTCTCCCACTCCCCGGGAGGACCCCAGACCTGAGCAGCATGCTTCCCAGAAGGACCATCACAGTGGGACCAGCCTCAGCCGGGCAGATGCCAGCCGGGGACACCCAAGGCTGGACGGGGCCCCAGGGACTATCAGAGGAGCAGAAAGCCTCTCTCCCAGCAGGACGTCACTCTTGGGAAAAGGGAGGGGATGGGGAGAAACCAGAAACGAGAATCCTGAATCAAAAGAGACAGTGTTAAAACATAAGAGCCTTTTAAGTGACAAGAGAAGTTTCCTGCCAGCAGCAGGAATGGGCGTTCCAAGGGAGTGGCAATGAACACAAAGTCACCCTGACACAGCGCTTGCTGTGCTGGCCCTGCTCCAAGCCTTTGACACAGCCTGGCTGCTCTGTCCTTCCAACCCTCGGAGGAGGCTCTGCTATTTTCCCATTTCACAGAGGAGGACACTGAGGCCTAGAGAAAGTGTTGGTAGGAGATACCCCAAGCGCTTTACCTACGAGGTCTCCACTCCCGCCACGCCCCATGGGGTGGGCGCTGTGATCGGCCCCATTGTATGGATGGGAAAATTGAGGGCCTGAGTGAGGGAGCCACCTGCCTGAGTTTCCAGAGCTGCTCAGAGCAGAGTAGGGACCGGGCCCCAGTCCTTCTGACCTCAGAGTCTAGGCTCTCACCCCCGACTGGACGTCCTCCCCAGCAAAACCTGGCACACAGAAGGGCTCCACAGCGTAATCTCATCTGGGCTCAGGCAGCGCCAAGAGCGCGTAGTACTTTGTCCTGCCCAGGGACAGGCCACAGTGGGCAGGGCCTTGCACACTTCTGTAATGGAAACCTCCAGGCGGCTTGTTCCTAGAAGAAAAAGCCACACCCAGTGTTGACCTGCCGGGCACAGTTGCTGGTGGCCAGGCGGGTCCTGCCACATGTCTACTTCGGGGAAAGGTGGGGGTGGCCAGGCAGCCCTGGGCAGTGGCTCCTCTGAGTCCTGGTCCCTTTGGCTGTAACACCCGCTTGGGGACTGGACCCCAGAGGGGTGGACTGAGCAGGAGGACTAGATTCCGAGGTACCCTTTCTCCCTCCAGCCCCCATGCCAGGGCTGCTTCTGCCCCTTCTGGGCAACACTGCCCTCTCTGTGCCTCAGTTTCCTCATCCATATCTTGGACACACTAATACTTCCTTCCTGGAATCATGCAAATTAAATGAAGTCACCCGTGGGCCCAGAGGGCCATTCCAAGGAGCATGGATTTTATCCTGACGGTAGTGCGAAGCCCTGGTGAGGTTTTTAGGGGGATAACAAGGATAAATAGAACAAATTTAAAAATATATATTGATAAGCTCAAAAGAAAGAAAAACACATCCCAGGAGTCAGTAATAAAAAAGCAACTTGAGGCAGAATAAGGGTGGCGGATCATACTGGACATGACCTCAGGTCATGACTTTTCACTCCTTGGGATGGGGGACAGGACCTTGAGCCAGAACATGGGTGGATGAAGACAGGATCCTGAAGGGCTGCCCCTTCCCCCACCCAGGGACACAGCCTCAGACAAGGGAGTGGTAAGAAATCTTTCACGAGGAATTGAAAGTCTAAAAGTTTAAGCCTGGCAACGTGGGGGAGGGGGGAGAGGGAGCCTGGGATCTGGATTTGTTCCAGCCTGGGTTGCTAGTGAAAACCCTGGAGCATCACCCAAAGCAACCTCAACACCACTCTGTTGCTCTGTTGGGAAACTTCCCACCCCAAGGCATGCGGGATGCCCATCCAGGCACAAGCACACTCAGCAATCTTCCCACTGAAGATGAGCTCACACTAAAACTTAGCAACCACCAGAGAAAATCCATCACGTGGGAGAATCCGCAGCCACAGTGGTGGGTGCAGCAGGTTCATCTGGAGGGGTCTACACCAGAGCCTTTCAGAGATCTGATGTCAATCTGAAATCAAGGGCACTTCCACTGCAAAACCCCGTCCCCGTCTACACTCCCAAAGCCTCAGAAACCCCCACTTCTTACGAATGCCTTGTGGGAGTGTAGGTTTTGTTTTCAGGAATGTAAGGAAAGGCTAAGTTTTCTGCCCAGGTTTTAAGGTGAAGAACAGAGAGAGTCCATGTGCAGAGGCGGGACCACGGGAAAACAGGTCCAGTTCAGTGGACTGGGGAGACTAAGGATGTGGGTACATAAGCCCCTGGAAATTCTCCAAGATCTGGAGGGAAGACGTTCGCCTTCCACAGGGGCAGGAGGTAGACTGCGGGTTTGGGGGCTCTTGCATAGCCTCAAGGGACTGTTGGTTCTCATGAGGCAAATCAAGATCCGAGGTGAGGAAGCCTGTGCTGGGCAGAGGCACACGGATAGTCACTGAGGTCTGCTCCTTTGTGGGTCACAGTCTGGGGTGAGGCTGACCGAGGTAGTGGTGGTCAAGCTGTTACAGGAACACAGGGGAAGTGTCCCCAACCCAGAGTGAGGCACAGCTCTCGGGCACAGTGACATTTTTTTCTAGAGACAGCAGCAGGATTAGATTAAATCCTGACTCTGCACAGTGGTGGTGGGTGTTTTCTGTGCCTCAGTTTCCTGCTCTGTATAATGGGGGTAATAATAGCCCTTCTTCTGCGCACTGCAAGGACTGATGGAGAAAATGCACTTGAGAGGGCAGCTGGCCCGGAGGATGGCCTGGTGAATGGTCACTGAGCTCATTACTAATGAATGAAGGGCTGTACCAGCTGATGAGTCACACGAATGAGCCACCGGTGATCGATATGACTCAATGAATGAACACAGGAGAGCGGTGGATCAATGAATGAAATGCTTAGTGCTCGCCTCCCAGCCCAGCCTGGGGAGAAGAGGGAGGCAGGAGAGGCCACCCTGAGTCAGTGTGGAAGGACCCAGCTCCAAATAGGCCAGAGGTCGGGTGATGGCTGACCCTGCCGCATGTGACGCACACCTGTGACACCCCACTCAATCACGCCCGGATGTCATGCTAAGGAGCCCCTCAGGTTCCCCTGAGTCACATTTCCTGCAGGTCCCGCAACTCACACTTCCTCCCTGCAGGCCTGGCAGACAATGAATCAGGGCTTTTGAGGAGAAATGAGACTCAGCAAGGTTTGTCCAGCCTGGCAAATCAGGGGACTGTGGGTGGAGCCAGGGGAGGGTGTCCCGCACCTCCCTGGTCTCAAAGGGAGCCTTGTCTGTAGGATGCCCATGGCTGCAGGGCTTGGAGATCCCTGGGGTGTGGGTGGGGTGGCTCCGCCCACCACAATAAATAATAATAATGACAATGGAGAATTTATGAAGCCAAGCTGCATGCCAAGGGCTGCTCGTTCATTTTCTCATCTGTCCTCATATACCAGGAGACAGCTATCTGCTCGAACCATATGACACTGCCAATATTCCACCTGATTTTGACAGGCAGAAATGACAATCTTGTGTGTTGTTTGATCTGCTAGTCTCCTTATGCCCATTTTGCAGAAAGTGGAGGCTCGGAGCTGCTGAGCAGCTGAGAGAGGAGAGCCGGGGGCACTGCCTCCATGGCAGAGTGACCCTCAGGGCTCCCGGGGAGATGCCTGGTCTGGGGACAGCAGTGCCAGGTGGACACCGGAGCACAGCTGGGCTGTGCCTGCGCCCGAGGAAGAGTGGTGGGGCAAAGCTAGAGGGCTGCCTCCTGGTGATCCCCAGGCCGGGGGAATTTGATGCTGGGGATTTTAGCAGTTGGAGGCTAGTAGGGGCTTTCTTGCCCTCTCGCTGGGGCCCCATGGGGAGTGAGGTTGGGTAACTTGTCCAGGGTCACAGGGCTCTAGGAAGTGGAGTCAGGATCGGGACCAAAGGACTCTAGGCCCTTGTTCTCTTGGCCACATGCACACACCTCAGCTGTCTCAAGAAATGTTTGCTGAGATTACAGACTGGGTTAAATTTATGGCGGTCCCCCTACACCATGGACCATCCTGTCCCCCAGCCACCAAAACGCAGATTTGGGGCCTTGTTTTCTCTGGGAAAATGCCCACTGTGTACCCTTCAAGGAATAAGCAAGTTGCAAAAATTTGAAAAAAACAGCCCCCTTTTTGTTCCTTTAAAAATGATTTGGGTAGAAAAATGACCGGAAGACAGTTGCACATTATGATGCTGTCAACGGTGACCAGAAGGCAGAAGAGCAAGGTCCCCAGGGAAGGGCAGATCAGCCCACCAGGTGTGGTGCCACCAAGCTGTCCTGCCTTGTCTGTGATGGTGGCTCCCATGTCCTGGGAAAGAGGGTGTCCCCATGGGTGGGGATCTGAAGACCTGGGGCAAAGGAAAGAATGACAGTCCCCAAGCCAGGAGTCTTGGGCTCTGAGAGGTGGGAGGGGTCTGTGGGGGAGACAGTGGGTGCCACGTCCAGGGCATGGCCTGTCCATCCCACGCCTGCACAGAAACGTTGGCATACCCTGCGTTTGCCCCGCTGACTGCTCTGTCCTGGATACCACCCTTTCCACCTTGGCTGCCAGACCTGTCTGTCCTTGACACCAGCTCAGACATCCCCTCCTCCAGGAAGCCTCCCTGGATGTCCCGGCCAGGCATGTGCCCCCTCAGTCTTCTCTGCATCCCTTGTACAGCATTTAGTGCTTCCGGCCTCTGCCCTCCTCTGACCTCTGAGGGGTTTATTGAACACAGTCACATGGGGGTTATTTCTGCAACTCCAGCCCATCCCATGGGAGCTGCTACAGAGTTGAGCTTAACGTGCATCTTGGTGGTCTCATGGCAGCCTCGTGTGTACCTTTCCTCTTCTAGGGCCCTTTCATGTGACGTCTCAGGTTGCCCCCGCCACAACCCTAACGAGTGGGGACCACTATTTATTCCCGTCTTATGGACGCAGAGACTGAGCCTCAGGGAGGTTGAGGAGCTCACTGGAGGTCACACGACCAGCAAGTGGCAGAGCCAAGATCCAAACCCGGGTCGGGCTGTGTCTGCAGAGTGTTGCAGAGGGTGCTAACCTTCCACCACCATACCGCATCATCGTGTAATGTTAAAATCCTGCTTCTCTTTCGAGAGCTTCCATAAAGAAGCCTGAAGCATCGCGACCCGGGCAGATGTGAGCTCCAGAATTGTCACCGGCATTTTTTGGCAACTTTCCTCCTAGTCTCTCCCCCTGTCAGTTCTGAGAGGTAGGCACAAGCATCCCCATTGTAGAGATGGGAAGACTGAGGCCCTGGAGATCCAGGGCTCCGAGGGCACCTGGCTCTGATGACCCTGGCTCTGAGCCCAGCTCAGCACATGGAGCCATTGAGTCCTGCCCCACACGTGGCGAGGGACATCCGAGAAATAGTTTTCCTGCTCAAACCCGGCTTTCTGGAAGGAGCTGGGGAAAACTGGAAGGGACAGAGAGGAGGCCAGACACTTCCTGCAGGAAGAAAGTTGGCCCATCACTTCTGGGAACCAGAAGCGAATGCACTTTGACTCCAGCAGAGTTCACAACGGTCACCCGCTTCCCTCCCAAGGGATGCAGCTGGGCTGCTTGGAGTATCTGTGTCTGACATCCAGGTGGGCCTGGGGACAGCCTCAGGGCTATCCAGCCACCTGTCCTACCACCTGTCCAGCGGCCTCCCGGGGCTCCCCACTGGGGCCTCTGCCAGCTGTTGTGTGGTGGGGGGTGCAGCCCAGGCTGGGCCATCAAGCTGAGCCCTGATCTGGCCTGGCCCAGCCCAGCCTGTGCTGATGAGGCAATGTGAGTCCCATTTCCTGTTACTGTGGCTATGCAAATGGGGGATAATCAGGGCCTCCCCTGGGGCGGGCTTCCCGGAACGATGGAATTGATTGTCCCAAGAAACCTGGCCCTTCAGGGGCTGACAGGGAGGGGCTTGTAAGTGGCTAAGGTCCCTTTTTTTCCTGGTACATCTCTCCATGTGGAGCCTGCGTGCTGGGAAAGCCCACTTGAGCCCAGACCTGGGTCGCTATTACACATCCAGCCCACCTGGACCCGCTGCCTGTGAGAGCCAGTCTGTGGCTTCCACATCTCATCCCTGCATCCCCAGCTCCCGGGACAGTGTGGGTGTGGGACCCACAGGAGAAGGAAGCAGGAGGCCTCGCTGGCTCTTGGTCCCTGTCCCAGAGATCACCACACCCTTCTATTTACAAAAGAGGAAACTGAGGACACCAGACTGGGCCAGGGACTTGCCCAGGACTGAACTCCCTCCCTCTTGCCCTGACATGCCCCAGCAGCAGTGGCAAAGTTCTGCTTGTCACCAGAAGCCAATCAGAGCTTCTGAATCCCTCTTCTGGTCGCCACTGCCTCACCAGCCCTGGGTCCCAGCTCAAGCCTGGCTGGTGAGGACTCTTGCCACACCCCTGGCTGGTCCCCAGGTTAGGTTGTCTGAGGGGTCATTCTCAAGCTCACATCTGACCATGTCACTCCATTGCCCTGGCACCCAGCACTAGCTCAAAGCCAGGCCTATAAATTACCAGTAATCAGGCACCTTCCACCCTGTGCAGCCTCATCTCTTGGCAACCCAGCCCCACGCATCATCCCCTGTGATGCCAAAACTCCTCGGAATTCCCCCTGCCTCTCCACAGCTTTGCTTGAGCTGTTGCCTTGGCCTGGGATGCCGTTTCCAACAGTTTTGTTTCTCTAACTCCTATTCATCCCTCCAGACTCAGCATTGCCACCTCCAGGAAGCCCTCCCGGATGCCCCCATCTGGACCAGGCGCCTCCTCTAGGCTCCCACAGCCCTCTGCACACCCCCCTTCACAGCATGGACCACACTAGGCTGTCCTCATGCCTTTGTCACCTGTCTCCTCCATTGGACTGGGGGCTCCTTGAGGAGCGGGCACAGAGAAGGAGGGGGAGATGCGGAAATACAGACAGATGTAAGAGACACTTAGGACATCAACCTACAGGGTGGATGAAGTATTAGACATGGGGTGAGGCAGAGGGACATATCAAGGACTGAGTTCCCAGATATTCCGCTGTGTCTCTTCTGAGATGGGGGATGCTAGGGACAGGGAAGACACAGAGCTTTGGTCATCTTTGAGCCCCTTGCCATCTGAATCCCCTTCCCACATTTAGAAAACCACCTCCAGCCCCATGGAGCTTGGGGCAGGGCAGATCCTGCCTCCCTGGGGAGGAGCCTGAATAGCCCATGCCCACTTTCCCAGCCTCCCTTGCAGCTAGGATGTGCCTTGTGACCTGGGCTCAGCCAATCAGAGGCACTGCTCTGGATTTGAACTGGGAGCTGGTCCTGCATAGAGAGTTTAGTGGTAAACTCTTTCTGGAGGGAACCTCGGCAATGTGGAGTTCCTGGGGGTGCTGTAGAGAAGTAGGGGCATCACTAGGCTGCTCTGTGGTGGGACTGGCTTGGGGTCTTGCCTCCCCTTTCTGCTTGCTTTTTCCTGTGGGCCTCCTGCCTTCTTGGGGATTCTGTGAGCACCCCAATTTCTGTTCTATGTGTTCTTCTTCTGTTTAAATGAGCCACAGTTGGATTTTATTGTTTGTCAGTAAGAACTCTGGAGGCTGCTCTTGGGGACAACATTGAATACAACCTTGAAAGAGGAGTCGATGTGGATGGGAAGGACAGAGAGTGTGTTTGTGGTGCAGGAAACAGCTGAGCAGGGTTAAGGTCAGGCTTCAGGGACAATGCAAGGAATATTGGGAACAACTACTCATCTGGGTGGGAGTATGGGGTTTGGGGTGGAGGTGCCAGTAGGGTACCAAGGCAGCTGATCCCCAGTGCCAGGCCAACAGCAAGCTTGGATGCTATCCTGCAGGCAGTGGGGACCCAGTGACATATTCTAATTGGAGATGTGACTTGATCAGATTTGTGTCTCAGAAAGCTCACTCTGCTGCTAGGGAGAAGCCAGAGCAGATGGGGCAAGACTGGGAGAGAAGAGCAGGTAAGGGACTACTGCAACAGTCTCAGCAGATGGTCCTTGAGGCCAGAGAGAAACCTGAGGCAATGGCGATGGGGAAGGCAGAGCTGGGATTTGGTGTGACTGGCAATAGGGAACCATTTAAGGTTTGGGTGACCTGACATGACCATAAAAAAGCAGGGTTTGGGCCAGCCCATGGCTCACTCGGGAGAGTGTGGTGCTGATAACACCAAGGCCATGGGTTCAGATCCCATATAGGGATGGCTGGTTAACTCACTGGGAGAGCGTGGTGTTGACAACACCAAGTCAAGGGTTAAGATCCCCTTACCGGTCATCTTTAAAAAAAAAAAAAAAAGGAAGTGGGGTTTGAACTCCATTTCTGCCTGGACAGATATCTCACTTGGACAGCACTGATTGCTTTCAGGGTTTTTTCACCAGGGATTACTTTTTGCTAGATTCCTGCTAGCCAAGCTGACAGAGACCTTCAGATAGGATTTAGAAATGGAAAACTGGTCTATGAACTACTGCCAAGTCATGCCCCTTGGCCACGGGTTCCAGAGCAGAGGCACAGCCAGCGGGCCACCTCTGTCCAGAAAGAGGGACTCGGGCGGGGCAGCTGACACCTGGGAACATGCAAGGAAAAGTCAACAGGGCTGCAAAAATGGGCCAAGGGGAAACAGGAGACCCACCTGCCCCTGACAGCCCAGGCTGGCGAAATCTCTGGTCCAGTCCTAAGTCCAGCCCTCTTAATCCAAACAGCACTGGCCTCATCCCTGGGAGTCCCCAGAGCCTCAGCCCTCAGGGTGGAGAAGAATGTCCTGGGGACCATTTTATGGATGAAAATTTGGAACACAGAGTTGCATAAGGGATTTTATTTTTTCTTTCCCCAAATCATACAATTTAAAAGCCAAGCGGGGGCCCGGGACCTAAATGGGCTCTCTCTGTGTCCATTTCTTAAACTCAGGTGCCTCATTTTCTTCTCTGTGAAATGGGGAGCACGTGCAGCCTCTGGCCAAGTGCCTGGAGGAGGGAAGTCTGCCATCCGTCTGTCCATCAGAAGCTCCCTCCATATTCCTTCTTCTCCCTCTGCCCGGAACCGTCCTGCTGGAACCCAGCCTCCCAGGGGAAGACAGATCAGCATTGGGGGAAGCGAGTTCACGTTGACAGTCGGAACCAAGCCCTGCAGACAAGGATAAGGAAAGACCCAGGGAGGTCCCGACTCTCAGGATTTGCTGAAGGTAGGAGGGCAGGGGCTGGTCCTGCTGGAGCAGGTGACCTCTGAACGACATCACCAGAAAGCAGAGGGAGGGGGAGATCACACCTGCACTGGGGGCCCGCACCCTGTCCCCTCCAGCTGGTGACCTTGGGCAGAGCACTTCCCCTCTCTGAGCCTCCTAGTCCTCCCACCTGCGATGGGGAGTCCCCCTTCCCCCTCTCACCTTGCAGCACCTCCAGGCAACTGAGAAAACCCAGGGCCTGGACATGGAGCATGGGGATGTTTTAGGGATTCCACCGCTTTCAGGATCTTGAGGTGCTTTCCGGACCTTTTACCACTTCCTCCTCCTTCCCCCTGCACCCCAGAACTTGTGTGCGACCTCTCGGACCCTCTGGACCCTCTCCCGGGAGCTCTGGAGACCCGCTGGGACTCGTCCTTGCTCAGGTGCCCTAAGGGCTCCTGGAAGCCACACTAAAGAGCACTATGGATGGGACGTCCCCACTCTGAGCCTCCAGCCTGCGTGTCCACCCAAGATTTAGTGGTGGCTGTTTTGTCCCACACTCAGTCCTCCAGCAAGACCTCCTACCTGTGTCCCAAGTCTGTCCACCCCCCCATCCCTGTGGCCACCTGCCAGGTCCACGCTGCCTCAGCTCCTGCCTGGACTGTCCGTGGCAGCAGCCCTTAACCTCTGCTCCTCCAGGGCTCCACCCTGACGGTAGCTGTCATCACCCTTACGTTGTCGTTGTCTTAGACTTGAGGTGAGTTTCTCAAACCTGTCCGCATCACATGAGTATCAGGGGAGGGCTCTGGGCTCACAGAGGCCACTCCTGGGCTATGCATTCATGTCACCTCCCTGCACCTGGAGGCAGCTGGGTCGGCAACCCCTGAGGGCTGGGGGAGCCCACCTGAGGGCAGGGCGTGATGGGCTCAGTTTGCATTTAGAAAGTCCCCTCTGCTGCTGTGGGGACAGTGGATTGCCAGACCACAGGGAGGCAGGGAGTTCAGTTAGGAGGCTCTTGGGTGTCCTGGTGAGAGAGGAGGATGGCTGTGGGGATGGAGAGAGGCAAATATTCTCCAGAAATAACACAAGGTTAATTGGAGAGCATTGTCAGTTGCAGCGCCTGCCACACGCCTCCCCCGCCCTGCTCCCTATCCCTCCTCCCAGGGAACTTTCTCTGCCAGCTGCCAGCACCTGTGCCTCTTTGTCAGCTGGAACCACCTCTGCCTGCAGCCCTTGGAGAGCCAGAAGTGCCTGGAATTCATGCCCCCGGGGAGCTCCCTTAACCATCGTGGAGGGCATGGGAGGTATTAAAACTCCAGCTCACTTGTCCCCAATCAGGACCCCGAAGAGTTGGACCTCACTCTTTCAGAATGGGCCTGTCAGTGGGATTTGCCAGATCCACCCGCTTTCTGGGCCTCCTCCTGCCCCATCTCTCCATGCCCTTCCTGGGAACATGGCCCATCATGTCAGGTCACCAAACCTTCATCTAGGGTCGACTTCTGGAAAACCCACACTAAGGGTGGTGACTGATGAGATTTGGGGGCTGAGAGGGAGGGAGATGGAAGACAGTCTTTGCACGAGATTTTGGCTCGTGCAAGGGTGGTTGGTCCTGAGATGGGGCGCGCTGGGTCAGGACCTCTGAATGGGGGAGGGGGAGAGGTTAGGGGTGCAGTTTCCTTGGAGACAAGTTGCTATATTGGTCTCATGTTACTGAAAGTGCACCAGAGCAATGACTGGGCCGAGCACAGATGCAATTCACCATCCAGAAAAAAAGTCCCCCATTACAGTGCAGGTTCCCCTGCAGCCACAGGGCAGGGCTGGCCAGCCTTTTCCTGGCCTGGGCCTGCCGTAGCTGAGGCCGGGACATCTGCACAGGGCAGAGGGGGTCAGATCAGGGCCTTCCTGGCAAGTGCCTCCCAGGGGACAAGGCTGGTCCCAGAAAGTGTGAGTCATGAGCTGAGCAGCCCCCCTCCCCAGTCAGGGCAGGAGGTGCAGACAACTCATGAGCGGTGCAGACAACCGGCATCCTCAGAGTCAGGAGAGGCATGGAGACCCCTCCTCCTGTCTCTGCCTGGATCCTGGGCAGTGCATAAATCCCTCAGGGCCCAGAAGACACGCCTCACTTGACAGATAGAGAAAGCCAGGCCCAGAAGGGGAAGCGACTTGCCGAGGTCACGTCACGCAGTAACACGAAGTCTCAGCCTGGCTTCCTGACACCCTTTCTGTCCCACGAGGCAAAATACAGATTTCCTACATGGGAATTCCCCAAGTCCCCCCTGTCCCTGCCCCTGCCCCAGCGCCCTGTAGTCATCTTGGTGTGTGAGTGCCAGTCATCCCAATGCCCTTCCTGGCATAGCAGGGTGAGAGAGCCAAGTGCCCAGGCACCCCCCGACCTTGGGGGACCCCTCATTCCCTCCCTGAACCCCTGACACTCCCACTCCTCCAGGTAATGCCCTGTGGTTGGTGGGTCCCTGCCCTGTCCCTTCCCAGCTGTGGGTCCTGGGGCAGGGCTGGAACACAGGGGTGTACAGCACTTGGAACATGCCAGGGCCCGGGAGAGGGTGCACCTCTTCCTCCTGGATTGTGAGCCACTTCTGCTCTACACTTGTCCACTGGGCCTGGGTGGAGGGAGCAGGTGGCAGCAGGCATGGGCTTCCCTGCAATCAGGGCTGCCGCACCGGCTGGCCTGTACAGAGAAGGATGGGGGTGGGGGTGCTGGCTGGGCAGGTGAACCTGGGGTGGGGTCTCTCTCTTTCTGGTGCCCCCTTGAGGCCTTCATGAAGCCCTTGCCCAGCTTCTACCCTGGGAAGCTCTTGGACTACTCCCCTGCGGGTCACATACCCCATCCTGCCTCCAGGTGTGGGGACAAGGGGCTCAGTGGGTTCCTTTCAGCTCCTTGCCAAGGACAGGATCTTTGACCCTCATTAAGAATGACAGCCAGATCTATTAAGTGTTTGACCCGTGCCTAGCCCACTGCTGAACACTGTACTGATGATCCCCATTTGTCAGATAAGGAAACTGAAGTTCAGAGAGGTTAAGCAACTTGCCCAAGGCCTCACAGCAGAATGACCTCACATGCCATCCCAAGCTGGCATGCTAACTTGGGTCTTTCTGGCTCCAGACCCCCATTCTGGACACAGGGCTATCTACCGAAGCAGGGAAGCCACTTGCTGTGCTGAACTTGAAGGCTCAACCATAGAGAATTTCCACACCTGAAGAACACACCGGGTTAGATTGAAAGTTCCATGCCTGGGGCCTTTGGGAGCTATTTTTGGTAAAACTGCTTGGAGATTATGCATCTACCCTCCCTGCCAATGTAGTTTAGGCAGGGAGGAATATGTAGGCTCTCTACTCTTGCTGGGAATTCTGTCCATTGGGAGTTTTGACTGCCCAGATGTTCTTACTGTCAGTTAACTACCCCTCTGATTAACAAATAAATGAAGATATTACTTCCATTAATAGGAGGAAAGCTCTCTAAACATGGAATTCTGTCAAAGCACTTCCTGCTGCGTGGTTTTGCCTCAACTGGTGATGGGTGGTATTGCAACTCAGCTCTATTAGACAAGAGAGAGGTGAGAGAAGCTTATACCTGTGCAATTGTTGGAGCTGGAGACACACTTCAGAGAATGGTTCCACTAAGAGGCAGTGTTGCCTAGTGGTTAATCCTGCAGTCTCAGGAGTCACATGATCTGAGTTCAAATCCCTGCCCTGACACACATCAACCAGGGTCCAGTCAGGAAAACAGAAACCACACCAGGTATTTCAAACAGAGGGAAATGGTTACATGGCCACCGAAGATGAGCATCAACAAGAAGCTGATACCACCCTGAGGGCTAGCAGGGACATAGAGGAGGATCCAGTGCTACCAGAGCCCAGGAGCTGGGATCACTTGGTAGGAGCGGGATTGGCAGTGGAACTGTTTAGAAGGACAGACCTTGCCACGGGAGCTGGAGCCACAGAGAAGTCCCTGCTGCTGCAAAGATGCCACTTGAAACAGAGAGAGGAACACCTTGCTTACTCCCCACCCTGCCCTCTGGTGTGTGCCATGACTCCCATGGGCTGAACACAGCTGGAAGCCAGTTGACAAGGCTGCCTGGGAAATGTCATTCCTCCCAACACAGGGTTGGGCAAGGGGACAGATCTGAAAGCAAACAGGCAAATGCCAGACATGACTTCTCTTTCTAAATGTGACCTTGAACGAAAGACTTACACTAAGTGACTTCCTGCTGTGGGCCTTAGTTTCCTTCTCTGCAAAATGGTTCTTCAACTTGAAGTTGGGTTGCTTTTGCCGGCTGTGTGACCTTGGCAGCCCACATAACCTCTTTTGTGCCTCAGTTTCCACATCAGTAAAATGGGCATAATAACCAACCCTCATAGGATGGTTGTAAGACTCAAGTGGTTAATACAAGTAAAGTGCTTGGCCCAGGGCCTGGGGTATGGAAACTGTTGGAAGGCATTAGCTGCTATCACTATCAACAATTTAAAGTTAACTTGGGAAATGGTTATCTATTTGCTTCAGTGTATGTGCAGATATTTATCTTGTTATTTTCACTCATCGTTGTATTTATTTAATCTAAGGAGGTTGATGACAACCCTCAAGAGAGGGGTTAAAATCGGCAAGGCTGACCATAGCAGTGTTGTCCAGGATGCAGAACCCCAGGGACGCACAGGCACCACTGCACAGAGGGCAATCGGTCAGCCCCTTTGGGGAATGGACAGGATCCACTAAAGCTGACTGTCACCTGCCCTATGACACAGAAATCCCACTCCTGGGCAATTAACCAGGATAAGCAAGTGTTCCTTCCTGTCCATTGCAGTGATGCACAGGGAGACAACCAAGTGTCCGCCACCAGGAGAATGGACAGAGTGTGATATGTCACATGATGTAATGCCACTCATCAATGAACAAGAACCAACGTCTGCTGTACCCGACACAGATGAATCTCACAGACAGGGTGTTGAGCAAGAAAGAAGTCAGGTATAAAACATTGCCCACCGTCTGAGGCCACTCTCCTGAGTAATAGCCCAAATTTGTCAACAGTGACAGAAATCAGAACAGTGGCTTCCTCAGGCCAGGAGGTGGGGCAGGGTGGTCTGAGAGAAACTTCTGGGGTGCTAGAAATGTCCTGGGTGGGGGTTCCATGCGTGTACACCTATGTCAAAATCCACCAAGTTGGACATTTCAGATGAATACACGTGGTTGGTTGTGTGTTTTACCTCCATAAACACTTCGTGAAATCATTTTAAGAAGTAACCAATGGATTTTAGGAAGAGGAAGAATGAAGGACTTATACGTGCTGCAACGTGGATGAATCTTGAAAGTACGAGGCTAAGAGAAACACACCAGACACAAAAAGCCACATATAGTATGATTCCATTGATAGGAAATGTCCAGAATATGGAACCCTATTGCAGAAAGAACTGGATTAGGGCTGAGCAGGGGCTGGGGGGAGGGAGAGTGAGGAATGACTGCTAATGGGTACAGATTTTATTTGGGGGTGAGGAAAATGTTCTGGAACTAAAGAGAGGTGATGGTTCCATAAGACTGTGAATGTATAAAAGCCACTGATCTGTACACGTTAAAATGGTGAATTTGGGGCCGGCCCATGGCTCACTTGGGAGAGTGTGGTGCTGATAACACCAAGGCCACAGGTTCGGATCCCATATAGGGATGGCCGGTTGGCTCACTGGCTGAGCGTGGTGCTGACAACACCAAGTCAAGGGTTAAGATCCCCTTACCGGTCATCTTTTAAAAAAAAAAAAAAAAAGGTGAATTTTATGTTATGTGTATTTCACCACATTTTTTTGAAAAAGTAATTGATGGTAAGACAAAAAATTTGAACTTCACCCTGAATCCTCACAATACACCTACACGTGGTGCCCTATTTTCTCTGTTTTGCAGGTGAGGAGGCTGAGGCCCAGAGAGGCGAGGGTCGTGTCCGAGGTGGCACAGCCGGTGGCTGGGCAGAGCAGGGCTGGGCCTCCCCAGGCCAGGGCTGTGAACCCTCTGCCCGCCGGCTGCAGGAAGCGTTCCTGGAAAGCAAGCAGGCCGAGTTCCTCGTAGCAATCAAAGGAGCCACAGATCTGCAGGCCAGGGCAGAGGTCCCCCCACCCCCCCACCCCCCCTCCCCGCCTCCCCAGACGCTAGCGACACTTCCTCTGGGCGGGCGGGGCCAGGGACATGCAGGTCTCAGCCCTGAACAGCGTGTCCTCTCGCCGCACGGGTTCTCGGCAGGCTGGGAACAGCCCGTCTTGTCATGTTTCCTGTCGCCTCTCCTCACTGCCCACAGGCTGCTCGGCTGCCACCTCCAACCTCAGCCTGGAAGAGGGTAGTCTCTGGGGCTCCCGTTGGGCAGGGGTGGGGATGTCTTGGGGCCATCCTGAACTGAAAGACCATCACAGCTTACAAGCCACCTCCTTGCTCAGGTCTCCCCAAAAGCAATTTTTTTTCAATTAACCAGAGTGGTCCGTGGTAATGTGATAAAAGCATCAAATACAGAGAAAGGGAGTGGACGCCCCACGCCTGGAAACAGCCATAGGTAACAGGCTTCTCCCCCTCATTCCTCTCCCCTCCCCTCTCTCCATTCCACAAACATTTATTGAGCACCTGCTGTGTGTCAGGCACTACTCTAAGCCCTGCAGACACAGTAGTGAACAAAAAAAGTCCCTGCTTACATTCTGGAGGGACTTTCCCCGTGCATGTGCGTGCGAGTGTGCGCGTGCATGTGTAACCGTATATGTAGATGGTGGATAATAGAAGCTGAGACGTTTATTAAGCACTTTCTCTGAGCCATATGCTTCACCTACATATGGACAGCCATATGCTACACTCACACAAATAATCCTCATGACACCCCCATGAAGTAGGTGATATTATTTGTGAACAGAGGCCCAGAGAGAGGAAGTGACTTGCCTAAGGTCACACAGCCGGCAAGCAGCAGATCCTGGATTGAACCCCAGCCGCTGACTCCAGAGCCTGGGTGCCGTAGCCACTGAACAGTACTGCCACTGGCAACAGTGACAGTGATGATGACAGAGATGTTAACAGGTAGGCTTCCCTTCACATCCCTGGCTCGCAAGGCTGCTTTGTCTTGTCCCTGATCCTACAAGCGCATTGTAGCAGATACAAGCATGCAGAAGACAGTGTCAAGTCAGAAGTGAAATCCCCTCTGCCCCCAGACAGCACTTAACCCCAATTCCATTCCCACAGTTTGGGGCACCCACTCAAGCTGTCAAGCCAGGCAGGGGCTGCCTGGGTTAGTGGGACCCAGCCACAGACCCCACCAGGTCCCCAGCCCAGGGGCCACCTCCATGGGGAGTAGGTGCCCTGCCCCTCTCTGGGGCCCACCTGGTTTCTCTATCTGGGTGCGTCTGCTGTCCCCAGCTCTGTAACCCACAGCTATTCTCAGCCTCTGGCCCCTTTCACTTTCTGCTCCTCCTCTTCCTGCCTCGGTGGTTCCCCACCATCCCCTGCTCCCCCAGACTAAGACCTCCCCCTTGCCTGCCCCAGCCTTCTCTCTCTCTTTTCTCACTGTGGCTGGTCCTGGCTCTACCCGGAAGCCATGGAGGAGGCTGGATGCAGGACATAGAGAAATCTGGGTTAGAATCCCCTCTGAGCCTCGTGTCCCCATCTGGAAGACAGGGTGCTCTTGGTACCGACCTTGCAGGGCTGTGGGGAGGGGTTGGTCCCAGTGGAGGCTCCCAAGAGACCCTATGGGAATGTCATCCTAACTCAGGACGAGGCACATGGTGGAACACAGGTGCCCCTTCCTCTCATCAGATTGCCACATCCAGGCTCTCGTGGGCTGGGGCACTGGGGAAAGGAAAGACCAAAAATTTCAGGGAGGCAGCCATGACAGCCCTGGGTCTGGTGACCTCAGGCAAGTCTCTTCCTCTCTCTGGGCCTCAGTTCCACATCTGTGAATGAGGCAGCTGGACTAAAGAATAGGCAGTCACAGTGCTGAGATATGAAGGCTGGGGTAGAGGAAGTCTGGGGAGCTTTGACCCAGGCTGGATGGGGGGATGATTCTGGAAAAGCTCCTGGGAGAGGGGACACCTGACCAGAATCTCAAAAGAGAGTGGTGTTCATAAGTCATAGATGGTGAGCCAGAGCAGTCCAGAGGGAACAATGAGCATGTGCAAAGTCCCTGGGGTGGAGAGTGTGGGGATTGGGAAAGGACAGGGGCAGGGAGGGGTGGAAGGAATGAGGCTGGTCTGCAGGCACAGACCACACAGCCTGCTAAACCTGTCAGACCCTGCTCCACAGACTACGGGGGCCACAGGAGGGCTGTAAGTGTCAGTTCACAAGTCTATCTCTCACCCAGACTGGAGGCTCGCCAAGGCAGGGGCCAGGCCTTGTCAGTCTCTGAGTTTTCTACATCCAGCACAAAACCTGCCCAGAATGGGCGGGAGGATGTAGCCAATGAATGAATGACATTTCCTGCCCCTCCAGAAGGCCTGGCCTCTAACAAGTAGTTAACTGAGCGAGGTGGTCACAGCTGTCAACTAGCTGGGATCAGTTAGCTTCTGCTGTGTGCCAAACCACCCCAGAGCGAGTGGCTGAAAATATTTTATTATTGCTCATGGGTCTGAGGGCCAGCTGGGTGGCTCTCCTGGTCTGGGCAGGACCAGGCTGACCTTTGCTGGCTCACTCTTGCATCCACAGTCAGCTAATGGGGTGGCTCGGGCTGGCTGGTCCAGGAGGCCTCAGCTGGGAGGGGGTCCTCTGTGTTCCATGTGGCTTCTTGTCATCCAGCAGGCTAGCTCGGGCTTGCTCTCATGATGTTGCAGAGTCCTGAGAGAGCAGGTGGAAGCCACAGGCATTGGGAGGCCTAGGCTTGGGTCCTGCACGTCTCTGCCTCAACTTCATCTCCTGTCTATTGTCTACAGCAGCCAGATGCCAGGCGTGGGGATCTAGACTCGAGTTCTTGACAAGTAGCAAAGTCACATTGCCAAGGGCATGGTTACAGGGAGGGAGGGAGAGCTGGGACTGTTTTTTCAATCAACCTGACACACTCCCAGCACTCGTTCCATATCAATTAAGTACGTTCCAGTCCCTGGTCAGTGACTGTTTCAACAATGGGCGGTAACTCTGTTCTGCCAGTGGGACATGAGGAAAGCCTGCTGGGGGGTTTCTGGGAAAGGCTTCCTTGCTCCCAAGGGAGTGCAGGGAAAAAGAGTTTCTGTTCTTCTGAATGTGACGCCTGGAACTTCATTGGCCAGCCTGGAACCAGCCTCAGATGAAACCAACGCCGAGATGTCACAGCAGAGACATGGAAGGAATCTGGATTCATGGTGGCCTGGTGCAGATGCTGAATCAACCAGTCCAGAAGCCCACCCTGCCATTGGACTTCCTGGTGAACAAGAGATTACGTTTCTGGATCCTTTGAGCCAGTGTACTTCAGGGTTTCTGTTACTTGAACCCAAAGGCATCCTTAAGGATGCTCCTCACCTGTTTTTGGTTTCTGTGAGCCTCCTCTGCCTGAATGGGCCAGATCGGAACTTGGAGGCTCCAGACTTTAATTCTCAGTTATTCTGGAGGGCCCGAAGGGCAGCCCCCAACCTTCTGCCCTTTGTTTTATGGACAGGGACCACCACCCTGCCCACGGCACCAAGGACACTCAATACCAATGGCCAAACCAGCAGCCTCTATCCCAGATTCACCTGTGTTCTGGAGAGTTTTACACCTTTTTTCACTGTGCAACTCCGGCCAAGTCTCCCAACCTCTCCGAGCCATAGGCGGCTCTTCCATAAAATGAAGCAAACATATCAACCTTTGCATGGTTAACACTTAATGATAGCAATCTGGAAATATTTCAAACATTCTGTCAGGCCGTGAAAATTTGCATCCCTGCAGCTTTTTTTTTTTTTTTTTTTAATTTTATTTTGTCAATATACATTGTGGCTGATTATTGCTCCCCATCACCAAAACCTCCCTCCCTTCTCCCTCCCCCCCCAACAATGTCCTTTCTGTTTGCTTGTCGTATCAACTTCAAGTAATTGTGGTTGTTATATCTTCTCCCCCCCCCCGGTTTTGTGTGTGTGTGTGTGTGTGTGTGTGTGTGTGTGAATTTATTTATTAATTTTTAGCTCCCACCAATAAGTGAGAACATGTGGTATTTCTCTTTCTGTGCCTGACTTGTTTCACTTAATATAATTCTCTCGAGGTCCATCCATGTTGTTGCAAATGGCAGTATTTCATTCGTTTTTATAGCTGAGTAGTATTCCATTGTGTAGATGTACCACATTTTCCGTATCCACTCATCTGATGATGGACATTTGGGCTGGTTCCAACTCTTGGCTATTGTAAAGAGTGCTGCGATGAACATTGGGGAACAGGTATACCTTCGACTTGATGATTTCCATTCCTCTGGGTATATTCCCAACAGTGGGATAGCTGGGTCGTATGGTAGATCTATCTGCAATTGTTTGAGGAACCTCCATACCATTTTCCTCCTACCTTCACAATAATCATAATGACAGGAATAACAGCCAGCAATACTAAGTGCCGGACACACCACTGAGTGCTTTCTGTTCACCATCTCATTTACCTATTTTTTTGGCAGCTGACTAGTGAAGGGATCTGAGCCCTTGACCTCGGTGTTAGAACACTATCCTCTAACCAAAGAGCTAACCAGCCAGCCCCTCCACCTCATTTAACCCTCCCAGCAGCTCTCCGCTCAGAACTCCCCTATGCTCCCGGCTCATTCTGAACAAAAGCCTAAGGGGCTGGCCAGTTAGCTCAGTTGGTTAGAGCGTGGTGCTGATACCACCAAAGTCCAGGGTTCAATTCCTGTACTGGCCAGCTGCCAAAAAAAAAAAACAGCCTAACTCCTTTCAAAGATCAGCAGTCTCCACAGGATCTGATCTCGCTTCCATCCCTCTGACCTCTTCTCCTCTTCTTCACCCCCTCCCCGACACTGCACCAGCCACACCAGCTTCTTTCTTTGGCCATGCTAAGCACAGTCCTGCCTCAGGGCCTTTGCACCTGCTCTTTCCCCTGCCTGGAATGCTCTTTCCATGGCCAAATGGGTAGCTCACTCTCCTGCTTTAGTCCCTGCTTCTCAGAGAGGCCTCCCCTGACCACTCAAATAAAATCGCAGCCCATACCTGTCATCTCCTAGCCCCCGCCAGCTTTGTCTTACTCCACAGTGCTCACTTCCGTCTGACATGCTGTCTCACATGTTTATTGGTTACGGTTTTTCTCTCCCCCTGCTAGACTGTAAGTACTTGAGGGCAGGGGACTTGGTCTGTTTTGTTCACTGCCAGGAACCCAGATCCAGGAAGAATGCCTGGCACATAGTAGGTGTTCAGTAAATGTTTGTTGAGTGAATGAACAAATATATGCCCCTATGAGGGGCATACTAGTGTTGTTCCCATTTTCCATCTGGGATGCACGAGCTCAGGAAGGGGGTCACACAGCACAGGATCATGCTAGGACTCTAACTCAGAGCTGGCAAATTCTAGGCCTTGAGCTGCGGGACCAGGACTCCCCAGAACCTGCCTCAGATCAGCCCCCATCCCCTTTATGGTCTGTGCTCCTGTATCTGTCAGAAGAGGCCTGATGCAGGGCTAGACTCCAGAAAGCCCTTCCTGTTGGCACCTGTGAAGCCTCATGTGTCCTCTGTTGGTGGCATGTAACAGGGAGAGCCCTGGAGGCTTGGAGCAGGACCAGGAGACACCCAGGTGGGCAAAGGTCTTTCTGAGGAGGAAGCAGGTGACAGGAGGGAGTCCTGAGGAGTGAGATCAGCCCTGGGAAGAACAGAGTCCTTCACAGTTTCAGGGGTCAGAGTCAACCCAAGGTTGAATCAGGCCCACAGACTCTCCCTGAGCTCCGAGTCCCTCTTGTTTGGGCTTTAGGTCCCAGAGATGATCCAGACCTCGGTATTAGAGTGAGGGACAGGTGCATGGTAGGTTCTTCAAGGGGTGCTATTCTAATTTCATTTCAGCCCTATTCTGGTCTTTCTGGTGGGCAGTGTCTCCCCATTTCACAGATGTGGAAACAGGCTCAAAGAGGTTAAGGGATCTTGGCAAGCCAAGGTCACTTGGCTAGGAAGAAATACATTGGGGTGGGTGACAATGCTAATAGTAATGTGACTCCCAAGGCTAGGTCATAAAAGACATGGGGTTTCTGCCCTGCCCCCTCTTGGTTCACTTGCTCTGGGGGAAGCCAGATGCCATGTTGTGAGGACACTCCAGTAGCCCTGCGGTGAGGCTCTCTTAGTAAGGAACTGAGGCCTCCAGCCAACAGCCATGAGAGTGAGCCTCTGTGGACATGGGTCCTCCAGCCCTTGTCAAGCCATCAGATGACAGCAGCACCTGCTGATATCTTAACTGCAACCTCAGGGGAGACCCTGAGCCAGAGCCACCCAGAGAAGCCACCCCCAAATTCCTGACCCACAGAAACTGTGTGAGATAATAAATAATTATTGTTTTAAGCTGTTAACGTTAGTTTTCTATTGCTGCACGACAAATTACCACAAACTGAGTGGCTGAAGACAGCACACGTATTCTTACAGTTTTTTGCCAGTCAGAAGTCTGGTACAACATGGCTGGGTCTCAGTGGCTGCACTCAAGGAGTCAGCTAGTGTTACAGTTCCCAACTGGAGGCTCTGGGGGAAAATCCACTTGCAAGTTCATTCTTGATTTTGGCAAAATTCCGTTCCTGTGGTTTGGAGGACTGAGATTCCCTGTTTCCTTGTCGGATGTCAGCTGAGAGCTTCTCTCTGCTCTAGAGGCCACCTATGTTTCTTGACACATGACTCCCTCCACTTTTCAATCCAGCAATGGTGTAGCAAACTTTTCCTGTGCCTCAGACCTCTGACTTCTTCTGACACCAGCCCATGTGATTAAATTAGGTCCCCTGGATAATCTCCCTTTTATAAAATCAGCTGTGTTGTATAACATAACCAAATCACTGGAGCAAAATCCATCATATACACAGCCTCGGGATTGTGCACAGTGGGGGTAGATGATGGGGGCTCTTTTAGAATCCCACCTACCATAGCCACTATGGGTGGGGTAACTTGTTACGCAGAATAACTAACTAATGCAGTGGTCAGTGAGCTGTCCTGGTATGGAAGCTCACGCCCTTTGGTTGCAGGAATTTTTTGGTAGACTATCTTTGATCATTCCTCCCCTCCATTTTCACTGTTCTCTCTTAACCAACTTTGAATTGGAAGTTGTATCTTGTAGAAGAATCCCCTCATTTTGTCATCTTCTCTCTCATATTTTCCATCTTTTTGTCCTTCTGGGAGATTTCCGCAATCTTCTCTTCCAATGTGTGTATTGACGTTTCTATTTCTGCTACTATCTTCCTAGTTCTTTCTTGATTTCTGAGTGTGCCTTTCCACAGCATCTCGTTCTGGCTTCACAGATGTAACATCTTTCATTTCTTCAGGCGCTTTTTGTTTTCGGGAAGGTTTTTGCTACTCTCCGCACTGGCTCTGTTTCCTTGGAGTTCTTTTGCTCTGTTGCTTTTGCTCTCCGACTTTCATCTTACACGCCTTCCCAGGTGTTCAATAACCCTTGGGTATGAGTTCACATAGAAGAGCGGGAAACTGAAAAGGTCCTCAGAAGCTCCAAGGACATGTGGACCAGTGAGGCTAGTCTAGGTGACCGTGCGGGATCTGGCTGTCATTGTAGGATCCCAAAATGAGAGGCTGAAGTGTCTTCTGCTGAGAGGATCCCTCCAGCCTCCTGTGTGGGAGGAAAGCAGGCTGCCAGCTTCTGGGGAGTAAGAGAGGATGGGGAGACGGGCGTCTTTCTGATGAGCATGTGGCCTTTCCCTGTGCCACTTGTTTCAGGACTGACCCATCCTCAATTCAACCTGCTGTTTTTATTTAGATAGCTTATTTATTTATTTATTTATTTATTTATTTGGGGCATCTGGCCGCCGGTACAGGGATCAAACCCATGACCTTGGTGTTATCAGCACCATACTCTAAGCAACTGAGCTAACCAGCCAGCCTAGATGGTGTATTTATTAAAGGTGCTGATATAGATTGGAGGGCTGATGGCACATGATGCCAGGTGATGGGGTATAAAAATGAACCAGATATGCTCTGCCACCAAGTTTGAAGACCTACTAATTACTGAGCACCTACTATGTGCCAGGCACTGAGTATGAATCAGGGTTCCCAGGGAACATTTGGCCATGTCTGGAGACATTTTTGGTGTCACAAATAGGGTTAGCAGTGGGTACTACTGGCTTCTAGGGGGTAGAGGCCAGGGAAGCTGCTAAACCTCCTGCAATGCACAGGACAGTCCCTCACAACAGAGGATTACCCAGCCCTGAATGTCAGTAGTGCCAAGGTCAATCAAGCCTGCTCTAGAATGATGAATCACAAGTTCCTTGACTTTATGGGAAAGGAGCAAAGAATTTCTGGTCCTAGCACCTACTATGTGCCAGGGGTGGCAGGAAGCTCTTTGCTCTCACAGCAGCCCTGTGGCCTAGGGGTTCTCAGTCCCCTTTGCCGGATGGGGCCTCTGAGGCTGAGCCAGCTACAAGGAGGGGTGACAGGGGTGAACCACTCTGCTCGTGGCCCATTCCAGGTATCTCGGATGAGGGGGCTGCAAATGTTCACCTTCCTGCCTAACCCCCTTCGCCCTCTTCAGCCTCTGGGGGAGAGCTGGGGTGGCAAAAGCTGTTGGGGTGCCAGCCAGCCCAGACCTGTGGCCCTGCCTGACGTTGGTCCCCACCAAGCCATGTGATGAGACCAGGCCACAAGAAAGAGGTTTCAACAAGCGTTATCGCTTCCTGGAACTCCGACTCGGTGACTTCCCCGAAGACCGGCTGTGCCTGGCAGGCGGGCTGTGCACAGTGGGGATCCAGCCGCCCCTTTCCTCCTGCGCGGCCTCCACAGCTGCCACCTCCATCTCCGTCCGACTACCTGGAAACACTCCGCCCTCCAGGCCTGGTGCTGCTTGGGCTGGAGTGTCGGTTCAGTAACCCCTGCAAGAGCAGCAGGGCTAAGGCTGGTCCAGAGGGTCCTCCCACCGGCTCCCAGGGTGCTCAGGCTGGGTGGACCAGGCCAGGACCCCCAGGTGCCCAGAAACCTCCCTTTCTCCTCTCTGCCCCTGAACAAGCCCCTCAGGGCAATTGGCAATCAGGCTTGGCACAGATTTGCCTCAGTGTTACTCTGAGAGAAATGGATGCAAATCTCCCACCCCATTTCATCTGGCCCACCAGACGGGCCACTTGGCAGGCAGGCACATGATTTCTGTTTCTGTTTCTGGCTGGATGGGACCTACAAATCCAGAGGGGCTGAAAAGATCCCGCTTTGGCGGAGGTGGGGCAGTTCAGAAACTTAGATTCTTGGATGCCATCATCTCTGGTGACTGCGATGACTCGGGAATAAGTCACTTCCTCAACTCCTCAGTTCACAGAAACCTGAGCTATAAATATACATCGGGTGGCGATGGGTCGGGGCAGCGGGTGTGGGAGGAGACCAAGGGAGATGGGGAGTGAAGAGAGGGACCTAGGACAGAATCTGAATCCTCTGAGAAGGCAGAAGCTGCCAGGCCCTGCCCATGGGGTTTCCTTAACCTGCTATTGGGAAGGAAAGACCTTGAGGCATATGACCTCTCTGGGCCTCAGTCTCCTCATCTATAAAATGAAGATGAGGGCTGGTCGGCTTGCTACGTGGTTAGAGCGAGCTGCTGTTAACACCAAGGTCCAGGATTCAAACCCCTGTACCAGCCAGCCACCAAAAAAAAAAAAAAAAAGATGATGGATGATGTTAAGTTGAACCATATGAAATTGCCAACACTCTCATGTTTTTGACCTACAAAATCAGCAATGATGTAGGATTCAGCCAAACACAATCTACCCAGAAGACTGTTTTAAGAATTAGATGAGACACCATGAAGTGCTTAGCACGGTGCGTGCATAAAATAAGTGCTCAATAAAGACTAGTCCTTACGTTGTATAATTATACATACCTTGTAGCTCCTATCTAATAACACATCATCAGTGATAATAATGGCACTAAACGTTGCTTGTTTCACCCGATCTCCCCTTGTCAAACCCAGAGCAGCTTCCATTTACTGAGCACGTACCGTGTGCCAGGACAGGTGCAAGCGTTCTTCATTCAGTCATCAACACTCGTTGTCGCCCGTGAGCATGAGCCTTGTGCAGGCACAAGGTACATAAGCCAACGTGGTCTCTTTGTGGTCACTTTTCATTCTGCTCGTTCTTGCTGGGAAGGTCCTGGGGCCAGATTAACTTGTGTGAGCCACACAGTACTCATAGCTAATCCTGAGCTTCTATCCAACTATAGTATTAAGACCAGAAGTCACACTGTATTGGGACAATTGATTTTGTTAACCCCGAGTTGGACTTTACATTAATGTCTTAAATTTCACTTTTGTATCCACTCCATGTCCTAATCTAGGGTTCCTTTGGGATCCTGACTCTGTTGCCCAGTGCATTCACCCTCCTTGCAATAAGTAGGTTGTCTGGCTTCTTATGGAAGAATCTAGGGAGGTAGATGGGAGGCACAACCGAGGGTAGAGCTCTGTGGCACACCACCCAAGACTGCTCAAACCAGCTGCACGCATGTGTGTATATGTGTGTGCAAAACAGTTTGCGAAGTCAGAGACTCAGCCTGGATATTGATGCTTCTGTCTGGCTTCAGACCTCACTGAAGCCTAATTTTGGCTTTGCCACGTGCTAACTGTGTGACCCTGAGTACATTGTTTCACTTCTGGGGGTCTCACTTTCCTCATCTGAGAAATGGGGTTAATAACAGTCCTCCCTCTCCAGGGTCATAGGAGGGATTAACTGAGAGCATGTACATGAAGCCCCTGGCAGTGCCCAGCACACACTCGAGCAGGAGGCACAAAGCGTTTCCGCAACAGATAGATCCTGGAAAGGTAAGCAGTGGCGTGTCCCTGGTGCGACAATTGTGCTGAGGCAGGAGTGTGGCAAGGCTGTCCTTCGGGGACTGGAGCACCATGTCACTGCACGGGCTCCTCGGAGAGTTAGCCTCCCTCCTCCCACCTCATCTCACGGTGCCAACCAGCGACCTCTTCCCTCCCTGCCCAGGGATTTGGGGCCCCCGACCACAGTGATTTCCCATCTCTGAGCCTCAGTTTCCCATTCATGAAAAAGGAACAAAACCTCAGGGTATGTTTGAGAGCATTCAGTGAAATGAAGTAATCACAAAGTCAACACTGTGTCCCTTCCCAGTCCCCACTGGGCCTCGGCTTCCACGCTGACCAAATGGGTATAGTGTTCTTACTTTGTCAACCTGGAAGGATGCTCATGAAATGCTAAATGGAAAAAAGTGGGTTAGAATATGGGTCCTAAGGAATGGTGTCTCCTTTTAAAAAAAAAAAAAATTTTTTTTGTATTTGTGGAAATCAGGTTGGAAACATATATATGTATATATATATGAAGGGTCTTAAAAAATTCATGGAAAGATTTGTATTATCATTTGATTCTATTTCTCCATGAAGTTTTTGAAGTATCCTCATATATACACATATGTGAGGGGGTCTTCAAAAAATTCAAGGAAAGATTCATATTATCTTTTAATTCTATCCCCATGAACTTGTTGAAGTAACTGCATGTATGTGTGTGTATATATATATATAAATTCATAATATATATACATTATGTATATGTAATGTATGTAATACTAACATTATTGGTAGGTTCTTTAAAAATTTTTTTAAATACAAATGTGGAAATTAAAAAATAATGCCAGGGCGGGCAGGTTAGCTGAGTTGGTTAGAGTGCAGTGTTATAACAACAAGGTCAAGGGCTTGGATCCCCATACTGGCCAGCTGCCAAAAAAAATAATAATAACGTGGACCGGTGCAAGATGTTGGTAGTCGGGGAGGCTGTGAATGTTGGGGGAAGGGGTATATGGGAACTTTGTACTTTCCACTCATTTTGAGGTGAACCTAAAAAAGTCTGTTTTATAAAAAAAAAAAAATGGGAGGAAAATTTTAAAAATAATAATAATGTGGAATCTTTTTTTTTTTTTAAGGAAAAAATAACTTTTAAAAGCAACCGTGAATCAGGAAGTGTGAAATGGTAGGGGCACCACGTTCCTGTTGCTCTCTCAAGTGTTTCTGTACACAGACATCAGCAAGAGAAGCCATCACCACAGGCCCCAGCTCCTGGCAAAACTTGTCTTGGCTCTTCCACACTGGAAGATGGTTTTGTCTCTTCTTAAGACACGTCTCCATTTCACCCTCTCGCCCTTCATTCCAGCCAAACCTGACTGCTGACCCCTGCAGCTCTTCAAACTCTGATTACCCAGGACTCTTTGGTTGCAAGTGACAGAAACATAACTCAGACAAGCATAAGAAAGAAAGAAACATGGTACATAAACCAGGGAAGTCCAGAGGTGGATTTCAGGCTCGGCTGGATGCAGGAGCTCACACAATGCATCAGGACTCTGTCTTGTGCTCTTTCTCTTCCACTCTCTTGACAACAGTGTGCACATTGGCTGCCAGCTGGCCCTGATTTAGAGGAAAGAGTTCTCGTTAGTTTCAGCAGAAAAGTGCCAGAAAGGATTCTGATTGGTCCAGCCTAGATCATGTGCCTACCTTGAATCAGGGCATGGGGGACTCTGATTGGCTGGGTGTGGTCCACACCCACCTGAACCATGGTTGACAGCCCTTTCATGACCATACAGCATGGGGGCAGACAGTTCCCTGAGAGCAAAGGTCTAGCTCACAGCAAACAGCAGATGGTTCCTGCTTTCCAGCCTCCAAGCCTTTGTACTTGCTGTCCCCTCCACCTCCTTAGAATGAGGGACAGAGACTGTCAGCTCAGATCTGTGTTCTCAGGGTCCGGATGCTTCACGTAGAGGAAGGAAAATGCACTTAGAATCCAACAAACCTGGGTGTGTGCCCTGTGACCTAGGCAGGTTGCTTTACCTCTCCGAGCCATATTTCCCCTCCCAACCGTGTCTCCCCACAGGATAGTGCCAAGGATTTAAATGGGGCACTGTGGGTAGAGTGGGAGCAGCCCAGAGCCTGGTCCAGACAGGACAGCCATGATGAGGATCTGGGGTGCTGCTTGAGCTCCATTGAGGGAGGTAAGTAGGCACACGGGCTGCGCTTAGATCTCCACTCCAGCTATACAGTCTGGAGTAAATAAATCATTACACCTCTCCTAGCCTCAGTTTCTTCACTGCAAAAAAGTAGACATGCCAATTTTAGGAGCAGTGATACAGATGATGGGAGATAATACGGGTCAGTTTCAAAAGACCACACCTCCAGATCTTTACTGATGCTGTCCCCTCTGCCTGAGATGTCCTTCCCCACTGAGGCTGCTGGGGTGAACTCCTCCCACTCATGCTTGAAGACTCAGATGGTGATCCTTCTAGGGTGCCTCCTCTGACTCCACATCTCCCACCCTCTTCCCCACAATTCCTGGGTCTAATTAGCCATGCCCCTACCGAGGCCTGGATCAGGTGATACTGAAAACATGCTTAAGTCCTTTTTCTCCTAATTCTGTGAACAGCTCAGATTTATCTGTTCCCCCCACACTGGCATGCAGGAGGCACTGAATAAATATTGCAGAGTGAATGTACAACGTCTAAGCTTTCTGGGGGTCACCCAGTTCCAGCACAGGCTTCTGGCCTTGTCTCTGCTGGCAGTGTGGCAAGAGCCAAGAGGAAAGGGTGTTGGGGTGGGGGAGGAGTGGCTTCTGCCACCAGGAGCACAGGCGGCTGATTTCTAAGAAACCAGCCGAGGGACAAGGGCAAGGAGTGCTTGGGCTGCTTTTACTTTCAGTTCTCTGGGGCTGGAGTGGAGCAGGACGATGTTCTTGGTTGGGAGGGGAAGGTGTTGCAGGCATGTGTCCCAGGGTCAAAGACACAGCCACCACTGCAGGACAAGGACCAGCCAGGCCTGGAGTCCAGAGAGGTCACAAGGGTGGGCACAGTGGGCTGGAAGCTTCCCAGGCAGGAGGCTGTATCTAAGGGCCTCCAACCTGTCTCAGCCACCAGTGCCACCCTTCACTCCTGTGCCCTTGGCTTTTTACATGCCTTGGATTATTCATTCACTCACTCACTCATTCATTCATTCATTCACCCATCCATGTGTCCTTCCTTCTGTCGATTTTTTTTCTTTCCCTCCTTCTTTTTCTTCTCATCTTTCCTCCACCCTCCCCTTCTCTCCTCTCCTGTCTCTCTCTTGTTCTTTCTCTCTCCATCCATTTCTTTTTCTTTTTTGGCAGCTGGCCAGTACGGGGATCGGAACCCTTGACCTTGGTGTTACAACACTGTGCTCAAAACAGCTGAGCTAACTGGCCAGCCCCACGTCCATTTCTGGCTTTCTCACTCCCTCTCTCTGACTGTCCACCTCCTGGCTTCCCTCTCCCCTCTCTCCAGCCCTCTGTCTCCTTTTCCCCATCTGTCTCTTTCACTTTCTTTTCTTTGTCCAGCATTCCTCAAACTTCATCATTCACCTGAGACAATTTTCTTACTACCTCTTTTTAACCAAATGCCCTGCCCGCCTCTCCCCATCACCCCACAACTTTTAAAAAATCTAAATACCTATTTTAGTGTTGTTTCAGGCAATAACAGCCCTAACATCTTAGATTCGATGTAATAAATTTTCCCCTAATGCATATTGAAATAAACATGCAGCCATTAAGAGAATATTTGCCAGTCTTATGGAGCGGGGGGCACCCGTACCTCGGGGAAGGGCTGTGTTAGTGCCTCCTTTGCCCACGTGCCCTGGCCCCTCCTTCCCTCTGTCTCCACTGCTCCTCAGTTTAGCCCATCATCTGCATTCAATGTGGGATTGTTATCCAATCTCTAGAGAACTTTCTTTGCACCAGGCATGCTTCTAAGCCCATTACAGATATTAATGCAATTACTCCCCTTAACAGTCCTGGGAGGTAGCAACGATTACAATCCATGCTTAACAAATAGGAAAACCAAGGCACAGAGAGGTTAAGTAAACTTGCTTGTATCACAGAGAGGTTAAGCTAACAAGATGGTCCCTGACCTCCTGGTGCTCACAGTCTCAAAGAGCAAATTTCTTGGTAATCTCACAAGACTGTGAGATTTGACTGTGAGATTGACTGTGGACTTTGACAGAGGAATGAACAGGGCAGTGGGGCCCAACAGAGAGTCAAGGAAGGCTTCCTAGGGGAGGTGACGGCTGAGTTGGGTTTTGAAGGTTGAGAAGGAGTTTGCCAAGTGAAGAGGGAGGAAGCAAAACATCCAAGGCTTTCCACAGGGAGCTCAAAAGGCCTAGGGAACCATGAGAAATTGGGGCTGTTGGGAGCAGATGTGGGGTGTGACGGGAAGAACATGGGGCTGGAAATGTACATTACCGACAGATGATGAAGAGCTTTGAATCCCACGGGAAAGGGGTCCGATTTTACCATCCAGCAGTTAAGGGCGGCTAAAATGCTCTGGAGTCACCTTGCTTGGTTCAAATACTGCTCCCACTACTTTTACTAGCTGTGAGACTGTGGAAAAGTCTCACAGCTAGTGAGACTTAACCTCTCCTGGCCTCAGTGTCCTTGTCTGTAAAATTAGACAACGATGGTATCCACCTAGAAAGTGCTAGGTAAGGGGGAGTTGATAGAAATAGTTACTTGCAGTGGAGCTAAAGGGTGTGCGTGACTGGAGGTGTGAGGAGATCAAATTTGCAGTTTGGGGATCACACCCAATTCCCTCCTAATGCCTGCAAAGCTGGCCAGAGCTCACATCTCCAGTCCTCAGTATCCCCATCTTGAATCTAGTGAAGGGGGCCCACTTTAAGGCTCAAGTGTGCATTCCACCCCTGCCCTAGGGGACCCCGGCAGGCCCCTCCCAGCTGGACCTCAGGCAGTTTCACTTTGACCTAACTTCTGGGAACTGTAGCCTTTCCTGTCACCAGGCTAGCATGTTTTGGGGACTTGACAAAGGTGAGACAAATGGCACTGAGGCACCCAGGGCTGGGTACATCAGAGTTTCATTTTCAGTGGCCCAAGCTGGGGATGGCTGCAGGGACCCCTGACATAGGGACCAGCCTGTCCTGGGAACACTGTACCTGTCATTGAACATGACTCTGTGCTTAACAGTTTATAACTACTTCCCTTTAATCCTTCATACTCTGTGAGCTCTGGGTGCCTACCCCATTTCACAAGTGAGAAAACTGAGGCTCAGAGACAGGGAAGGGACTGCTTGACCACGATACACAGCTGCGCAGTGTTTTTCCCTGGGCATGGGACAACTGCCCTGGAGGGACTATAGGGGACGGTTTTAGGTGGAACATGGGGATATTTTTATAAAATATTGAGGTCCCCTCCCTCCTCTGTGAAATAGCGATTTCCTATTTTCATTCTCTTGTGGTCTTTCTGCTCAAGGGAAGAAGGTCTCATATTGGTTCTATTGTGTCTTAAACACCTCCCTAATATTTGCTAATATCCCTCTCTCTCTCTCTCTCTATTGCAAGCAAACACAGAGCAGACCTTCTGCTTAGCAGAGCAAGACACCAATATCCAGCTAGAACTTTCTAACATTGTTTGGCAATTACCTCTTTGTGGCACGTGATTCTGGCTTTCCGTGTACGGTAGTGATATATTTCCTTTGAAATAAAATTTACTTAAGGAAACCAAGTAACTTAATTTGAAGAAAATATTAACCAAGTAACAGAACAGCTGGAATTTGGATAGATCAGGCAAAAAAAATCATAAAAGTAGAGTTCCAGTAATGTTTGACAATCTCAGCTTAGACCTTAAAATTGGAGGAAGAGCTGTTAAATCAGGCTGCCTGTGTTGGAATCCACCCCCCCCCAACTCCACCCCTACCATGCACACACATCGGATTCTGCCAGCTACCTGCAGTGCGATGCTGGGCACTTTATTTAACTCTGTGTCTCAGTTACCTCATCTGCAAAATGAGATAATAATAAAAATAATAATTATTATACCTGTTTAATGCATGTGAGGATTAAATGGGATACCGTGCATGAATTACTTAGAACAACGCCTAGCATCTAGTGAGCATTTGACACAGGTGAGCTGGTAGCCACCACGGTATTAACAAGTGGCAAGCCAACAATGGCAGCAGGTCTGCCTGACTTCATGGCTATGCTAATTCAAATACATCTGGGCGCTAGCATGATACAAAATAATTATTATAATAATAGTTCCTATATTTGGGTGGTGATCCATTTTCTTTCCACTTATTTAATCCTCGAGACCTTTCTGAAGCACAGCAGAGTAGGTATAACTGAGTCTAAGCTTCGTTTTACAATTGAGGCCACTACAGTCACATAGTTGAGAATCAGGACTTGAACCCGGGTCCTAGGTGCCAGCCCTTTCTGCTCCTCCATGCTGCCTCCCAGAGTGAAATGCTGGTGAGGAGGGGCTTTCCGAGGCTGATTTACCCAGGCCTTGCCCCCTTATCTCCTTCATCATGCCTCTGATTGCCTCTCCCGGCTGCACCCAGGTATGTCTCACTACACAGGTCCCTGCAGTTCCCCAAGTAGGACCAGCCCTGAATATCACCCTCCCAGCCCTGCTCTTGCACAGGGTCCAGGTGTCTGGCTCATACCTTCCCTGTCCTTGCTCATCTCCATTTGCATCCATGGGCCCCACCAGCTGCCAGGGCTGCTGGCTGCCCCAGAGCCACACCCCAGGGTTCCTTCTGACCAAGCAGTGTTGGCAACTCTCCTAGGCTGAATTCTAATGCAGCTTTACAGGCAAGTTACCAGCCCACTGTCTCTCCTGGCTTCCTTAGCCTCAGAGCAGGCTGAGGGAGATGCTCTGAGCCCTGGCTGGTTCTGTGGCTCCCAACTTCCTCCAGGGTGGTCCTAGGTGTCAGAAAGGGAGTATGAACCAGTGGACCCTTGAGCATTGTAGTGGTAGTGAGATCAAGGGCTTTGGCGGCAGAAACACCTGCGCTCAAACTCTGGCTCTGCCATTTACATGCTGCAATGGGGGCAATGCCTCCGCCTTTCTGAGCCTCAGTTTCCTCACGACACAGCCTGGGCGAAGTGTTGGTATTCATTAGGTGCTCGATAAATGGCATTATTTTAAAACAGCAACAATGCGAGCATCAAGCAGGCAGCCGATCCCAATTATTGGACACCCATCACGTGTTATGCACTTTACAGGCATCCTTTTATTCAACTTCGCGTCAAGGAGAGCCAAGCTCACGTCCTGAGGGCTCGGCCATGGCAGGCGGGGAGGGTGGCGCGGTGATGTCATCAGCACATGTCACATGGCAGCAGCCTGAGAGCGCAGGAGACCTACTGGGCCCTGGGCGCCGGCGACAGCTAACCCAGCTTCACCTATACGAGCCACTTCACCTTGCAAGCGGCTGGCAGATGCCACCCATGAGGCTCAATGCATGGGAACAGCACGTGCAAAGGCCCAGAGGCCGCTGGGAGCGTAGTGAGTGTGGAGGGCGGACACCTGGGCCGGGGCCCCCTGCAGGCCTCTGGGTTTTCACGGGAAGTGGGCCTTCCCCAGAGCACTGGGGCAAGCCACTGGAGGGCTTGCTGAGGCATGGTGACACCAGACCGTGCCCTGAGTGTAGGGGATGGAAGGGGGCAGGGGGAGGCTGTATTGGGGCCATCCAGTCATTGTAGAGCTTGAAACCCAAGTTCACCGTGCGGTTGACAGGTGGCAGGGCCAGGACCAGGGTTGGGACAGTTGGAGCGCCTGCATTGTGCACTATTGTCCCTATGTGAATTTGCTTTTGTGAAAACTGCTCCCCTCTCTGAGATCCCTTGAAACCCAGCAGCCCCCCCAAATCAAGCCAAGCCCTCCATGTTATCCCTGAGCCCTGAGGAGGCTCTGGGTGATGGCAGTGGGAGGCTGGGGGAGGGGTCTGCCCGGGTGAAGAGGCTGCAAAGCAGGTGTCCAGGTGGCGCTGGTCACACACACCTGTGTCAGCCCCATCCGCCTCCTTTCAGGTCCTATGGGTCCTTCCCCAAAGTTGAGGCCAGTTCCACCCTACAAAGATGAGCATTGCCCCAAGAAGCCACTCACTGGAGTCTGGGGGACCATATCTTGGGGCTCTGTTCATACTCAGGCTTGGGGGCTGCTCATACCTGGAGTTTCTAACTAATGCCTGCCCCAGGGCCGGCCACTCTGGGCCTGGCCCACCCTGGATCCCAGCTTTCCACCAGGCAAGTCCTTTCTCTTGCTGTTAGCCTGATTGGCTAGAGCTGAGGGTTCTGGCCAAGAATGAGCTGCTCCCACCCCTGCTCCTGTCCCCCAAATATACACATAAGGCGGAAGCCTATGCCCATCTCACAAGGCTTCCCTGCCTCAGTCCAGGTCCACCCAGCAGACAGAGACCTGGTCACAAGCTAAATCAGGTCACCCCCAGGGCTCCCCATTCAAACTTCAAATCCACACTCCTTACCACAGCTGGCTGGCCCTGTGTGCTCTGGTCCCTGCCCACCCCTCCCACATCACGTCCCACCACTCTGCCTTCACTCAGTACCCTCAGCTCCGCCAGCCCTCCTGACTGAGGGCCTTGGCACTGGCTGTACCCTCTGCCTGGAATGCCCGGCTCCCATCTTTGCTTGGCTGGCTCCTTCCTGTCATTCCTGATACAATTTCAGTGTCACCTCAGAGGAGCCTTCTTGACTACCCACTGCCCAACCACCCTGTTGAGCACTGTCACTACATGGAATGTCCTTGTTTCTTTATTTCATATTTAGTTACTTACTGTCCAAAGCCCTGAATGTGAACTCCATGAGAGCAGGTAGCAGACTTTCTGTTTTGTTCATTCCTGTATCCTTTGAGCTTAGAATAATGCCTGGAACATAGTAGGTGCTCAGTCAATGTCCTCTGAACCTCAACCATCATTTATGGAGCACCTCATTATTCCAGGATGTATTTAGCACCCGCTTCATGCCAGGTTCTGTGCTAAGCACTTTATGTCCATTACCTCAGGGAAGACGCTCAGCTCTCTGCTTTGTGGGACAGTGACAGTACCGACTCAAGGTTGGGAGGATCAAGCGGGCTGAGGGGAGGCCTAGGAATACGCATTTTCACAGGATTCCTCCCTCTTCCCAACCCTCCCCCACTCTCTAAGAAACCTATCATGTTCAGAGCGGGATGGACTTGGTGCAAGTCCTAGCCATCACTTTTGAGCTGTGTGAACTTGAGTAGGTGACTGCACTTTCCTAGGCTCCCATTTCCTCATCTGTAAAATGGGGACCAGAGTCCCAAGCTCAGGGGTGGCACCCGCACACAGTCCTCCTCTTCCCAAAGAGCTGCTCCTTTCTCATTCTGCTCGCCCACACTGCCCCAGCTCACCCAGTCAGTGGGGAGGACACCTCAGCCACACCTGGGCCCGCAGCTCAGTCGCTCGCACATACAAACCCTCCTCTCACTTTTCATTCTTGTAAATTGACGTCAACACTGCTGAATCATGAAGCTGCACTTTGAGAGAGAATCTGCACCACTGAGGAAGCCACAAGGTGTGTGTGCACACACACACTCACACACACAAATACACATGCACACACACATGGCCTTTTCCCTTGCAGTGGTGTCTGCACAAGATTTCAGTCACATGGGGCCTGGAGTGCAGCTCCCAGGGGCTTTTGGGTTGCTGCATGTATGTTAGTATAGATTTTTAAAAATGGCTCATAAAGAAGGGGCCAGCTCTGGGGAGTGTGATCAAAGGGGCTTTATTCTTAACTGTTCTGCTTCAGATTTTATAAGGGGAATGCGTTTGTGCAATGAAAATACGATTTTTAAGCTTTTTCAGAGGAGGAAAATACCCTTAATATATTGTAAACTACCTGCTAATTCATCCCTCTTTAGATGAGGACCTGTTTCCTCATCTGTAAAATGGGAATGTTACTAGTACCCAAATCAGAAGGCTGAATGAGGGTTGAATGCTTTAAAATAGGTGATGAGGGGCTTGGAACAGTGCCTGCACGTAAGTGCCATATATAAAGTATTAGCAGCTGCTGCTGTGGGTATTATTGCAACCATGGTACCCAGCCTGTGAAGCAGTACTGAATGGGTTTGAAAAATCTGGCTCTACCACTCACTGTATGCCGTACTTTGCCTATCTGAGCCTGTTTCCCCATCTGTAAAATGGGGTAGGTTTCTAACTCAGGCTGGTTGTGAGGATTAAACAAGGTAGCACAGGGCCCAGCATACAGTAAATTGGTCACTGAGGGTCTGCAGTTATTACTAGTATGAGGCGGTCTTCAAAAAGTTCATGGAACGATTTGGATTATCTTTTAACTCTATTTTTTCCATGAACTTTTGGAAGTACCCTCATATTATATAACCTGATCTCCAACCTTCTTAGATTTTTCCCAGTTTCTTCAGATACTACCCCAGGGGGATAGGAGACAGGGAAAGAACAAGGACAGGACTGAGTTAATCCACACAGCAGAGAATGAAGGGCAAGGGGGAGATTTTTAAAAAAAAAAAAGAAAAAGCAGCGATTCCTTGGAGCTAGAGACAAGACATCATCCCCTTCCCTCCCACCCCACCTCATTAAAGGATGAAATTGCTGAAGCTCTCTCAGATCCTAAATTTCTTCTGGCCATTTTTACCCTGGAGACCTAGAACCTGTTTAAATCCCCAAGACAAGCCTGGGCCGTTCCAGCTCTCCACCATCAAGTTAATTTTATGCTGTACTTTCCCAGTCAGAAAGGTATTATTAGATATTAGGACACTCCATTATAAGCATGTTCAAGGCTGCACAGGGCCATTCAAACTCCAAAAGGTAAAGTGTGACGAGTCCACGAGGCTGCTTAATCCTAAACCTGAAAATGACTCAATTCACTGTGTGTTCGGCAGTGCAGCCCTGGAGTTCCCAGCACAGCCCATCTATCATGCCGGCTGCAGACACAGGAGTAGCCATAAAACCCGTGTCCTGTGTACTTTCTGGTGCTGAGGGTCAATCCCACAAACGTCCCGGAGCAACCCTTCCCTCCCCTGGCCCCTGAAAACACCACCTCCTCACTGATGCACAGAAGGCTGCCCAGTTTTAGAGGTAGAAGCTGAGCCCCAGGGAGGCAACGGGAATTGCCCAAAGCCGTCAGCCTGGCCCTCCTGCCACCACAGACCACAAAGCCTCTTTCTGGCTGCAAATGGTGTGTTCACTAAAAAGTACACAAGATAGAACAGGGCAGGGAGAGGGAAGTCAGACCCAGCCCTTCATCCTCATCCCGTCTAACAAGTGTCCCCCTGGACGCTGAGTTTGAGAATGTGCCACTCCTTCCAAAAACTTATTCAGCCCCCCCACCTCACCCCCACCCCCTTCCTGGAAGTAGTTGTGGTCATAGAACCAAAGAAGTTTCCTCTCTGTCATCCATCTCAAACAGATTCTGGGTGGACAGCCAAAAAAAAAAGAAGAAGCCTGAGTGTCTTTGACACAGAAATGGCCATGGGCAAATTTACCCATTACTGGGTTTTCTCTTCTGTAAAACGGGGATAAGAGCCTGTGCTTCCCGAGGCTGTCCCTCTCTAGGATGAAGTACATCTAAGCACGTAAACCACAGTGAGTGCTCAAACGTGAGCTGCCACCTTACCGGACACGCCAAATCTAGACCAACGGTGTCTCCCCCCAAAGTTGTGGGTGGAACCGTGCAGGGCTCCCTGCCGCAGAACCTGCCCTCCACACCACCTCCATCCCAACAGGTCAGTCCTAAGATCCCGCTCCCCTGGACCTGTTCAGAACCGAGGAAAATTTCTGACCAAAGCACACGCTCTAGAAACCTTCCTTAAAAAAAAAAAAAACTTTCATAATAAAGTTTATTACCTAAACTGGTTGTAAAAAATATAAAATAGGATTCTGCACAGCAGAAAAATAAAGCCAGAGACCCTCCCCCAACCCCTGGTTTGTGCAAAGATACTGGGTATATGTAAACATGAAGAGGTAGGAGGGCGAGTTCAGGTCCTGGCCCCAGATACAGTTAAGTTAAGCTACTACAACAACCAGGGGTACCCCGAGGGAGCACCAGGAGGGGGAGCACCCCCGCAAGAGGTGGAGAGGGGTCTGCGGCCTCGTCTCCAGCCGAGAGCGGGAGGCGCCAAGCCCCCCACACCCGCTCCCTCCAACGCAGGCGGAGAGGCAAAATAATAATAATTAACAATAGAAAATAACGAGGGTCCCCAGTTAATGCTGCGTGCACGGAGGCGGGCGCGGCCGGTCAGATCTGGAAGGGGAAGGAACTCAGGTAGTCGCGGAGGACGGGGTTGAGGGGTATGCGCGCCAGGTTCTCGCGGCCCACGGTGGCCACGATGCGCTGGCGGCACAGCTCCTGCAGCGGCCGCACGCGGCGCTGGCGCAGCGGGGCCCCCAGCATGCGGCGCGGCGCCGCCACGTAGTGCTCCAGCAGCTCGAAGAGGCAGTCGAAGCTCTCGCGGCTGCCGTCCAGGTGGAAGCGGCCGGCCTGGAAGTGCACGCGGATGCTCGTGGGGCCCGAGGCCATCTTCACGCTGAGGGCGAAAAAGCAGTTCCGCTGGCGGCTGTCGCGCACCAGGAAGGTGCCCACGGGCTCGGCGCGCAGCCTCTCGTGCGCCCCGTGCACGCTCAGGGGCCCCCAGTAGAAGCCGCAGGCGTCGAGGAGCGCGCTGGCGCGGGTGATGCGACGGTACTCGGCGTGCGAACGGAACGTGCGGAAGTGCGTGTCGCCGGGGGCCGGGGCCGGGGCCGCCGGGCAGGGCCGCGGGCGCGCGGGGGCCGCGGGCGAGGAGGAGGAAGAGGAGGAAGGCTCTGGCCGCCGTCGGGGCTCTGCTGCCGTGGAGATTGCATTATCGGCTGCCACCTGGTTGTGTGCTACCATCCTACACGAGGGGCCAGCTGGAGGGGTGGGCCATAGCGTCCGGGGGTGCGCTGATGGGGGAGACACAGGCAGTGAGCCAGGGCGGCGGGTGGGTCTGGGGCCGCGCGGCAACTTGGGCGGATGGTGCTCTAGGCTGAGCCCACCCTAAAGGGCGAGGGCCGAGCACCAAGTCCGCGCGGCCTCTTTGAGCCTCTGTGGGCTCATCTACAAAATGGGCTTTTCTGTCCGGAGCCTTCCCAGGAGGGTGGGGGGACTCTGTGGGGCGTAGTCTAGCCTCCTGAGCGCAGGGAGAGGGGGCGTGGAGAGAGGTGCCGGGAGAAGCCCGCCCGACTCCGGCCGTCCGGCCCTAAGCTCACCGCCCCGCGGCCGCCGCCTGCTGGCCAGGCCGGGGATTGGCGCCTGGTCGGGGCGATTTGGGCAAAAGCAGGAGAAAGGCTGCGCTGCGGGGACCCCGCGCGCGAGGGGCGGCCTGAGCGGCGCCGGCGAGGACCAGGGGCGTAGCGGCTGCGACCCCGCCACGCGGCGCCCCCCCACTAGGGCCTGCCCGATTCCCGGCTGGCCCGTCTGTTCCTCCCTTCTCCCTTCCGCCTCTTTGCCCAGTGCCCGGCTCACCTGGCGGCGGGGCGCGGGTCGCCGCGGGCGGGGCGGTAGGGGGCTCCGGGGCGGTCCGGGGCGGCTCTCGCGCATGCTCCGGGGCCGGGAGCCGTGCTGCTGCCACGGCCGCAGCTCGCTCTGCTCGGTACCCGCCCCTGCACCAGTCTTTAAAACCGGCTCGGAGGCGGGGCCCGGCGCCGCGGGGACCCGCCCCCGGGAGGCCCTGCCCACACCAGCGGCACTTTCGGTTTTGTTCTTTCCACGGTGGCGCCCGGCGGAGGCCGCCCGGGCTCTTGTTCCATTCTTCCCGGGACCCTCCCGGGGGAGGGTCTCTAACCCGACTGCGCCTCGCACCTGTCCCCGCACCTCTCCATCAAGGGGCTCTGGCCCCGCCCCTGAACCTGCTGGCCACTTTTCGGACCCGGCGACCCCACTTTTGCCCCCGCTACCTTTGGTCTCAGATTTCTGCAGCCAGGTACTTCAGCATTCTCTGAGGTGGCCCTGACACACCCCTCCTCGCCCGCTCCCCTCCTGGTGTCTCCACCTCCATCTGGGGCAGAGCTGTGTCCTCTTCCCCTGAGCCAGATCTCTCCAGGACGCCCCGGGAGGTCTTCCCCGACCCTGGGATCCCACTTGACCCCTATACCCCCTCCCAGCCCCGGCTTTGCCCACCGCAGACCCTAAGGCCCCCTCCTCAGTCCCCCGCGGGTCGCGGCCACGGACCCCTCGGGACTGCTTCCCCCGTCGGCCTCCCACTGGTAGTCCCCGGAGCCTCGGCCGGTCGGCCGGCCTCTGCCGCTGATCGTGTCTTGGGCTTCCCAGGAAGCGGCGGCCTGACCACAGGCTTCAGAGGAACCCTTCGGCGGTTCGGGAGGGGCGCCTCGAGTCGGGGCCCGAGTTCCTCGGAAACCGGGCGGGACCGGGCAAGGTCCCTAGGGGCCTCGACCCGCCTTCCGTGCGCTCCTACTACGCGACAGCTGGAGAAACTGAGGCCCGGAGGAATCTAAGATTTGCAGTGGATGGGGAGTCAGAACCCGGCTCCCACCTCCGTTTTCATTTTGGGGAGAGGAGCAGCTGGCACCTCCAAACACGCTTTGGTGCCCATTGAAAAAATGGTGCATTCTCAGATGTAATGATTTCAAAAATCTACTTTCCTGGCTCCCCTCTCCCCGCAACCCGCCCTTATAGATTTCCCCTCTTGCTGCTCCATCAAGCATCTGCCCTTCACAAGTCCTCCCTATCCGCTCCTCCCCCACTCCTCCACCCCCACCCCTTGGGCTTGGGATGGGAGGGTTGGTGGTCAGGGCTATAATTTGTACATGTATGTGAGATTTAATGATTCTGTTCGTAGTGGAAAACATGTGCTGGCTGCTATGTGTATTTTTGAATGACCACGGGTGGGGAGCCCCAGAGTCAGGAGGGGTCACACAAAATCCTTCAAAGGCTGGGGGCTTGGTGACTGGCCTCACACTGGCACACACTGCCCTCTACAGACAGCTCTCAGGCTGCAGCCCAGACAGGGCCCCTCTCCTTGAAGCCCATTGAGGGGTCCTTCCCTGGCCCCTAGATGCCTCAGTTCCCCCAGGCAGAGCCCGGGTCTCTGTGTTTCCTCCTGAACACAGGGTTGGCCCAGAACCAGCCCAGCGCCAGGAGACAGGAGCTGTGGTCATTCCAGAGATGTTGACTGAGCACCTGCTGTGGGGAGGAGGTGAGGCCACACCCTGTGGTGGGTGATGGATAAAATATAAAGTAGTGGTTAAAAGCTGAACTTAGGGACCCAGACCCAATTCCAACTCTGCAACTTTCTAACTTCTTGACCTTGAGCATGTAATGAACCTTTCTGCCTTGGTTTCTTCATCTACGAAGTGGGGATAATAAAACCTCTGTCAAACGGTTGTGGAGAGGATTAAATGAGTTATTACAGGTCAGGTGCTTAGAACAGCTCCTGGTGTTTAATAAGCACTCAGAAGGTGTTTGCTGCTGCTGTCATCGAGGGTGCCTGTAGGTGTGGAGCCCGCAGACGACTGGCTTCCTCCCTCATGTCCATTTTAGAAGCCCTCGCTCAAGGAGCACAGGCCAGAGAAGGAGGAGGCGAGCTTCTTGGGGGCGGACCAGGGCCACGTGGGTTCTCCTCACTACTACCAGTGAGAGTTACGCAGCTTTGGTTTCATTTTCTGAAGTCCTGAGTTCAAAATGAAACCAAATCCAGATGCCAAAAGGGAAAGAGAAATATGCTGATTGACCAGCATCTGCCTCCTGGAGGGCTGGGCGCCAGGCTTGCAGGAAGCCAGCTGCTTGGGGGCCTCATGTGGCCACTCCTCTGCCACCCCACCCCCCCAACCCCTGGAAAACGAGCTCTGGAAGTGTCATACGTGCAAAGCCCAGAATAAAGTGCCAGGCACAGCGTAAGTACTCAGCACAAGTGGTTTCTTGTCACAGGGCAGATGGGACAGCCCAGTGTCCACAGCTTGCTGGGGCTACAGCCAGACATATGGGATGGTTGTCCTCCCTGCATTGTCAGGCCTTAATAGCCCAGGAGTGAGGGGCCCAGCCAGCAGCTGGGGGGAGCCAAGATCCTGGCCCTGGAGTTCAGCTTCTCAGTTTCTCTTTCCAGCTTTGTCACACATTGCTGGGAAAACAGCCCCTGGTCAGGGCATGGAATCCTGAAAATACCCTTTGCCCCAGTGCTCCTGAACCCTCCTTTTCCTCTAACACATGGGTCAGCAAGTTTCCTGGGATAGTCTGTGCCCCTGGGAGCCCTGAGCTGTTGGACTTAGAGTGTGAATTCTGCTGTCTGCTGGTTTGGGTTTAAATCTGTCACTTCATAAGTATGTGGCCCGGGGCAAGCTTCTTAGCTTCTCTGTGCCTCGGTTTTCTTATCTGCAATATGGGGCTAGTAACATATGTATTTTACTCCTTCACTCTTCAGCAGGTATTTATTGAGTGACTAGTGTGTGCCAGGCACTGAGGACTCAGGGTCTTCAAGCAGACCCAGAGTAGAAGAATTCACATGGTCGTTTCAGATCATGCTAAGTGCTATGTAGGAAATAAACAGGGAGAAAGGGAGTGACTAGGTGTTTATGGAGTGAGATAAGGCAGTTAGGGAAAGCTTCTTGGAGGTGGTCATATTGGCATTGAGGTCTTTCTAAAAGTGGGATGAAGAGGACCCCCGGTGGAGAGAACAGCTAGTACAAAGGCCCTGCAGTGGGCGTGATGGGTGGGCGTGCTTGAGAATCAGAAAGGAGATGGGTGTAGTTGTTGTAGACACCGAGGGGGTGAGTGTGGGGATCAGGCCGAAGGCTGGTAGGGTTCTTATCAATCAGGCAGGGCCTTGTTGGGCAGTGGGAGTGGTTTGGATTTTACTGAGTACATAGGGCAGCCATTAAAGCCCAGGAGACACCATAAGATTGAGTGTGGGAAGAGCCCCCTGGCAGCTGACCATCCAGACAGCTGGGGCTTTAACCAAGATAAGCTGCAGTAAGGGCCACATGACATACCTCATGACTGTCTCTGGTGCCCTGGGATGTCCCTACACTAGCCCTGAAATGAGAGCAAAGACAGTCCTAAGGGAAAGCTGGGACATTCACGCTTTAGAGAAAGTATAGCTTGAGGAGTTCATGGCCTGAGATCTGGGGTCAGCCCTCACTCCCCGGGAAGCCCTGGAGAAGGAATCCCCATTGGCTGAGGCCCTGCTGTGGTCCAGGTGATAATTTCTTGGTATATGATCTTATTTAATCTTTCCCATGGTTCCGAGTTGGAATTTATGTGTTGCCATTTACCAGGTGAGGATGACACAACCCAGGGAGCTGGTAGAACTTAGCGAAGGTGTTTTGGGGAATCCTGGGGCTTTGCAGAACCTGGCTTGAAGGCCTCTGTCTGGAGAGGTTGCTTCATTGTGTGGGATGGAACCTGGTCCTTCCCGTTCCCACAGCAGGAAAGATTGTATGTGGGGGGCGGGGGGTGCAGTGCTGGGGGCACCCAAGTCCAAGGAGAAGGTCCAAAAGGCCAGCGAGTGATGACAGGAGCCAGTTGCTGGACTCCATAGTGACAACAGGCCAGAGGCTGGTGGCTCAGCAGTCCTGGGGAGACGATGCGACTCTTCCAGCAGGCCCATTGTCCCAGTGTAATTAGTGAAGAATGGAAAGACTAAGTCAGAGGTTATGTGAGGTAGCTGGCATTAACCCACTTTGGGAAAGCAGTCAATATTTTTTCTGTCCTTTTTGTTTTGCATTTTTTTGCTTTTTTTTTTTCCTTCGGTTTTTGTTTTTTTTCCAGCAGTCACTATTTTTATGTTAACAGTCCAAAATAGGAAGGGCAGGAAAGTGGATTTCTAGGAGCACTGGTTGTGCAGTCCAGACACACCTAGTTCCAGTCCCAGCTTCCCACCCCCATCAGCTGTGTGGCTTCAGGCAATTTGATTTAATCCAGTGGCAGCCCAAGCTTGGAAAGCCCAGTGCCTTTCATGAGTAAATCCTTCAGGATCTTGCTCAGAGCCCATTTATTCCCTTATAACATGTTTCTAGTAAGCTGACTCGTACCCTTCACCTACCCCACCCCATCAGTGGCAAATTAGGTGTCAGCAGCTGACAATTACCACTGGCAGTTGCCACAGTGGGGAAGAGAATTTGCAAAAGCTACAAAGCAGACACTGGAACAGACATACAGCAGACTGGGGGCATTTAGAGTTGGGGGCAGGAAGGCTGCTCATGTTAGTAGCCCCTCACTGGGACTGAAGCTGTTGAGAATGGCAGGCCCCATGGTAAGAGGCTGCATTTGGCCCTGTTCTCTCTGTCTGAGGACACATCTCATTTCAGGACACACAGACCAGCAGCAGACTGGACATGCATCATGATGTGGGAAGCCTGCTGTCAACTGGTGCCAGAAGAGGCACCTGGTCTGGTCAGCAGGGCCCTGGGATGGCTCACAGAGATGATCCTTGCCTGAGTTTTAAAGAACGAGTGGGAACAAGCCAAGGGAAGAGGAGAAAGAGCACTCCTGGCAGAGCAGGACATGAGAATTGTGACCCAGGTGGCAGGAGACGAGGCTGAGAGTAAGCAGGAAAGGTTTAGAGGAGGAGCTGGGCCTCTCCCTGCCCTGGAGTGGTGCGTCCCTCTGGGGAGAGCCTTCTGAGTCACCTTGCCCAGACCAGCAAACCCAGAGAGAGGCTGATGTTATATTCAGCATGCCTGTACTATCCCTTTTTAAATTTTTTTCACTGAAAATGTTTGTGGGGTAGAATTTGTTGTTTCAAGGGCTATCTCTTTTCAGACTCAACAGAGCTTTGCTGAGCACCCACTGGATGCATTCACTGAAGCTCAGTCCTTTCTTCCCTCTTTAATCTTTCATTTCCTCATATAAAATAATTAAAGCCTTTTTCCTTCCCAGCGGTAACCCCGGGCACCAGCTTGGTCTGTGCTTCTGGGTCTTTTCCTGTGCACTTCCATGCATGTACTTTTACCCGCAAGGGATTTTTCCCTGTGTAAATGGTATATCTTTCTTCATTTACCCTTTTCACCCAACAGCATTTCCTGGCAATCTGGATAGAGCATGTATAGATCAACCCATTCTTTTTAAAAACCACGTGGTATTCCTCAGTGTGGACCTTAAGTGGACACAGAAGTTTTTTTTTCTCTTGCAAACAATGTGGCCCTCAACCTCCCTGCACAGCCTCTTGGCACACATGTGTGAAAGCAGTTGGTGCACTTTAATGCTAGTAGACACTGCCCAAATACCTGCCAACCTGCCTGTGCCATTTACCCCCTAGGCAACAGCATTCAACAGTATGTTTCTCTGTTGCCCTCGCCAGCACTTATTATCAAACTTTTCATATTTTTGCCTATTTGATGGGTACAGAAGCGGCATCTAATTGTTGCTTTAATGTCTGCTCCTTCTTTCATTTATTTAACAAACATTTATTGAGCTCCCAGCATGTGCCAGGGACCAGGCTGGAGATGCCGCAATAAAAGACAACATGGCCCCTTGGTCCCTTCACAAAGTGTCAGATGCAAATTAGGCTCAGAGAGGTTAAGAGATAGGTCTAGAGTCACCCAGGGAGGGAATGGGGGAGCTGGGATTTGAATCTGAGTGTGTGTGGCTGCAGAGTTTGAGGTATTTTTTCTCCTGAATTATACCTCAAATGGTCATCTCAACCCAGCGTCTGCACGCTCTTCCTGGACTGCTTCCCCATCATCCCCCGCTCAACCCAAGATTTGTCCCCTAAATGACCAGTTGGACCTGCAGAAGTGGTAGCCCCCCAGTAACTGGGTGGACAGTCCCCTACAGGCCAGGCTGTGTTTCGTATCTCCCAGACCTCACTTCACCGCCAATATTTCACTTAAATCTCTCAACCAGAGAGTCAAGATAGATCACCTTCAGAATCCACATACCCTCTTGGTGGCTGAATTTATCACCTGTTTCTCTCCATTTCCTGAATTTGGTTTTCTAGAAGGCCTGTCCCCAACCTACTGCTGCCCCACCCCAAACCAAGCAAGTGAAGGAGTGAATCTGTGGTTTGATTTTTTTTTGCTCTCTCGTCATTGTGTGTAAGAGGGTGTAAGAGGGTGGTGTGTACCTGTGAGTGTTTGCCTGCATGCATGATTCTGTGTATGGAGGGTGTGGGACAAGGAGGCTTGCGAGAGCCTGCATGTATGTATTGGGGGGGTGTGTTTGGGGGTCCATGCTTGAACATAAGTTGGTGTCTGAATGGGTTTGAATGGCTATTTATGTATGTGACTTCATATCTGTGTGTTTGTTTCAGAGAAATGTGGGGTTAAAGACGTTGGGTTCATAAATTACACGTGATCCAGTCTGCCTTCTTCCCCCTGCAAAGCAAGACCATGTCTTTATAATAGATCTCCTGCCTACAGTGATCTTATCGTACTCTTTTTAAAATTTTTTTTTTGGTAATGGCTGGCTAGTATGGGAATCAGAACCCTTGATCTTGGTATTACAATATCATGCTCTAACCAACGAGTTAACCGGCCAACCCTGATATAAAAGGATGCTGTCCAGGGAGTGGAGAGGTCCTTTGGTGAGCGGAGCTCAGAGCCCCTGATCTTACCTCTGGTCCTCTGTCTCCACCTCCTCTCTCAAAATGTGCTCCCCAGAAGGACTTCCCAAACTTTTGCACTGAGGTATCAGTGAATATCATAGCTTAATGTGGCCTCACATTTTCAATAGGAACCCAGGGAGGTTTTAGGCAAAACCTGAATCATCTCAGACCTGCCCACTAGGAGACCTTAATCATTTCATCTCTGATCATCTGTAAAGTGGGATCAGCAATGCTTCCTGTTGAGGGTGTGTAAATTCAGTGGAAATATTTATTCCAAAGCATCTGGCAACTAGTAAGTGCCCAATAAGTGGTAATCCCCTAGTCTGCTTGGGCCCTTCCCCATGTCCTCTCGTAAGGGTGTGTGGAAACAACCTGGGACATTTCCCTGCTGTGAGAGGATAAAGAAACCCAAGGAAAGGAGCTTGAGTGACATTGAATGTACCAGGCCCCTGGTGGACACTTGTATGTGCATTATCTCAGTAAACCCCCATTTGGACCCCTCAAGGGAGGCACTGTTAGCCTCCCATTTTACAGAGGAGACTCAGGTGCAGACAGGGGAAGTGACTTGCTCAAGGTCACACAGCTAAGACCTGAAAGGGGACCTTCTACTGCATGCCACTGCCCAGGGTGGCCTCAGCAGAGCTAGGAGTCCTGCAAAACTCAGGCTTCATGAAGGTCTTCCCCCAAGGCTCATTGGTCTGGCTACCACGTCTGGATCATATGAACAGCATGTGGACCTGTGAGCATCACAGTCCATGTCCACATGTGTATACACATGTGCAAGTATATCTACCCTATACACATGTGCAAGTATATAGGGTAGAGGACGATGCCCAAACAGTGTTGTCCATACACTTCGAAGGCTTCTTGGCAATCTGTCCTCACCCCCATCCATTCCTGCTCTTGTGCTAGCATTAGCTCCTTATGCTTTCATGAGATCCACCACAGCTGTGTTCCTGCTCTCTACATGACCTCTTCCCTGTTTTGTGCTTCCAAACCTGGAACCAAAACATGTGACACCTTTAGTTAGATCATAATGATATTGTCAGGGCCAGCCTGTGGCTCACTTGGGAGAGTGTGGTGCTGATAACACCAAGGCCACAGGTTCGGATCCCTATATAGGGATGGTTGGTTAGCTCACTTGGAAGAGCGTGGTGCTGACAACACCAAGTCAAGGGTTAAGATCCCCTTACTGGTCATCTTTTAAAAAAAAAGATAGTCAGACTCAAGAATAGTCTTCCATTGTACAAGCTTTAATCAGTGTTGCACAGAAATCACAATAACATGTTCCTGCAAAAAGATTGACTTCATCCCAGCATTCCACGTGTGATGGCATTCCTCATTTGGGTGAATTGACACAGGAACAAGCCAGGGAGTGCTGTCTTAGTGTCTCCTCCCTAAGGGATGAGAGAAAGGGACCTTCAGTAACTGAGCACTTCATGAAGTCACTGAACTCTTTCCATTAGATCTTAGATTGCTCATTTATAATTGAATATGGGGCCTAGGTAGAGCTTATTGTCAAGGTTTTTTTGACATATGTGAATCCATCCATTCGTCCCTTCCATTTATCATCCACCCATTCATTAGTTCACCCATTCCATCTATTTATCCAACATTTCATTCTTTTTCATCCTATCCCATTAGTCTTCTTCCGTCCAGTCATTTTGTTACTACATTCATCCATCCGGTAAACCTATCAGTCTGTCATCCACTCATCTGTCCATTCATTAATCTGATCATTCACCTACCTACCCAAACCATTTAAACCAACCATTCTCCCATCAAAACTTATACAGCCTGGTTAGCTCAATTGGTTAGAGCACAGTGTTGGACTGGCCAGCTGCCAAACAAACAAACAAAAAACAATACAACCAACTGTCCAACTCTATATCCAACCAATTCATCCAGTCATATCTGTCCAACTAATCTAATCATCTACCCAACCAATTTGTCTAGCTAACCAGTGTATCAATCCAATCCATTTATCCATCCAACTAATCACACCTCACTTTCCTGTTATTCAACAAATGCATTCATCCATTCAATTCATACAGCCATTCATCTTTATTTCCCATCCATCTATATAACCAACCTGTTTTTATGGCAGCTGGCCAGTATGGGGATCCAAACCCTTGACCTTGGAGTAAACTTCGAATGAGTTATTTATCCACTCACCCTCTCATTAACCTATTTTTGCTTCCATCTAACTAATCTAGCTGTTCATCCTCCATCAACCCATCCAATTTATTGGAAGAACCGATATGTTCATCCATGCAACATACACCCAAATTCCCATTGTTGCTTTCTCCCTCTTCATCTTTGCCCATGGTTCCTCTAGATGCAGCGTGGAGGCTGCAGCCTTCATCTCACATCCACCTGGGCTGCTCCCCCAATCTGTGGCCCTGTGGCCCTTTCCCACCTGCTTAAAGCATACCTGAGCACTGCCTTTTTGTTTTGTCCCCAATCTGTGGCCCTGTGGCCCTTTCCCACCTGCTTAAAGCATACCTGAGCACTGCCTTTTTGTTTTGTACAGCTGCTGGCTCCTCTTGGCCACCTTTCTCTTGTTCACCTTTCCATGCAAGATTCTTCTGTTCTTGGGGCAGCTGCTGCAATGTCCAGTGGGCCGTGTGGAAGAGTGGTGGGAGAGCATGGTCTGTTTGTGGCGCCTGGGTGGCAGGCTGTGGCTCAGGCTCTGGTGGCCAGGTGGACTGTGGGGGCTGGTAGGGCTCTGACTGGAGCTCCGACTCCAGCTGCAACTCTGGCTCTGGCCGCAGTTCTGGCAGTGATGGCAGCAGTTGCACTGGCAGCCGCTGTGGCTGTGGGGCCGAGAGTTGCTGTGGGGCTGGGTGTGGGTGATGGCAAAGCCGTGTGTCTTGGTGTCCATCAGAGGCCACACTTGGAGGGGCAGAGGCCTCCTCCTCCTCCTCTCCCAGAAGGCCCAGCTTTACAGAGACCCTGGAAGCCCCTGCTTATATAGTCAGGGCCAATTATGATGGCACAAGCCACAGGGGTGTAACAGATGTGGCTGGCTGGGACAAAGCCTCCTACCTCTTACCTTCACCCCCAGGGCAGGAAAGCTTTCAGGGGCCCTCTGGGGTAGTCCCATCTGCTGGTTAAGAGTAGGGGCCCTTGGGTCAGATTGAGCTGAGTCCACATCCCGGATCTGCTCCTCCGTCATTGTCAGCCCTGGGCATTCACCTCTCCAAGTCCCAGTTTCCCCATCTTTGTAGAAAGGGGGCAATAATTGTACCCACCTCATAGGGACATTGGAAGACTTAAATGAGGGAATCTATGTCAAGCAGTTATCTCAGGCCCAGCCCACAGTAGGAGTTCAATAAGCGTCATCTACCAGCACGATCAGCTCTTCTTTTCACTCCACCCAGGCAGCAGGGATGCCAGGAGTGCAGCCCTGACCCCAGTGATAGTTGGCTAGTAGGTGCGTGATTGGTATGGCAGATGGTAGGTGGGTGATAAATTGATTGGATGGATGATGTTAAGAGTAACTGAGTGGATGGATGCGTGGTCCTTGGGCCTGCCTGGCAAACTCACCTTCCCAGCAAGATTAAAGTCAGGGGTAGGGGGGATTTAGAGCCACATTCAAATCCCATTTAGCACTGATGTCCCATCTTGGGTAGGTCATTGTGGTTTTCAAGGCGTGGTTGCCTTATGTCACAATGGAGAGTCTTTCTTCTATCCTGGTATTCTTGTGAGATGCAGGAGACCCTTGGAACCAGTTTTCCTCCTTCTGGTTTCTGCCTCCTGACTCTGCTCCTGAAATCTACCCAGGTAGCTTTTCCTTGAGCCTTACAGTGACCCTGTGTAGTGGGCTGAATGGTAGAGGGCTGAATGGTGGCCCCTAAAAATCTATGTCCACATCCTAACTCCTGGAATATATCAATGCAACCTTATTTGGAAAAAGGGTCTTTGCGGGTGTCATTAAGTTCAGAACCTTGAGATGAGAGAGTGCTGGATTATCCAAATGGGCCTTAAATCCAATGACAAGTGTCTTTATAAGAGACAGAAGAGATACCACACAGAGAGAAAAGATCATGTAATGATGGAAGCAGTTAACTAGAGCAGGGTGCTGATAACACCAAGGTCAAGGGCTTGATCCCTGTACCTGCAAGCCACCCAAAAAAAGGGGGGGGGGCGCAGAGACGGGGGTTGTGGAGCCACCATGAGCTGGGGAGGTAAGGAAGGGTTCTCTTTTAGGGCCTCTGGAGGGAGTGTGGCCCAGCTAACAGCTTGATTTTAGACTTCTAACCTCCAGAACTGTGAGAGAATAAATTTCTGTTGTTTTAAGCCACCAGCTTTGTGGTAATTTGATACAGCAGTTCTAGGAAACTTGTGTACCCTGTGACGGTGTGTACGATTGAGTAACCAGCCCAGAGTCCCACAGGTAGTCAGTGGCAGAGTCAGGATTCAGATCTAGGCCTGACCGCCTCTTCCGGTCACTAACGGATCAGCAGGGATTATGGAGGGCACGGGGTGCAACTCTGTTCTAATGGCCCCATGGTGGGGAGTGTGCTGGGCCACGCCGTGAAGATGCTTTGTGGGTCTCTGGACCCCTTGTCCACAGTCCTCCGCTCCTCACCTGCTGACTCCACACTTCCCCATCCTCACGTGGAGATCACCGTCCACTGCCAGCCCAGCCTGTCCTCCACATTGCCCTTTCCACCTGCCCGAAGAGACCCGACCTGTCCTGGCTGCCCCTCCCCCCATTACTGTGAACTGTCTCCCAGGACGGAGACTGCGTTTTATTAATATCAGGGCCCCTGGTGTCTGGCATTGTGCCTGGAATACAGCAGGGGCTCAACAGACGTTTGCTGGGCCTGTAACACTGGACAAAAGGAAGAGACAGTCGAATGAGTGACTGGTGGTGGGGCCAGGGGTCTTGGGGCGGCAGGGCTTCCTCCTTTCCTCTCTTTTGCCATCTGCAGGCTGCAGCAGCAGCCTCACCTTCAAGTAACCCAAGGCCTCCCTCTACCCCTCAGACATAGCCCCCCAAGAAACTGAGGCTTCCCTGGAAATATTGCCTCCCCCACCCCCCACCACAGCCCCGTCCAGGATCCTTCTCAGGCCCAGATGGCTGATGCTTGGGGGACTGCGAGGGCATGTTTGTCATTTTTGGGGGGATAGAGGGGTGAGGGGGCCATGGGCAGGATGGGCAGCAGACACATCCTGAAGCCTTCCGTAGAAGGCGTGCTGAGCCGGGAGGCCGAGGACCCGGGGCCTGGGCTCTGCCTTTGTGCCCAGCTGCCTCTCTGTGCCTCCTTTGCCATGGCCTCCAGAGCTGGACCCCTCGTTGAAGGCAGGAGTGAGCCTCTAGGTGGGGGCATAGATGGTGAATCCGTGGCTGAGAAGGCCCTGGGCCCTCCAGCGAGGCAGGTGGAACCACTGTGACTCCAGCAACAATACCTGTCTTAGTTAAGCACTTCCTAGGTTCAGTGGTCCACCCAGCATTTCAGTAAATTCTCCCGACTGACTGACGCAGGGGTAGCTGTTTGCCTCACCCTCAAGCAGGAGGGGCAAGTTGAGGCTCAGAGACACATAGTGACTTGCTCAAGGTCACACAGCTGGCAGAAAAGGAATGTGAATGCAGGTCTGCTGAGCTCCTAAGCCAGTGCTCTTTAGGAATAAAGACTGTTCGTGGTTGGAGCAGCAAAATGGGGTCCTGTCCTGCTCAGGCCTGGAGAGGAATCCCCTACCTTGGAGATGGGAAAGGCTTAGAGGGTTTCCAGCTCCCAGAGCAGGGAGAACCTCTGGCTGGCTGTCAGGAAGAAGGTCACTGACCCTCCTCTTTAACCCCCTGGCAGCTGACCTCCCCCCACACCCATCCACGAACACTCACACTACTCCCATGGCACCAGAAGGACAGGGCTAGAGGAAACCAGAGAGAAGGAGAATTCCTTGGAGACTTTTTATTGACTCTTCTCTGAAAGAACAATGGTGGGCAGCCATTCCTGGGCCATCGTCGCGGGTCAGGAGTGTGTCTGCTTGCTCTCGGGGCTCTGCTGGGCCACAGGATTGTCTCTAGTGCTGTCCTCCTGCAGCTCAGGTTCCTTCAGCAGCAGCTTGCCCTGCACCTGGAGCTCCTCCTCCTCTTCATCCTCCTCCTCCTCCTCCTCCTCCTCCTCACCCTCTGATGACAGGGAGAAGTTGTCCTGACTCACACAGGCCACAAGCTTCTTCATAGAGGATTCATGGCCCCGGCCGTGGCCCATGCTGTGGCCTGTGCCGTGGCCCGTGCTGTGGCCCGTGCCATGGCCCGTGCCGAGCTTGGCACAGTGGGAACCCATTGCCCACTTTGCCTGTCTCTCCGGACTGGGAGGGAAGGTGGCTGGGGGGCACGTGTGGAGGGGCTGTGAGGGTGGGAGGCAGGGAGCTGACATCACAATTGGGCTCCTGGAACCCACCCCCACTCAGGTTCCTGAGTTTGAGCCGACACCTGACTCAAACCTCAGCCAACAGCAGCTATCACTACCTACAGGATGCAGCCTGCCCTGCTGTGTGCCTCCTTAGTCCTCCTTGTAGCTGGGATGAGAGTTGCAGATAGAATTTCTGGGAGCAGGAGGGGCACATACAGACCCCTCCCCACATCCCAGAAATACCCAGCCAAAGAGAGCTGTTGACAGTTTGTGAGATGTGGTCAGAATAGTTGCTGCCTTTGGGTGGGGCATGGGGGCCTTCTGGAGATGCTGGAAGTGGTGGGTTTCTTGACCTGCTTACACTTGGTAGTGATTCATTGAGCTGTGTACCTAAAATTTGTGCAGCCAGTATAAGCTGTACCTCCATAAAACTAAAGAACCCTTATAACTCTTTCCTTCGGGGCCTGAAAGTATGATCCTCTGAAACCTTCTTGAAAGGCAGTAGCTCCTAAGCTTTTGGGAGTCACAGGTCTCTGAGAATATCATGGAACTGCTTTCTGGCAAGACTTCACATGCCCATACAGCACGGAATGGGGAGGGGAGTCAAGGACCACTGTTGGAAGGAAATTTTGTCATTTGTGAGCACTGGGAATCCATTTTCCAACACCATAAATCAGATCTTGCCAATTTTCTGCCCCCAATCCTCAGTGGCCATGGTGGTTTGAATAATGTCCCTGCAAGATGTCCAGGTCCTAATTCTAGAGCCCGCGAATATTACTAAGGATCTTGAGATGGGGAGATTATCCTGGACAATCTGGATAGGCCCTAAATGCAAACACAAGGTTCCCTATCTGAGGGAGGGAGATTCCAGGCAGGAGATGCACTAAAGCAACCACAAGCCAAGAAGTGTGGGCAGCCACCAGAAGCCAAGAGGCTAGGAGCAGGTCTTCCCCAGTGCCTCCAGAGGGAGTGCAGCCCAGAGTAATTGGCTGGCTGACAGGACCTCACGAAATCTGACCCCTCCTCCATATCTATCTCCCACCCCTTGCCCTCTGCTCCCTCCCTGATGACCTTGTCTTTCTGGAGCACACCAGACCTGCTTCCCACCCCAGGGCTTTTGGCACCACTGTTCTGCTCCCATAATTCACACTTGCCCCAACCACCCAGCACTCGAGACCAGGGACTTGTGTTTAAAATGTACAGCTGGCCGGTTAGCTCAGTTATCGTGCTGATAACACCACGGTCCAGGGTTCAATCCCCTTACCAACCAGCCATCCAAAAAACCTGTGGCACATAATAGGCCCTTGAAAGGTAGCCACAAGGTGATGTGGCATGTTTGTGACCAGGTCAGGCTTAATCTGTGGACAGGGAAGACAGAGGTAACTTATTACCCCCCTTCATCTCACTCTCATGGAGTGGGATAAGTTCTTCAGATTGAGAGCCTGGTCTTGATTAGAGACTCTTGGAGATGGGCAGAGGTGGGGGGAGGTCAAGACAGAATAGTGTGGCCTTTGGCACCATGAAAAGACACACGACAGAGGACACAAGTATCACAGGGTAACGCACCAGGCACAGTACCTGTCGCCTGCAAGCATGCAAGGGTTTCAGAGCCCCCCGGGCCCTCCCTGGCCTCCCTGGAGGAAGGGTTGTGTCTAGCCCACCTGGGAGGGAAGCCAGGTTCGTGCTGTTTGCATAAAGGAAACCGACAGGCTATCGAGTTTCTTGTCAAGCTTTATTTGGCAGGTGACTTTTGCTCATTTTACTCAGATCTTGTGGGCTCTTTGGCAACTCAGAGCTTTGGCATCCAACGTGGGGGTGTTGCTATGGTGTTTCTTGGGCAGGTGTCTTTTTAACTTTCAGCCAAGAGTGATGGTCCCAGGAAGTAGTTTAGTACCTTCTGTATCTTCTTCTGCAGACTTTTGGAAAAGAAAGTTCTGATTGAGGGGGTACCTTGGGAATCTGGGCGGGGGGGGGGGGAGTGGAGTCTTTCCCTTTGGCTAAAGACAGTTTTTAGAGGCCGTCAGGTGGGGTAGGGTCCCAGCCTCTCTCCTGCCCCTCTGTGCAGTGTGCAGGTGCAGAGGGCCTGGAGTTGTCAGGGTGCACAGGGCAGGGGTAGGGTGTGGTGGGCAAACCTCTGCGACGCCTCCTCCTGCAGCTGCGTCTCCTGCGTCTCCTGCAGGACCGACGCCGCCGTCTGTGCATCCGGCTTAGCCTCCTCCGAGAGCAGCGCCTGCGTCTATAGCGATAGCAGCATCGTGTCCTTCCACAGTCCTGGACGCGCTCTGGGCTCAGCTCCTGCTCCTCTTGGCCCTCGGGCCCATGCTCCTGCCCATGGCTCTGCTGCCTGAACCCCTGGTTCGGATGTTCACTTGGGCTCCTCACCCGGTATCGGACCATTGTGTTGGGAGATTGGGCGGCTCTGAAGCTGAGCCTGCAGCTGGCCTAGGGTTTGGGGGAGGAGGGCTGAGCCTGCCCACCTGCTCTGGGTGCTGATGTTGGTCTGCTTTGCTGGGCTCTCCTCGGCTCGTATATAAAGGGGACCCCCCACTATGACTCAACAGCCCCGCCCCATCATTGTCCCCACCCTGCCCAGCCCCTTTGTGAGGGCAACACAGGACAGGGGCTAACAGCCAGCACGACAACCAGGCTGGAGTGCTAGAAGGGCAAGTGACCCCCCTGCCTTGTCTGTAAAACATGTCCCCGGTCCCTTGTTGCAGGTGGGACCCTCAGATCACAAGAATAAGCACTAGCTTTTTACTGTTCAAATCTAGGCCCTCATTCCATCCACCTGTTGGGAATTCACATATAGTCATTCCAGAAACTTTGCCACCTCCTTGGTGCTGTGTCATGGTCTGGGGTTTTACATGGTACCAACATGTATGGGAGAGACTTTGTTACTAGTTATCTATCCACACAGTTTACTGTTGAAATGATAATGATAGTGATAGAGTTTGGATGTATTGTCCCCCAAAAAACTCATGCAGAAATTTGATCCCCAATGTGGTAGTGTTGGGAGCTGTTTTGAGTCATGGGGGTGGATCCCTCATGAATGGATTAATGCTCTTCCTGGGGGAGTTGGGCCTGAGTGAGATCTCACTCTATTAGTTCCCATAAGAGCTGGTTGTTTAAAAGACCCTGTCACCTCCTCTCTCTCTCTTTTGCTTCCTCTCGCCATGTGATTTGCTTGTACCCGCCGGCTGCCTGCTGCTTTCTGTCATGAGTAGAAGCAGCCTGAGCCCCGTGCCAGATGCAGCTTTCCCAGAATCATAAGCCTAATAAACCTCTGTTCCTTATAAATTACTCAGTCTCGGGTATTTCTGTTATAGCAGCACAAAACAGACTAATACAAATAGCAAACAGTTTTCTAGCAGTTACTACATGCCAGGCATTTATTAATTTATTTTCCATACATTAATTTCCTCTTTGCTGTTATAATCTCACGACTCAAAGAGGTTGAGTGAGTTGCTCAAGGTCACTCTGCAGATAAGGGGTGAGCAGGGCCAGAGTTCGGATCAAGGCAGTGTGGCTTCAGTCCACACCCTGGGCCCTGCACCTGCTTCCCTCCTCCAAAATGTGTGTCTTCTCCAACACCGACCTTCTCATGGACTCTCATTGTACTTCCATGACCCCATTAAAATACAGAATCAGAGTCATAGCAAATGAAAAACTAGTTTCATTTTCATCAAGGGCAGGAAGAATGTGGTAAAATAGTGTTATAATGTCTTCCCCCTGAACTTACCCATGTCCATCCCTGAACCCATGCCTGTGAAACCTTACATGCCAAAAGGGACTTTGCAAATGTGATTAAGGACCTTGAGACGGGACGATCATCCTGGATTATCTGTGTCGGCCCAGTGTAATCACAAGGGTCCTTATAAGATGGAAGGAGTCAGGGGAGTCCCAGGAAGAGAGACGGGAAGATGCTGTGCTGCTTGGCTTTGAAGGTGGAGGCAGGGGCCACGAGCCAAAAGATGCAGGTGGCCTCTAGGAGCTGGGAAAGGAAATGGGTTATTCTCCTCTAGGACATCCAGGAGGAACGCAGCCCTACCAACACCTTAATTTCAGCCCCATTAGACCCATTTTGGAATTCTGACCTGCAGAACTATGAGAATAAATGTGTGTTGTTTTAAGCTGCAAAGTTTGCTGTGATTTGTTACAGTGGTAATAGGAAATGAGTACAGAGGGCTTAATCTTTAACCTTGCTGAGAGGTGAAGGGTGGTATTGCCATTTGCCTGGTGTTTATATCCTGCTTCCCTTTCGGGTAAGAAGGTGCTTTATAATGGCCCTCAGACTCTCCTAGGGCACTTGTTAAAAACGCACATGCTCAGGCCTTACCCCACGTGCATGGCTAGACGTTGATGATCAAAATAGAAAAAAAAAAAAGCCTGCCCAGGGGGTCATGTTCAGCCAACCTGCTGTCATCTTTCGAAAGGGTGTGGGAAGCAGTGTCAAAGGGATTGGGGTCATGGAGGCACCAGTGCTAACACTGAACTCTGGCTCTGCATCAGGGTGCTCACCTGAGCACCTGGGGTTATTGATACCTGCTTTATGAGGTTGGTGTGAGGACTAGAAGTGGTATAAGCAGTATACCTGGCACACAGTGGGTGGTCCATGAATAGAAGTCTCAGCCAATGCCATTTCTGTGGTGCTTGGTGGCCCTGTCACTTTAGGGAACTGAGTCTCATTGCTTCTGGTCCCTGATGAAATGCCCTGGGCTTTGCTCTACCATAAAACAATTACGACCCAGAGTGTGTTGAGGAATCTGAGCTGGGCTTTCCTAGGCTGTGACTTAGCCAACAGCATTTCTTGTGTCTGGGCCTCTATCTTGTGATCCATCCCCTCATCTCACTGGGGTTTTAAACCCTCCTGCTGCCTTCGAAATTTTGGTATAGGGAGTGTATCATATGGGTTGAGTGTGGGCTTGGGTCAGACCAGATGGGCAAATTAACTGAAGTGGCATGGTGTTGTACCTCCTTCTCATGGAGCTATTGAGGATTACCTGTGGAAGGTTAGCTCCACTGCTACCTGGACAAGTTATCACTGTACCCCTCAGTGAATAAATTTTGAACTTACTTTTCTGATAGTGACTGGCTAATCTACTTATAACCAAAGAAGCCCTCTTTCAGAGTAGAAATTTCAGCTTTGGGCTGAAATCTGTGAGCACTTTGGAGACGGGTGTGAGATAGTGATAATGAGCTCAAATTGGTAATTGCTTAACAGGCTCCAGGGGCCCTGAGACCTCCTTAGGGTGGAGGAAACCGATTTGTAATGTCTGCCGATTCCTGTGGTGTAAATACTCCCCTCCCCTGCCCCCACCTCTTCCCCCAGTCCCCATTTCAAGCTGCCAGCATGCAGTCACTGGATGCAGAGTTGGGAAGAGATGTGGTGGGCCCTCAGAAACTGGTAGGGGGTCTAAGAGGTGGTATGAGGAGGCAGATTTTGGTTGTGACTTGGTAGTGTTGCCAAGAGTTTGGAACCGTCCAGTGTGATGACTTTCTTGTGTTTCCCCTTCCAGGCATCTTTTCACATGCCCAAGCCCTCTCCCCACTTTCTCACCCCCAAGCCCTTTCCCTTGAGCTCCCTCTTAAGGACAAGGAGGCAAGAGTGGGATGATTTTTCAACATTTATTGACAGGCGGCATTGGCATTGTTCCTTAGCAGGCTCCTGGTTTTCATCAGATGGTGGCAATTTCAAGATGTGGCAAGAGGGTCTTGAAGTCTGGTAAAATTCTCAGGCAGGAGTGTACTTGCTAGTTTGTGCATTTAGTATCTTCTACAACACCTTAGCGTGTACCTGCGGCGGCAGCTCCCTGGGGGCAACAAGAAGGGTGTTTGAGGAAGCCTCAGCCCTGGCCGAGCCCACCCCACCCCCACCCCTAGGCTGGTCTGCCTTACTCCTGGCTCTTTGTCTCCGACATCGCCTCCTTCGTCTGCAACTTCGTCTCCTGCGGCGGCATCTGCTCCGGCTGCGGCAGCATCTGTACCTGGCCATGGTGCTGGATGGACTTGGCCTGAATGCTCAGAGCAGGGGTCACCACCTTGGTTGAGCCAGCCAACCTGTGAGCAGGTGGAACTTTGTGGCTGTGAGCCAGGGGCCCACTCCTGGGCCTCTTATAGACCCCGGGGGCCCCCTGGGCATTGTGAGGTCAAAGAGGGCCCCGACCTCACAGAGCATGGCTCGAGCCACCCTGCATCGTGTCCATATATGGTCATGTGAGGGGAGGGCAGGGTCCTGGGGCACAGGGGCCTCCCGTGTCACAGCCAAGGGGAGACAAGATGACGTCTCTGTGAGTCCACTCACTCACTCACTCATTCATTCAGTCATTCAATTAACAAAATATCACTGAACACCTACTATATGCCAGATTCTGGGCTGGGTGTCAGCATACAGTGATAAATAAGACAGACACATTCCTGCCCAATAGACTTTATAATCTAACCACAGGAGACATGAGTGAGATAACCACACAGAATAATTGTAGTTGTGAAAAATGCCACGAAGGGCAACGTCGGGTCTTTTTGAGGACATATGTTGAGGAAAGGATCTCATGCGAGGCTCTAGGAAATGCCCCCTAAAGGAGTGCTGGTGAAGTGAACCTAAAGGATATCAGAGTTGCAGGGGAAAAAGCATCTGGGAAGAGGGAATAGCTCCTGCAGAACTTCTGAGGCAGCATGTAGTGTGTGATTCCATTTGTGTGAAGTGTCCAGAAACAGGAAATCCACGGAGACAAATTCATCAGGGAGTGACTGCTTCATGGATATGGGGTTCCTTTTTGGGCTGATGAATGTTTTGGAGCTGGATAGAGACGATAGTTACTAAATGTGAATGTTCTAAATGCCCCTGAATTGTACCCTTTAAAATGGTGAATTTCGTGTGAATTTCACCTCAGTTGAAAAAAGAAAAAGATCTGAGGCCAAAAGGTGCTTGGCAGGAGCAAGGACAAAGGGATGCTCATGTGGTTTGGGGCAGAGAGTGATGGGGAGAGTGGGCAGATGGGGCCAGACCACTCTGAGCTGGGTGTGATCTTTCCCACATCCCCAGAAATCTTAGGGATAAAGAGCAGAGCAGTTAGAACTAGGTTTGGCTACTTACAGCAGAAAAACAAAGTAAGTGACTTGGGTAGAAGTTTTATGTTTTCCTTAAGAAGTCAGAGGTGATTTGGATGGTCATTAGAGTGTCCTTGTTTGGAGGCTATACACCCTGGAGTATTTAGGGGTGATGGCATCATGTGTGCCAACCACTCTCAAGTGATTCTGAAAAATACCCATCGAGAAAGAGGGAAAGGAAGGAAAGGAGGGAGAGGGTAGTTGAACAGATAGGATAGGAGGTTAACAATTGGCTTTTCTGGGTAAAAGGGAGCTCTTTGTATGATTCTTGCAACTTTTCTGAAACTTTGAAGTTATTTCAAGATAAATTATTAAAATTATTTGGAAAAAAAAAAAAAAAAACCAGCAAGGAAGAGGGAAAGCCAAGAGAAAGGCTATCCAGGGCTAGTGTGGGGACTCCAGCCTCAGCAAGGGCCCAGGCTTCTTTCATATTTCACCTCCGCCTTCGGCAAGTGCTTTTTATCCTCAGAGCTGCCTCATAGTCCAAGATCAGGGCTGCCAGAGAAAGTTGTGCAGTCTGTGTACTGCTTCAAGCTCCCCGCGAAGGCATTGAGTGGGGACTGAAATCCAGCCCGTGGTCTGCTTCTGCCCACAGGAACTGTGTTTTTTCTAATTCAAGTGACTGCTCACAGCAGAAGTCTTTTTCAAATCTGAACAAAGGCAGAGTAAGAGCTAGCCTTGGCCCTGCTGGAAATTCAGCCATAGCCATTATTTAGCAGGAAGGAAGAAGTGGGGCAGAAGGAGTTATTGCCCTGTAAAGAGCTTTCCCAGACACCACATCCAGCAGCTTCCCCTCTGATCATTTGCATTACCACAGGAGCAGACTGCCCCATGGGATAAAGCAGGGTTCTTATGAAGGAGAGGGGATGGTGGATACCAGGTGGGCGGTTAATACTCTCTGCCCACCCCCCAACCCGTGACAAGGTGGGAGGACCATTCATTTGAAGCTAAAATTCACTAAGTTACTAAGAGGGCTGCATTGGCACATAGGACGTTAGCAATAAAGTTTTATTTATTGACTCAAGTCTAAATCAACTTAAAATTATTACTCCCAATCTTCTAACACTTAATATTTTTAAAAGATAACCCACACGGTCTCAGTGGAGCCCCATCAGATGGCAGAGATTGATATTCACCCTGTTTGCCAGACAAGGAATTTGAGACAGGTGGGCTAGATCATCTACTCTTTCGGGTTCTTACTGAGCATCTCCTATGTGTCAGGCACTATTTTAGGCACTGGGAATACAGCATGAGTAAGAGTGGCGAAAGTTCCTGCCCCTGGGACAGATGTATTCAAGTGAGCAGGTAAGTGAGCAGGTAAATGAGCAGATACAAATTTATTACAGATATGCATAGAGTTGGTTGATGTAACAGAGAAATGCTGGAGGGTTACTTTCGGTTGCTTGGGAGCTGCCTCTTTGAGGAGTTAACATCTGAGCTGAGAGCTGAGTGATAAGAGCCAGTGGTGCCAGTGTCTGTCTAGTGTGAGTGTTCCAGTGGGGGAGGGGGCCAGTGGCCCTGCTCCACACAGCCATGCAGGGACCCAGGCCAACCACAGCTCTGCCTGCTTGGACATGTAGCTGCAATGTGTCCTGGACATCCACATCCAGCTGCTGACTAGAGGGAGAGAGAGTAGCGAATGCTCCTCTATTTCTTAACTGCCTTGGCCCAGAAGTGACACCTTTCACTTTCCTTCCCACGTCATTAGTCATATGACTCCCCCCTACCCCCCCCCATACACACATACACACAGTCAAGTCCCTGGCTTGACATTCCCCTGCAGAAGGGGACCGTGACTCTTTGGTGTACTTCTTGCTCCCTGCCACAAGCACCAAGAGGAACACACAACCACGTTGTGGACAGAGTAGCTGGCAGGGAACTAGTACCAGCCGGGAGGTGTGAGAAGGCCACGCTGAGGAGAGGGCACCAGAGCCGGCCCCTGAATGGCAAGAGTGATCCGGCCGTTTGAAGGCCCGCTGTGGGGACAGCAAGTGCAAAGTTCTGGGGACAGGAAAAGCTTGGGACCAGAAGAAGGCCACTGGAGGAGACAGGCATAATCAAAAAATCACAATAATAAATTTGAGGTTCCAGGAAGAGAAGGGTCTTGGGCTGTGAGATGGGGGTATGTGGCCTCGTCTGGGTCACGAGGCCTTCAGTAGCCACCAGAAATGCTGGGATTTGTTTATTACAGCAGCTTGCTGTTACCCTAAGTAATATCACTGATATTTATTGTGTTTATTATTTGTCCCCCACAAGTAGAATGAAGTTCAATGAGATCAGGGACCTTCTTTTGTTCACTTTGGCAATCCTAGTGCTGAGAACAATAACCAGAATGTAAAAGGAACCCAAATATTAGTTGAATGAGTACATGAACGGCCAAGCGGATGCTTGGTATGCTGAAATGCGTTTATTGCCATTTTCCAAATCTAAAATTGTTTAAGTATAAGGGGCCAGCTGGTTAGCTCAGTTGGTTAGAGTGCAGCCTTATAATACCAAAGTCACAGGTTTGGATCCGCATACCAGCCAGACGTCCCCAGAATAAATAAAATTTTAGTGTAGTATTATGATTTTTTAAATGTCACACAGCCTCTCCCTGCCGGCTGCCCCAGTTCTGGTGGGTATAGCCCCTGGTTGAGAAACGCAGCACTAATTACCAAGACTCCTGCCATTTCAAACACACGCTAAGTGTCAAAAGACATACAGTACTGCCCTTAAGGTCCTGCTTGGGCAATCGTGCAAAGTGTCCCATCCCTCTCTCACCCCCCAACCCCACATCTGCGATGTCACAATGGCCACCCACAGCCGCCTTGTTCAAGGTGAAGGCAGAGGCCAGGGAGATGTGCCCTCCTTTGCCTTTGGGAAGGCAGGCAGTTAATTCTCAGAATAAGGAGAGGACAATTTGGCAGGAAGATGATAAAGTTTTAAATGTGTCATTGCACCCACAATTCCATAACCGGTGACTTGTCCCGCAGGAATTCTCCCATGTGTTCATAAGGTATGAGTAGGAGGCTGTTCACTGGAGTGTTGTTGGTGGAGGAAAGATGAGAAATAACTTAACGTTTATCTTAGAGAAATGGTGAACCAATTGTTACATCCATTTTGCGAAACAGCTCAATGGCAATCAGAAGAACCCTGCAGAGCGAGGTGTACTGACGTGAAAGGAAGTCCGCAGCACATCAACACTGAGCAAGCTACTAACATGTAGGATATCTTCCCATGTTTGTAAAAATTTTAGAAACAAATGGTCCCATATGCAGAGGGAAAAGTCTAGAATGTAGTAGATTGACTTACTAAGTGGAATTATGGAAGGTTTCACTTTCTGTTTTATTTATTTCTCTCTGTTTGAAATTTTTCTATATAAGGGCCAAGACATATTGCTGAATGTTGAATGAGTTATTTCCATGATTAGAAAAAAAAATAATAATGGTATCCATTATAATAATAATAATACCCGTTACTGTTTCTAAGTACTTGCTGTATGCCATAATCCCATTTAACTGTAAGGTTATTTTTTTTCTTTAATAACCTTTTTCCTTTGGAGAATTTGCCAAATTAGTATAGGGAGTTTCCATATACCTCTCACCCAATTTCCCCCACTGTTAACATTTTACATCACCAGGGCACATTTGTCACAACTAAGAAACCAACATCGGTACTTTACCGTTAACTAAACTCCAGACTTTATTCGGATTTCACCAACTTTTCCACTATTGCCCATTTTCTGTTCCAGGATCCAATTCAGGGTACCATACCCAATTTCCCCTACTATTAACATCTTACATGAGAATGGTTCATTTGTCACAATTAATAAATCAGTATTGATGCATTATTACAAACTAAAGCCTATACTTTATTCAGATTTCCTTAGTTTTTCCCTGATGTCCTTTTCCTCCCAGGATCTCAGGTCCCCTTAGGCTCCTCTGGGTTGTGACTTTCCCTGCCTTTGATCACCTCTACGACTTTAAGGACTACTGGTCCCAGATATTTTGGAGAGTGTCACTCGATTGGAATTTGATGTTTTTCTCATGAGTAGCCTGGGGTTCTGTGTTTTGTTTTGGGGTGAAGAGCACAGAGGTAAAGTGCCCTGCTCCTCACTTCCTGTCAAGGGAACATGCTCCTGAGGTGCTTGAACTTGACCACCTGGCTAAGGCATGTTTGTCAGGTTTCTTGACTGTGGAGTTACTCTTTTTCCTCTCCCTTTGAGACTGTACTCTTTGGAAGGATGTCAGTGTGCTCACTTAGGGATGGGCAGTCAAGTTCCACTACCTTGAGGGCAGACTACATCAGTTATTGAAATTTGCCTGCACTGGGGATTTGTCTCTCCTACTCCATTTATTTATGTATTTATTCGTGTATTTATATCAGTATAGACACGTGGATATTTTATACTTCGGGTTATAATCCAATACTACTTTATTTTATTGCTCAGAGTGTTCCAGCTTTAGCCACTGAGAGCTCTTCAGTTGGCTCCTGTGTCTGTCTGAAATACCCCATTGTGGTTTTTGAGCATTTCCTTATTTTCTGGCACGACAGGATGCTTCCGGCTCACCTCATATATTTCCTGTCCTACACTTAGAATCAGCCATTTCTCCAAGGAGGCCTGGTTCTTTTTATTGGAGAATGGTGTTAGAAACCAACATCTGGGTGCCAGGTGTGCTCGTGGCTATGGAGTGTGTTGCTTCGTGGCCCTCTTAGCTGACAGCAAGGAAATCTGGGCACGTACACTAACCTGTGTACATATACCTATCTATAAACATTTCTGTATGTAACCATCTGTACTGCTGTTAGCTGAGCCTGTGTTCATACTGACTCCTCCAGCTCTAATCCATTACCACATGGATCACTCTAGATGCCTTCCCTTGCTTACCTGTGACAGTGGGAACCTGGCTGCTACCATCTACCACCTATTTACTTCATTGTTCCATCCCGGTGTACATGTATAGTAATTTCAGAGTTGTTAAGCTTTACCCCTGACACCTTTTCTTCCATTCATTTATTCAATTAATGTTTGTTGAATGCTCTCTGTGCTGGGCACTGTTCTAAGCACAGCAAACAAAACAAAGAACCCTGCCCTTATGGAGTTTATGTTCTAGTGCAGGAGATGGACAAAACAGTAAGCACAATAAATGACAGAGTGTGTTGAAAGGGCAGGGTGGGGACAATTGGGCATTGTGGAGGTGGCCGGGATGAGCAGCAATTCAGAGTGATCAGGGCAGGCCTTGTTAAGAAGGTGACATTTGAGCATATTCTGATGGCTGTGAGCGAGTTAATCATGAGGACATCAGGGAAGAATGCGCCAGGCAGGGGGAGCAGCATATGCAAAGGCCCTGGGGTGGGGACACATCTGCTATGTTCAAGGAACAGTAAGGAGACTAGTGTGGCTGGAGCAGAGAGAGGTGGGGGGTTAGTAGGAGAGGAGGTCATAGATGTGTCAGGGGCATCATCTTATGGATGGCTTTGTCAGCCTCTCTCAGGATGTGACTTTTACTCTGAATGGGGGACCACAGGCGTGACATTCTCTGTCTTAAGGACCCCTCTGCTGCTGTTTTGAGGAGAATGTAGTGGGCAGAGGTGGAGGCTGTGGCCGTCATGAGGTGAGACCCTCTGGTGGCTCAGAGCAGGTAGTGCAGGTGGGCGTGGGGAGGACTGGCCAGATTCAGGCTGTGTTTGAAGATGGAGCCTGCAGGACTTGCTGGCAGCCTGTCTGAGGGAAGTGAGAGAAAGAGAAGAGTTAAGGCCAGTTCTGAGTTGTGGCTGGAGCCCCTGTGTGGATGGAGCTACACCAGCTGAGATGGGGGAGGCAGTGGGTGGAGAAGGCTCAGGGAGGAAGGTCCAGGATTCAGACATCTCAAGGGAGGGATCAAGTAGACAGACTGACAACCACGTCTGACATTTGCATGGGCATTGTCAGCATTTATAATCGTGACACTGGAGAGGATCACTGTATAGTTTCCTGTTGCTGCTGTAACAAAGTACCATGAACTTCATAGCTTAAAACAACACAAGTTTATTATCTTACAGTTCTGCAGCTCAGAATTCCAAAATGGTCTTATAGGGCTCAAATCAAGGTGTCAACAGGGCTGTGTCCCTTTCTGGAGGCTCCAGAGGAGAATCCATTTCCTTGCCTTTCCCAGCTTGTAGGGGCCGCCTGCACTCCTTGGCTTGCAGCCCCTTCCTCCGTCTTCAAAGTCAGCACGGCAGCATCTCCAAATCTCTCTCTCTGATGCTGGCTCTGCTGCCTCTCTTCCCCAGGATGCTCTTCCCATCTCAAGGTCCTTAACTTAATCACACCTGCAAAGTCCCTTTTGCTACATAAGGTAACATATTCATAGTTCCCAAGGATTAGGACATGAACATCTTTGGGGGGTGTTATTCTGCTCACCACAAGCACCAAGTGGGTGAGTGGAGATGAACTGGCAGAGAGTCCCCAGGACTAAGCATTAAGAAGTTGGGGAGCCAAGGAGGTCGGAGGAAAGCAGGAGAGTGTGGGTGCAGGCAGCTGGTGGCTAAAGGGCACTGGGAACGGGAAGGAGCCTCTGTGTCCCCTGCATCAGAGGCAGACTCAGAAGTCACCCAGGAATTAGCAGCATGGTAGGCGGTCGCTGGCGACCTTCAGAAGAATTGTGTGTGCGGTGGCAGGGCAAGAAGAGCCCAAGGGGCGTGGGTTTTAGAGGGAACGAAGCGAGGAACTGGAGTGAGCCAGTGCTGACTGCTCTCGTGAGGACTCACTGCAGAAGAGACAGAGAAGCGGGAACGTGGCTGGCAGAGTGAGTACGTGGGCCCGGAGAAGGTTTGGTTTGGTTTTTAAGTGGGAGAATAGAGCATGATTGTTTACTGGTGAGAATGAAACACGAATGAGGAGACTGAGTTGCTGGAGCCATGTCGCCAAGGTAGCAAGAGGGTGGGCTGCAGCCAGGACCCAAGTGCTGGGACTGGCCTTGGATGGGGTGGACGGCCTCGCCAGGAAGGGCAAACATGTGGGTGCAGAGGCCATGGGTTGGCATGGTGGACATTCCCTTCTGAATGCTTCCATCTTCTCAGTGAGGGACGTGGATCAGGAACTTGCATGTCACTTGAGTATCACTGAGGGCTTCTATGGCACCTTCTAGTGCACTAGTTGAATGTAGCTATATGTTCAGGAAGGATCATGACCCTGTTTTCTAGAGAAGGGGAATGAGGCTCAGAGGTTTAGAGAGTTGCCCATCATCTCACAGAGGCAGGATTCAAACTCAGACTGAATCTAGCTCCTGCCCTCAGTTCCACCCCAGCCATCCCTCTTCTGCACCAGGACCATGGCATCAGCCTGGATCCCGGTGCTGCCTTGGAGCCACTGGCCAGAAACACACAGACCTCTCCTTTGAGAAGCATTGCCTGAAACTGGGAGTTGTACCACATAGCTTTCAAATGTGTGTCTCTTTCTAAAACCATTTTTTTGTTTCTTAATAAATAAGGACATCCTTATTAAAAAGAATTCAAACCATTCAGAAAGAGGCAGAGTCAGTAGCAGGGGTGCCCCATGACCAGCCCCTGCTCCTGGGGAGCCACTTGAAGAGTATGATGGGCCCTTCCAGACTTTTGCTGGTGCATTCACATGCATGCGGGTGAACATGCACAGTAAGTTGATTGTCTTTAAAAAGAATTACTAAATAAGTAAATGGGTCACACCACACTTCTGCGACTTACTTTTTATTCACTTAACCACACATCTCAGCAACATTTCCCCAGACAATGGCAGACTGAGCAATTCCACTTGCATAAATCTATCTCCTCGATCAGGGCCGAGCTATAGCAATATAAGGCAAGCCACACATGTGGGCTCTATGTCATCTAAAACGTCTGGTAGCCACCTATAAAAGAAAGTAAAAAGAACCAAGATCCAAAATACTATCATTTCAACAGATTGTCAACATAGAAATGATTGAGATATTTTACATTCTTCCATTCACACAAAGTCTTCAGAATCCCGGGTGTGTTCTTTTCCCTGCAGCACATCTCGGTTCAGACAAGCCACGGTCTGATTCTCAACAGCACAGGTGGCTCATGGCTCCTGCAGGGAACAATGCAGAGACTACTCACATGACGAACTCATCGCAGCCCTGCTGGTGATAACCACAGAGGTAGAGCCAGCCTCTCTGTCCCTCGGCGGGGGGCTGCCTGTGCCCTGAGATCGGTCCCCTGGAAGCTGCAGGCATTGAGAAAGCAGCCGGTCAAAGGGCAGCGCTGAGAATGCTCACTGCAGAGCGGCCTCCGTGTGTTATTGAGAACTGCTTTTCATTGTAAACAACATTAAAACGTTCATTAAAGGAAACATTCATGTAGGGTTTATTTACTTATTTAAATAGACTTTATGTTTTTAGAGCTGTTTTAGCTTTAAGAAATTTAAGCACAAAGTACAGAGAACTCACATACAACTCCCACTCTCTCTCTGCTTCAGTTTCCCCTATTATGAACATCTTTTATTTGTGTGGTACATTTGTTAAAATTGATGAACCAATAATGACACATTGTTAATAACTAAAGTCCACGGTTTATATCAGGGTTCACTCTTTGTGGTGTACGTTCTATGGGTTTGGACAAGTGTACAATGTCATGTGTCTCCACTATTACAATATTACACAGTAGTTTCACTGCTCTAAAACTCCCCTGTGCACCTGTTTATCCATCCACTCTCCCCACGACGCCTGGCAACCACTTATCTCTTTGCTGTCTCTATAATGTTGCCTCTTCCAGAATGTCATGTTCATTTTTTTCTTTCCTTGGTGGCTGGCTGGTACAGGGATCAAATCCTGGGCCTTGGTGTTATCAGCACCACACTCTAACCAACTGAGCTAACCGGCCAGCCCACATTCACTACTTTTTTTTTAATTTTATTTTTTGGCAGCTGGCCGGTTTGGGGATTCGAATCCTTGACCTTGGTGTAATCAGTTGAGCTAATTAGCCAGCCCTGTTTTTTAATGAATGCTTAGATCCAATTTTGCAAGTATATTCAACAAATATTCAAAATAGATGTGAGCTTGGGGTGAAGGTCTCTCAGTTTCCACTTTACATGTGTCTCTATGAATCATTTCTTAAAGAACATGTATCCATTGAAAATTTCGGTAATGAAGCTTCTCAGGTATGCAGAGTGTCTTATCCCAATCCCTGGCTTAAAAAATAAAACATTTTAGGTAGATTTGAAGCCCCTGTTTACTCCTTCCGTATCTCGTGACCTTCCCTCTTTCTCTCCCTGGATATTGGTGTTTATCATTTCCAAGTCCGTTTTTATATACATCCGTATATGTCCCCAGACAAACAAACACTGTTTGGGATTATTGAAAACCTGGTGTCCCCAAACAATAAGAACAGTTTTGGGGTGTTGAAATCTGTGTCTGGCATCGTACTGTATGCATCACGTAACTTGCTTTGCGTGCTGAGTGTTACGTGTGTGGGATTCGTCCACGTGGACACGTGGGGACGAGGACGAGGAGGGGTGGGCTCGTTTCCACAGTTGCCTGGTATTCCTCAGTGAATTCCCCATAATGGACGTCTTCATTTCCTCTTCATGGACACTTTGGCTGCTTCCGATTTTCTGACATTACAAACAGTGCTCCAGTGACCACCTCTGTGGCCCATGGGCAAGGATTTCTCTAGAATATATTCAGTGGGACTAGTCGCTCTTAAATTTCAGCATGCATCAGACTCACCTGGGAGGCTTGTGGAAACACAAGGATCCAATCCAGGATCCCACATTACATTTAGTCTATTTCTTTTAAAATTAATAATAATAACAAGCAAAGTTGGAAAATCCCCACGAGTACAGATGTGTTCAGATAAGGAGTCGGGGGGAGGGGCCGTGCGAGACGGTCAGAGTCGGCCCCTCCTTGGTGGGTGCTGCTGGGACCAATGGGCCCCTCTCACCTCCAGCCAGGGGCGCTTCTTCCCACACCCAGCTGGGTGGAGCAGAGCAGGTGCTTTGTCAGTGCTACAGGTCCTGGGGTGGGCTGGGCTCCCAGTGTGGCCCCTGTAATTAGACGGATCACCTGGACTTCTTCATCTCTGGGACCCAGGAGAGGACGGGGAAGAGGACTCAGGCATCCCCTCAGTGGAGGAGGCTGGGGTGAGGGTGAGGGGCTCTGAGGGGATCTTTCACTCATTCAGCAGATATCGACCATGGGCCAGGCACTATGCAAGGGCTTCGGAGGCAGCAGGGACCCTGACACCTCCCCAGGGCTCCTAATGAAAATGGTAAATGGAAAATCCCACACAGAGAAAATGAATTGCCAGTTGTGTTAAATACCACGAAGGAAAAAGTCAAGGTTGCAAGAAGGAGAATGAAAGGGGAGCCAGTTTAAATTGGGGGTGGGGTCAGAAGGTGCAGTCTGGGAGACCTCTCTGGTAAATGACATTTAGGCTGAGACTCCAGGGGAGGACCAGAGGTGGCTGGATGGATGGGAAGGCGTTCCAGGCTGTGGAACAGCAGGAGCAAATGCCCCGAGTAGGGAGAGCAGGGAGTCAAAGAGAACCAGTGGGCTGGGGTGCAATGGGGAGTATGGTACAGGTTGCCCAGGGACCTGGGACAAGCCACCTGTCCCTTCTCTAATCTCCCGCCCACCTCCCGGTGTGGGCAACCCTCTGGTTTCTTGTGTTAGACTTAGAGGTGCCAGACCACGTTGCCTGGGATCCCCACCCCCAAGTCTCATGGGCCTCCAGGGCTGACCCCTGTCCCAACTCCCCCTCTCTCTTCCTTCCACACACCCGTTTTTGTCCCCAAGATCCTGAGGGCCACCTAGCCAGTCTTCCAACATACCAAGGTATTCCAACCCCTTGGCACCTTTGCACTGGTCATCCCTGGCCCCTTAGCCTTACCTGGCTGGCTGCTGCTTGTCATGCATGTCCTTGGCTCTTGTGAGAAGCCCTCCCAGGTCACCCTATCTGATGCTGATCTTCCCCCAAATTTTATCACACCCTCTGTTCTACTCATTGTAGCCCTGGTCATGCCCTGCATCTGTTTATGTGCTGTCTGTTTCCCCCAGACCTCATCTCTCTTGTTGCCTACTACATGACCAGACCCCAGTGCAGGGAGCTGAAGCCGCATACTAATGCTTGTCGAATGAATGAATGAATGAGTGATGAGTGCTCTCTGTTCCCTCCTTTGCTCTCCACAGTCACAAGTCCCAGGTGCCCTCTCCCAGGGAACACTCCTCCCAGGGCAAAGATTCTCCCCCTCAATTCTTTGGGGGTCACAGACAACCTCTTGGAAATCTGGAGGAAAACCATGGCCCTTGCCCCCAACACTCACTATTTTGCATACACCTGTAAGAGAGTCTCAGCTCCTCTGTCATCCAGCCCTGCAGTTCTGGGTAAAGGCACCTGACATACAAAGAATTCTGGAAAAGGCAGGTCAACAAACATGTGCCAAGTGTCCAATATGTGCTGGGCATTCAGGGAAGTATGAGGCAGGCCCCTCAAGTGCACCAATGGACAGCTCCCAGTGTCCTCCAAAGGGGCATGACATCAGGGTCACCCAACAGCCTCTAGACTTGGGGAAGAGGAACAGGGAGAGTTGCAGTTACCTGTAACTAAAGAGCTTCATGGAGGTGTGGGCCACAGAGTGGGGTGTTGAGGGGTGAATACGAGTTCACAAGCCCATTGAGGAAGGGAAGGACATTCATTAGGGACTAAATATATTATTCATAAAAATCTCACTCCAAATGAAAAAGTTTTGGGGTGATGGAGTTTGGATGTGTCGTCCCCTCCAAAACTCATGTGGAAATTTGATCTCCAATGTGGCAGTGTTGGAAACTGATTGAGAGTCATGGGGGCAGATCCCTCATGAATGGATTAATGCTCTCCCTGGGGGAGGGGAGATTAATGAGTGAGTTCTCGCTCTATTAGTTCCTGCGAGAGCTTGTTGCTTAAAGGACCCTGGCACCTTCTTCCTCTCTCTTGCTTCCTCTCGCCATGTCTTCTGCTTGTACCTGCTGGCTGCCTGCCACTTTTCTGCCATGAGTAGAAGCAGCCTGAGGCCCATGCCAGACACAGCTGTCCCAGAATCGTAAGCCAAATAAACCTCTTTTCTTTATAAATTACTCAGTCTCTGGTATTTCTGTTATAGCAACACAAAACGGACTAAAACAGGGGGTTAGTTTGTCTCCTTTTTCAATCCACTCAAATATGATTGCTGAGAAAATCCAGCAGGTCCACAGAGCAAAGGAGTCACTCAGGGCCAAATAATTTCAAAAAGCAAAATCAGGAAAGCCTCTCAGAAAAGTATTTTTAACCAAAAAGTTTGTTTCCTGTGGCTCGTGGGTATGTGTTGTAGTTTTGCTCTGATACGGGGCCTCCCCAAGCAGTCACGCCAGTCACACCTCTAAGGTCTTAAACCAGTTCCAGGGAGGGACATGATGCAGCAGCTTCTCATAAAGTAAACCTACCCTATCACCCAGTAATCCTACTCCTAGGTTGTTGTGGTTTTTTTGGCAGCTGTCTGGTAAGGGGATCCAAACCCTTGACACTGGTGTTTAAACACTGCGTTCTAACCAACTGAGCTAACCGGACAGCTTCCTGCTCCTAGATATTTACCCAAGAGAAAAGAAAGCACGTGCCCACACGCAGACTTGTACGCAAGTGTTGGTGTTGGAGTGAGCAGTACTGAAGCCATGTAGGGACCTGAAACCTCCTGGGCTTTGGGGAGATTTTAGAAGATGAAGCTTTCTTCTTAGCATGCATTTCTCTGAGTTCCCTCTTTTCCCATGGTTATTTGATATTTTGAACCTTGCGGCAAGATGACATCATTTACATAAATGTGAAGTTGTTTTCCAGTCAGCCTGGAGCGCAGATTTGCAACAAGGCACAAGCTATCCAGACCCTGAGACACCAAGAAAGACAGCAACAAAACTGCAGATTCCACCCCTCCATCAGGACCCTAACATAACAGCAAGGACAGGAACAGAAAGCAGATGGGGTCTTGGTAAGACCTTGCTCTTGGCTCTTTGCATGGAGCACCCACAGCTCACGTCCCCTCTCCTTCTGGCTTTTTTCCCCCCACGTTCCATTCCCTCAGCCCCCTCTTTAAAAACCCCTCAAGTAAACCCGAGTCTCTGAGACGGCTTTAGTCTGGCCGTGCTCCTTCACATTTACAGGTGAAATGGGTTAGCCTAACATCTCTCCTCAGGTCACCAGGATTCCTGAATAAAAGCTGACTTCCTATCCTACCAACAATTTGACTTTTAAGTTGTTTGTTTTTGTTTGGGGCAGGCAGCCGGGCTTGGGTTTGGTAACAAGATTTTGGCAAGCCAAGCCAGGAGTTGAATGCCCTGGGATAACAAATTTTGGCAAGCCAAGCCAGGATTTTTGTTAGTGGCAGGCAGTGGACTTGGGCCTGGTAATACTGATAGCAGCTCATCTCAACCATCCCAAACTGGAAACATCCCAAATGCCCATCGACAGCAGAAGAGGTAAACAAATTGGGGTGCATCCGTACATGGGACACCGCTCAGCAGTAAAACGGAGCCAGCTATTGACTCCTGCACGCATTGTGTTGGGTGAAAGAAACCATACGAGAAAGGGTACATACTGTGTGACTGATCACTTTGTATGCAGTTTAAGAACAGGTAAATATAACTGATAGTTACAGAGGGCAGAGCAGTGGTTACCTCGGCTGGTGGGGGCTTGGGACATTCGTGGGATGGGAAGGGCACAACAGAACCTTCTGGAGTCTGAGAGTGCCCTTGATCTTGATTCGAGGAGTGATGACATATGTATGAAAAAAATCATCAAGCTGGATACTTGAAGCTGCTACAGTTCCTATACGTTATTATGTAGATGTCATTCCGCAGCCCCCCTCCCCCCCTTAAACACACAGCCCCAGTACTATAAGGCACTTGTTTGCCGGGAAAGAGAAACTCAGCCTCCAGCTGGGGTTCATTTGCACTTTCCCCGCCTGGTCTGTGGTCGGGCTGCGCAGCTGGCCTTATGGCGGGGGAGGGGGGGGTGTCACGTGAGGCTGATGGCAGTTGCACAGCCAGATCCTTGCATGAGCCCTCTCCTGGGGGTGGCCGCAGAGCTACAGTGGGCATAGATAGCCCTGGCAGCAAACGGCCACTCGCCCAGTTGCAAAGGTCTCCTCCTCAGCCGCAGCCCCACTGCCCAGACTCACTGTAGGCTGGGGTCTCAGTTTCCCCATCTGCAAAAGGGGATTAAAAGCCCCTTCCTTCTTCCAGAGTTGCAATAGAGGGGTTTGCAGCATGCAGTTGTGCTCAGTGTATTGGGGTTATCAAAAAAGGAATGCAGAAAACAGGCATGGTTATGAGCCCCTATTTTCTTTTAATTAAAATAAAAAATAAAACTAGAAGAAGGAAACCCAAACGATGTCCAAATGCGTTGCTCTGAGAAGAGAGAAAAGCATGAAAGAATGCACACCAAATTATTACCGTTGTCCCCCACTCCCCGAAGGCTGGATTAAAAGAAGAGAGAAAATCAACCCTTGATCACACCTACCTTTGTCCTGGGTGACATGTTTCAGCAGGCATGGGTAGTAGCTTTGTGGTTAAAAAAATAATAATGAAATGAGAGCAAAAGGGTTTTGAGAGCTGTTTATAGCTGTCACATCCCCAGACTCTGTGGTAAGAATCCCCTGGGACACCTGTTAAAATGCAAGTCCCCAGGCCCACCTGCAGGGGTCTGCGTATTTAAGAAACGTTGCAGATGTGTCTTATGATGAGGGTGATGGTGCCAGACACTTCCCACGTCTGCTTTCCAGGAGAAACCCTCAGGATTGGCATCATTATCCCCTGTTTAAAGATGAGGAAATTGGGCTGGCCGGTTGTTCAGCTTATTAGAATGCAGTGTGGATAACACCAAGGTCAAGGGTTCAGATCCCTGTACCAGGCAGCTGCCAAAAATATAAAGTTGAGGAAACAGAGGCCAGCATGATTTTGAGACCCAGGCCCACTGTCAGAAAGTATTAGAGCTGGCATTCTTATCCCCGAAGCTCCTAATGGAAGCACCCATTTTACAGATGGACTAACTGAGGCTGAGGGAGAAAAACTGACTTATCCAAGTTGAGGGCCAACCTGGGGAATCTCAGGTCTGAAATTCTTTTCATTCCCCCTGGGGAACCATGGCCTCTCCCCCGCAGACCCTTCTTTCATGTCCCGAAGCCTGATTTCTCTAAGACACACAGCCTGGGGAGGCTGGGCCTGGACAGCTGCCACCCAGGCCAGTGGGAGGTCATCCCTCATCTTCCAGCTGGGATAAAGGTCGAGGGGCCAGCTAACCACTGGGTGTTCTGCTCTGGTAGAGCAGGGCACCAGGTAAACACTAGCATCCGGGCTGCCTGGACATGCACTGCTGCTGCTCGCTTCCCCGGGCCCCCCAGCCATGAACCTAGTGCTGGATCAAAGGACTCTGCAGAGGGAGGGAAGGAGCCACCCATGGAGTCAGGTGGAAATTGAACAGGTTCGTTTGTCTCTCTGAGCCTCGGTTTTCTCATGTGGAAACAGGGCTGGTAAAATCAACCTTGTAGGTTCTGTGTGAGGATTAGAAACAACAGCAGAGACAAACTCGGCCCCTGTGCTGAAAGGCAGTAGAGGGTGGTGGTTATAGTTGGGGGTCTGGAGCAGGGCTGCTGGGTTTAGATCCCAGCTCCACCCTTACAAGTTGTGTGATCTTGGGCACAGGACTTAACTTCCCTTCTCTTCATCCAGTTCACACTTAGCAGATATTTACTGAGCACCTATGATGTGCCAGGCACTGTGCAGGGGCTCTCTCAGACTCAGTTTTCCAGTCTGTCAAGTGGGAATAATAATGGTCTTTGTCTCATAGGGTTGGTGGGAAGATTAAATGTATCAGCAGTGCCTGTCCCCATGAGTACTTGGGTTTGCTGTGTCAGGGCAGTGACCCTCATGGAATGGTGGTTCCTGCTCCCTTGCTGGTCTGCATTTTGAAACTCCTTGCTCAGACTGGCCAAGCCCTCTTGGTCCTCAGCTTGCATCCCTCTCCTGGTGGTTTGTCCAGGGATGCATTATGGCTTCTTTGGACCCCTTCTTCCATAAAAAATGATCAAATGAAATTATATTTACGGCCACACTGGCATAAAGCTGAATATAGTCCAGGCTGGATTCGTTATTACATATTCATTATTATCACATTTCCCCTTTGTTTTTAAAAGAACTTAAAATTAAAACATTTCTGTGGGCCCCTAGAAGTATCATAGCCCTATGCACTGTGCCAGCTGAGCTCGGAGGAGAGCTCTGCCCTGGTTGGGCTTTTTCAGGGCATAAATTGCCCCCCTAACCTCTTTTTGGAAGGCCTCCTTTGCTGTACCAGAAACTTGGAATTTTTCAGGGAACAGTGTTCCTTCTGCAGAACCCCCCACCTAGGACCTTTCCCTTTCTGCCCCTGAAACCTACTCCATCCGCCCCTTTCCCAAAGGGATGGGCACTATAGGGCCTGCCAAAGCCATTTGCCTGACTATGAGACTGTAGCTGCGATGATGGAAATCACAGAAGCTGGCACAGATGGAGACTGACCCCCTGCGTCACAGTGCCTAATGCCACCACATCCAGTATTTCCTTTAAACTGTTGGTCTCCTCATAGACAGATGATGAAACTGAAGCCCAGGGAAGCCAAAGAACTTTTCCAAGGTTACGCAGTAAGTGGCAGATTCCAAACCAGGCAGGCTAAGGCAGGGGTCCCCAAAAGTGTTTGATCTCCTTCCCCATATCAATATAAAATATCAGCAAGAACCCCAATGTATGTGAACTCGTTAATAAATTATATATATCGTATTAGTTTCCTGGGGCTGGGCAACAAATTACTGCAAAGTGGGTGACTTAAAACAACAAAAGTATATTCTTTCATGGAAGTCCACAGTCAAGGTTTTAGCTGGCAGGGCTGGCTTCTCCTGGAGGCTCTGTTTCACGCCTCTCCCAGGCTTCCAGGAGTGCCTGGCGATCCTTGGCTTGTAGACACGTCACTCCGGTGTCTGCCTCCATCTACACGTGGCCTTCTCCCTGGTGTGTTCTTTCCTCTCTTATAAAAACCTTGAGATCCTTAATTTAATCACTTCTGTGAAGACCCTCATTTCCAAACAAGGTCACCTCCACAGGTTTTGGGGGTTAGGGCATGGACATGTCTTTATAAGGTCACTACACATTGGGATACAGATAAATGCTGAAAGGAGTCAGAGCAAGCTGTCAGAAGTCAACACCAAGGTCAAGGGTTGGGATCCTCATACTGGTTAACTGCCAAAAAAAAAAAAAAAAGATAGGAATAATAGTCATATCTTAGCATGTGTCCCAGCGCCTGGCACATAATGGGTGCTCAAAAAATATATACATTATTTTTCAGTTGGAGAAAATGTTTGGATGCTTCAGTTTTGCCCAGTTTAGATGTTCTAGCAAACACTAGAACGTCTGAATACAGCTGGGACCCCATCTCCCGGGACTTTGTAAAGAAACACTTTTAGTCTTGTTTTCTGTTTGGCAAACTATCTACACAGTGTTCCTGTGGCTGCTTCAGGTCCATGCACACCCCACTTGTGACACTTTATCTGCAAAGGGGGTCCTTTGTGTTTCCATCCTCCAGCCTGTACTCCTGCCTTCCTTGGCCCGGGCTGCCCCCGCCCTCACCTTTCACTTTTTCAGATGTGTTTTGTAAGATGTGCTCACTCTCTGTCGGCTCCGAGCTCCAAAAGAACTCGGCTAAGTCTGTCCTGCTAGAAAAGGAGCCCCAACATACACGAAAACATTTGGAATAGTTAAGACCGCTCACCCTGCCTTTACTCTGATTCCATCTCCCCCACACTCTTCCTCAACCATTATATTTCAGCCCCCAGCCCCATTGCAGTTCCTGGAATTGAAATCATGTTGCATCCTCAGGGCCTTTTCCTGGGCTGTTCCCTCTGCCTGGAATGCTCTTCTTCCACCTCAGAGCATGTCTGACGCCTTATCATTCAGATCTCAGTGAAATGTCACAGGCCTGCTCTGCCTTCCCAGGCACAGGCTTTTTGGCACTTACTACATTCTCTGCCCCACACCACTGGATGGATCATTTTTGCTTGGGTGATTTGTCCTGTCTCTCTGTTTGCTACCTGCCCCCTCCACCAGATCACAATATCCTTAAGAGCAGGGACATTACCTCGCTCACAGCTGCAACCCCAGCGCCTAGCAAATCATAGGTGCTTAGAAAATGTGTTCAGTGTGTGAGTTACATTGTTCTCTCTCTTTAAAACAACAGCTTTCACTTACGGTTAATGGATGGGTTGCAGAGGTGGAGAATCCCCTAAAGTTGTAGGCAAAATACGGTCCCTGTGAAAGCATTTTCCTGGAGACAGGGTCTCATGTGTTCATCAGGTTCTCAATGGTGTTGGCGTTCCCCAAAGACTGAGAACCATTGCTTTATTTTAAATACCACCTGCTTCCCTGTACCGGCTAGCTGCAAAAACAAAAAAACCTTCCTAAAATACCACCTAGCCTTGCTGCTCTTCTTTTCTGTTCTCCTTTCATTCTCCTTGTTATTAAACATGCACGAGGGCTCCATGCTGTTTAAGAACACCAAACTTGAAGGAAAGTCTCAGTCTTGGCCGTTTGAGTCTCACAGTGCCAGGCATACAGTCAGCACCTCATCGGTGCTGCTAGATGGAGGAAGGAAGGGAGATCCTACTCCTGCTGCCCTGTTTGCTGGTGATGTCCCCTTTGTCTCTGATTTCCTGGTGTGTGGAATGGTGATTATAATACCTGTCCTGGAATCTGGAAGAGGTGACAGCAGTATGATAGACTATCAGGCAGCAGATGGAATCAACTGGGGAGGACTTTTTACAGGCCTGGTTGCCCTACCCCCAGGCTAATTGGATCAGCACATCTAGGGTGGGGCAGCAGCATCAGTATGTTTTTCATTTTTGGGCGGCTGGCAGCATGGGGATCCGAACCCTTGGCCCTGCTGTTACAACACTGTGCTCTAACCAACTGAGCTAACCGGCCAGCCAGCATCAGTATGTTGTAAAAGCTTCCCAGGTATACAATGGAATATTATTCAACAACAGAAAGGAATGGAGTTCTGACACATGCTACAACATGGGTGAACCTATAAAACGTTATGCCAAGTGCAGGGAGCCAGACGCGAAAGGAGAAATACTGTATGATTTAATTTACATGAAGTCTAGAATAGGCAAATCCGTAGAGACAGAAAGTGGTTGCCAGGGGCTGAGGGGGCTGGGAGGCATGAGTGGTTGTAAGTTGGTACAGGGTGTCTTTTGAGGGTGATAAAAATGTTCTAAAACTGATTTGGTGATGATTGCACAACTCTGTGCATAGGCTGAAAACCACTTTAAACAGATGAAGTGTATGATAGATTATATCTCAATAAAGCCATTATTTAGAAAAATTCTAGCATGAGAAAAAATTTTCACCCCTGCCAAAAACCTCAGAGCTGGGGCTGATAAGCGGAGGGCCTGGCCCGCACAGGACCCCAGTGTCAGAGCTGTGGGGAAGCTGATGCCTGGGGAGTGTATTTCAGGGTGTGGGCTCTGGCCCTTCCACAGTTTTATTAAAATGCAGGTTCCTGGGGCCCCCCAGCCCTGCTGAATCTGGTGCCTAGGAGCACAGCAACCCGGAATGGGGATGATTAACAAACCTCCAGGTGAAAGGACTAACCCGCCTGGTTTAAGACAACCGTGGGGAGGCACAGATGCTCTTGGACAAGCTGCTGGCACTTGCTCAGAAAACTGCACCCTACGTTCTGCCTAGATTTCAGGGGGTCTTTGACTCCTGGGCCCTGGGGATGGGACACACCAAGTAAGCAGCTTATAATCAGATATAACCCTGTGAGAAACCAGGTTGGTGGTAAGAAAGAATTGGAGGGGAATAAACTAAGGTTGAAAATATCCCATATTAAATGAACCTCAACAACTCCCTCAGTTCCTTGTAATCCTGGACACTAGCGCTGGTTGCCTTTGGGAAAAGAAGGCAGCCTCGGCATTTTAGGATCATTTTGGGACTCCTCAGGGGATCCTGATGTCCACTGCCCTACCCCACAAGAATGAGTACCCTGGGGAGGTCAGAACCCTCTCTGGGATCTGGGGAAACACAGTGCACACAGACTGTGTGAGGCTTAATGATGGTGACTATAATAATAATAGCTGATCTTGACTGGATGCCTCCTCTGTTCCAGGCCCGTGCTAAGCACTGTCCATACATTGTCTCACCAGCCCCGTAAGAGGACACAGATCATTCACACCGTATAGATAAGGACATGGTGGCTCAGAGAGAGAAAGTGCCCAAGGTCACACAGCTAGTCGGTGCCTGGCTAGGTCTCCAACCCCTGGTGACTGTAGAACTCAGCCTCAGAACCTCTGTTCCGCCTGCTCCTGTGCCTTCTAGTTTTGTGTGTGTGTAATAGTAAAACAAAATGATTTTGTATTTGTACAACCATGTTCATAGCAGCACTATTCATCATAGCCAAAAGGTGGAACTAACCTAAATGCCCATCAACAGGTAAATGCATAAGCATAAATTGGTATATGCATATGCTGTGGCCTGAATGTTTGTGTCCCCTCCCCAAAATTCATATGTTGAAATCCTAACCCTCAAGGTGATGATATATTAGGAAGTGGGGCCTTTGGGAGGTGATTAGGTCAGGAAGGAAAAGCCCTCATGAATGAAACTAGTGACCTTATAGAAGAGACTTCAGAGAGCCTGCTCACCCCTCTCACCATGCAAGAACACAGGAAGACAATGCTGTCTGTATCCCAGCAAACGAGCCCTCTCCAGACACCAGATCTGCCACTGCCTTGATCTTGGACTTTCCAGCCTCTGGAACTGTGAGAAATAAATTTCTGTTGCTTATAAGCCACCCAGTCTGTGCTGTTTTGTTAACAGCAGACTGAATGGACTAAGAAAACATATGGTGGGATATAATTCAGCCTTTAAAAGGAAGGAAGAAACTGAAAAAAAAAAAAAAAAAAAGAAGGAAAGAAGAACATAAAATTACCTACAGTCTTGTTGAAGGGATTGAACCTAAGTCTAACTAAGCTTCTGAGACAACTCCCGATTTTGAGGAACTACAGAGGACAAAGAAACATGTGGAATTGAACCATAAATAGGAGTACACTCGTACAATCATCCAAGTCCAGATGGTGGGAAAGTGTCTGGAAACAAGTTCTTGTAACTATAAACTATAAGGAAAAGAAAGGAATGAAGAGGAACTTGTAAATCAGGAGATATTTAAAAATCTATCAGATTTTAAAGTGGAGAAGACAAAAACTATAGTGTTTTGGGTCATAACACTATAAAAAATGTAAGGTATTGTATTAGTCTATTTCTGTTGCTTATAACAAAATACCTGGAACTAGGTGATTCATAAAGAAAACAAAATGTATTACTTACAGTTTCAGAGGCCGGGAAGTCCAAAGTCCATCTGGTGATGGTGACAGTGACCCAGGGGTCTCACATGCAAGATGGTACAAGTAGAGAGAGCAGAGAAAGAGACAGACTCTCCTCTGTCTTATTTTAAAGCCCTCAGAATGCCCCTGACCAACATTTTTAATCCATTCACTACTGCACTGTCCTATAATCCAATCACCTCTTCAAGCCTCCACCTTACAATTACCATAACAGGATTTCCCACCCTCTTAACAGTCACAGTGGGGGCTAAGTTTCTAATACATAAAACTTGGTGGGCACAATTGAAGTTTCAGTGAGTTTTGGGGGGGCATAATTCAATCCACTACAGGTATGATTACTATAAAAGTAAGGTATTTGGGAGAGACTGTGACTGGGACACAACACACAGGGGGAATTGTGATGTTGCTGGCAACTTTTTATTTTTAAACCTGGGTACACTTTCAGGGTGCTTTGTAAGATTCATTAAGCTATATACATTTGTTTCACATGGTGCTGTAAACTGATTGAATTGTGTCCCCCAAAGTTCATGTATTAGAAGCTTAATTCTCACTATAACTGTTGGGGGTGGGAAATCATATTATGGTAATTGAAAGGTGGGACCTTGAGAGGTGATTAGATTGTAGGACTGTGCCATAGTGAATGGATTAATAATGGTGGTTGGGGGTGTGATTCTGAGGGCTTTAAAAGGAGAGCACGTGAGAGTCTCTCTCTCTCTCTGCTCCACCATTTTCCAAAGTGTGAGATCCCTAGGTCACTGTCACCACCACCAAGACCCTCATTAGATGTGTACCCTGGACTTTGGACTTCCCAGCCTCTGAAACTGTAAGCAGTAAATTTTGTTTTCTTTATAAATTACCCAGTTCCCAGTATTTTGTTACAAGCAACAGAAACAGACTAAGACACATGTTTTTTTTTAATTTGTGTTTTGATTTACCATAATAGGGTCAAGAAAAGTTTAAAAAAAAAAAAAAAAAGGAAGAAAATTCTGGCACATGCTACAACAAGGATGAACCTTGAGGACCTTTTGCTGAGTGCAATAAACCAGTCACGAAAGGACGGCTATTGTATAATTCCCCTTATATGAAGTACTTAGAGTCATCAACTTCACAGAAACAGAAAGTGGAATGGTGGTTGCCACGGGCTGCAGGAAGGGGAAATGGGGATTTGTTTAATGGGTGTAGAGTTTCAGTTTTGCAAGACAAAAAGAGTTCTGGAGATGGACGGTGGTGATGGTTTCACAATGAATGCACTTAACGCTACTGAACTGTGGACTTAAAAATAGTTAAGACAGTAAATTTTATGTCATGTGTATTTTACTAAAATTAAGAATTTTTAATTTTTTTAATTTAATTTTTTTTTTGAAGGCTGGCTGGTATGGGGATCCGAACCCTTGACCTTGGTGTTATAATACTGCACTCTAACCAACTGAGCTAACCAGCCAGGCTAAAATTTTTTTAAATGAAGAATTATTGTGGTATAACATATGTAGTCAAGTGTACAAACCTTCGATGGCATTGCACAGGTGCATGCACTCACGTGGCAACCACCCAGACTGAGAGAGGAATGCCAGCTCCCCCAGGCCCTGCCCAATCAGTCCCTCTTCCCCCCTTCCCCAGGTCCCTGGGGATCAGACTCTGTCACCAAAGTATCCTTGTCCCTGTTCTTGAATGTCATATAAACAATCACGCAGCATGTAGTCCTTTGTGTCTGGCTTCTTCCTCTGAAAGTGATGTCCGTGCGCTTCACCCACGTGGATGTGTGTGGTTTCATTCATTCGTTTGCACTGCGCTGCAACATTCCACTGTACGAACAGGCCACAGCTGTTCGTTGATCCTGTTGTCGATGAGTTTTACTCTTTCCAGCCTGGAGGTGTTACGAAGAGCACTCTCATACTTGTCCTCTGGTGAACCTTCTATTGCATTTCCTTTTGGTGTATACTTGAAAGTCAGATTGTGGGGTCTTAGGTTGTACACATGTCCAGCCTCAGGAAATGCTACCAGATTTCTAGAATGTTGTACCAACTCACATTCCCAGCAGCAGCAAATGGGAGCTCCAGTTGCCCCCATCCTCACCACACTTGGTTTTGTCGTTTTCATTTTGCACCTTCTGGTGGGTGCCTTGCGGACGGCTCTTCATTTGAAAGTGACTGAGGTCAGGAGTCACTAGGGACACCCAGGTCACAGGCTGTGCACAGTGGGGGTGGCCAATCATGAGACGTTTTGTTAAAGAATCCCTGGTCAGAGGGCTTTGAAGACCAGCTCTTGTCCAGTACAGGATCCAGATGGAATGTATAAAATCACCTGGAGCCTGTTGGAAATGCAGACTCTTGAGTCCCACCTCACCCCTACAGAGTCAGGATGTCTGGGGATGGGGCCAACTCAGGGTATTTCTGCAAGCCCCCAGGGGATGCTGGAGCATGTCCACGTGTGACAGCCACTGCCCAGAGCTCTGCGACCTTGGACTTGGTGCTTAACCTGTCTGGTCACAGGTTCCTTGTCTGTAAAATGGGCACAGTAGTAGTAGTAACTACTTCATAGGATGTTTTTGAGGATTAAATGAGCTCTTGTTTGTACTATGCTTAAAACAGTCCTTGCCACCTAGCTAGCACTTAATAAATGGCTGTGAAATTCTGCCTGTCCCAAGGGAGGTTGGCACCTATTTGGCCTGACACATGGGTGCCATATAATGGTTGGCTCTGTTAGAACACAGAGAAAAGCTTCCGCTGCCTTCCAGGCAAGTCTGGGAGGCTAGGGGTGTGGGGGAGGCAGACTGTCACCCTAGGACTTTCAGGGAAAGGGGCTGCCCTGGCTCGTATCTCTGAGAAGTGGCCCCACAGCCAGGTCCTTCACTATCAAGGAGAGTCCAGAACAGCCAACACCTTTCCCCAGTTTCACTTTCAGTTTCTTGGAAAGGGCGGTCCTTTCCTACCCGAGGTTCCTCCCCTCAACCCCCACCCAGGCACTGCAGGTGGCAGACACCTTGCACCCTGTCCTAGGCTGGCAGATGAGAAATGGCCCTTGTATCATGCATACCCAGGCAGGGCAGTCCCCTCTGGGAGGTGCAGGTGACTTGGCACAGCAATGCAGTTGTCATCAATGATTGGAAAGAAGCTGGGTTTCCGGCCGCATGGCAGTGGAAAGGTGAGTTACACCACATCCACACCATAACCCACGTGTTAGCTTGCATTTGCAGGTAATAAAAGCAAGGGCCAGGTCTGCATGTAGAAAATGCTGCCATTCAGCTATTATCAACAAGACAGAAAATAACAAATACTGGTGAGGATGGGGAGAAAAGGGAACTCTGCTATGCTGTTGGTGGGAATGTAAACTGGTACAGCCATTGTGGAAAACAGTTTGGAGTTTCTTTAGAGAACTAAAAATTGAATTACCTGTGACCCAGCAATCCCACTACTGGGGATATACTCAAAGGAAATGAAATCAAAATATCGAAGACACCTGCACCCCCACGTTCGTTGCAGAACTATTCACAATAGCCAAGAGATGGAATCAACCCAAATGTCCATCAACAGATGAACGGATAAAAAAACTATGGTATATACACAATGGAATACTACTCAGCTGTTTTTTAAAAAATGAAATACTGTCATTTGCAGCAACATAGATGGAACTGGAGACCATCATGCTGAGTGAAGTAAGCCAGGCACGAAAGACAGATACCACATGATCTCACTCATATGTGGAATCTAAAAAAATAAAAGTGATCTTCATAGAAGTAAAGAATAGAATAATGGGGCCGGCCCGTGGCTCACTCGGGAGAGTGTGGTGCTGAGAACACCAAGGGCCCGGGTTCGGATCCCATATACGGATGGCCGGTTCGCTCACTGGCTGAGCGTGGTGCTCACAACACCAAGTCAAGGGTTAAGATCCCCTTACCGGTCATCTTTAAAAAAAAAAAAAAAGAATAGAATAATGGTTACCAGAGACTGTGGGGTGGGTCGTGAGGAGGAAAAATGGTGGACTAATGGGTAAAAAACTATGCGATCTACCCTAAGTACATGCATGTATTGAAACTACACACTGTACCCCACAAATATATGCAGATAAATGTTAAAATAAAAAAAAAGAAAATGCTCCCATTCATATATAAGTGGGAAAAAAACAATGCATATGTCCATGTGCTGGTCCATGCAGAGCATGTTTTTGAAAAGACACACAAGACATCGATCGTAGTGGCTGCCTCTAAAGCGGAAAACTGGGATCTGGTGACGGGGTGGGAGGGAAGCTGGCTTTTTCCTGTGAAGTCTTTGGATGCTTAGAATTTTTGTTTAAATCATGTGCATGCGTTATTATTTTTCCCCAAGGATGGACAAAAAGAAAGAAGCTTTCTTTCTTAAACCAGCTTGCTGGAGACACAGCCTGTGTTGCTCATTTTCTGAGAGATTTAGGTTAAAATTAATTAGGACTTTGGAGGCAGACTGTCTCGGTTCAAAGCCTGCTGCTCCCACTTTGTAGCTATTACGGGCAAGTCGCTTACCCTGTCCGGCCCTTGGTTTTCTTGTCTGTAAAATGGCACAATATTATTGATATGATATTGATATAATTATTGATATGATTCTGGTGCTGATATTAACATATTGATGTTAATATTAATACATTGCCATCCATATTAATATATTGATATTGATATTAATATATTGATATTAACATAATAGTTCCTGCCTTATAATCTTGTCATGTGGCTTAACTGAGGCAGTGCAAGGACGTGCTCGAGAAAGTGCCAGGCACATGGTAAGGCCCCAGTATACATAGGTATACCTTGTATCAAAAGTATATTTCCACTACTGTGGGAGGTGGGTTGGGCAGAGATCTTTATGCCTATTTGCAGATGGGTAAGTTGAGACACAAAGTAGCAAAGTCCAGGATAAGAAGCCTGGTTGGAGCATCTGGTGTCCTGGACCTGTTAATCACTTGCTGTGTGACCTTGGGACCTATATGGGACCTTGGGACGATCCCTTCAGAGGTAGTCATGAAATGCTGGGCCTCCAAGCGCCTGGCGCGGGTGCCTAGTGAGGTGCTTTCAGGTCCCAGGACAAGGCGGCCACTTGCAGGCTTAGAAGCACACACAGCCCCTGAGGTTTTGTCCTGTAGAGTGAGGTGCTGGGGGGGCCTGCAGTTCTGTTCTTCCAGCAAGCTCCCTGGTGAGACCAGTTCTGCTGTCTGAAGACCACACTTTGAGTAGCTGAGGTCTGAATTTCATCTGGGTCATGGCTAATGTGTGCGTACACATGTGAAAGATTCTTCAAGCTGTACACTAAAGATTAGTGCAGTTTACTGTCTGTAGTTATACCTTGATGAAAAAGATTCCAAACACACTCCCATACACCCACTCATGATTTTGGATGCTAGATGGAAAGGGAATTAAAAAACATGAAACAACATTGAAAAAAAAATCCAGCCCAAGAATGGTCTCAGGATGAACTTAGAATGGTTAATGAACCATCCCTGGGGAGCCTGGCCACCCACAGTGCTCCTCAGCCCTCTGCCTTCCACACCCCCCACCAAATCCTCTCCATAAACTCACCCCCGATGCCCTCCCTTGCAGGTGCTGGGGTGGGGATGGAAGCGCCTCACACCCAGGCAGGCTTGCCTTTCTCAGGAAATGCGTGTGGTCCCCAGCCCAGGCCACCAGGAGACAAAGCCACCGCTTTGCTTTGGTGCTTGGCCCCCAGCAGGAGGAAGGGGAGAATTTCCTTGGGAGAGGTTCCAGGAAGTGGGATTACTGCTTCAAAGGGAATGCATGGTTTCAGGTGTCTGATAGTCACTGGGCTGTCTTCCCAAAGGGGCCCTGGACCCTCCTTCCTGTGCTCAGAGTGTAGGTCCAGGCATGAGCTGGTTCTACAATAGGGACCCCTCTCCTCCTGTCCTTTCTTCTGTCCCCTGCTATGGGTGACACCTGGGGCCTCCTCTGATGGCCTCTGCCCTCCTTTGCACCTCCCCTCACCTGCTCCCTGCCCTTGGTTACCCTTACTATCCCCATTGCGGGGATGCCCAGACACACCTCACTGTCCTTTGTGGCTCCTTCCCTCACCCACTGCCTGCCCCCTGCCTCATCCCATACATTCATTTCTTCACTTAGTTCCTGGTCCCTGAAGGGCCGTGGAGCTGAGTGACACAGAGTGTGGCTCTGGAACCAGTGTGCGAGGTTAGAATTGGCTCCACACTGACTTGCTGTGTGACCACAGGCCATTACAGTGCTGCTCAGAGGCCCCTATTCCTGTTAAACTCTTGCTCTCATTTCCAGCAGAGACTGCACAGCAGTGGCAATAGGCTCTGTGGCCCAGGCTTGGTCTGACCCATGGCTTCCCCTTCTCAAGCCTCTGGCTGCAGAGCATGGAGAGGATATAAATGAAGGCAGGACATTTCCAGGCCCTGCTAGCATCAGCATCTGTGGCATGAGGCTAACCACGGGATCCTGAGGGATGTCACACACTACTGGGGCTGGCAAGGGCAGGGCCACCCCAGAAAATCTGGATATACCTTCATTCTACTAGAAATGAAAATCAGATCACACCTCTCTCTTTCTGTCTTTCTTAAAACCCTCCAAAGAGTCCCTGTTGCATTTTGAACAAAATGTGGAATCTCTACTTGTGTCTCCAGGGCCCAGCTAGCCAGCAAGACTTGTCAAGGAACCACGCACAGCACATTCAGCTGTGTGGCCCTGGGCCTCAGGCCCTTCCTGTAAAAGTGGAGTAGGACGTCCTTGCAGAGAGCAGGGATGATCATGTGCTTGCAGCTGTTCATCCATTCCTCAGGTGGCCACTGTGAGGCTTCGGAGACTCAGCCATGAATGGGACAGGCCTCCCGGTGGTGAGAGCCTTTTCACTTTTCATACGGCTGTATGTGCTTCCCAAGCTGCAGAAAGCACAAAGAGCGGTTGCTTCCCTGTGCCATTTCTGTTCCATTTGGAGATAACACTGGCTAACCACTGTGGACGTTTCCATAGTTCCAGCAGCTAAATGCGCGAGTGCTCCTTCTTTAATCCTGCAAATACCCCATGGGGCCAGTACTTCTTATTTTCAATCCCACTCTGCAGATGGATAAATTGAGTCCCGCGAAGGAACTTGTGTAGAACCACATGCTAGGAGCTGGTCAAGCTGGAGTTCAAATCCAGACAGCTGCTGGCTTTAGAGCTGCTGCCCTGTATAGCCCTTCAGAGGCCTTCACTCAGCCCAGGGGAGAAGGAAGGGCGCTCTGGCAGCAAGAATGGCATGGGCGAAGGTGTGGAGGTGGGACTGAGCACGTTACAGGGGACAGTGGGAAGGACGCTGTGTCTTGGGGGAGCGTGTGTGGTCAGAAGGGAGAGGCGATGGAGGCAGGCGCGGAGAGGTCATACAGGGCCGGCCTGAGCGCTCTTGGTGGGAATTGCAGGAAGATGGAGCGAGAGCCAATTTCTGGCTGGGTGCCCTTGCTCAGGTCATCCTGTCTCGGGCACGGGCCCCTGGCATCGTCCTCCTCTCCTCCCTCCTTCTGTCATCTCCTCCAGCCATCAGGAGCGGACTGAAACCAGCCACTTCTCTCCACCTCCCACCACCACGCTGCTCCAGGCCTCGGCCACCTTGGATCCTGGCTGGTCTCCCTGCTTCTCCCCTGCTGTCCATTTTCTACAGGACATCTGCTGAAAATGACAATCAGATCAGCTTCTCCCTCCCCAAACCCCCAGAGAACACCTGTTCCTGTTTCATTGTGAACAAAATCCAGATTCCTTCCAGTGGCCTGCGAGTCTGCCTGATCTTGCCCCACCTACCTCTTGACCTCGTCATCTGTCCCCTCACTTGCTGCACCCACCCACATGGCCTTTCTGTTCCTCAGACATGCCAGGCCATTCCCACCCCAGCGCCTTTGTGCTCGCCCTCCCCCTGCCTAGAGGGCCTCAGGTCACTAGCTTGTCTCATCCAGGTCTCAGCTGAAGGAGCCTTTCCAGATAAAGACCCTCTTCCCTGCCCCTCGTGGTGTATTTCCTTCACATCTGTATTAGTCAGTTTCCTGTTGCTTATAACAGAATGCCTGAAACTGGGTAATTGATAAATCAAATTTAATTCTTATAGATAAGGAGGCTGGGAAGTCCAAACTCCAGGGGACACATCTGGTGAAGGCCTTCTTGGTGGTGGTGACTCCACAGCAAAACAGGGTGTCACATGGCACGAATGGGCTGAACAAAAGAGAGCCAAGCTGCTCACTGGCTCTCCTTATAAAGCCATCAGAACCACATCCATGACCACCCATTAAACCATCAATGGTTAATCCATTCACAAGGGTACAGTCCTCACCATCTAATCACCTCTCAAGGCCCACCTTTGAAATATTATTATTGGATTTCCCACCCTCTTAACTGCTACAGTGGGGATTAATTTTCAACGAATTTGGGGAGACATTCAGTCCACAGCAACGTCCTTGCACTTATCACCCCGGACCGTCTCTAGCTCTCCTCTTACCCCTCACCAGACTATAAACTTCATTAAATCAGGATCTATGTCAGTTTTGTTCACCCCTGCATCCCAGTGCCTGGCACTTAACAGGCATTCAGTGACTAGCTGAGTGAAGAAATGAATAATGAGGTCAGACTCAGTCTTCCTCTGTGTAAAATGGGGCCACATCAGACCTCCTGGCAGGGTGTTGTTGTGGTTCAGAGGTAACACTTGCACACAGTTGGGCTTCTTTCCTACTGGTCCAAGGGCTCACGCAACCACCCCTCCTGGGGCCTGGAGCCCTCCAACTCCCCCAGGCCCCCTGCCCTGGCAGCAGGTGCCTGGGCAGAAGGGCTGTCCTGGGAGCTCCCGTAGCTGAAACTGCTCAGCCCCTTTGTAGCCAGGCCTTTGCCCACAGGTCCCCGAGGACAGTTGGGGGGTTGGCACCCAGAACCCAGCCCCAGGCTCCTGCTGACTCTGCCTCCTAGTCCAGCAGGTGTGGCCCCCTTAACACAGTCTTTTCAAAGAAATGCTTGAGCCTGACTCACACTTCCTTTGTCCCCAGCTGGGCTCACTCAAGAGTGTGGCTGTTTTGCAAGGCTAAGGTTTGAGTTCAGAAATAAGCTCCTGGCAGGGGTGCTGTATGCTTCAGGGAACCTACAATGAGGGTCATGCCCCCCACCCCCAGAAAACTTCAGTCCTGGGGTAGTTGGAAACTACTCCTTACTGGCAGTTGGAACATAATGGTTTGGAGAAACTGCTTTGGGGCTTCAGCAGGTGGTCGTTTTGTCCATCCCCCTGTCTCCCCACTTAACCCCATCCCAAAGCCACTCAGAAAAATGTGCCTGTTCGGGGGGGGGGATATGTCATTTTGACATTCCATGTCCCCCACTTTTCCTTCCTTCCCCAAGAAATAAGTCATTCTTATTCATAGCCTGTCTCAGAAGGCTTTCTTTCTGCACAAGCATGCAAAGTGATACCAGTCTCAATTTTCTAGAACAGTTCCATGTTCACAGAATTGTGGTCATTTCACAGAAAAGGGGTTCATGATAAGTACAACATATTAGCCCAGGTTTCCTGTTTATGCCCCTGGAAGAATCTTCACATAAATAAGGTCACATCACTCATGGGGAAAGGAATCCTGGACCAGACCCCATTTTTGGTTTGGAAAATGTTTTTGGAAGCCATCCCTACACTGATCTGAGGTTGTCCGTGGCAGAGGAGAAACAGCTGGCCAGAGCTTCCAGGTAATAACCAATTACTTTTTTTGGTTATATTTAACCTATTTGCTCACATGCGTCCAGTGAGAAGCATACAGCACCCCTGCCAGGAGCTTGTTTCTGAAAGACTCACACTTTGGAGACAGGCTGATTCAGGGTAAACCTCTTACTGGCTGTGTGGCCTTGGGTAAGTTACTTAACCTCTCTGAGGCCTGGATTCCTTTGGGTAGATATAGGGGACAGCTATCCCCAGATTTTTGTTTTTCAGGTTTGAACCATTTTTTAGAAAATTGAAGTGAAATTCATGTGATGTAAAATTAACCAGTATGAACAATTCAGTGGTATTTAGTGCATTCCCAGTGTTATGCAACTACCACCTCTGTCTAGTTCCAAAGCATTTCATCATCCCCAAAGGAAGCCCTGTATCCATTAAGCAGTCACCCCCATTCCCCACTCTCCCTGGTAGTTTTTAAGCAGTAGAACTTACAGCACCATAGGACTTTCTGGGGTCTCCTAGGCTGAGCCCCCTGAAGAGGAAATGGGCTGCAGCCTGCAACAGACAGCCTGTGCCACTTGCACAGTCACCTAGCCTGGAGCTGGGCTTCTGCTCTGGGTCTGTGTGTGTGCACGCGTGTGTCTGTGCAGTTCTATAAATTTTAACACAGTAGAGATTCATGTACCCACCACCAACCAGTATACAAAATAATTCCATCACCCCAAAAAGTTCCCTCTCACTACCCCTGTGTTGTCATTCCCACCCCCACTCCCAGCCCCTGGCAACCACAGATCTGTTTTCTGTCCCTATGGTATTAGCCATTCCAGAATGTCCTATAAATGGAATTCTGTAGTAGGTGAACTCTTCCGTCTGGCTTCCTTTGCTCAGCATAACGTATTTGATATTCATCCAAGTTGCCATGTATATCAGTAGGCCATTCCTTTTCATTGCTGAATAGTTCACAGTGTGGATGTACCATGGTTTTTTTCCCCACTCACCTGTTGGATGGCATCTGGGTTGTCTCCAGTTTGGGGAGGTTATGAATAGACTGCTATAAACATCCTCATACAGGTTTTTGTATGAACCTAAGTATTCATTTCTCTAGGGTAAGATGCCCAGGAGTGGGAACACTGGTTCATGTGGTAAGTATATGTGAATCTGCTCTGTTTGACCCTGGGTAAGTTAAACCTCTTTGGACCTCAGTCTTCCACTTCTGTAAAATGGGTATAATAACAGTGCCCACCTCATTGGGTTATTGTAAGGATGAAATGAGATATGTAAGGCACAGAATAAGTGCCCAGTAAACTTCGCCTTTTGCTTTTAGGGAGTTGGATTTTATTTCACCAATGTTTTAGCCGTGTTTTTACCTGCAGCAAGGGGGCCATCAGCCAGGGCTGTTACAAGAGGTGAAGTGTGATGATTTCCTTAGTCATGCTTTCTGGAGCCAGAGGTTGGACTCCTGGGGAATTTATTGTCAAGTCTGGCTGCAGACAAAGGTCCTATCTGTAGAAAAGCCATGAGTTAGGATGGCTAACAGGCCCAGCCCCTTTATTCCACAGAAGGGGAAACTGAGGCTCAGCAGGGGACAGGTCTTGTTCAAACCAGCACTGGTAGCACCAGTCTTGCCAGCCAGCCAGGCAGTAGCAGAGAAAGACTTGGCCCCCAGGCTCCTGACTTGCCAGCCCTGTGTACCTCCACCTTGATTCTAGTGGCCAGTGTTTGTTGAATGAGTGTAGGAGTTAGAAACACACGATTTGCAGACAGCCTGCCTGGTTTCACATCGGGATCTTCCTCTTGGGAGCTGTACGATTTTGAGCACTTTCCTTGATCTCTCTGAACCTCAGTTCCTTTATCTGTAAAATGTGCACAATTGTGCCTACCATAAAGGGTCATCAAGCAGTCTAAATGAGGTAAAGTATGCAAAGGCTCAGAACAGTGCCAGGCACATAGTAAATGCTCGATAAAAGCTAACCTTTTGAATGAAATTAAAAATGACAGGGACGTGCGGGGCTGCAAACAGACCAGGGAGTTCACAGTTCTGCCAGGAATGGAGCAGGTGTACTTCTTGGTGGTTTATTGAAAAGTTGAGGAAAATGTGGATAATTCATTCATGCCCAGGGCCCTGTAGCTGACAGACAAGAGGACCCTTCCTTCCCCTACTCAAAGTTGTGTGGTCTAATACCATAGCCACTGGCCACATGAAGCCGTTGAGCACTTGAATTGTGGCTAGTATAAATTGAGATGGGCTGTCATATCAAATACACAGTAGATTTCAAAGATTCAGTATGAGCAAAGGTCCTGAGGCAGCGGGATTCCTGGCATGTTTGAGGAACAGCAGGAAGGTGAGTGGGGTTGGAGTAGAGGGAAGGAGGGAGGGAAAGGAAGAGATGAAGGCAGAGAGATGATCTTGTAGTGTCTGTTTCTGTGTCTGTCCCTGCCACTTGACTGATGCTCCTTTTTAGTAGGGGCTGAGTCTGCCTTGTACATCTCCATAGCCATGGGGGCCAGCATAGTGCCCAGCGTGTAGTAGGTGCCTGTTATGTGTTTATTGAATGAATGAATGCATGTTGGTGGGAATTAAATGCAGCTGAGTTGAACTGAGCAGCAAAGAGAGGAGACCAACTGCGTGCTGGAGTGAACACTGCTGTGTGCCTGGATCTCCCTTCTGGGCTGGTGGGAGAGTTGGTGGCTGACAGTGCCCAACTGAGTCCCTCTCTGGGAATGGCTCCTACTCACTCCCACCTTCCCAGGGAGTAGCCCACCTCCAGTGATTGGCCAATATGGAATACAAAGGCCCAGCCCCCATCTCCCCAGGTAGGACAACTCTGCCAGGCTGTTTCAGCTCCAAGACTTCCCAAGGGGTGGCTGAGGTCTTTGCTGCGACTGCACTGCAGCTTAGTCCCTCTGCTGGGTCCTGCTGTCCTCGCTCCCTCGCAGGGGCTGCCTCCAAGAGCACGCCCCAGTGAACCTCCTACTCACTAATCTGTGAGCCATAAGTTTGCCATTCATTCATTCATTCATTCAGCAACTATGCATTGAACAGCTATGTCCCAGGCATTGTTCTGAGATTCAGCAGCAACCCCAAACAGACCAGGACTGTCTGTTTAGGGATGCTGGCCATCAAGTTTTCAGATTTGACCAAGACTGGTTCTCATCTCCAGCCCCACCATTGCCATGCCAACCCCAGGAGGTCCAACTGCCTCCCAGGACTGGCCCTTAGAAGGTGTAGGCACATGTTGGGAGAGAAAGGGAGCAGATCCAGGAACTCAGGCCTCTGGAGTCAGACAGACCCAGACTCAAATTGCAGCTTCATGCTTTTTTGCATTTGCCCGGTGACTAATGACACTGATCTTATTGGCCATTCGTATACCTTCTTTGGAGAAATGTCTATTCAAGTTCTTTGTTTATTTTTAAACTGGGTTGTTGTGTTTTTGTCATTGAGTTACACACGTTCTTTATGTAATCTGGATACTAGACTCTCATCAGATATAAGATTTGCAAATATTTTCTCCCATTCTGTAGGTTGTCTTTTCACTTTTTTGATCCTGTCCCTTGATGCATAAAGGTTTTTGATTTATAAAGTCCAATTTATTTTTTTCCTTTGTTGCTTGTGCTTTGGCTGTCATCTCTAAGAATCCATGCCAAGCCCTAGGTCATGAAGATTTACCCTTATGTCTTCTTCTACGAGTTTTACAGTTTTAGTTCTTAACATTTAGGTCTTTGATCCATTTTTAAAATGTTCAAGGTGAAGGTCCAGCCTCCTTCTTTTGCTTATGGTTCCAGCATCGTTTGTTAAACATCTCTTCTTTCCCCTCTGAATGATCTTACTGACCATGTCAAGAAGCAATTGACCATAGATGCACACACTTATTTCTATATATGTCTCTCCTTATGCCAGTCAAATCGCAAAGGTTTGATTACTGTAGGCTTAGTGCCTTTTTGAGCCCGTTTCCTCATCTGTAAAGTGAGGGTGGAAGTAGGTCCCTGGCAGGGGTTTGTGGATGAAATGAGCTGATAAAACAGCTGGCACCGTGAGGCATAACAGCTGTCACTATGCCTGGCCTGTAGCAGTAGGAGTGGAAGCAGTTACTGTTATTATTACTAGTAGCCTGAAAGGTCAGCTTGTATTTCCAAGATGTGGGTTATGCTTAGGAGCTCCTCCAGGAAGATGGAAATAAAGCTGGCCACCTTGAGTGTATGTCTTAGTCCATTTGGGCTGCTATAAGAAAATACCTTAGACCACGTAACTTATAAATAACAGAAATTTATTGTTCATATTTTGGAGGCTGGGAAGTCCATGATCAAGGTGCTGGCAGATTCAGTGTCTGGTGAAGACTTGTGTTCTGGTTCATAGAGGGTGCTTTCTTGCTGTGTCCTAACATGGTGGAAGGGGCAAAGGAGCTCTCTGGGGGTCTCTTTTATAGGGCACTAATCCCATTCATGAAGGCTCCACCCTGGTGACTTAATCACCTCCCAAAGGCCCCACCTTCTAATCCTATTGCATTGGGAATTAGGTTTCAATATATGAATGGGGGGGTGGGGGGAAGAGGACACAGACATTGAGACCACAGCAGTGTTTAGTGGAGAGCAGACATCACCATGGTGTAAGGGCCTGGGAATGTTGGTCATCATACATTGAGGCATGTGACTTCACCTTGTCCTACCCAATGTCTCGTGAGCCCAGTCCTGGGCCTGCACTTCCACAGCTGGAGACTGTGGAAAGGAGGACCCCATGCTTTGGCGTGGAGTCGGGGAAAAGGGGCGCCAGAGGCCAAGAAGCATCAGTTTGTCCAGTGACCTTCTGTTGATATTCTGCGAATGAGAGAACAGGAAGCCTGCTTGTCACTTGGGGCGGGGGCAGGGGGACGGTTAGCAACAAGTGGGCTGGGCCTCAGAATCACTCTAGAGTCCCACCCCAAGAAATTCTGATGCAGGAAGCTGGGGTGGGGCTCTGAAACCTATAGTTATCCCGGATATTGCATTAGTGAAAGATTTGTGCCGTGAACACGTCTGTGCCCACCATACAGATTCCACAGTGAACATTTCCTCTACCTGCCTTATCACAGATCTCATCGCCTGTCCCTCCCTCTGTCCACCCATCAATCCACTTACTTTATGTTGCATTTCAAAGTAAGTTGCCCTGTTGTACACTGCATACTTGAGCAGGCATTTCATTAACTAAAGCTTAAGGTTTGCTTTGTTCATAAAACTTGTATTTAAAAAAAAAGGTTCCCCAGGGAATTCTTTCCTGGTGACAATCCAGTATAGTGAGCAAGAGCCAGAGTCTGTTGGTTGACTTTAGGTGAAGACCCCCTCCCCCAGCTGGGGGCCTGGTTATTGAAAGACACTTGGGCCCTTTGTTCAAGGTGGGGGTTGGTCCCTGGCCTACTTTTTACGAGCTGTGTGGTCTTGAGCAGGTCGCATAACCTGTCCAAGTCTCAATTTCCTCATCTCTAAAATGGGCTTAAGGAAAGCACCTGCTTCTTAGGGTTGTTGTGAGGAATAACTGAGTCTCTGCACATGAAGTGTCTGGACTGGTGCTTGGCATATAGTAAGAACTCAGTTAATGACCGCTATTGCTATTTAGAAGGTGTCACTGTGTGTATACCCTTCCAGAACAACCCCCTTTTCTTGAGACAATAGGGTTTGGTCTTTGTTCCTGGCAACCAGAGCATTTTTGGCATGACCTGCCCGGGAACTTGTGAATGGGCAGATTGCGTGTGAAGCCAAGGCCCATAATCCCTCTGGCCTTACCTCTGTCCCCATTGGAGCAGGTGGCAGGAAACCCCCTCCCAAGGGCCTTTGATCTCCCTCAGAAGGTGGGGCCCAGGAAGCCTGCACAAGGGGTTGTTTCAGGCCTGGGGGTGAGGGTAGGGGGTTGAGGGGGCGAGAGGGAGGGGGAGGCTCACCAAGTGTGTGTTGACAGATCCTAGTTCTCTGCTCATGACAGTAATTTAAGATGCTGATTCTGTAACTCCTGGAGCTGGTGAAATGCTATAGCTCCCTGAAGATTTTGCAGGAGGTTCCAAGGAGCTCTGTATTAGTTAGCACACAAGCCACGCTGGTGTCAAGAGAACTCACATTCTAAAGACAGAGTTTGCAGACTGGCTGCCCACAGGCAGAGTCAGCCCACAGATGACTTTCAGGGGCACATGGTCTATTTTTGTTTGTTTGTTCTATAGTTGCATTCATTGCTAACATTTTTTTTTTTTTATTTATTTTATTTTTTTTTTTTTATTTTTTTTTTAAAAGATGACCGGTAAGGGGATCTTAACCCTTGACTTGGTGTTGTGAGCACCACGCTCAGCCAGTGAGCGAACCGGCCATCCGTATATGGGATCCGAACCCGGGGCCTTGGTGTTATCAGCACCGCACTCTACCGAGTGAGCCACGGGCCGGCCCACTAACATTTTTTTTTAAACATGGAGATTTATGTCTTGATAAATCAGATCTGTGAACAGTGGGCCCATGTTCCCATGTGGCAACCACTTGCTGAGTGTGATTGGCTGCTTTAGCCAGGACACTGGAAGGCCAGTTTGTCACTGCTACACCAAAGTTACCTTCCTGGCTGCTGGTGGTTTCTGAGTTTGAAACCTCTGGCCTTGCTGGTAAGATAGACACAGACTCAAGTATATGTGGTTCTAGATAGAGAGCAGTGAGTATTGTAGCTGATGGCAGCAGTTCTCAACAGGGGTGATTCATCCCCCCAGGGGACATTGGCAATGTCTGAAGACATTTTTTGGTTGTCACAACTTGACAGGTGGTGCCCGTGGCATCTAGTGGGTGGGGGCAAGGAAACTGTTCAACATCCTTCAATGCACATAGGATAGCCCCTTACAACAAAGGATTATCCAGCCTGCTATGGGTCAAAAATGTCCCCCTAAAGTTCATGTATTAGAAACTTGACCTCGGTTGTAACAGTGATAAGAGGGTGGGAAACCAGTTATGGTATTTGAAAGGTGGGGCCTGTGAGAGGTGATTGGATCATAAGGACTGTGCCCTCCTGAACGGATTAATCCATTCATGGAGTAATTAGTTGTCCTAGGGGTGGTTCCTATGGCTTTATAAGGAGAACAGTGAGAAGGTTAGCTTTCTTGATCATGCCATTCCTCACCATGTGACACCCTTCATTGCCACCCAGAAGGCCCTCACCAGATGTGCCCCCTGGATCGTGGACTACCCAATCTCCAAAATTGTAAGAAATAAATTTTCTTTCTTTATAAATTACACAGTTTCAGGTATTTTGTTATAAGCAACAGAAAACAGACTAATACAGAGCCCACAATGTCAATAGGGCTGAGGTAGAGAAACCCTGGATTCGGGGCATCAGCAAACTGGTCTGGAAGGGAGGGTTAATTCCGGCTGTGGGGCTTAAGAACAACTCCCTGCAGAGAGGTCTTGGTGGTGGGCAGGCACTTGATGACTGAGCCAGGTTTCCACTGAGAGAGATCGGGGGAGGCATGTCAGGCAGAGAATAGCATGAGCAAAGGTCCGGGGGCATCTTTGGCAGGAGGAGGTAGGTGATCAGGTGGACAGTGGAATGGAGCCTGGGGATCAAGGAGCATGATGTTTCATGAAGACATGAAAAATGTCTCCAGACACTGGATTTAGGTTCTGGCTCTACCACTTATGAGCCATGTGGCCTCAGGCTTATCATTGGCCTGAATCTCAGTTTTATCATCTGTAAAACGGGGATAAGAAATGAGGTTAGGTAGGCACAGCCTCACCTATCCCCACTCCTCCTCCATTTCCACCTCGTGTCTCAGCCATTCTAAAACACTGGCAGTTTGCTACATGCTTCCTGCTTTCTCTGCCCTCTCAGGGCCCTCCATGTGCAGTTCTCTCTGCCTGGAATGCTCACATTACTGGTGTGTGAATTACACCATCAGGAGGATATTAACCTAGTGCTGATATGCTCAGACTTGTGTTTTGGGAACATCACTCTGCCAGCAACATGATGTAGGGCTGGAGGGCAGGGTAATCTGGAGGCCAAGAGAATGGTGGGGAATTCCCAGGCTCAGACAAGAGACCTGGGAGCCTCTGCCTTCACCCCAACTCCCTTCCCCATCACCTCTCTGGCTTTTGGGTGCCTTGGGGAAGGCCAATGGGGACCCATCAGGCACGAAGGGGTTGCATTCTCTCTTGCTTAATGTTCTTGCTCCTTTCTCAGCCAGGAGCCTGGTTATTCTACAGCTCAGGGTTGAGGAGTAGAGGCTAATACCCCCTAAATGCTACTGCTAGAGAGGCCTTGGGAAAACTGCCTAGCTTCCATGAGCCTCAGTTTCTTCACCTGTGTAGAACAGAGTCTTTACAGGTTCTGGGGGACAGATGGGATACTCCTTACAAAGTTCTTAGGACAGGACCTGGCTCAATATGTCTTAGCTCCTTTAAAAAAACTAAGCTCTCCCTGAATACTCTCTGAATGCCTGGTATTGCAAGAGGCCCTGGGAGTACAAAGTCTCTTAAAAACTGGTCTTGACTCTAAGGGTTGCCTGATTTAGAATTTGCAGATTTTGCTAATTGAGAGCATCCAATTTTTAGGGAGCAGTTTCTAGGAATCTTATCGGAAAGATGTACATGAACATTTAGCTTTAACTAGATCCACAGTGGCGGTATTTATAAAGTGAAAAACTGGAAATAGCCTTAATGTCCAAATCTAAAATATTGGCTAAATATGTAAAGAAACAAATAGAATATTATGCAGTCATTCAAGGGGAAGTGGATGAATGTTTGTTGATATGGGAAGATGTCATTATTAAGTAAAAACAACATACACAAAAATCAAAAAACTAAAAAAAATACAAAACAATATTTGTGTATATCAAAAATACATACATATATATATTAAAACCCAGAAGCTAATACAATCAAAAGTTAATGGTGGATATCTCTGAACTTTTTACAATTATTTTTTCTTATTCTAGATTTTCCCTTTCTATATTTTCTACGATGAATGTGCATTTCTTTGGTGGAAAAAAATATAGTAATATATTTTCTTAACTTTTAAATTGTTTTATAATGTTATTAAAATATAATGTAAATAAAGACAATAAAAGAAAGGGCTATTTTACTAGCTGTTCCCATCCCCTTTCCCAGCCTTATCTCATGACTCTATTCTTAACCACTCGCTGTAAACACGGGCTCTTCATTTCAGTATTTACTAGTATTTACTAACCTGAGAGTATTGCATTATGCAAGGCGATATAAAGATGAATAATCACATTCTCCAGGTGGTTTGCTTGCGCGCCAAATTTTGAGATGCTTTGAAAGAGGGAGCTCTTTACCTCCCTGCCTTTACTTATTCTCTCATTTAATTCACTTCATCCATTCATTCCTAGTTTGGGGGGCGTTTGTTTACTTTACGTACGCATGCGCACTGCTGGAGACTAGAGGGACGCTCGTCCCGGCGGCCCCGCCTTCCGGCGCCGACCATTGGCCGGGTCTGACGGCGCGCTCCTCATTGGTGGTCGCGGGCCGGGTGTCGCTGCCCTTCAAAGTTGGCGGGAAAAGCGGCGGCGGGACAGCATGGCGGCTTCCGCGGGTTCCTTTTCTGCTGGCGGCTCGGCGGCCTTGCGGATGCCGCGGTCGCCGCCGCTCAAGGTGCTGGCGGAGCAGCTGCGGCGCGACGTGGAGGGCGTCCCGGGAGCGTGGCGGCTGTCGCGGGCGGCGGCGGACCGCGAGCCGCTGGAGCTGGCGGCCGTGTGGATGCAGGGCACGGTGGTGGCGGCGGGCGGCGGCGAGGCGCGGCTGCGGGACCCGAGCGGGGCCTTCTCAGTGCGCGGCCTGGAGCGGGTGCCGCGCGGGCGGCCCTGTCTCGCCCCAGGTAATGCCGCGGCCTCGCCGGGCCCCCTTTTTTCCTCCTGTCCGCCGGGAAGTTGCCGAGGCCAGATTCGGACCCGGCCTTGACACTCTTGGTATCGCCCTGGCGGGGTCGTGAATGTCCCACCCCCGGACCTTTGCTCTGTCCGGTCCTCCGCTAGATACCCTTCCTCGCGTCCCAACTCGTCTCCCAAACAGTTGTGAAGATAAGCATCACCTGCAACCAGCTTTAAAAAATACAGGTTGCTGAGACTCCCCCAGCCCTCCTAGTTGGAATCTCCCGGGGAGTGACCCGTGGCATCTGTGTCACAAGCCCTCTCACAAGTGTGCCTTCCTCGGGGAAGCCCTACTGTACTTCTCCTTTGTGGACCCGTTGTCTTAGGCTGTAGTTGACTAATGTCTGCTTCTCTTAAACCACTGGTGCTCATACTTGAGAGTGCATCAGACTCACCTGGAGAGCTTGTTAAAGGTCAGATGGCTGGGCTCAACCTCAGGGTTTCTGAGTCACAAGGTCGAGGTGGGGCTGAGAATTTGCATTTCTAACCAGCACCCAGGTGCTGCTGGTGCTGCTGGTCTGGGGCCTCACTTTGTGAACATCCTGCTGGGGCAGACTCTGAGCTATAGGAGGGTGGGGTCTGTGTGGTTCTAACTGTATCCTCAGCATCTAGCCCAGTGCCTGACACATAGTTGCTCCAAGAACTAGTTGTTTTGAGTGACAGGAATCGGACACCCAAGATCTCATCTCACTCATTCCCTGGGATGTTAACTGAGCATCTGCTACACAGCAGGCCCCATATGAGGTTCTGGGTTGCAGCCGAGATTCCAGTAGACAAGACCCACCAGGGGTATAGACAGCGTGCTACAGGGGTGGCCCAGGGAGGCTTCTGGAGGATGTGAGGTCTAAGCTGAAAAGGTCAGTGGGTCTTCCGTCTCCTCACCTCCCTCCCCTTGTGAAATCAGGCCAAGGTCACTTCATCCCTAAGGGCTCTTCCTGGTCAGAGAATCTTGGATTCTAACTAGAGGCAGGATAGTTTGGTGGTCTGGCCTGGGCTGCTTTGAATTCAGACTTGTTGAATTCCTGATTTCACCCCTTCCCAGCTGAGCTGCCTGGAGCACTTTTCTTAACCTTTCTTGGCTCGTACTGTATATTAGTCCATTTTGTGTTGCTATAACAGAATACCTGAGATTGGGTGATTTATAAAGAAAAACGAAATTTATTGCTTATAGTATCTGAGGCTGGGAAGTCTGAAGTCCATCTGGTGGTGGTGACAGTGACCCAGGGGTCTCACATTGCAACTTAGAAGCAGAGAGAGCAGAGAGAAAGACTCTCCTCTTCTTTTAAAGCCCTCAGAACCACACCCCTGACCACCATTTTTAATCCATTCACTACTGCACAGTCCTACAATCCAATCACCTCTTCAAGGCCCCACCCTTCAATTACCATAATAGGATTTCCCACCCTCTTAACAGTCACAGTCGGGGCTAAGTTTCTAATACAAAGAACTTGGGGGACACAATTCAAGCTTCAATGAGTTTTGGGGACATAATTTAATCCACTACATACTCCTTCTGTAAAAAGGGGCTAATAATTCCTGCCTGTTGTATGGATTGAGTGAGTGAGTAATGGCCTGGCTTGTAGTGAGAGTTCAAAACATTGTGACTCTTGTTATTTACTGTAACATGATCCTGTTCCCTTCCCACCCCACCCACCCCTTGCCCTGTTCTTCAGCCTCTTCTTTCTGCCTTTGGCTCCAGCTTTAGTCTAGCACAGGATTGGCAGATTCCAGGCTCCTGCCTCTTTTGATGTGGCCCGTGAACTACAATGGTTTTTACATTCATGAGTGATTGAAAAAAATCATGACATGTAAAAAGTATATGAAATTCAAATGTCAGTGTCTATATGTAGTTTTATTGGAACATAGTCATAATTTACGTAAACAACTGGGGCTGCTGTCCCCTATATCCACAGGGTTGAGTAGTTGCACCAGAGACCCTGTGACCCACAAAGTCTAAATATTTACTTCTGGCCTTTTACAGAAAAAGTTCGCCAACCCTTAGCCCATGCTGCTTGATGTCTTGGTCTCCAGGCAAAGCCCCTTAAGGGCAGGTGTGGGCAGTCTCCCAAGTTTGGTCCCAGCCCTAGCATAAGCCTGGCACCTGTCTGACTTAGTCACTGGTTTGAATGCCTACCGGCAGGGGCCATGTCATTTCCTCTTGTGAATTAATGCGCTAAGTCTAGCTTGTCAAAACCCAGTCACTGACTTCAGACAGAGAGCCAGGGAAGTAAGCAATCAAATAAAATACAAATATTGTAGGCATGAGCAGAGGGTGCCATGGCACAGAGAAGGGACATTCTTTTTTTTTTTTTTAGTGGCTGGCCAGTACAGGGATCAAACCCTGGACTTGGTGTTATCAGCATCACGCTCCAACCACTGAAATAATCAGCCAGGCTTTTTTTTTTTTTTTTTTTTTTTTTAATGGAGGTGCTCATTGTACCTGCCTTGTACAGTTGTGAGAATTGCAGAGTTGATGTTTGTGACGTGCTTAGAAAAGTCCCTGCACCATGAAAGTGCCCAGTGAATTAGCTGTTGCTGGGTATGTTATTGGTACTGTGACCATTAACCTCTCAAGCTTCCTTAGAAGGTCTCCAGCTGCAGAGCATAAGATGGTTGCTTTTGTTCTCATCGGGCTTTTTGGTCCGTCTGGAGTTGAATGCAGAAGTTGCCACAGAAGAGGGAAAACTGATCCAGCCTCGATGGATCAGGAGGAGGAGGAAGCAGCCCTGAAGGGATAAGGACCAACCCTCCTGGGATGCAGTACTTGCAGTGTTAAAACTGGGACAGTCGTTCACCCTATGTTGGTGTGCAGTGACAGGAGATTGTCCTGCTCCATGGAGCAGTATGTGCAAAGCCTTGGAGGTGGGAGAGCCCGGTGCCTTTGGGGAGGGTTCCATCCTGATGGCCTCAGCCACATTCTGTGGAAGGACATGCCTGCTGTAGGTGGCCTTGAGCCGTACTCCCCGCATCGGTGCAGTTCCTCTGTTGCTTGCTTCTCTGGAACATCCAGCAGTTTGTTTCCATGAACCTCACATGCTGCAGATAGAGTTGCGTCAGAACCTCTCCCTGTCCCCCAGTTGCTTCCAGTCTACAGGGGGAAATGAGAAATGATCACCTAGACTGCACTGGGACCAGTGAGGTTCTGGAGGCAGGAGCTGCGTTTGAGAACGATGACTGCAGCCGCATGGCAGCAGGGGTGGCTACAAAGACAAAGAAGCTGTGAAGAAGACCAGCTGGAGCCATTGACGTTGTCAAGGCTTGACCAAAGGGAGGGGTTGTGGGGGGAAGGACAAAGGGAGACAGCGTGGAGAGCTGCTTTCTGCTGGGAGAGGGTGTGGGTAGCATGAACAGGACTAGTCACCAGTGTGGCTCATCTAGCGCCTTTGAGCTCATACGTTAGTTGTGGATGCCATCCCAGTAGATCTCCTGTTCACCTTTCCTGGTTGGGATCTCCCTGGGTCTGTTCTTCCTTTCCCAGGTCTTCAGTCCCTCTGCTCCCGAGGGTTCCATATCTACCAGCACTTTAGGGCCATTCAGAAGGTATGGCAAGTGCATTTTTAGAACAAGCCTCAGTCACTGAGGGACCCAGGTAGACCTGGAGATGGGTTCAGAGAATCCTTAGTACATCCTGCCAGGGGTTGAACAACAGAAAGTCAGACACAGCTTGCCGGCTTCCTTCAGTCAAAGCCCTGACATTGGAAGCAGTGCAATTAAAGCAGCCTGGCAGGGGCATGCAGTGGGGGCTGGCAGTGTGCCTGTGCTTCCTGCTGTGTTTGGGTTTTTTTTTTACACAATGAAGTTTTGTGTGGTTAAGACTGGCCAAGTTTTGCTTTGAAGGAGAGTCACTTCCTCAAGGGAATGAGAAGAGAGTCGTGGTTAATATGTCATTTTAGATCATCTTGATGGCAGCCTGCCCTTTCGTTGATTTGCTTATGTGTGCCCAGCGGTGGTCGGGATAAAGCTGGGAGGTGGTAGGAAATGGTCCCGGTGGTTGGAACCATGGGGCAGCATGAGGCAGTGGGGGTGCTGCTGCTGCCTGTCCAGCTGTTTCAGCAACATCAAGTGAAAATTGGATTTGCTTTTGGGCTGTCAGGGAGTGTCTTTACAGAAAGAGGACCTGTCTTATGCACATTCTCTGGCATGGAGCAATGAATAAGGATTAGAGAAAAGCTTGGGTTTTCTGCCCTGCCTTAGAACAATCTGTCTTGTTTTAACTCATACCCTGATGTGCATTTCTTCCATTCTTTGGGCATGACTACATTGTGCATGATGATTTTGTTGAATATATTAAAACCAGAAACAAGAGAAGATAAAGATGTCATCATCCTCCAGGTTAAATGTTGAACTTGTTGGGGCTGGCAGATCAGCTCACTTGGTTAGAGTGTTGTGCTTGATCACACCACGGTCAAGGGTTCAATCCCTGTACCAGCCAGCCACCAAAAACATAAATTGTTACAATATGTATATATCCTGGTCCCTGAGTGCCTTGCATTTTGATATTTACAATCTGAATGTTTTTCTTTCTTCAATTTCCCTCTCTGATCAAGTTAAACTCTGGGAAGGACCGGGTCTCTGCTCTCCACCCCTCACACTTTTTAACATGAGCATCATGACCATGAACATTACAACAGGCTTTTCTTTCTTTTCTAGGGACGTATGTGATGGTAATGGGAGTGGTTCAGGCCTGCAGCCCTGAGCCCTGCCTACAGGCTGTGAAGATGACAGATCTTTCTGATAATCCCATCCATGAAAGCATGTGGGAGCTGGAAGTAGAAGACTTACACAGGAATATTCCCTAGATAATGTCAGAACCGTCCTTTAAAACAACTGAAATTCTGAAACAATTTAGTTTCTTATAACCATGTGGATTTCATGGACATCGTTCAATGCATTCTCAAAAGTTCCTCAGAGAGCTTCGCTATGATTGACCAAGGAGTCTGGATGTAGGAATTTTTAAATGCTGGGATCCTTCAGTTAACACATCCTCCACCACTCCTTGCTTTGACTGTTTGCTGATGAAAAGCAGATGCTGTGTTCTTTTTTCCTTTTTGGTTTGTGTGTGTTAATTCTGTCTCTCTCTAAAGCACACAGAAATCTCATGTTGCATTTTCCAAATTTTACGAGCAATGATACTTTTTCCATTACTGCCCTGTTTTACGATGCAAAATTCGAATCTCAGTCATTGCCCAGGGTGATTTAAGTGTCGTCATGGGGAGGAAAACACACTGCGTAAAAAAGGAATGACATCATGGCTCTACGTCATCTTTATCAACTTCCTTATCCAGCTTGTAATCAAACGGCATTTTCTGACGGCAGGCACAAGTGGCCCCTCAAAGATTCAGCTTTCTTCCTGCTTTGGACACCACTCAAACATTTAAGGTCCATTTTCCTTAGATATGGAAGATCCTACCTTCTTCCTTCACTCAGAGACATTGAGACATTTTTAGAATACCTTGTTGAAATTTAAAAATTAAGATTGGGAATGACTTTCAGGCATTCACTAAACTTCTGCTTCATAACTTTTGGCGAGACACTGCAAGGGAGCAGCCTCCTGGATTAGAGTTCTTACATGTTTCTGTATGGAATGATTTTTTGTTGTGATTGTATTGAACGTTAGGTTTCTCCTCTGCTTATTACCCATGCCTGGTTTTTCTTTAGATTGTAAATATTGAGGAGGTCAGATTATGTTCTGACATTGCTGGAGAGTTTTGCCTGGATTATTGATATTCTGCCAGTAATAAATTTTCTTTATGTGCTGTATTACTATTTTTTTTTAGTAGACTTTATTTTATAGAGCAGTTTTAGGTTTATGGAAGAGTTGAGCAGAAAATACAGAGTGTCCATATACTCCACACTCAAATCCCACTCTCCCAGTTTCTCCTGTTATTAATATCTTTTATAAATGTGATACATTTGTTATAACTGATGAGCCAACATTGATGCAGTCATTAACTAAAGTCCATAGTTTACATTAGAGGTCACGCTTTGTGATGTACATTTCATGGGTTTTACCCAATGCATAACAACATGGATCCACCATTACAGTATCATACAGAATAGTTTCACTGCCCTCAAATTCTTCTGTGGTTCCCTTATTCATTCCTCCAGCCCCCCTAACTCCTGGTAACCACTGATCTTTTTACTGTCTCCATAATTTTGCCTTTTCCAGGCTATCGTACATTATGTAGTTTTGTCAGGCTGGATTCTTTCACTTACTGTGCGTTTAAGGTTCCTCTGTGTCTTTTTTGCAGCTTAATAGCTTTTTTTTTTTATTGCTGAATAATATTCCATTGTATGGATGTACCATAGTGTGTTTATCCAGTTCACTCATTGAAGGACATTTTGTTTGATTCCAATCTTTGACAAATATGAATAGAGCTGCTGTAAATGTTCACATACAGGTTTTGTGTAGACATAGTTTTCAGCTCATTGGACTAAATGCCTAGGAGTGCCATTGCTGGATCATATGATAGGCCTATGGTGAGCCTCGTAAGAAACTGCCAGGCTGTCTTCCAAAGAGGCTGTATCATTTGCATTCCCACCAGCAATGCATGCGAGCTCCTGTTGCTCTGCGTCCTCGCCAGCATTTAGGGTTGTTGTCAGTGTTTTGGATTTGCTGTGTTTTAAAACTGTAGCATTTTCTTTTAAAGGTGGGGCAAATTGGAAAGTGTGCATTGTTTTTATTATCGATCTGGGTTTGTTGCCTGGATGAAGCTTGTTTCAAGCCGGTTTATGTTCACAGTGTGGGGTTTTTCAGGCAATATTGCTGAGCTTTAGTGGGACTTTGCAGCCCTGTAGACCTGAATTTGAGCCCTTCATCTGTTGCTAAACTTGCTGTGTGACTATGCGCAAGTTATGTAACCTCTGTTCTTCAGTTTCCTTATCTACATAATGCAGATCATACCCAGCTAGTAGCACTGGTGTGAGAAATGAATGAAGATGTGTGTAAATCACTTTTACATAGTGCCGGGCACACGGTAGGCACCCAGTCATTGTTGCTGGGAGGAGCAATGTAAGTTCTTGCTTCCATCCATCACTAAAAGCCACACACACAGGCTGGCCCATTAGCTCAGTTGGTTAGAGCGTGGTGCTGATAACACCATGGTCAAGGGTTTGATCCCTATACTGGACAGCCACCAAAAAATAAATACACATGCACATATGTGCACACACTTTTTTTTAAAGAAATTTTTAGGGCTGGCCCGTGGCTCACTCGGTAGAGTGCGGTGCTGATAACACCAAGGCCACGGGTTCGGATCCTATATAGGGATGGCCGGTTTGCTCACTGGTTGAGCATGGTGCTGACAACACCAAGCCAAGGATTGAGATCCCCTTACCAGTCATCTTTTTTTAAAAAAAAAAAGAAATTTTTAAATTTACCGAACAATTGCGAAGGAAGTACAAAAAGTTCCCATATACCTGCACCTAGCTTCCTTTATTATTAACATCTTAGGGGTAGAGCTTTTGTTACAATTAATGAACCAAAATTGAGATGTTGTTATTAACCCAAATCTATGCTTTATTTCTTTAGTTTTTTTCTGATACCCTTTTCTGTTCCAGGGTCCCATCCAGGACCTCAGAGACCATTTAGTTATGATGTCTCCTTAGGCTCTCCCTGGCCAGGATCATTGACCAGTTGCTTTTGATTGCAATGAAATTTAATTGTGGTGCAGATCATAGGATCTCTGTGATACAATTCTTAGGTTAAAACTTTGTCACGAAATTACTTTGGAGTACCCAAAAGTAGCCCTTGAGCTGGGTGTGTGGTAGACTCAAGACCTCAGTCTGAAGTCTGCCCTACTGTGGTTCTACCTTATCTGAAACCTGCTTTTCTGCTAGAAAACTGACCCGTGCTGCCGAGAACCTCCTGTACCATATCCTGCCCAGTTTGTCCTCGCCTAACTTCTGGTAAATAATGCCCAGTTGAAAAAAGCTGGTTGGGCTGACATTGTTGATTGGCCAGTAAACCATCTCAGGAGTGTGGGATGGGGGGTGGAGAAGGAGGATGCTGTGTGTTTTTTCTGACAGTCCCTGCAAATTAGCCATGGCTCCTTGCTGGAAGTGTACTGCTTCAGCATGTTAGCTGCACTGTGTGGTTTCTCTGAATATTAATAACTCTCACTGTTTCAGCTAGTGTTTCCTCCTGACATCACCGAATGAAAACACATCTCAGAAGTTTAAGTTTTCTGGTACCAAATCAAAGTTGGTTTATCAGCAATCACACACGCCACCCCCCAACCCCCCACTCCCCCTCCAGACAGTGGCAGGTTTGTGTGCTCGGGCAGTGCAGCTTCCCTTCTGAAATTGGCTCTTTTCTAAGAACTGAAAATAAGCAACCTAAGCCGTGACTTCACTTTTCTTGGAACTGCTTTACATTACAAAAAATAAATAAAACCCTCATTTAGCTAGTTTTGGATCACTGAGTTCCCTAATTCTTTCTGTTGCATATTCTTGTAAAGCTGAAATTTTACCGAAAAATTCTTCTGTATCAGGTGAAGCAGGAGTGGAAAGGAATGACCATGTGAAATAACTGACTTGTCTCCTGGCCTGTTTGTGTGTGATTTAATGACTGAAAAGAAAAAGAACCTGGAAGAAGACATTATGTGTAAAGTCATGGTCAAATTCCCAGGGTCACAGCCCTGAGTTCTATTGGGTCACAGAAACGAGCTAGGGCTGGTGTTGCCAAACCTCAGGCCACTGTCCAAACTGTCTGAGCAGCTGCCTGTTGCAAGGATAGGGGGAAATGATATCTTTTCAGCCATAGTGACCTACATTTAGCAGACATCTTGGAGCCCGTGCAAAAGGATATCTTCACGTGGCCTCTGCCTGCTAAGGTAAGGGAGGCAGCAACGTAGTCACACCTGGGGTCTAGTTTTGGTCCTGCTCTTTCCTGTCTGACCTTTGCCTTGCAGGTCAGTCTGTGAAGTGGAGATAATTCATCCTTCACAGGATGGTCCCTGGTAGGTTCTTGGGAACTGGCTTAGACGCCTTCCCGAGTGCAGATCTCTGTAGATAGTCACATAAGTTGTTCTGAAATCACCTTTTGGGGTCTCTGTCCCTCTTGGAGGGGCTTCCAGTGATGCCATTCTGTCTTATTTTCTCTGTATCTCCATCCAGCATGGGGCCTTGAGTAACATACATGGGCAGTCAGTAAATGTTAGGACTGGCTGGTGTTTAGGTTGGAAGACAGGAAATGCACAAGCTAAGGCACAATGTTCTTGAATTTACATTTGGCCCACAGGAGTTTCCAAATGAAAAGAGCCCCCTTTCAGGCCATGCCTAAGAGGGCGTTGTGAATCAAGCACGGGCATAGTTTATAAGGGGCTTGAGAGCGCTGGCTAGAATGCTTGGGAGTGCCCTGAAGTAAAGAGGAAAGACTTTAAAGGTCAAGACATAAAGGATGGAGGAAAAGGAGCAAAACGTCCGAGTCCCAAAAAGTACTTACGTGGTTTGGGCAGAGTCTGAAATGATACTCTCTATGAGCATCGTTAAACGTCTCTTGATAAAGAATGCAAATGCAGCTGAGTTATGTGTGGGGAACTGTGCTAGAAGCCTTGCCTTGCATTACTGTGTCAACACCCCACTCCCCCCGGAGGTGTGTCCTTTCCTCCCCTGCTTTTGCAGCTGTGAAAACTGCAGCCACAGAGATGACGTCCTTTGTCCAAGGGCCTCTGGCCAGCAGGCCAGTAGGTGCCCTCGTTGTTAGGGATGCTCTTTTCCTTGGTGGCCAGGACCTTCATTCGTCACTGAGATCATGCAGATAGTGGTGATCCCTTAGGGCAGTGCAGGGAGCTGCCGTGCTTTACACCTGGACACTAGCACCCCCTGCTGGCCTGTCCTGAGCAGCTGGGCTGCCCTGAGCCATCAGAAATAGGATGACAGCCATTGACCAGAATGAAAAGCCACAGAATGAAGCAAAGGAAGAAAAGGGGGCCATGAGAGACTCTGCAGCTGTCTGCCTTGGGCGTTCCGCCCATTGTGGCCAAGCGGGGAATGGGAGGAGATGGTGTTAAGTTTGGCAATCAGATGGGTTCTGATGAACTCCAGCCCCACAGTTTCTTAACTGTATGACCTAGGGGGAGTTCGTCTCTCTGAGCCTTATTTCTGATATCCATAGAGAAAGGATGATTTGGGGTCAGAGAAGTTAAAATGGCTGTTAACTGGAATCCAGGAAGTCTAAGCAGGTGCTCAAAAAATGCTCACTTCATTGGCTTTCTACTTAAGAACATGTGTGATTAGATGGGGCTCACATGGGTCATCCAGAGTACCCTCCCCATCTCAAGGCCCTTAATTTAATCACACCCTCAAAGTCCCTTTTGCCATGTTAGGTAACAGTCATAGGTCCTGGGGATTAGGGCGTGGACATCATTGTGTGGAGAGGGGCTTTTGTCTGCCTAGTCTGCACTCTATCCCCTAAAGTTGTATATCCATCCCAAATGCAATATATCTGCCCCTCCCCAAGATCCCTGAAGACCTCATCTCATTACAGCATGAACTCAAAGTCCAAAATCTCATCATCTAAATCATCTAAGTCTGGTACGGTGGAGGCTCCAGATATAATCCATCCTGAGCATAGTTTCTGTCCACCTGTGGGCTTCACGAAACAAGTTATCTGCTCCCAAGATACAATGGGTGGCAACCCAGAGGGGTGCAGTCTAGTTCTGTCCCTGATCTAAGGGAGCAGAGACATGGGCAAGAAAGATAAAGAAACGATGAGGTTCTACACCCGGAAGCACCAAACCACCAGGCTTCCCTTCCTCCTGGTCAAATAAGAAAAGGAAAGGAGTTTCTGCAAAGGGCCTGTCGGCACCTAACTCCAAGTCCTGTGAGCTTAGGAAAAGGCAGACCAGAAGTTTTCATCCAACAGGTAGCAGCCTTTTAGAAAGCGAGTCAGTGTCCAGCGCTTCTCTAGGGACTTCCAGCGTACAGCTGTGCCGCCCTTTCCCAGTGGATGGCCGAGCCCGGGCGTTCTGCAGGTAGGACTCAAGACTGTCAAACGTAGCTGATTATCAGCCCCACCTGGGCTGTTTTTAACCTTGTCTCTACCCAGATTTTTAGTTAGAATACATCTGGGTGGGGCTCAGGAAAATCTAAGCTTTTAGGAAGCTCTCCTGGTGATTCTTATCAGGCAGGTTTGGCAGCTGCGTATCTACAGCTCCCCCACCTGGAGACACCTGGCAGGAGTCATCAGAGCTGTCCGTGGCACTGGCTGGTTACTGATGGAGAACTCCTGGAGTAGGGACCCTGGAGTTCAGAGGACCAGGACCAGGGAGGCTACTCATCCCCTGGGCTTCTGAGGAGAAGTAATAGGATGGAGAGAGCCAGTGTGGAGGAGCTGGGCTAGTCCACCTCTTGGACGTCCTGGGCCACGTTTGGTGCTGGGCTTCTGCTAAGACTGCCACAGGTATGGAATCAGATTTCCTTTTTTAAAGTGAGTGCATTTAAACAGAAATGGGTAGGGCCAGCCCGTGGCTCACTCAGGAGAGTGTGGTGCTGATAACACCAAGGCCACGGGTTCGGATCCCTATATAGGGATGGCCGGTTAGCTCACTTGGGAGAGCGTAGTGCTGACAACACCAAGGCAAGGGTTAAGATCCCCTTACCGGTCATCTTTAAAAAAAAAAAAAAATGGGTAAACCATTTGCTTTTATTTGATGTTCTAGAATAAAGCTGCACTGTCTAACGTGGTAGCCCCCAGCCTCATGCAGCTATTGATTACTTGAAATGTAGCTAGTGTGACCAGTAGTACCATTTTCGTTAGTAAATGAAAAGACAGGATGCCTTTCACTCCTTACATGTGGGCTGTGCATAGGGACTTCCTTCCATAATGGGAATGGGGGATGAAAAAGTAACTTTACGAGGTTAAACCTGACAAACTCTGCCCCAGCTGGGTAATCAAGGTCAACATCAGCAGTGACAAGTCATGCTGATAGTTCATCCTTGATAAGACAACTGAGGCCCTGGCAGGCTGGGACTTAGAATCTTAGAATTCCAAGGCCCGTCCTTTTCTCACTGCACTTACCTGACTCCTGTAGGATAAGGACAGTGCCCTGCGGAGCCTTCAGGAGCCTGATGTGGCTGTGCTAGGCCTCTCAGAGGCCTGCAGGGGCATTTGAGGACATGGCATCTTTGGCAGGTGTACAGCCGGGCTTGGCGTTCGAGACCACCAGTCAGAGACTGTAACACTGTGTAACAAACTGTCACAAACTTAGCAGCGTAAAACACAAATTTGGGTCAGGGGTCTGACATAGCATGGTTGGGTTCTCCACTCAAGCCCTCACTAGGCCATGTCAGGAGACCCTGGAAAGAATCTGCCTCCAGCCTCAGTCAGGTTGTTGGCAGAAACAAGTTTCTCCTAATTATAAGACAGGCCCTGTTTCCTTGCTGGCTGTAAACTGGGGGCTCCCCTCGGCTCTTACGGGACCCCTCCATCTTCAAGCCAGGAATGTGTGTCAAATCTTTCTTGTGCTTTCTGTCTGATTTCCTGTCTGCCCTCTAGGCCCAGATTTAAAAGGCTCGTGTGATTAGGTCAGGCCCCTCATCTCAAGGTCAAATGATTTGGGACTTTAATCACATCTGCAAAATCCCTTCAAAGCAATACCTAGATTAGAATTTGATTGAATACCTGGATGAAGGTGTATCCACCAGGGCTAGAATCTTGGGTGAGGGGGTATATTCTGTTGACCACAGGGACCCATCAGGTGGAACAGTGTAAGGGGTAAAGTCGGTTTTAGAGTCAAACAACATGGTTTTGGATCCCAGCTCCACTACCACTCAACATATGACCTGGGACACACGGCCTCTTTGATCCTCTGTTTCCTCATCTGCAAAATAGGCATAAGAACGCCCTTGTTAAGTTCGTCCTGTGTGTTGATGCACAGGCTGTAACGTTGGTTCCTGCTATTATCAGTCATCTGCTCCCAGCGCTGCCCTCCCCATCAGGAGTACTGCTTTGTCTTTCTAGGCATGAGAATGGTGTTTTTCCTGCTTTTCCACATTCTCCACCTTTGTGGCTGCTGGCTTGGCCCTTTAAGGAGAGTGAGCTCACTGGCTCCGGTTTGGCAGGCCGGCCCAGCCTTGGCCTGGGGAAGAAATGTCAGTAGGAAAAATCTTTTAAAGAATGTATGTATATACTAAAATGTATGTCCAATTCAAACATAAACATAATGGCGTAAGGTAACGTGTCTTAGCAAACCCGAGGTCGAGAACATTTGTTAGATAGAAGTTAATTTCAACCTCCTCCCTGGCTGCGTGGCTCAGGGAAGATCAGACTTGGCTTTAGCATTCTGGCGGAGGCATTTCGCCAGGAGCATCCTGTTTATTCCGTGGTTATGGACCTTTAGTACCAAATTTGCTTGAAAACCTTGTGAAATTATTTATGGAGAAAGACGGAATGAGGAATCTTGGGTAATGGGAAAGCAACAGGCTAGTTTTGCACAAGTTCCAACATGGGTGGTTTATAACTAATTGGAAAAACATGTCTCTTCTCAGTTGACTTAATCCTTTTTGCAGTGCTCTGGGCCTTAAGTGTTCCCAGAAGGTTTAAGGGGCGTAAATCCCCTCCCAGGGTGGTCACCACAGTGACAAAAGCTCATGCCTGTGTCTGAGGGTCCTTCAGGTGTTGCCAGCTCAGCCTGGGGGAGCAGAGTCCCTGTCTGTCACCAGCCTTCCTGGCCAGCGCAAAGGGAAGGTGTCTGGGAAAGCAGAGAGCATGGGCATTCATTTTGGCCTGAAATTTAACCTTCAAAATCAAAGGTTCTAGAGGCAGAGTTTGGGACGCACACAGGAAACAGAAACAGCCAACGTTTCAGTGCTCAGAGCTGAAGAAGCCCTAACTCTTTGATTTATAATAAGCACAATGCTAGGGCCCTTCCACCCTTTTACAAAGTTATTTTCGGAGACCTGGAAGTTGGTGGTGCCTGCTTTCTCTTCCTCACTGGGGTTCTCTGTAGAGAATGTTCCCAGAGACAGACGATCGGGCTGAGTCCTGGCCCCACCAGTGTCCTTAATAGGGAACCTCTCATCAGCAGTGGGAAATGGGGTCCTGGCTGACCCCACCAGCTCCTCTAGTCCAGGCTCTGCAGAAACAAACAACCTGAACTAAAGCTTCCAGGTCAGGGAGACCCCAGCTGTTTACATCCCAGCTTTGATGGCTGGTCTCAGTCCCTGGGCTTCATCTCTCTGAACTACTGTGGTGTCGTTTATAAGACGGGGAGAGTGACCCAGGCCTCCCTCGCCCGGGTGGTTTTAAGATGAAATGCAGCATGTGCAGCCCCCTCCCCCCTCCACGGACCAAGAGGTGATACTGCTATTAGAGTTATATGGGTTTGTGGTTTCCTCTCACTGCCTCCACTTCCTTCCTGAAACCCCAAAAGAGGCTTCGCGGGAAAGAAGGGGTGTTTCAGATCCCTGAGCACAGCTGGGAATGGCCATCCCCAGCTAGCTGGGCTGGTTGGAGTACAGGGTGATGGGGCTGGGTTGTGGGTTTGAACCACTGGGCCACCAAGGTACAGCTGTCCTACAAATACCTTCTTGGTTATTCCCTGGGAGATGCTCCAGCGTTGATGGTAAGGGTTGTCGGACCTTGTCCTGCTCAGGACAGGCCCCCTATAGGGACCTACAGTCACACCATAAAAATAGATCTAGGTCCTGGGCCTCCCAGGGATCTTAGCACAGAATTCATATACCAGGGCCCCAGCCCTTTGGCATTGGCCCCTCTCGTTACTATTTATTATGCAGTTATGTGAAATGGACCTGCTCTTAAAGAGGCAGGCTGCCAATCCTTCAAGTAGTCGAGGCAGGTCACCAGGCTGTTTAAGGCTCGATAGGAAGCCGCTCTGAGATAGTGATTCTAGAGCGAGGGATGGGTCTCCCTGTTTGGATGGGCTCCATGGCTGGCCAGCCCCTTGTTTTATGGAAACCCTGACCTACTCCAGCCCACTGAGAACCCACATTAAGTGGCTTAAGCAGTATGGACTTAATCAGCAGGGTCCAGCGCAAAATGAAAATGCACGATCCCTTGTTCACAAACTGTTAAGATTCCAGACAGTGACTGAGCAGTTGAGCAGGCATGGGGGCCCTCCTGAGCACAGGCCCTGACTGTGCACTTTGTAAGCCCTTGAGGCCAGCGCTGGTGTGGAGAGAGTGCGAGGCAGGCAGCTGGTCTGCAGCACATGGATGAATTTGGTCATCCTGCCCTTTGGGTGAGTTGACTCATGTCTTTTCTAGGCTGTTGGCCTGGGCAAAGCTGATGACATGAGCAGGGCTTCAGTCCAGGCTGAGAGGCGGGTTGAGTGTGACAGCTAGTGACAGAGTTGGAGGGGGACTCCAGTCCACATCTTCTCTCTAAAACAGGAGGTCCCTGAACTTGATCATCTGTCACAGGGTTCAGAGTAAAACCTAGAAGTTCAGGCAGTTATACATTAAAATTGTCATTACCCAAGCCAACATCTTCCAACACCATTTAAAAAGTTTGTTACACCTGTGATTTTGGATTATGTACCTTCTGTTACTTCTTTCTGTTAGAGAAGACTGACCAAACTGATGAACTTCAGAAGCAGATCTGTCACTGCCAGGTGACCTTACTAACCTTGGCCATAAAAGGACAACAGAATACTGTGGAAGAATTCGCTGCTTGTTTTCCTTGTCTTTGACCTTCAGCCCCCTCATTCCTGCAAACACTTTGCCCATGGCAAACCTTCTCAAGATCTTAACGTTTCTATTTTAGGTGAGATTTCCAAGTAAACTTATGTTTTCTGGAAAAGGACAATCTCATTACTGGAGAGCAATTTGTATCCGAAAAAAATGGATTAGAGGTTGCTAAGGAAACCATTGTTTGCAAAGTTTGGCTTATATAAATTATTGGTGGGGGAAAAAAATGAGTGCCATGTTATTCTTTCTCTCAGATGGTAAACAGGAAGGGAAGCCTGTTACTGGGTAAAGTGAATCATGGAGCATGGGAGGCTCAGATTGGACAGGGGCTCTGGGACCCCTCTTTCCTTGGGAGCCCTTTCT